>NC_049908.1:27689924-28889924 GCF_001411555.2 Juglans regia
TATCAGATTTTTATGAACAGTCAGTATTAAAGGAAAATACCATGCGCCCCACTCCCTCTTCCCGCTTGACTTGGAATGCCACGTTGTAAGTGTTTAACAATTAAAAATTCCCGTTCCATCTTCAACCTTCCTTCGTCTTAATAGATCGAACCCATCCCGCACCATTTCGTCTTCCCTCCTAAGAAACCCATTTCATCTTCAAGCCATTTTATCTTCAACCTTCCGAAAAACCCATCCCGAGAAACCCAGAAACCCATTTCATCTTCAAGCCATTTCGTCTTCAACCTTCCAAAGAAACCCATCCCGAGAAACCAAGAAACCCATTTCATCTTCAAAGCTTCCCTCTTGCTTCTACCTGTTCTTAATTATTCCAACATGACCCATGTTTCTTCCACCAGTCACAATGACAACATTCCCAAATCGCATAAACAAATTTGACTTTTACACAAATCATATTTGGACATGATTCTAATATCTAACCAATGCAAAAATTAAAAACACAAGCCTCTGCCTGAAACTTCGAAAAGGCAAAAGGCACCTGTCCATGGTTCACCAGATTCTAACCTGTCCATGTTGACCATGAAATTTAAGAGTTTGATTTGCATTACTATATAATAAAAGCTACTCATCATCCACCAGTCACACCTACCTTGACCCACCTTTTTCCGATTGTCTGAAGCCAAATATTGCTTTTGGTAATGGCTTCTGCTCTTCCTCCAACTTTCTTTTCTTTTCCCTGCTGCTGCTTTTTCCAATTTCTGCTATTGCTCAAACTAGTCGTAACATCACCGTGGGTAGTTCTTTCTCTGAAACTGATGATAACTCTACATGGCTCTCTCCTTCTGGTGATTTTGCCCTCTTAGTCAATCACATATCCCAAACGACGAAAAAAAATAGGAAATGTACCGGAAGATGGCACCGAAAAGAAAGTGGCTAGATTTCTTGGTTTTAAACACGGTCGGGGTCGTCGGAGGATGAACGTCAGGTTTGGGTTTCACTTCTGAACTCGAAATGAGGAGCAAGGGACGTGGTGGGTTGGGCGGGAGATAATAAAACTCAATCGGGAAAACTAAGCTGTAACTGTAGCACTATCCTTATTTAAAAGCAAAAAAGAGAAGACGCAATTGGTAAACCCAAATGCATTTGTAGCATTATTTATTTCTCATACCTAAAGCCCAAAAAAACAATAAAGTGAAGCCCAACTCTCTCTCGATTTTTACACGGAAACCCAGCCCAACCCACCTTTCCCAATTTCAGATGAGAAGCCCAGAGTAGCCCTCCCACCCTCCCAATTTTTAAATGGCACCGTTTCCCCCAATCCCGATCAAAACTTCTCTTTTCTTTCCCCAAGGCTCTCAACAATTTCTATTCTAATCAATTGAAGGATGCAAACCAACCTAGAAACCAAATGATAAGACTTATGTTGAGAAATAATTCCACATTGTCTGTGGACAAGGTCTTGGACAAGTTTATAAGAAATGAATAACCCTCTCTCCTAGAACCGGTTTTATAAGATGAGTTAGGCCTATGATTTTTTTATGATATCAGAGCCTACCACAGGACGAATGAGAGCCCACACTACTTGCCATGTGACAAGGATCAGAAAAAAATATTGGTCTGCACGTGAAGAAGGGTGTTGAGGAATAATCTCACATTGCTTATGGACAAGGTCTTGGGTATGTTTATAAGGAATGAACAAATTCTGGTACTTAATAAAAAAAGACATTTTTATTTCTCCGCTACAAATTTTTTAACATATACACTTATGGCATATTATACACACTCTGAGCACTGATCGTTGGGGTGCGTGATCCGTGTGGTTATCATCCCGGTGTCACGAACTCCACATAAATAGCACATGGGGGTCGAGGGCGCGACATAGACTTAGGTTGCGTTTGGTTCCTTGACCGAATTATTTAGACCTGTTCTAACATCTAAATATCCAATTCTCAAATCATTAAATTCATCTCAACTTAAAACCTCTTTACACATTAAACCCACAACATTTTTCAACTCAACACCTCTTTACACGTGGGACTCACAACCCTTTTTAATTTTCCATAAATACATCCAAACTCATCTTAACATCCAAACACATCTAAACTCATATTTAGTGGGCCCCACATAACTCACTCCACCATCTCAACTCATTACTATTCATAATAACTAAACTCAACTCAACTCATTTAAGCTCAATATCCAAACAAAGCGTTAATATCTCTTATAATCAAACCCACTGAACTCCATGTATCCTCTCCACTGTTAATAGAGTTAACCACTGCTAGTGCATCTCTTTAAGTATAATCTGCTGCAAATCCAACCGAGAACATAAAATTGTTGCTTTAAGCGCTGCAATGGCTTCACCCAAGAGAGCATCAGGGTAGATAGCTCTATTTGATCTCAAATTAGCTATCACTTTGCCTTCCCAATTTCTGACAACAACTCCTATACCCACCTTACAATGAGTTTTATCAATTTCTGCATCCCAATTATTTTTGTAGTAATTCATAGGAGGGGCTATCCACTGGCCAGGAATCAGTTTACCTCAACTTACATTTTTAGGAGCTGTAATAGCAAAAATCCTAAAATCTGTAATAGCTTGCAATGAATGCTGCAACAGTAAACTTGGAGATGTGAAATTACCTTAAAAAACCCAAGTATTCCTTCGTTTCCATGTATGCAAAGCTGTCACTGCTACTTCAGAAACCTCTTCGTCAGATCTAGAACGAAATAATTGGGACAGTACTTCTCTGAAAGCTGAAACTTCAGTGTACTGCACTTCTGAATTCTCCTTGAGCTTGATCCCCAAACATCCTGAGCTGATCTGCAACTCCAAAGGGCATGAACCACTATTTCGGGCCATTCCATACGGATAGGACAAGAAGGAGATTCAACCAGTACCTTTCTGTTAAACAGATTAAGCTTGGTAGGGAGAGCATCATGGCTTGCCTTCCACAAAAACATTTTAACAGCATTGGGCACCTTAAGCTTCCATATCTTAGACCAAAATTCTGAGTTGGATCTGTCACTAGAAGCTTGACCCTTCTTGTTCTCCATCAGATCACCTCGAAGATCATATGCACTTTTAACAGAAAACTTGCCATCTCGTGTGCACCTCCATGATAAGATGTCTGAGTTATTACATGGATAGATCATAGGAATCCTGCTAATATATAGTCTCCACTTCAGAAAAATGTCCTTTAGTAATGGAAGATTCCTATGCTTGGTATCATCATCAATAAGTGCTTTGACTCTAGCGCATCTGCATTTAGAATACTAACTGGAGATTGGATTCTGGATTCTGAATGAGGAAGGTATAGGAAGCCATTTATCTTGCCATATACTCACTGACTCACCATTGCCTATTTTCCAAATCAAACCTTCTTCCAGAAGATTTCTTGCTGCCATCAATTAATTATAACTTCTCCAAATAAAAGAAGCATTAGTCCTTAGTTTAGCAGTTAGAAAATGACCGTTTCAATTTAATTAGTGGGCATTCAAGAATATTTGATTGATCAATATAGTAAGAGAGGAATTAATGAGATCTCTTTACTATATTAATTTATATGTATTGTCAATCAATTCTCGAATTTGTTTTATAAAAGATACAACTCATATAATATTGATGAATAATAGAACATTAAGAATAGTTCATGACAAGTTTAAGACGAGGCACCTATCTGGTGATCAAGAAATATCCTACAATTTCCTGCTTTAGTTTCATGGACAAAGAGGCATGCATGCCAATTATGAACAAAAAATTACAGATGACAAATTTCCTTCAGCTCCATACATGCATGCCATTGAACTTCAGATCGATGATCTAGTTAATAAACCTACAGTCCTTCCTGACCTCACCCTGTCTTCCTGTGAGAACATCGATGGAACCCATTTTCACCATAGCCGCAGCATATTTGTTGGCCCAAACTGCATCATTCCTTGCATATTTCCACACAATCTTTTTAGTTGAAGAGCTGCTAAAAAGAGTTTGATCAGATGTCAATATGCCACGGTGGTTCTTCAAATCTTTGTAGTACTTGTTATCCAGTTTGTTTGGTGAGAGAACATCTAGTGCCACTGCAGGATCGCTTCCATTTCTGGAATCTGGTTCTGGGGGACACTTCGCCTTCAAGTTTCTAGCGAATATGGGGTCGATTGAGGGATCTTGTGGATGTGTTGAATTGAAAGAGTATAAACGAGGTGAGATGTTAGTACAATGTGCCACACCTATAGAATGTGCCCCAGAAAGTGTCACCATTTCATCCAGACTAAGGCCTTTTCTTGCAAAATTTTCTTTGAGTTGCTTTGCATTAAAGAAAGGTAGTGGGAGATTCTTGATAGGCTCTTCCTCTAAAGATACTCTACCATCGCGACGTCCTGATGGCACTTCATAATATATACCACCAACTTTATAGGAACTATCACGAGCAGCAAAAGCTAGAATGTCCGCACACGAGACAACTTGAGGGCATTTAGCTTCGATTTCTGACTTCGCCTCATCAATCACTTCAAAGCCTAGCAAGGTTGGATTGGCTTCGCTTTTTTTCTCTGCTGGATTTCCGGGGGTTGAATCTATTAGAACAGACGCATCACAGCCCTGAAACATGTGATCATATGATTAGCTGTAACTCAAAAACAAGAACAAAAGTTTCTTAGCATGTAATCATGTAACGCGCGGGTCTGTAGTTTGCTTAGTAGTCGTTGAAACTCGACATATCTGCGCTTATTGTATGAGTTTTAGTTTGGGAATTATGTTATATTCGAAATCCCTAGACAAGCAAAACAGACGTATTACTTATGCTCTACCCTTTTATAGCAATGAAATGAACGTTGTGTTTGACAGGAAGTAACTAAGTTCTTTATGGAACATATGATACGTTGAGGCCGGTTTTGCTTCTAAAACATATAAGATTTAATTATCAGGCCAAGGATATTGTCGTGGACGCCTTCCTTGGAGAGAAAACGTTGATTTTCTGACAGAGTTAAGTACGTAGAGTGTACTATTTGGGTAAGGAAGAAGTAAACGTACCCGAACAAAACAGTCATGGAAATGCAGTCTAATGAGGCCTGCAGCTATGCCAGGATCATTTTTTGACACAGCTTTGTTCACAGCTTTTCTCACAATTGCTTCGGCAGAAGGGCAACTTTTCTTATAAAAACCCGCTTTGAGTGATGCCATTGAGAACGAGGCCATGGTAGACATAGTAAGAAAGAAAATCAAACAAAAGCATAGTGTTGGCATATTCACTGTGTAACCAAAGGACTTCAACATTGCACGAGACAATTAAGATCAGCAACGGACGAGGCAATAAAAGAACAAGAAGTGGGTTAGGTTGATCTATTAAAAAGATCAATGGCGGTGAGAGATCAGAGGGAGAGAGAGATGGTGAGAGAGAGAGAGAGAGAGAGAGTGATGGTTAAATGAAGTGATTGAGATGGAGGGAATGTCTGACAATTTGCCACCCATTTATAGGCAGTAGAGAAGAGGTAAAGATGGTGCAGTACTGGGCCTGCTGGCCATTGCCGGCATGATTAATTCGTAAACCAAAACGTGTGATGCAGCTTATGTGAAAGCAGAGAAGCTGCTTGAAGCTGTCTTAAGTTTGAACACTTCCATAGCGATAGAGAAGCTTTTGTAGTCTTCTGAAGTTTGAACACTTCAGATGATCGTATAATATGATTGATATTTGGGATCATGATGTTATAGAATTGACTAATAATATAGATATAATAATTATTTTACAAGTCATTTTCCAATAACCAATATGATAACATCCTTTTATAAAAAGACAGAAACTTCACACCTTTACATACCACTTAAAAATATGTGATTTTATTTTTTTATCCTCATATTTCATATTGAATTGAAATATAAAATATGATGGTAAAAAAGTAAAATCATATGATTTTTAAGTGATGTATATAAAAGTGTGAGACTTATGTCTAAAATTTTTCTTATAAAAAATACAAGTTTCTCTTTCTATAAGTTTCTTATCTAATTTGAATTTCAGATTAACATAAATACCTTTAATTTAAAAAAAAATATTATAAAAATGGTCCATGTGTACATGATAACATGATTACGCTTTAATCAGTATTTCAAAAGAATATATATATATATATATATATATATATATATATATATATATATTCCTTTCAATGGATTCAAATCCTCTCCATTTCAGGGGATCAGTCATTAATTTTCTGGTTGGGATTTGTTAAAAAATAATCTAACGGTATGTAAAAATTATCATGTTATTTTAATGGTAGCTAGGCAGCTAAATTCACGGTAAAGAAATTGTTCATAGATACTTTTTTTGGTTTTGGCGAGTTTCAAGAGCGCCCCAAACTTGCTTGGAGCTGTATATATAGGTTCTGAAACAGGCGCTGGTGCATGCTAATTGGCAAAGGGTCGCCATTAGGGAAAATTTGATGATGAAGGATGGGTTTTGATCAATTTTTAGACGAGGATTTGGAATTGATTTGGGAAGTTTCGGCGAATGTTGTTTTGGGTGATATCTGAGAGTTCATGATCATGCAATTAAGTGGCCGGTTTTATCTAAAAGAAATTTTCCTTTGTTTCTGTTAAAAAAAATGTCCCATTAATTTGATTCCGATTACTTGATGGTTTAAATCACATGCATTGTATGTAATTTTGACGGTGGAAAACAAATAAGAAACTTATATATGTTTGCAAGCTTTAGCAAAAAGAATTATGGCTCTCCGATTACTGGATGCATGAATGGTCGAAGTCACTAGTGCACTTTGCCAATTTGGGTTTGGGTCATCATGTGCATGTTTGATCTTTTCGCAAACGTCCAATATTGCCTTTGTTGCCGTCTTTATGGCACAAATATTCACACAATCAGTGGCTTCAGGGGAGGAAAATGCTTTAAATATGAAATGATGCTAAAGAGTCAAAAGAGCTGCGTTTGGATGCTAAGGTGATTACAGATGTTTTGAATTGATCTATAAATAGTAGTATTTTATGATTCTCATTGATAAGATGTGTCTGGCTGTAAATAAGTTAATATATTTATTTGAATATATGAAATAGGTTAAAATGAACTTAATTTTTTTATGAAAAGTTAAAAAAATAATAAGTCTCATCAATGATTGGTTTGTGATGAGTTGAACTCATTAGTCTAATTAACAACCGAACACAGCTGTAAAGCTAAGCTATTAACTATCCTTAAATGTCACACCAAATGATAAAGTGATGAGAATTAGCGCCAAATAACAAGTCCTGATCATTTTTTTAGCTAAAAGCTTGAAGAAAATAGACATTCCAATGTAGGGAGCTGATAGCTAGGGAAGTCATATTTTTGGAGTTTTTAAGGAAATTTCTTGTAACATGAGGAAGGCTTTGTTAAATCATTTGGTTGTTATCATCGATCATTTCATTTCACATCATGCCTTGTCCCATCTATTGGACACATGAGTTCAAGCAAAATAATCAAAAAGGCAAATTATGATCAGAAATAACACTAATTGGCAGCAATTATTGTCTTTGACATTAATGCCATTTCTAAATTTCATAGGCTTGACACAAATGAGTTATATATCCTAGAAAGATAAAATTGATCAGAACAAAGATCAGGAAACAGAAAACAGAAAACAACGGGAAATTAACAAGTCCACCATTGCCAAGTCAAACCCAGCAGAACAGGTCCTCTAAAATGAACAAAAGAAAAGAAAATGAGAAACTAGACAAACAAATTAAAACTTCATTTAAAAGACTGCTTTCCTTTGTTTGATTCATTAATATTGCCTACATCGATCTTTTGGTTTATTCAATAATTAATTAGACGTTTCTCATACGTACGGTAAATCTCCATGCATTTTCTTCTTTTGAATTGACTGAAAGAAAAATATTATCTTCTTTTGAATTGACTTGGTAATTCTTGGCATTAATCATTTTCATTGTTATTAATCATTAAGATTGATTTAACATGTAATTAATCATTTTAATTCATTGTGATTAATCGAATTAGGCCGGCCGTGGTTTCTCTTCTCGATCTTTTCCTCTTACTGAAAAAATACATTTTCTTTCTTGTGGTATAAACTCTTCAACTTCGCAACATTAATTTCCTCCCATTTTCTGATAATTGAAAGAACAAATTAATGGGTTAGCATTGCATACAGGTTTTGTCTTGGACAGCTTTTCAAGGTCCCCACTCGAAGCAAAACTGAAGAATACGTTGTTGGGAAAATACCTATAAGAAAGAGGATATATCATAAGAATAATCTACCCTTCAGCCGGTTTTACCATCACATGCCACACGAAAGCTGATATGGCAAACTTGGTTTATTTACATGCCGGTCAGTGGTTAAATCTCCATCTTCTCTCTTCCCCTATGAATCCCTCAAAACAAATTTCTCATCTAAGAACTATTCTCCGCATAAACTTCTTTCTCGTTACTTCTTTTGCTCTAATAAGTTGAAAATTCCAATTTTGGAGGTCGCCATGTTCAATAGGAAGTAGACAAAAAATACAAAAGAAAAAAAAAAATCAAACTTTCACAACTTTGATTTTCAGTGCTTGATAAAAATTAAAGAAAAAAACCCAAACTTTATCCAAGAAACAAGCACTGATCTGGAGGCTTATAACCATCATTTTTCTTCAACCATGGATGCTTGAAAGAAACTTACAAGGCATAAGAAAAACAGGAAAAAAAATAAAAAAATTTCAGGAATAAAAAAGAAAGAGAAAACATGTGTGAGTCGATCGTGGCTGGGATCAGTCAGCCAGTTAGTCGGAGCTTTCTCGTCGGAGATCCCAGATGGTTACTGTGAAGGCTGGCAGAGGAAGAACGCAGGGGGAAAGGGGGGGACCAATGATGCTTTGCTCTGCTTTGATTTGGGTATGGAAGGGGTTAGTTGTAAAACTAAATGCAACGTGTAACACCCCGTTCCTGAAGGTTCGGAGAGTTAACTCTTAATACCTAAAATTAATTTAAATAACATAACTATAAAATCCAGAAAATCCCATAAAATATCAATACATTTAATCAATCCAAAAATCTAAGTTCCTCTATAGGGACAATAAAGAAATTTCCAATAACATAAATTAGAAATTCTCCAAAAACTCGAAAATATCATCAACTCATCAAATCAAAATACCCGAAAAATAAATCAGTTTACTAACTACGACTCTCAAATAAGCATTTGTACCCTCAGACACTTATTCCACTACAATCATCACACATTGCTTAACTTTCTACTCTTGTTCTCCAGCTAAACCATAAAAAATATTTGAGAAATAATTGGAGATAAGAGGTGAATTATCAACAATTCAGTAAGCAGATGACATATACTAGTATGTAAACATGAGCATTTACAGAGTTCAGAATGCAGAACACACAAATTTTCTTTCAGAATGCATAATCAAAATAATGTTTTCAAAATGCAGCATCAGAACATGTTATCAAAAATATCAGAGCTAAAGTTCGAAAATATTCATAATCAAAATCTCTTTGGCATAGCATAAACTGAAACATCACATCTTATCTTATCATATCATAACAAATACCATGTTTAACCCCCATGGTAGGGTTGTGCAAACCCTGGTAGCTAACCGAGTAGAAACAGAATGTGAATATTCCCCTTATTCATTCTCGGAGCCCCGAGTGTGCACATAGGAAAGACCACGCAGAAAACCACTTTGTTTTCAAAGTGTGTGCACCAGAAACAGAAAAGTTGGTACCAACTCGAATAGAGGCCACAGTTTTACACCCTTGGTAAGGTTAGAACAGAACAGAAACAGAAACAGAATATTATGCCAGAGATTTTCAAAAATCACATCAGATCATATCAAAGTAGATAAAATCTTCAGAACAGAACAAAATCATATCACAACATAATTTATGCATAAAATTTCATATTCACTCTCTTTTCCGAAGTTCAGAAACAGAATGTCAAAAAGAAACTCATGTCTACACCAGTCATGACAGAAAATAATTTCTTCTTAAACAGAATCTCATGTGTAATGCAGAACAAATAACTGAAGTAGTTCAAATTTATTTTCATAATCAAATATGTAAATTTTTCAAAAATCAACATCAGTTCATTATATTTTAATGCAAAGTCTAGTATAAGAACCATGCTTACTTAGACTTTTTAGCTTTTTCAGAATTTTTCTCAAAAATGTCAAACAATAACTAATCGTCACCTATAAAATAATCATGTAATTCTTGTAAATTTACAATTAATCACATATTTCGATCTTTAATTCTAAGCTTCTAAGATAATCTATTTAATTCCTCAAAACCTAAAATCTCATAACCTCAAATTATAAATCATCACTTTCTAAAATCATCAATATTGATTTAATTATAACTTTGACTAAAACATTTAAAAGTCTGACCTATTTATTATTGAGAACAAACTATAAGGTTTAATATTGGATAATAGAATTATCCCAAAACATTTTAAAATAAACCATGACTATTTTTTTTTTTTATAGACTAAATCATATCTAAAGTGTAAAAATAACATTAGACCAATATTGTTTACTCTTAAAATAAATCTTTACTTAACAACATGTTAAAATACTTAAGTGATTTTTTGTAATCATAATATATAAGGGTGTACTAATATATAATAAAAGTTTAAAAGCACATTAATATAACATGTCGTAAAGGGTATTAAGGTAATTTCATTTAATTCTTTGAAAACAAACAAAATCTGCGTAAAACAAATAACTTGCATGGCAAGGCTTACACAAGGAGAATTCACGCGGCAGCGTGCAATGGCTGGACTGGGTAGGCAGTGGCGACGCTGTTGGAGAGCAGGCGTGCGGCGAAGATGCTGTCAAGCTGAGCTAAGCATGAGAGAGAGAAAATGGAGAGTGAGAGAGCGAAGGCCACAACATGCGGAAAGGAACGAAATCAGACCATGAGATGGGAAGGAGGCGTGCGACGGAGGCTCACTGAGAGAAGTGGAGCTACGACGGAGTTGGGCAGGTGCGCTAGTGGTGGTAGGTACTGCGGCGGTGCACTGGAAGAGAGAGAGAGTGAGAAAGAGAAACACTGTGAGAGAGAAACAAAGAAAGACGGAGAAGCACTGCAAGCGTTCGGCAAAAGCTCACTGCGAGGGACAAGGCGGAACTGAGGCGGCTCGAGGCTGACGTAAAGGTGACAACCGGCAGATTTTGTGGCTATCTTGATAATTTTCCCGTCGTACGGTGGTGACCAACTGGATTTGTGGTGATGCTCTGTTTTTGAGAGGAGAAACAGGGACTCTCTTATTTTTTGGTGATGGCCAGCGGTGGTTCCGTGCGGGTTCACGGCAGCTTATGGAGATGTAGACCAGGTTCATCAGGAAGGTGGCTGCGATGGCTTCACGCGGCATGCAACTTGGTGCACGTCACGTGGAGTAGGAAGGCAGAGGCTTCCTGTTAGGTTGGCATGGTGTTTTCCGAATGGGTTAGGACAGGCTGCTGTGATGCTGGGACGGCGTGGGTCGTGGCTTGTGAAGGTTGGTTTTGTGCGGCAGTTGTGTGAGCCGTGACTAGGTGGGTCGAGACCGAGCTAGAGGGTGGTGCGCTGTTTGCAAAGAGGAGGAATTGTTGGGCTACGGTTTCGTGTTGGAGGGCAACTGCGTGAGCTTTTTTCATATATATATATATATATAGGTGATTGAACATGAAAAGAAAACCCTAGAGGAGGAGACGTGGATGGCAAAAACCCTAGAGAAAAAAAAAAACAAGAGACGTGGTAGAACATGCATGCCGTGGACCTAAGGAAAACTCTAGGGGTGGAAAACAAACGAAAAAAAAAAAAACATGCAGAAAAGTTTAACGTGTAAAAACAATATAAATAAATAAATAAAAAGAACTTGATTGGGTCCGGGTGTTACACAACGTTTAGTTAAAAAATAAAAAAATAAAAGCCAAATCATCAGTTGATGTATGTGGAAAGGAGGGTAGCTTTACTCATATCATAATGTTAACGATCCTACAAACCAACTTACGTATGTCTCACAATATTTAAAATTCTATTCCGGTGATCATTCTCATTAAAGTACGGGAATGGAATATTTCAAGTGCACGTACCGTTTCAGAATTAGCTATTTAATTCTATAAAAGATGAAAAAAGTGCACAAAATAATAGAATATTTTAAGGTCCCACTCACATGTAAAAGCACTGATCTGGATCTGTTGGAATTATTGGTGCATGATCGCATCTCTTAATCACTCCAATAGCAAGACCAATATCAGCATCAACAAAGTGATCTGATGTTGTTACTTTGCAGAGAGCCCTATCCCGCAGAACTCTATTTTTTCTAGCTTGAATATATAAGTTCGATCGAAATATATATGCGTTAGTTTTCCTAATTTCAGCTGCTGTTTGAACGTTTTGAATCAATTGTTTCAGTTGTAGATTTGTTATACAAGGCAAGTAGAGGAAACTTGCCAAACTGGGTCTGCTATAAGGCAAGAAAAACTTGCCAAAAGTGAAAAAGGGAACATATTCTAACCGAGAATTTTAGAACTCTAGCAGCCCTAAAACCAGGGCTAGCGCTGTTGAGTTCTCTATAGGTTAAGAAAATTTCCTTAACTGGAATCAAGGAAAATGAAGCTTGTAGGAAGCTTGAAACTGCTTCCCGGCCCTCATCAGGAAATAGATCTAAAATGGGGAAGAAAAAGAAACCAACATCATTAAGCTGAAGTACGTACTCACCGGGAACTGGATATATTCCCAGCTATGAACTTGGCGGCAACGAATTAAGATTGACCATTTTCAAAAGGGCGTACAGATTTTATCATTAAATTCTTCGAAATAATTACAAAACAGATGGACAAATTATAATAAATTCAAACGGCAAAGGAAATTACCAAGAAAAATGATTTTCCATACTCGTCCATTCACGTACTTAATTCCATTTCTGATTCTCTATTAATAACCAACCAGAGTAACAAGCTGGTGGCTGGTCATTGGTAAGATACGTTGCCTTGGCCATATCATTAATTAATTACACATAATCCTGTCCATTATTTTACTCAAATCACGCTATATACTAAACCAAAAAGAGAAACTTTTCTTGTGAAATCTTCTCCCTTCCATATATAGCTGCACCTCAGAATCAATATGTATATATATATATATATATATATGTATGTATATAAATTAGACGTGCGGCCTCTTAGGTGTTTTTCCCACAATTGTGTTCCGATCCCTCTCTTGTATCCTTTTTTCTAGATCTGTCTTTGCCATTGTATGGTGATCGCCATGGCTTGTTTGGCTACAGGCGCAATGATTTTGCTCAGTTTCATGTCTGCCGTTGGTGTCTGCTTTGGTGCTGTGTATAAGGTGGGCGACTCAAACGGGTGGACTAACGAAACCAACGTTGATTACAAGGTTTGGTCTTCTAATTCGACCTTCTTCGTCGGCGATACCTTTTGTACGTAAGCTTTTCTGATCTTAATATTATTGGTACTTCATTTTCTTTTTAATTTCTAATATTATTGAGATGTTTTTTTTCAATCACATATAAGTGATTAATAGTTTTGGCGGAATTTCTTTAATTAGTTTGATCGATTAATTAAGATCAGAGAGCGATGGACAAACCAAAATGATTTTATTGTACATAAACAAGAGTAAATTAAGTATTTTGGCGGCTTGTCCATACATGTTCCTTAATTTGTCCGTGCACACATGATCATGAACTGTATTTTAGTACTGCATGTTTATGTGAATAGTGAAAACAGTACTACTGTTTAGAGAGAACTCATCTTTTATTATTGCATAACAGATATATATATATATAGGAAAATGATTATATGTCATCTAAGTTTGTCTAGTCAATTTGACTGTTCATGTAGTTTATTTTATTTTATTCTTTTACTTGATGATTTAAGAAGTGACTAGTGTATTGATGTTTTTTTTTTAAATGTTTAAAGATGTCTAAAAGTTATTTTTAAAAAAAATTACACTAGGGGCATACCAAGTGGGCAAATATGAGTGACATAGTAGCACTACCCATATATATACTGAAAAATTATATTCATCATTTTCACACACCACACATCGATCATGCACCACACTTTTTTTTTTCAATTAGCTTATACGGACTTATACATTCTAAACAAATATATATATATATATATATAAAAATTAGTACAATTTCTTATTAATATATATAAGATGGTAGTTGCTATTTGACGTGCAGTTTTTCAGTATGATTACAAATCCAACGACGTAATGGAAGTGAGCCGCGAGGATTTCGAGTCATGCAACGTAAGAAGTCCACTCAACTTATACACTAGCGGCAGGGACTCCATCACCATGTGGAAGCCTGGCCATTTTTACTACCTTTGCTCCTTTCCGGGTCACTGCCAAGCCGGCCAGAAGGTCGACATCAGGGTCCTGATCCAACCTCCAAACCCGACTCCTTCTCCAAGCCCAAGTCCATCAGATCCACGTACCTCATCAACTCCAAGTCCAAGTCCAAGTCCAAGTTCCACACTACCATCTACACCAAGTTATCAGCCAACCCATCCACCTAGCCCAAGTCCCAGTACTACTACCATTCCGGCCACTCCGGACGCTCAACCACCACATTTCTCTCTGCCGGGAGCAGAGGCGCCTGCACCATTAAAGAACACTGCCCCGACATCGTTCCTACCATCCAAGGTCTTGCTTGGTCTTCACCTTATGATGGCTTTGGGTTTTCTTGCATATTATTAATATGGATGCAGCGATTCTATAGGAAGGATAGAGATCATATAGTTCCCAGCTACTAGTAGTAGTAGTAGTAGTTAACTAGTTACGTTTAATTAATCAATAACCAAACGTTCTACGTACGATTTACTTAAACAAGCTTAAATTTGTTTCTTTATTAATTTAGTGATCATCAACGGTACTATGATCAAAGAAGTCTTCCTGATTGTTTATATATATAATTTGAAGACTTGCAAACAAGTGATTATGCTTCTGCAGAGTGCCTTGGAGCATATACAACTTACAAGTAAGAAATTATTTTGTTTATTTTTGGAAAGAATCCACATGATTACGATAATCAAAATCCGGCCTGAAACTTTTATAAATTAAGCAGATTTACACTTGAATTGAAAATGAAAGAATTGATGGAAAATGAATAAAGAATTGCATGCATACAGATGCCATTGAACTTCAGATCTTTGATCTAGTTAACAAACCTGCAGTCCTTCCTGACCTCACCCTGTCTTCCTGTGAGAACATCGATGTAACCCATTTTCACCATAGCTGAAGCAAACTTGTTGGCCCAAGCTGCATCATTCCTTGCATTGTTCCTCACAATATTTTTCGTTGAAGAGCTGCTAAAAAGAGTTTGGTCAGATGTCAACAAGCCTTGGTGGTTCTTCAAATCTTTGTAGTACTTGTTATCTAGCTTGTTTGGTGTGAGAACATCTAGTGGCACCGTTGGATCACGTTCATCTCCGGCATTTGACGGTGGGGGACACTTAGCTTTTAAGCTTCTAGCAAATATGGGGTCCATCGAGGGATCTTGTGGATGTGTTGCATTGAAAGAGTATAAGCGAGTTGAGAAGGAAGAACAATGTGAGACCCCTATAGAATGTGCCCCGGAAAGCGTCACCATTTCATCCAGACTAAGGCCTTTTCTTTCAAAATTTTCTTGTAGTTCCTTGGCATTAAAGGAAGGTGGTGGGAGGTTCACGTCAGGCTCATCCTTCAAAGATACTCTGCCATCACGACGTCCTGATGGCACCGCATAATTTATACCACCCACTTTATAGGAACTGTCACGAGCAGCAAAGGCTACAATATCTGCACACGACACGGTTTGAGGGCATTGAGATTCAATTTCTGACTTTGCCTCGTAAATCACTTCAAAGCCTCGCAAGCTTGGATTGTTGGCTCTATTTTCTTTCTCTGCTGGATTTCCAGGTGTTGAATCTAGTAGAACGGAAGCATCACAGCCCTGAAATATTTAACGTGAATGAAATTATATAAGGGGGGATATTACGATATGGTTTTGCTTTTAAAATATATGAGATTCAGTACTTTGTGAAAAGAAGAAACAAACATACCCTAACAAAACAGTCATGGAAATGCATTCTAATGAGACCTGCAGCTATGCCAGGATTTCTTGACACGGCTTTGTTCACAGCTTTCCTCACAAGTACTTCAGCAGTAGGACAACTTGTCCTATAAAAGCCCACTTTGAGGGATGCCAACGAGACTGAGGCCATAGTAGACATAGTAAGAAAGAAAATCAAGCTTAAGTATAGGATTGGCATATTCACTGTGCAACCAAAGGACCTCATCTTTTCGAGAGACAATATTAAAGAGCACAAAACAAGGGAATATATTGGAACAAAGCAAGAAAATTACTGAGAGAGAGACTAGAGAGAGAGATGGTGAAATGAAGTGGTTGAGATATTGGATGGAAGAGTTGATACTATGTTTATTTATAGGCAGAGAAAAGGTGAAGATGGAGATTGATGATATTGCTATGGACGGCTGTACTTTGTAAACCATGCAAAGCGTGTTATCATACAGCCGCTGCAAATAATCAAGCAGAGAAGCTTGAAGCTGTCTCAGTTTGAACAATTCCATAGTGATAGAGAAGCTTGAAGGCGTCTGAAGTTTGAAAACTTCCATATATTATTCCCTGATCAGTAATTCCCAGGTCCCTTGGCCACCTAATTCCCTGATTTGAATTATTTATGATCTGTTTATATTCTCCTTTTGGCAATAGACGTATTCATCGCTTATTGTTTGACTTTCAAATATGTCCAAAAAGCATGGTTGTCAAATTCTACTATTTATATATTTATATTTTTTTTAAAAATGATATTTACGATTTTAAATTATGCAGTTCCGAGTATTATTTTTTTTAAAAAAATATATAAATTTGAAATTTATGTAAAAAAATTATTTTTTTAATAATAAACTTTAATTTTTTTAAAAAAAATGTGCAAGACTTACGTATTTTAATATTGTATTTGTTCCAGAAATTCAAAATTAATATGTGGAATATTTTTTATTTAAAATTCAAGTACTCTTGTAATTAAACCAAAACTTATTATATCATTGGTTTTTTTTTCTTGACTTTCAAAGGGGTTAAATGGAATTACACGATGGTAATAATATATTATATTAATGCTGAATAGTCAATCGTATACCACATTCTCAATAATCAATAAATATGTTCGGTACATAATAAATATATGGGTCATGCTGGGCTGGCCCGCTGGCGTGCCGCCAGCCACAAATCTTATTTTTTATTTTATTTTTTATTAATATATTTAAATTTTTTTAAAAGAATAAAAAAAATACAACAATATATTAAAAATTATTTATTTAATTATTAAGTGAAAAAAAAATTAAATATGCAAGTGATGAATCATGAAAGTGAGGCCGGGGAACTAACATTTTTCAATAAATAAACATAATAATTACTAAGAGAAATGATATATATAAGTTTTAAATAAACAAGTCTCGCACAAATCCTTTATAAAAAAATGGATTACACTATAAAAAAATGTAAAAAACTCAATTTTTCTTGATGGGACTCACATTTTTATAAAAGACTTGTACAAGACTATTACATTTAGAGTTTGTGTCTAACATTACTCAATTACCAATACAATAAAAATTTTAGATCCGTGGGTTTGTGAACAAGCTGACACGTGTCAAAAATCCATGCATCGTGCATAAAAAATATAATTTTTATATTCAGTCATTTGTATGCATTCTTTACATATTTTATTATGTGATTTATTATATAATTTTTTTAATATAAAATAATTATTTTAATCAATTACATCAATAAAATACATAAAAAAATATACAAAAATATTATATATAACAAAATTCAATTACTTTTTATATAATCATTATCAAAACTACTGTTAATTAAAAGTGTTGGTGCTAATCATTTTCAAGACAACTTTCAATCACTATTTTCTTTTTTTTTCTATTTTAACCATCACATGACGGACTGCCACCCCAAAAGACAATCCGGAATCCGGCTGCCGACAACCACTTGCATCAAGTTATTTTTTAAAAAAAAAATTATAAATCCTAATTTTTAAAACAAAATTGTAAAAAGAGCTATATAATTTTCCTATGGATTATCTTAGGTCTGTGGAGTACTGGACCATTCAAGCACATAACACTTCATTGAACTCGATCGGTTGAGTGAAAGCAATATTCGATTGCAATATGTACGTAGGATCACTCCTTGCAAACGGGGTCCGAAACAAACATCATGTCTTAGATTGCATTTAAGTAGTGAGATTATCTCAGATATTTTATAGATAATAAATAATAAAAAATAATGAACAATAATACTGGAGTATTCTCATAGGACAGTACCCAAACGGAGCCGTCTTATAAGGATATATATATCACTCTACTTTTTTAGATCAACAGAATTTTCTTTAGGATTATTGGGTTTTAAACTTCAAAAGAATAGAATTACACTTGCATAACATTGAAGGATGAATGTAGAGTAAAAAGCATAAAGGAAAGAAAAGCCCCAAATAATTTAGTTAACAACCCTACAGTTCTTCCTGATCTCACCCTGGCTTCCCGTGAGAACATCAATAGAACCCATTTTTACCATGGCTGCAGTAAACTTGTAAGCCCATGCTGCACCATGCCTTGCATTGTTCTTCACAATACCCGCAGTGGAAGTGCTGCTCAGAAGAGTTTGATCAGACGTCAATATGCCCCGGCGGTTCTTCAAATCTGTGTAGTATTTATTATCAAGCCTGTTTGGTGTAAGAACATCGAGTGGCACCGTTGGATCATTGACATTTCCAGCATTTTGAGGTGGTCGGGGACACTTTCTTTTCAGAATTCTAGCAAATATGGGGTCCATTGAAGGGTCTTGTGGATGTGTCGCATTGAAAGAGTATAAACGAGTTGAAAAGGACAAACAATGAGACACGCCTATAGAATGTGCCCCAGAAAGTGTCACCATTTCATCAAGACTCAGGCCTTTTCTTGCAAAATTTTCTTGGAGTTGCATGGCATTCAAAGAAGGTGACGGCAGGTTTTGGGAAGGCTCGTCGCTAAGTGATACCCTGCCATCGCGTCGTCCTGAAGGCACTTTATAACTTATGCCTCCAACTTTGTAGGCGCTGTCACGGGCAGCAAATGCTAGAACGTCTGCGCATGAGACAGTTTGTGGGCATTGAGCTTCAAGTTCAGCCTTTGCTTCATCGATCACTTCGAAGCCTCTTAAGCTTGGATTGTTGGCTGGATGTTCCTTCTCTGATGGATTCCCAGGGGTTGAATCAAGTAGAACGGAGCCGTCACAACCCTGTAATAATAGTTAGGTGATCAGTGAATATGATTAACATGAGTACTTAAGACATCTATTGCCATAAATTCCTTCTACAAATGCTGTTTGACTCAATTTGTCTCTTGAAGATGAATTTGCGAAACTTGCAACGTTCATAAGAAGTTTAACACCACAAAAAAAGGAACCTAATTAACAAAGTTAATCGGTTGCAGAGAGCATACCCTGACGAAACAGTCGTGAAAATGCATTCTGATGAGGCCCGCAGCTATGCCAGGGTTCTGTGACACGGCTTTGTTTACAGCTTTTCTCACAATTGACTCTGCAGAATAACAAGTTGAATGATAGAAACCCACTTTGAGCGATGCCAATGATACTGAGACCATAGTAGACATGATGGTTAGAAAGAAAACCATGAAAATCTTGATGGTTGCCATATTTACTTTGCAACCCAAAAGCCTCTTTATTGTAATGATCAGAGAATGAAAGAGTCACAGAACTATGAAAGAGAATGGAGTAAACTATGAGCAGCAAGAATAATGATAAGGGAATGATGGAGATGGAGGGAATGGTTGAGCCATTTATAGAGAAAAAGGAGAAGTACAGCTTGAGGCTGACGGTTTTACTTTGTAAACCAAAGCGTGTATTGCATAGCAGAGAAGCTTGAAGTTGTCCAAGTTTGAGCAGTTCAAAGCTAGGTATATAAGAGGAAACCTTCTTCACTGGCTAGCTCACTCTTCCACGTAAAGTTTCTTATTATATATATATATATATATATATATATATATATTATTTAATTTCTGTCAATTTATCAGTCAAGTTTTTACTCGTGTCCGACTAGTCGATCGGTCGAGACCTCTAACTGAAATTAAATTGGTTTTATATCTATCTTATAATTTTGCAACAGGCAAGTTGATCAGTGAGTTTCTTCAGTATTTTTTATCAGCTAGATAGGGTTCTTGTATATGTGTCTTATGACGTTTAAACCAGATGTATTAATGAAAGTTTGGTAAGACATGGTACGTAGGGCCGCCATTATATATATATATATATATATGGAAAGGATAAGTTATATTTGTAATTTTTAAATGGAGATTATATGTACAAACTATTCGTTAAATGAAAAAAAAAATATTATTTTAATAAAGATATTATTGTAATTTAAAAAAAATTTAAAGATAAAATTGATTAGACTTCTACATACTATCTATTTGGAGACTATAAGTTGGATTGCTCTATGCAAAATACTATATATATATATATATATATATTTGAAATGAATGACTTGGAAGCAAAGTAATTTACAAAGGATCGAGGTAACATCCACTCTTGACCGTACTGCCAGGAAACCGCGTGACATATGGATGGATATTGGAAAGTTAGGCCGTCTTCCCATGACAATTGGTAGCATTTCTGCATCGGAACCCATTGAAAATTACCATTTCAATTTACTTAAAAAGTCACTCTGGTGAAGATCATATGCCTTGCAGAAGACAGCTTTAAATGCATGGCAGGCCAAAGGGCATGTATATATAATGACCAAATCGTATCAAACTTGATGCTGTCTTTGTTTGAACAGTTCCAGAAGTTGGCCGGCCTCTCTCCATTACTCATGTAGGGCTGTAAATAAATCATTATGTTCAATAGCTCACTCGATATATTCATCTAATTAAATTCGAATCAAATTCGACTTGTGAAAAAAAAAATGCTCGCTCGTGAAAACAGATACCCACTCGATTAGTAAATGGCACATATTCGACTAAAATCGACTCAGCTAAAACTAGTTAAGGTCCACTCATTTATGCCCGAGTCAACTCAATTAAAACTCATTCAATTTGGTCATTATAGATGCCATTGAACTTCAAATCTTTGATCTAGTTAACAAACTTGCAGTCCTTCCTGGCCTCACCTTGTCTTCTTGTGAGAATATCGATGTAACCCATTTTCACCATAGCTGCAACAAACTTGTTGGCCCAAGCTGCATTATTCCTTGAATTGTTCCTCACAATATTTTTCGTTGAAGAGCTGCTAAAAAGAGTTTGGTCAGATGTCAACAAGCCTTGGTGGTTCTTCAAATCTTTGTATATAGTACTTGTTATCTAGCTTGTTTGGTGTGAGAACATCAAGTGGCACCGTTGGATCACATCCATCTCCGGAATTTGATGGTGGGGGACACTTTGCTTTTAAGCTTCTAGCAAATATGGGGTCCATCGAGGGATCTTGTGGATGTGTTGCATTGAAAGAGTATAAGCGAGTTGAGAAGGAAGAACAATGTGAGACCCCTATAGAATGTGCCTCGGAAAGTGTCACCATTTCATCCAAACTAAAGCCTTTTCTTTCAAAATTTTCTTGTAGTTCCTTAGCATTAAAGGAAGGTGCTGAGAGGTTCACGTCAGGCTCATCCTTCAAAGATACTCTGCCATCACGACGTCCTGATGGCACTGCATAATTTATACCACCCACTTTATAGGAATTGTCACGAGCAGCAAAGGCTACAATGTCTGCACACGACACGGCTTCTTCTTTTTTTTTTAATGGAGGACGGGACCTCCGAGCTTTATTGAAGAAAAAAAAATCACTTATGGCGGAGGAAAACCGTAGTTACAAGGAACTATATATTGTGTAAATTACATTTCCATGAAAAGAAACAGTGATACATTTCTAGAACTATCGACTTTCTAGAGCCAAGAGAATATCAGGGGTATGCCAAGGCCGTTTGTCATCCCATGTTCCAAGCCACCCAACCATAAAAACTACACCCTCATAGCAGGTTAGCCTGCTTTATCAATTTGCAAGAGGCCCCTAATCTGTGATGGGATAGAAGATGATTCGGTCCACAAGCCTGAAAAACCATCAGTCCCCAACTTTGCCAAACCATCTGCCACAACATTCCCCTCTCTGAAAACATGTTTTATCCTGTACGAAAAACCAACAAGTAACACAACAATCTCCTCCCAAAACTATTGTAATTTCCAAATGCCACAGCTACCAATACGTAACCATTTAATCAGAATAGCAGTCACATTCAATTTCTACACCCCTCAAGCCCAACTGGGCAGAATGCCGTAAACCATATAACAATGCCATTAATTCAGCATTGTTATTCGTATCGGGCTCTAGTCTTTTAGCAGAAGCAAGAATGAGTTCACCCCTATCATTTCTTATAATACCTCAGGCACTTGAAAGACCAGGATTATCTTTACTACATCCATCTAAGTTAAGCTTACACCACCCAAAAAATTGGTTTCTGCCACACAACAAATCTCGGCTTCCTCGTAGCATTATAATTTATGGTCAAGCCTAAATCTTCCACAATACTTTCATCATCAGCATGCCATTCTTTCACAACCTTGATTTTAAGACCCACCCACGAAATCCAAAAACGGATTTTCCTCCAGACTGACTCTATATTTTCAACCCTTCCCTCCATGCAAACTGTACAACGCCATAGCCATAATTGCCAAGTAATAATGGAAGGAATTAAGCCAAACAACATACCTCTTATATTGGATCTCCTTGCCCTTCGAAACCAAAGCTCAATTTTTTGCCTCCAACTTCCATTTCGATCAGACCTCAGCCCCAACCTCCCAGATATTCTTTTCTAGATTGCAGAAGCCATTTGATCTTCCACCAAGACATAATTTTGGTCTTCATATGCCCCTCTTGAGCAACACACACATTTGGAGACAATAGGCACACCAATACTCTGAAGCTTGTCATCAACCGGTAATCCCTTATGCATGGCTTGCCACATAGTAGTAGAGATTTTCTTTGGAAGAGCTGGATGCCAAACCCACTTCATCCAAGGTACCTTGGCCTTTTCTTTGATACACTCCCAAGCGCTACTCACTGAGAAGGACCCGTTTTTTTACCCTTCCCAGAAAATTTTGTCAAGACCCTGCTTGCAGTTGCTGAGCTTGGCTAAAACTTCCAAAGTTGCCTCATGACCAATAAGAGAAATTAACAACTCTTCATTCCAACCAGTTTCTAATTTATCCTCTTGTAAGATTAACTTTAAAGAGACAATATTTTCTCTATTCAAACCCAATGGCTCCAATTCAGACCATTTGTTCCACCAAAAAGAAATGTTTCAATCTTTTACCTTTCATCTTGACTACTTTAAAACCACTGGCACACAATTCATCACCATTTGCCAAAACCTTGTTCCTTTACTCGGATCCACCAAGGATATATGAGAATTTTTAATATACTTAGCACGGAAGAATGAAGCCCACAAGGAATTTTCTGCAATAATTTTCCATGCGAATTTCATGTGCAAAGCTTTTTGGACCTCTCGAAGCTTCCGTAACCCAACTCCACCTTCCCTTCCGGGTCTACAAATTTTTTCCCAAGCAATCCATTTTTTTTTAGTCTGCCATTTTCTATACCCCAAAAGAAAGTGCTGAAACTTTTATTAACAGCATCTAAAAATGCTTTAGGGACGTGTATAACAGATAAAAGATGAACTAGAATATTAGATAGAACATGACCATCCACATTGGTCTATGCATATGTATATGAAAAGTCATATTTGTATAATATGACCCTAAAATCCTCTACATTGACTTATGCATATCTAAATATTTAGCTAGTTATGAACAATGCTTATCTAAATTTGGATAACTACTATTCACTCAACAAAACATATTTTAATCATTATTTTCTCTCTCCTTCCACTCTCTCTCTCACAATCCCTTCATTTTCTCCCTCCTTCAACAACACAACAAACATTCACCTGCACATTCATTTTATTATTATAATATATTATAGTTTTTTTCATTTTATTATATTTTTAATATAATATATAAAAAAATTATATTTTTTTATTATTGCAATTATATTATTAATGTCAAATGTATGTAGTGGATGCTAATTGTAAAATATATATAAAAAATTAATTTTAGAAAAAAATTAATAATAATAATATTTTATTATTTTATTACAAATATGCAAAAGCCAATGTGAGAATTTTACTTGAATAGCAAAGTGGATATGCAAAAGAGGTGATTTTGCATATACATATACATAAACCAATGCTAATACTAGTAACAATACTCTGGCTCCCTTAAACAACAACCGAGCCTTCCACCCTTCAATTTTCCCTGTTACCTTCCTCGGCAATTCTTCCAAGTGCCTTGTAAGCAATCTACATGTAATGATGGGGACCCCTAAATATTTAAAGGGGAGGTTTCCTCGAACAAAACCTGTAATCCGAAGGCTTGACCTTCTTCTAGCAGCCTGAATCTTATCAGAGAAGTAGATAGCAGTTTTTTCTTTACTCACTACCTATCATGTCCACGCTTCGTACTTCTTCAAGCATTCCATAACAGCCTCAAAGGATTTTTTTTCACCATTAGCGAAAATCACCACGTCATCAGCATATGAAAGATAAGAGATTAAGGGAGCTCCCTTTGGGTGGGAGAAGCTACCAATAGCTCCTTTTTCATATTTTTCCTTCAGCAATCTAGTGAGTAACTCTTCTACTAAAATAAAAAAATATGGCAATAAAGGGTCACCTTGCCAAAAACCCCTACCTCCTTTATAGAAACCCTTAACAGTACCATTCATCACTATCGAGTACCAAACTGAGGTGACACACTATTCTACCAAATTGCAAACATCATGAGAAAAACCAAAAGCCGCAAAATATTAAGCAGGAATTCCCATTCATGCTATCATATGCTTTGGCAAAATCCACCTTAATCAAAACATTTCCTCCTCTCACCTGTTTGTTTAAGCTATGCATTAGTTCCTATGTTAGACTCACATTTTCTAAGATACTTCGTCCCAGTATTAAGGCCTCTTGTTCCCTAGAGACAAGCCGAGACATCAAAAGGGAAAATTGTTTTACTAACAGCTTAGAACAGACCTTGTAAATTACTGAACACAGGTTAATTGGTTTGAAGTTTTCAAACCCAGTTGGATTGGTCACTTCCGGAATGAGAACTACATAAGACGTAGTATAAAATCTAGGCAACACAGCACCTCTAAAGAAATCCCAAACCGCATCCACTACATATGTCTTCACGATCTCCTAACATTCTTTGAAAAAACTCGAGCCAAAGCCATCTGGTCCGGGACTACTTTCAACTAGAATTGAGAACATAACCTCTTTAATATCTTGGATTGAATGAAGCTCACACATTTTCTTATTCTCAGCCTTTATCAAGTCTTTGTTAATCCAAAGGGATAAATCTTGGTGATCAGCAACTGGACGAGTTTCCATGAAGTTTTTGAAAAACTCAACCGCTTCCTCATGCACTGCTTCTGGCGAGGAGAAATTGCAACCATCCCTCAGCCGCATTCAACCCACAAAATTAGAATCTCGCCTAGCCAAAGCAAGATAGAAGCTCATACTCACCTCACCCTTCTCAGCCCAATTTTGTTTAGTAATCTACGTCAGCCTCACTTCTTCCCTTCGAAGCCACACATCGAGTTCTGTTTTTGTCGCCAGTAAAGCAACCACATCCTCCTCTGTATTTTTACTTTGAAGATTCTGATCAAGTGCTTCAATCTCCCACTCTAACCTGCTTATATGATTGTGTATCCATCCAAAAATCTGTTTATTCCAGATCCTTAAAGCCACCCTCAGTTTCTTTAATTTCCCCGCCAATTTCCATAGCCCACTCACATCAACCTGCTCTTCTCAGACTTGCTTCACACACCTCTAAAAATCTTCATGCAGACTCCACATTTGTTGAAACCGAAGTAAGATGGTCCATAGCGTTCAAAAGGCTTTTCCATCCATACCACCATAGGTGCATGATCCGAGTAGGCTCGAGATAAATATTTCATTCAAGCACTATGGAAACAATCAAAACACGTAGTATTTACCAGAGTTTTATCCAAGCGAGACCAACTTCTAGTCCAATCTCCATGCCCATTACACCAAGACATAGGCCCTCCCATGAAAGACATCTCTTGTAAACAATTAACATCAATGAAAGAGTTAAACTCCCCCATAGCCACCGTCGATCTTGCCCTTCGGCCTTTACGCTCTGTATCCATCCTAATAACGTTGAAATCCCCAACGACAACCCATGCAACCTTATCCGTAACCACATTTGAAAGATCATGCCAAAGTTTCCTGTGCTCCTGTACCGTACATTTAGCATATACAAAGGAGATCAAAACATGCTTATCATTTTCCATCACTGAAACAGTTATGTTGCTCCGACTTCGCCACCATAACGGGTTGAATTCCATTATCCCATAACAGCCACAATTTCCCTCCCTCTAAACTATTAGAAGTACCATCCTTCAAATGTAACTCGTGCACATTCTTTGGCAGGCTATCATCTGAGCTAAAAGGTTCCGCTAGGCATACTAACTTCAACTTAAACATTCACATCAGCTTTTTAAGCATCTGTTTCGAGGACCTTAGTCCTCGAACATTCCAAAACATATAATTGCACTTCATAAATTAAGGCGAGAGGGTTTTCTAGGAACCTGAGTAGAACTTCTAAATTTAAGAACTTTCTTATGTTGACCATTATTCTCAGAATCCGTAGGCCAATCTTTCATTTTTTTCTTATTGTTTTTTCCACTTTGAGTTTCTGATTCCAAAACAGAACCAGAAGCCCCATTTATGCCATCCTCTTCTCCAACATCAGCATCCTCCTCGCTACTTTCATTTACTCCTTCCTGCTGTGATTCAACCACATCCCCAAATAGAGGCCCAACTAATTCCTCAAAGTTTCCCACCACATTCCCAGCACATTCCTCAACCCGTACCTCCTCTGCCAATTTTATTCATACACTAGTTCAAATCATGGTTGAATGCTTTAAAAAATTATCCTCAACAACATTCCTAACAATTTGTTCTTTACCTCCCGACAAGGCCACTTCAATTCCCTAAAGGATATCTCCCAGAGATTGTGGAACATCAAGCTGTAGCCCCTGGCCTTTTATCTACTGATGAGCCAGTTCACCTACTTTCTCCCCAGCTGGCATACCCTTTATATTCACTCTTTCTTGGACCTGTTGATCCGAAGTTCCAGGAGGAACCTCCTGATTTTCGGTGGCCTCCTTTCGAGCCCAAATTTGCTTTGCCTTCCCTCCAAGCAGAGTATTTGTTTCCTCCCCTAACAGGCAACCCATTGTGCCCTTGCATATGACATGCCTGACAATATGCAGATAAGGTTTCATAGACAACCACCTGCAACGAGCTTCTAGGCTGCCCAGCCGTGCCAATCCAAAACGACATTAATGGAGTTTTTGTGATATCCATTTCAACGCATACCCGTGCAGCATCAGTTTTAGTGGCACATCGTGTTGTATTATCCCTATGAAGAAATTTTCCAATGGGAGCCGTTTTGTTCCTCAAGAAAGATTCGTGGAAAAAATTCGGTGGCAATCCCGGTAATGTCACCCCCACCGGCACCATAGTAGGCTCCTGATCTTCATTAAATTCTAGTTTCCAATGGAAAGCCTTGTATGGTATGCCCTCCACATCACAGGATTCGCAAGCCAAGGATTTCAGAAAATCATCCTCCTTTGCGAAATGCACAAAAATATTCATAGGTTTTTTCATGGCCAAAACCACCGGCTGGCTAGCAAGGCCCCATCGATTCATAATATACGCACGTATGCAATCCAATGAGGGCCTTTTTCTGAGAAATTTTAACATCAAGGCAAATTTGAAGGGCATCGTAAAGGCCTCAATTTCTTCTTTTGAAAATACAACAAAAACCTCCCCAGCAACCTGTTTTGGAGCTCTAAACGGGACCTGGACTTCAGGAATAGGTTGTGGAGACTTGGTAACTAAATCTGTAAAACTACGCAACAAGCAGCCAATGTTGTCACACCCCGTATTTTAGTATATTTTTAATTGAAGGGTTAGTTTTATTAATTTAAATATTGATTCTCTTGTTTTAAGTTTATCGGATTTTTTCTTGGTTTATTTTTATGATTTTTAATTTGTGAAAATTATTTTGATATGTTTTCTTAATATTAATTATTGTTATACATTTAAACTGCTCTTTATTTTAAATTAATTTATTCTTGGATTTAATTATTTTATTTTCATTTAATCACTACGTTTAAATTATTTTATTTGACTTGCTGTTTTAAAATCTTTTTCATTAGATCATTTGTGTGACCCAAGATGTGAGGATTTGACCTCATTTCTTTCCCTCACTTTTTTTTATTCCTTTTTTCTTTTTCCGCTTTTTCTTTTCTTCTTCATTTCTTTTTCTCCTCTCTCTCTTCTCCCTCGCGTGAATTCCCTCTCTCTCTCTCCCTCCCGTGTGTCGTCCACCACAGCGCCGCCATGCGCCACCCATTGCCGTCACCGCCCCTCCCATTTTCTTCCCCTCCAGCCGGCGACCATACCCTCCAATTTCCAGCTCCTCTGGCACCGCCGTGAGCCCCCACGCACGGCTTCAAGCCGCGGCACTTCTTGAGCTTGCGCGCCGCCGTCGCGCCGCCATTGGCCACCACCTCTTAACCACATCACCGGCTACCCCCCAGCTACCTAACCCACTCATCCTCAGCTCCGATCCGCCACCGGTGAAGTCCATCCAACTCTATTTCTGTTTTGAGTTTTTTGGACTTCAACCGCCCTCTACGCCGCCACCCACGGCCAACCACCACCACCATTAGCTTCACCAACATCCCTAAGCCATTCCTTAACAATCTCAAGTCTTCGTTTGTCTCCGTTCAAAATCTAGCATTTTGAGACCCACGACCATAGTGCATTTTACACTGTTACATTGTTGTATCCCCACTTCTAGTACCTCTGTGATCCTTCGAAAGAACTTTTCCAAAGAACTTTCATGATTTAAATGTAATTTTACACTAACTCATTTTTACTGTGATTTGATTGGTTATGTTGGACTGAGTCGGAAAAGTAAGGGGGTCTGGATTAAAGGATGGAGTTGTTTGTGTGACTAGTCTATGTTGTGATCTGTTGGTTGTTGGATGTTGTGTCGTATCATGTACAATGCATATTTGTACGCATGTTCATGCTTATAAATGAAAACTTGGTTTTCGCATGATTGCATACATGTTCATGTTTATTTTTGAAATTTGGGTTTTCATGTGAGAAATGGTTTTGGGTGCGTGTGTATCACTACTCCAAGTCGAGATGGGGCATTATCTCGGTGGAGTTCATCTGGTCACTCAGAAGCGGAATATACTGAGTGACGACCCCTGGGTTGTCGTTGGGCGACAATGGGATCGGACAGGATGGTAACGCTCTCGTACCGACTCCGTGACCCTTCTGTTGGCGAGGGCTAAAGGATGCTTGGCCACTAACGCGCTGGGCGTAGAACTGGGCATCTCTCGTTATGAAGTCACTCGAATGGTCGTTACCCGTGGTATGACAAAGGGAGCCAACGTGTGGGGATGATCCCTAGGGGAGATCATGGCGCATACGGTTAAAATGGATTATTTGTTTTGGGCCATTTTCTAAGAAAATGATGGATTATTGATTTGGGCCATTTCTGGGAAAATGTTTATGGAAATATTTTGGGCCAAAAATGGAATTTTGGCATGCGTTGGAAAATATTCGTTTTCAGGGAAAATGTTGTTTTAGGTCTAATGCATATTCCATCATATGCATGCATAATTGCTGGTTGCATTAATGCATTTTTATTCTCGAGTGTTATTATTACTTATCTGCGATATCCTTTTATAGTAACACAGATTTTGATGCAGATGATACTAAGGGTGAGCCTGAGCATTCCGCTCCGCCGAAGAAGTGATATGGGATCACTCGTTTATATCTTTGGACTTTGTATTATATTTTTCGGAATAACTATAAAACTCTTTTTTAAATGATTTACTTATGTAAATTTGTATTAAACAATTCTGGTACCTAGTTGACTTACTTAAACAATCCCGCATTGTTCACTGTACATTGCTGTATGTACACACACTTGGCACTATTATTAGGATGCTTGACCATGTTATCATCATCTGGGTGTCTCGATGCCCGAGTTTCTATACATGGGGGTCAGGAGCGCCACAAATGCCGAGGGGCCTGGAGGGCCACCAACGTCAGCCATCGCAACCAAAGGTGGCAACCCTAGCAGAGACAATTTTTTTGCATGCCACGTCACCCTATTAAAAAGTGCCTCACTTATTCGAATAAAACAACCACACGACACAGTTTGAGGGAATTGAGATTCAATTTCTGACTTTGTCTCATAAATCATTTCAAAGCCTCGCAAGCTTGGTTTGTTGGCTCCATTTTCTTTCTCTGCTGGATTTCCAGGTGTTGAATCTAGTAGAATGGAAGCATCACAGCCCTGAAATATTTAACGTGAATGAAATAATATAAGGGGATATCACGATATGGTTCTGCTTTTAAAATATATGAGATTCAGTACTTTGCAAAAAGAAGAAACAAGCATACCCTAACAAAACAGTCATGGAAATGCATTCTAATGAGGCCTACAGCTATGCCAGGATTTCTTGACACAGTTTTGGTCACAGCTTTCCTCACAATTAATTCAGCAGTAGGACAACTTGTCCTATAAAAGCCCACTTTGAGGGATGCCAACGAGATAGTAGACATAGAAAGAAAATCAAGCAAAAGTAGTATAGGGTTGGCATATTCACCGTGCAACCAAAGGACCTCATCTTTTCGAGAGACAATATTAAAGAGCAACAAACAAGGGAATATATTGGAACAAAGCAAGAATGTTACTGAGAAAGAGACAATGAAATGAAGTCACCACAAGAAAAACGGGTATTTGTGACATTTTTTTGCGATGAAAATGATTATTTGTGACGAAAATATACTCATTTTCACTAAAAATAATCATTTTACTGAAAATGATTAGTCGCATATAAACAGTTTTGTTGTAGTGAGTGGTTGAGATATTGGATGGAAAAGTTGATACTCTTATGTATTTATAGGCAGAGAAAAGGTCAAGATGGAGATTGATGATGATATTGCTATTGGCGGCTGTAGTACTTTGTAAACCATGCAAAACGTGTACGTTATCTTACAGCCGCTGCAAATAATCAAGCAAAGAAGCTTGAAGCTGTCTCAGTTTGAACAATTCCATGGTGATAGAGAAGCTTGAAGCCGTCTGAAGTTTGAAAACTTCCATATATAGTCATATATTATTCCCTGATCAGTAATTCCCAGGCCCCTAGCCACCTAATTCATGATTTGAATTATTTCTGATCTGTTTTTATTCTCCTTTTGGCAAAAGACGTATTCATCGCTAGCTTATTGTTTGACTTTAATTTCAAATATGTCCAAAAAGCATCGTTGTCAAATTCTAGTACTATTTGTATATTTATATTTTTAAAGGGAAATAATTTTTACGATTTTAAATATTTATGAAAGTTCGGAGTATTATTTTTTAAAAAGAAATAGATAAATTTAAAATTTATGTAAAAAAATTATTTTTCAATGATAAATTTTAATTTTTTTAAAGAAAACGATGCAAGACTTGCGCACTTTCATATTATATTTAACATTAGTCGTTCCTGAAATTCAAAATTAATATTTAGAATATTTTTTATTTAAAATTCAAGTACTCTTGTAATTAAACCAAAACTTATTGCTTGCAATCATTTGTTTCCTCTCACTTTTATTTTTATAAAAATTTTATATCCAGTTATCACTACAAGAGAAAGCAGTTTTTGCTGCCAAAAACTGAAGAGGCGAATAAGTTTTGGCCGCAACAGACCATCATTTTACTGTAGCCGCGTTTTTGTAGTGGCGGCAATGAAATTCGCCATAATACATACTTTTTGTGGCGACATGATATCATTTGAGGCGACTGTTTCTCTTCGCAAATAATTTCCACCGTAAGATGCAAAATTAGTCGGTGCAAAGACTTAATGCGGCGACATGTTTGGAATCGATCCCCTGTAATCAGAAGCGTGCATACATCCAATTTCCCTAAAATCACAAACCCATGTTCGCAGATATTGATCTCTGTCTTCAACGTCTCTTCCACCCAATTTTGCTGCAGCCATCGTGAGCCTCCACCACCAAGCATGAACCAGCCGTCCCTAGCCAGCTTGCCTTCACCACCGAAACAGAGCATAACCCCCTCCATCAGTCCATCCCAGCCTTCACGTTGAATAGGGTCTGAGAAAACCCACCGATTATTCTCTGTGACATTTTCGACTTCCCTGCTGCACGCCGTCGCCTCCTCGCCGAGCCGGTAAGTCTCCTCCGTCTCCCTCATAGTCAATTGACCGCCCGTCTCACTCTCTCTCTCTAACTTCCACTCAGTCCCTCTCTCTCTATAGGCTGCCCAATCGTTAACCATCGTCGCACACGGCTTCTCACTCAGTCCCGATTTCAGCAACCTATTTCATCTCCGAGGCATCTGCGGTATTTCTCTCCTTCATTCCGTATCTATCTCTCTCTATTTCCGGTGTATGTATTTAGCTAGTTTTTTTTTTGGGTTCGTTTGCAAGAGAAAGGTAAAGTCACTTGCATAAAAATATTCAGTTACTTGCTTAAATTGATTTTGAATCTATTACAAATTACAGTGACAACTTTTGGAAACAACAGTGAGAGAAATTTCTCTGCTATATTGTAGTTTTAGCATAGTGTAAATTGATTAAAATTTTTCTATATTGTTTGGCAAATGTTGTTTTGGGTGATATACTAGTTTAGAAAGATTGTGAATCTATTACATCAGTGTTTTATCTGGTACTTGACAACTTTTGGAATCCATCAGTGTTACATCAGTGTTTTCCTGGTGCTCTGTTGCCTTTATTCTCTTTATAATTATGCATAAGTCAAGGAAATATTACAAACTCTGTGTTTAAATATATGATTCCTACAGAAAGATATTGTGATTAAGTATTCCATTATTAAACTCAACTTTTATACCACGCACAGAACTATAATTTTATGCTCATTCATAACAGAAGTTGTACTGCTACCTCTGCATCTTAATTAGCTACCTAGGTTTGTATCGAATTCTTAATGGCCAAAGTGCCTCTAGCTAGCTCTCCCTAAATAAGCCACCATACCTTCTCTCCTAGCTTGATATTATTAGGCTTGAAATCAACAAGATCAGTACTAGTAGTACTATATCTCTAAATTAATTTATTATGCCCTGCCAATCGGCCACTTCCAATCAAAACCATGATCTATACATACAAAATGTCATCGACAGCTTCGTGTGGATGCCAAAATCCATGCCTAGGACTTCATCTTTATATATATATATATATATATATATACCTCCATTTAGCCAGAGAAGAACAGGTTTTCCTTCTGGTTTCTTTGTAGCTTCAAAGAACCAGTAGAAGAGTGCTCTTCCATGAGTTTGATTGACAGTAACATATCCTGCATATTGCTTGAAGTTCACCAAAGGCTGGCCTAGAGGTCTATGCACTCTTTCTGCTTCTTGTTGGGCCAAGCTTTCATCATGGAGTATAAGCTGGCTCAGACCTTGCTGAAAAATTTGTATCTAAACATATTAAAATTACAAGCAAATATTTTAATTTGGAAATTGAGAGAGAATGGAGAGAAAGCCATTAGGACCACCTCTTTCGGCCTTATCTTCTCTCTTTCTCAAAATTAACACGTAGAAACACACAATGAACGTACAGATTGTATGGTTTAAATAGGAAAGGATTGGAAGGCACATATATAAGAATCACATATATTCCTATATATATATATATATATATATATATATATATATATATGGCTGTCAATATCTTTTATTACATACGAAAGATCCACTCCATTCCATGATACACCATGATGGAATTATTCCATATAGCCGTGGAAGCGTTTCGTTAAGGAAGTATGCTTAGGCCAGTATATAGTTGAATTTTAATTAACCGATATTTGAAATTATTGCTTCTATTAAAAACAAAGGGACCATTTGACTTCTTGAACTTGAAAGTATAGTGCCTTTATGTAGAAGGGAGTGATCCTTTTTCTTTTCAATCCACGGCTAGCTTGAGATTTTTTGCTTCAATCAAAAGGACGAGATATGCGGTCTATCTAGTCAATATATATATAATGCTTAATTTGCATTGAAATCTTTGAAGCTGCACTACACCAACTTAATGAATGTTATGAATTAATAATGTACTGATCCTTAGATTATCTTTCAAACACATGCACCATCTTTCAATCTATCATTCTACAATATGACTGCAAACTATCAAAATAGACGTGCTCTAATCATGATCATGAATTCTAGTTTAAGTAGACAACTATCCAACTCCTCTATTTTAATCTTACAGTGATTTTGACATGGACAAAAGCTGGATGCGTATTATCGACCGATTTAGGTCAGCAGAATATAGGGAAGGGGTATATCAATTCATTACAATGGCCCAAGCTCATGCAACAACAAACAATATAAGGTGTCCTTGTCGTACCTGTCGTAATAACTTTTTTCATCCTATTGACTTGGTGGAAAGACACTTGTTCACCATAGGAATTGATGAAAACTACACTGAATGGATTTTTCATGGTGAGGAAGAATCCTGGGATGCTAATGAGTTTGATGATGATGTCAATGAAGTGCAAAGGGACGAGTACGTTGATGACATGGATGAGATGTTAGATGACATTAGACTTGGATCATTTCCAAATGTGGAGCCAATAGAACCTAGTACCAGTGAAGGTCCCACCTATGAAGAGCCTAGACCAAAAAATTTTGATCAATTATTGGAAGATGCCAGACGTCCACTCTATCCAGGATGTGCTAACTTCTCAAAGTTATCATTCATTGTGAAGTTGTTGCATATAAGGACGATTGGAGGGTGGAGTGTTAAATCATTTGACATGCTACTAAAGTTGTTGAAAGATTCGTTCCCGGATGCACTTTTGCCTGACTCATACCGCGAGTCACGACGGATGGAGCGGGCCCTTGGTTTTGGTTATATGAAGATTGATGTATGTCCAAATGATTGTATACTATATTGGAAGGAAAATGCTGACAAGCATGATTGTCCCAAATGTGGTATGTCAAGATGGGTAACACCCACAACTAAACAAAAAAAAATCCCACACAAAGTACTTCGATATTTTCCGTTAAAACCAAGGTTGAAGAGGTTGTTTATGTCGAAAAAAACAGCAGTATCCATGAGGTGGCACAATGAACATCGTGTTGAGGATTCGAATGTGATGAGGCATCCACGTGACTCAGTAGGGTGGAAGGAATTTGATCAAGAGCATATCTCATTTGCGAGTGATGCGAGAAACGTGCGCCTTGGTCTAGCCAGTGATGGGTTCAACCCTTTTAATAATATGAGCAAACCTTATAGTGTATGGCCAGTAATACTTGTTCCTTACAACCTACCACCATGGTTGTGCATGAAAGACCATTTCTTCATGATGTCTCTTTTAATTCCTGGACCAAAGGCGCCGGGCAATGAGATTGATGTGTATTTGCGGCCTCTTATTGATGAATTGGTTGATTTGTGGGAAAATGGTGTTGATACGTATGATGCATCAACAAAACAAATGTTTCAATTACATGCAGCTTTGTTGTGGACGATTAATGACTTTCCTGCATATGGAAATCTATCTGGCTGGAGCACGAAGGGAAAATTGGCATGCCCTACTTGTAATGGTGACACAGACTCTTTGTGGTTGAAATATGGTCGAAAGCATTGTTACATGGGTCATCGTCGTTTCCTATCTCCAGAACATAGTTGGAGGAGGAAGAAGGCTAATTTTAATGGCAATAATGATCACCGCATGCCACCTTGTGAATTATCTGGCCACGATGTCCTGGATCAACTAAATAATGTTGGAGATATATTATTTGGCAAAGGTGGAAGGAAGAGAAAGCGACGACCTGATGAACTTAATTGGACAAAAACAAGTATCTTTTTCCAATTACCTTACTGGTCAACATTGAAACTTCGACATAATCTTGACGTCATGCATATTGAGAAGAACATCTGTGACAACGTCTTGGGAACTTTGATGAGTATTCCAGGCAAAACAAAAGATTCTGTTAATGCACGCAGGGACTTGATGATTCTTGGTATAAAGAAGGAATTACATTTACAAGAACATGGACAACGTCTTGTTATGCCACCTGCATGTTACACGTTACAAGGGGATGAGAGGAAAGGCTTTTGCGAGTGGTTACAAGCTGTGAAATTCCCAGATGGATTTGCTGGGAATATTGCTCGATGTGTTACATTAAATGGTTGTAAAATATCAGGAATGAAGAGTCATGACTGTCATATTTTCCTACAAAGACTACTTCCTGTTGCTATTGCCGGGTACCTAAGACCTGACATTCGCTTGGCTTTGACTGAGTTAAGCACATTTTTTAGACAGTTGTGCACACGCACATTGTCTATAGATGTCTTGAACCGTCTTGAGATTGATATTCCAATCATCCTTTGCAAACTTGAAATAATACTCCCTCCTGCATTCTTTGATGTAATGGTGCACCTAGCTATTCATCTACCACGTGAGGCATTGTATGGAGGGCCTGTACAGTATAGGTGGATGTATCCATTTGAAAGGTATTTAGGAAAATTTAAGCGTTATGTCCGAAACAAAGCCCGTGCTGAAGGCTCGATTGCTGAGGCATACATTCACACAGAATGCTTGTCATTTTGCTCGATGTATCTCCATGATGTCGAGACTAGATTTGATCGAGAAGAAAGAAATGTAGATGTTTGTGAAGGACGTCAACAATGTGAATTTTCGATATTCACACAAAAGGTACGGCCATTGGGTGCATCAAATCCTACTCGACCAGATAATAAAGTATTTGCCAAACAATATTGGTATGTACTCAACAATTGTCCTGAGATTGCCCAATACCTAGAGTAAGTCGTAACAAATTGTCGACTTTTTTCACTTACAATATTTAGCCTAATTTCCATTTTTACCCATTACTTAACACATTTTAAGTTGAATTATGCAGTGAGCATCACAACAAATTGACAGACGAATGTGTCAATAATATTGAGGATGTGCATGAAAGTCAATTTCCTATATGGTTCAAGGAGCGTGTGAGTATGTTGTTGGTAACTACGGTTGGCCAAATTTAGGTCCCATTTAGTTTATCTTACAACTTGGGTGATTTAAATTGTCTAACATTTGTGTATTATAAACAGATTAGGCAACTACGTAATTCTAGTCCCGAAGAGGTGTCCGATGATCTGTACGCGCTAGCATGTGGACCTGACCCATGGGTTTCATCATATACTGGTTGCATTATGAATGGAACTAGGTTCCACACAGCACAACGTGAAGAACATCGTCTTACACAAAACAGTGGTGTGCTTGTTCCTGGGGACCATCAAGGTAGGCCTATTGAGTACTACGGAGTTCTAATGGACATTATTGTACTTAACTACCTAGGATGGCGCCATGTATATTTGTTCAAATGTGATTGGTTTGATGTATGTGATATGCGAAGAGGAGTTCGTGTTGGTAATCACTTTACAAGTGTCGACTCAACTAGGAAATCTTACAAGGAAGAGCCTTTTGTACTTGCATGCCAAGCGTCACAAGTATTTTATCTCAAAGATACGAGTTTAGGGAGAAATTGGCTAGTAGTACAGAAGGTAACCACTAGGAATGTTTATGACATTCCCAGCACAACAGTTGGGGATGAGGATGAGGATCACTTGATTGAGGATGAAGCGTACCAGGATGAAGAATTTTCTCCACCAGCCCATTTTGTAATGGAAGATGATACATGTCTAGATATGCCTTTGCATCGAAACGATATAGACCCGATTTTAGTTGATGATATAGTCATGTTAGACCACCCCGATCCAAGAGTTGAGGAAGATGAGTTTCTTAGTAACTACTCATCGGAGGATGACAGTGATTGGAATAGTGACAACACTGCAGATTCAAGCGGAGAGGATGGTCATAGTGATCATGAAAACTTACTCTAATGATTAGGTAAGCATTTTAGTACTATTTATGTTATAATGCACTGGGCAAAGTAATTATATGTATATCTTTGTGAATATATCAATCATATAATTATGTTGATAATGACTTTGTCCAATGTTTTTCTGAGTTGATTCATTCATCTTAATTGATAATAATCAACTAGGTATTATTTTTGTTGAGAGTCCTTCAATTAATGGGTTCCTGTTAGGTGTATTTGTGGTTTTCCTCTATAATTGTCTTGGTCAAACGTGTGGTATTTGTTTTTTCACTAATGTGTATATATATATATGGTGTTGCAGACAAAGAGGGAGATTGCCACCTTGAAGCTCCTCAAACATCCTACGTGGTGATTACACGAGGTATACATGTGCATCCTTTTCTTATATTCCCTCTCACCTTGAACCTCCTCAAACATTCTACGTTATATATCTTCGTCTTAATCTATCTTCTTACTGATGGTGATACCTTTTTTATGGCAATAAATGAAGGCCTTCTTGCAATAAAAAAAAAATTATGTAGTGGAATATTTGAGAACACATATAATGCATTTCCTGGTATGGTATGGGCTTGGAATATCTTCATCTCTGTCTTTTTTTTTTTTAATTCTCAAAAAGGTATGTTGATGGAGACTTTATGTGCATAGATAAGGGTTGTGAACCAGAAATAAGCTGTTTATGTGAAAACATATATTATTTTCAGACTCCATTTAATATTGTGAGTTGATTATTTATTTCTACTCTATTTATTTATTTACTCACGCATTGCATCTTTCTTTTACCACAGTGCTACTTAGCTTATTCTATATAAGCTGAAGTTTCTGGAGGGGAGGATAACTGAAGTCCACAATGCTGCCGAGTTTTTGCATTAGTTTAAGCATAAATTGGTAGAAAGCTGATAATTGCATTTTGACATTTCACTTGTAAATTTGTAATGGAATGGTTTGAATATTTGGATGTTGAACCGTCTGGTTAAAGTTACTCTGTCTCCGATATAACACATGATGTGTAGTCTACTTTTGAAGGTGACCATAGTATGGAAACAACGTAGATGATTGTTTTGTATACGTGTAAGTACTTGTTGGAAAATCAGGTTTTCTTGATGGATATGTACTTGATATTGTGATTCTTTATCTATTAAATATTGTGAGATATAGTAATAGATGCAGGTGATATTCTGAATCTTAGTGCAAAATGTATCAATCATCATGTGAGTTTGGGAAGGTCTAGAAATTGTATGCATATGGTGAAGAGGCCTCTATATCATGAACTAGGCGAGGCTGCATATAAATTAGGGGCTTAATGCTTGAATTCCTTACTAGCAGATATGTATAATTTATTTTTGCTTTTTACTCTTGACAATGGGCATTAAGTTTCAATTGAGAGATCGATCGAAAGTGCAATTGTATAGTCTTTAATTGGCACGATGCATGCTAGTGCTAATTGTTAAGTACTACTGCTGCTCAGTTTGATTAATTATGTAGAATTTAAAACAATTAATTATACCCTCAAAACTTACTAGAAAAGGCCAATGAGCAATGTTGTGATCACCGTGATCCTATTTTTGTTCTGGCCCAAAACAATAATGTTGTTATTGTGGATTTTAAGTAGTTTTATTGATCAATCATTAATTCGTTTGATCCTGCATATTCTAGCGTACGACGTGAAGAGATATGGATGAGATGTTAATTAATTTCATCAGGTAGCTAGCTTGCTCATGAATGGTGTTAAGAAATAAATTGAAGAATAATTTCTGTATATTTTTCATTGATGGTCTCATACACATATATACATGAGTAGATGATTTATACATGGAAGACACAAGTAATTTAGCTGTACGTACAAAAATTACGTAACTATCAAATGATCATCTTCTTTTGGTGGGATTGATTTGGTGGGATTGCTGATCATCTACTTTTGTGGGATCTTGGTGCTAGCTATAATACATGGCTCGCCCAGTATGGCCAAATCCTTCATGTGTCTTCCATTGCTTTCCCTGCCTTTCTCTGTTGAGATAATATATTAGCCTTAACACATTATTTTATTTAATAGTCGCATTTTGAAAAGAGAGAATAAAATATGAGAATAAAATTATATACTATTAAACACTAGAAAATCTAACGTCCATGTATGTATTTTTTTTATATAAAGGTGCTTTAATGATTTACATTTACATTCAATGTAAATCACACAAAAGGGCCTGACTTAAAAAAAATGGGTTATTCTTTATGTTAATGTAATAAACGGGTTGTATGAAGCTTCCTTTTTTTTTTTTTCTTGAGACAAGGGCTGTTAATTGTTAGAGAAGGAAGAATGGTTTCCATATCAGTGTGTACAAGGGTCCCACCGTCAGGAGGAAATAGTGAAATTTGCTTTTTGTGATGGGAAGTTGTTATACGCGGGATCACGAAATATTTAGTAGAAATTGGAGGGAAATAAGCTTTTCGATTTTATTTAATAGTTGATAAAGTGACTTCAGCCCACTACACAAAAGTAGCGCAGTACAGACAAAAAGTTAAGAGTTATCTCATTGGTGGAAAAGGAGCAAGAGAGCCCTGTATTCAAACTGACCTTTAAGCACCAAGAGATCAGCCCTGTAAGTATTTTCCTACCATCTTTTATTCATCCATCACCACTACTTATTATAATAAGTAGATTCTTCTGTATGAAACTATTTACGAGTTTCAAAAAAATGGGGATCCTGAGTTTATTTCCCCCACATTGTTGGGGTGAAGCTAAACTAAACTAAGCTTTTCTATTATTCTCAGTTGAGGTGAACTCAGAATATCTTACACAAATTTGCAGTTGGTTGTTTGCAAACTAAGCTTATCATATGGTGAAGAGGAAAGTTTAGAGATGATTGCAAATCATCAACTTATTTCACAAATCTGTTATATGGATTTGCACAGTTTAATGATAGAGGTGAAATGACCTCGATAATAGAGCTCAAACTGGGGTTTAATAAACTGACCTTAGTGCAAAATCTTGGTGAAGGTAAGGAAAATATGAGGAGATAGACGTGGATTTGCAAGTAAAATGATTTTCACTCAGTTTTGTTATTTGTGCAAACAATGATACTAAGTATATTTATCAACTTGTCTACAATCATAGACCAAAGATGAATTTATATTTAGAAGTTTTTCTTGTTGCCATTCAGCTTTCATGAAAGAAGGTTTCTTTATGGGTCTACAAGCATGCCTCAATCATATTGGGGGTTCGGATGATTGTTTTATTACCCACATCATCCAGCTTTATCATACATGGACGTTAGAAAGTAGACTTTATGGTTGTAGAAATGTTGCATTTTCACTCAGTTTTGTTATTTGTGCAAACAATGATACTAAGTATATTTATCAACTTGTCTACAACCATAGACCAAAGATGAATTTATATTTAGAAGTTTTTCTTGTTGCCATTCAGATTTCATGAAAAAAGGTTTCTTTATGGGTCTACCAGCATGTCTAATAGAGACACTCCAGGAAATGTTTAGCTGGATGGCCTTCTAAACTGGGATTTTTTGATATTTTGCTCCATTTGCTGCCAGGCACATATTTTATTTAATAGTTGTCTAGATTTTTGGGTGCAGGACCTGCATGTTAGTTGTACTTGCTGGATGTTCCTTGGTGGAATTATAAAATGTCCTGGGCAACAATATTTTGGTGGGATTACTCTGTTAAAGGTTATGAGAAAACATTGTAAGTATGCTTTAAAACCCCTAGAAACTACATGTATTTTCTTCAATGGCTAAGAGAGTTGCTGATGCATATTCTATAAGATTAGTTATGATGCTAGTGATATTAAAAGCTTGAAACTTGAGAGATGTATACCAGGTACAAAGAAATGTTTGGTAATTTTTTCTGTAATAGACTATAGGTACAGATTTATGTTGAATATACATGTAAAGATTTAGCCATTGCCTGATGCATCTTCTATTTTCCTATGAAATATGGATGATATAACAGATTTTAATGAATTATTGGAGGCTTTTGCTTAGTTTAGTTTGTTCATGTAATGAGTGACATAAGTTTAGTTCCTTGATGACATGATTGGCATGAATTGTTGTCTGCTTTAGTTTGCTGCAATGACTGGCATAATTAGTTTAGTTTTTGGTTGATTATTTTTATCTTACAAGGTAGACATCAGCAATTACTTCAAGCACATGAATAATTGTTTGAAGCATGTATATTTTTCAGGTAGAAAGCAAATGGCATATGTTGATATAAATCACCCAAGCTGGAATTTTTTGATGCAACACTACAAGAGCCTGCTGGATGCTACATATGTGGATTCACTCCCAGGTTTAAATTAATGTATAGGGTTTAAGGTTAATGTATAACCATGTTGACAACAATTGGTTGAGATGCACACATTCTTCATCAAGTGTTTAGTGTCAGTAAATGGAGATAGGAATTTAAGTAATTGCATGACAATTAGAAGGAACCTGCTATAATGTATGATGTAAAAAGTAAATGAAATGTTCACATTCAAGCTTTTTTGATGAAATCTGGATGGCAATGTACATGATAAAAACAGGGGAAAAAGTGTATGGTGTTTGAATTATATTAAATATAAAACAAAAGTCCTCAAAATCTGGTACTTGGCAGAGTACTAAATGAGAGGAATCTCAAAGATAATTTCCCATTGGTAAAGCTTAAATTCTTCCTCGGCTACATACGTTACTACTCTTTAGACAAAATCTTCTTGAACTTCTTTATTTTTTCTGAGTTAGTGTGGTGTAAAGAATGCTTAATCTAATTAGATCCTGTTACCACAAATTGCAAAGTATAGATATGTAGTATCTAAATTTCTTTAATTCCCCTGTTTTTTATAAAGAATAATCTATATGCATTTAAGATGATCAGGACGTATGGTTTAAATTTCTAAATTCCCGTGAAGTAGTGGTATATGCTAATATATGCTATTTCCCTAGCTCTTATTATATATAATATTGCTCCAAGGTTGTAGATTGGTTTTGGCATTTTATTCATGAGTCACAGAGTACATACTGAGCTATTGGGATAAATATAAATTAGATGCATCTACACATCTCTATCTAATTTTCTGATCATGATCTTTAAATTAAAGAAGAAGAATTTTTTATGATTGGTCATTATAAATTCATGAAACATATACTGGGGCAAGGAATCAATATAAATAAAATATATTTAATGATTGGTGGAGAATCAATATGCATGCCAAGATGCTATACATGAATTTATGCGATAGAGGTTGTTTCAATTCAGATTGAGTACATATTGAATGACTTTGCTAACTAACCTGGGTGAAGAACATCAGCTTTAAATAACGTAAAGCAGAAATTGAAGCCAGCGAATCCAAAAACCCATAAATTCCTGCAACGACGTGCTGCATCAGTGAACCCAAAAACCCATAAATTTGCTCTGATCAACTATTGTTTGAAGCCACCGTTCAGAAAACCCATCAATCTAATAAACCGAGTGGGTTCTTATAATTTATTCACCGCATACCCAAAAACCCATATGTGCCTGCTTTGTTGTAAATTTGTAAGCAAGCTCGCGGTGATATTAATTGGCATTTCCTGCGCCATACATGCTCACCGTATGTAAAATCCATCTGAGATTGCGGCGTGGTAATCTAATTCACCGCATGTAGAATCAAAACCAAATGCGGGGATCTCGCTATTTCACCGTATGGATCAGCACTATCTTCTTGCGGCGTCATAATCAAATTCACCGCATGTTGAATAAATGGAATTGCGGGGATCTCGATCTTTCACCGTATGTAAAATCCTTGAATTTGCGGCGTCTATAAATTCACCGCAACCTTGGGAAGAAAGCTTCTTTGCGGCCAGCCCCAAATTCGCCGAAATCTGGATTTTACGGACCCGCAAAATCGCCGTAAATCACCCCAAATTTGCGACGCCTCATCACCGTAATTGCCCTTCTCCCAAATTGGCAAGGCGATTTTGCTGCGAGAGATGAACCGCCGAGTTAGGTGCAGCAATTGCGGCCGCTGATGATTTATCACCGAAAATCAACTGAGCAGACGTTTTACTTTCGACCGATTAGCTGCGAGTAATTATCGCAGTTTCTGAAAATTTGCTGCGAGAAAACAGGGGAAATGCGGGGATTTCGCTCCCCGCGAGAAGGAAAATTTCCTGTAGTGTATTTTTTTGTGTTCTTTACATATTCTATTATATGATTAGTTGCATAATTTTTTTAATATAAAATAATTATTTTGATCAAATACATCAATAGAGTACGTAAAAAATACACAAAAATGATTATATATAACATAACTCTATTACTCATTATTAAACTGGAAACTTATACCCCAACTTACTTTGCCACATTTTTTTATTTTTTTTGAGCTCAATGATGATCACATATTAAACAAGGGTATAAATGATCAAACTTCAATAGTTCTTATAAGAAGGTCAATTAGTGTCAATTTTAATAGATTAGAATTGCAAATAAAGAAAATGACAATAACTTGCAATTGCAAAATATATTTTTTTATATAATCGTTATCAAAACTACTCTTAATTAAAAGTGTTGGCGCTAATCATTTTCAAGACAACTTTCAATCACTATATATTTTTTTTACCATCACACGAAGGACTGCCACCCCAAAAGACAATCCGGACATCCACTAGTGGTGGAACCACCGGAATCCGGCTGCCGACAACCACAGCTTTCATCAAGTTATTTTAAAAAAAAAAATTATAAATCTTAGTACTAAAATATTCTCGTAATACTCTAATACCCAAACGGAGCCTTACTCTTATAAAGATATATATATCACTCTACTTTTTAGATCAACAGAATTTTCTTTAGGATTATTGGGTTTTAAACTTCAAAAGAATTGATTTACACTTGCATAACATTGAAGGATGAATGTAGAGTACAAAGCATACAGGAAAGAAAAGCCCCAAATAATTTAGTTAACAACCCTACAGTTCTTCCTGATCTCACCCTGGCTTCCTGTGAGAACATCAATAGAACCCATTTTTACCATGGCTGCAGTAAACTTGTAAGCCCATGCTGCACCATGCCTTGCATTTTTCTTCAAAATACCCGCAGTCGAAGTGCTGCTCAGAAGAGTTTGATCAGACGTCAATATGCCCCGGCGGTTCTTCAAACCTGTGTAGTATTTATTATCAAGCCTGTTTGGTGTAAGACCATCGAGTGGCACCGTTGGATCATTGACATTTCCAGCATTTTGAGGTGGTCGGGGACACTTTCTTTTCAGATTTCTAGCAAATATGGGGTCCATTGAAGGGTCTTGTGGATGTGTTGCATTGAAAGAGTATAAACGAGTTGAGAAGGAAGAACAATGAGACACGCCTATAGAATGTGCCCCAGAAAGTGTCACCATTTCATCAAGACTCAGGCCTTTTCTTGCAAAATTTTCTTGGAGTTGCATGGCATTTAAGGAAGGTTGCGGCAGGTTTTGGGAAGGCTCGTCGCTAAGTGATACCCTGCCATCGCGTCGTCCTGATGGCACTTTATAACTTATGCCTCCAACTTTGTAGGCGCTGTCACGGGCAGCAAATGCTAGAACGTCTGCGCATGAGACAGTTTGTGGGCATTGAGCTTCAAGTTCAGCCTTTGCTTCATCGATCACTTCGAAGCCTCTTAAGCTTGGATTGTTGGCTGGATGTTCCTTCTCTGATGGATTCCCAGGGGTTGAATCAAGTAGAACGGAGCCGTCACAACCCTGTAATAATTGATAGGTGATCAGTGAATATGATTAACATGAGTAATACTTAAGACATCTATTGCCATAAATTCTTTCTACAAATGCAGTTTGACTCAATTTGTCTCTTGAAGATGAATTTGCGAAACATGCAACGTTCATACGAAGTTTAACACCACAGCAAAAGGAACCTAATTAACAAAGTTAATGGGTTGCAGAGAGCATACCCTGACGAAACAGTCGTGAAAATGCATTCTGATGAGGCCCGCAGCTATGCCAGGGTTCTGTGACACGGCTTTGTTTACAGCTTTTCTCACAATTGACTCTGCAGAATAACAAGTCGAATGATAGAAATCCACTTTGAGCGATGCCAATGATACTGAGACCATAGTAGACATGATGGTTAGAAAGAAAACCATGAAAATCTTGATGGTTGCCATATTTACTTTGCAACCCAGAAGCCTCGTTATTGTAATGATCAGAGAATGAAGGAGTCACAGAACTGTGAAAGAGAATGGAGTAAACTATGAGCAGCAAGAATAATGATAAGGGAATGATGGAGATGGAGGGAAAGGTTGAGCCATTTATAGAGAAAAAGGAGAAGTACAGGCGCTTGAGGCTGACGGTTTTACTTTGTAAACCAAAGCGTGTATTGCATAGCAGAGAAGCTTGAAGTTGTCCAAGTTTGAGCAGTTCAAAGCTAGGTATATAAGAGGAAACCTTCTTCACTGGCTAGCTCACTCTCCCACGTAAAGTTTCTTATTATATATAGATATATATATATATTATTATATATGCTTGATATATTATTGTATATATATATATGCTAATCATTCTGAGTGGGTGGTATTGCATATCTTCTTTGACTTTCAAAATATATACTAGCTTTTCCTCTCCCCTTTCCCCAGGGTCGGTCGGGAGAAATATTAATTTGAAGTCTTTTCAAAAAATTATTTAATTTCTGTCAATTTATCAATCAAGTTTTTACTCGAGTTCGACTAGTCGGTCGAGACCTCTAACTGAAATTAAATTGGTTTTATATCTGTCAATTTATAATTTTGCAACACGCGAGTTGATCAGTGAGTTTCTTCAGCTAGATATATACGGTTCTTGTATATGTGTCTTATGACGTTTAAACCAGATATATTAATGAAAGTTCGGTAAGACATGGTACGTAGGGCCGCCATTATATATATATATATATATATATATATATATATATAAGAGAAATAATATTTACAATTTTTAAATGGAGACTGTATGTACAAACCATTCATTAAATTAATAAAAAGTACTATTTTAATAAGGATATTATTGTAATTTTAAAAAAATTTAAAGACAAAATCGACTAAGCTTTTACATGGAGTCTCCAAATAGAGACTATACCTTGCATTGCTCTATGAAAAATACTATATATATATATATATATATATATTATATATATATATATATATATATATATGAAATGAATGACTTGTAAGCAAAGTAATTTACAAAGGATCGAGGTAACATCCACTCTTGCTAGTACTGCCTGGGAGCAACCAGGAAACCGCGTGACATATGGATGGATATTGGAAAGTTAGGCCGTCTTCCCATGACAATTGGTAGCATTTCTGCATGGAACCCATTGAAAATTACCATTTCAATTTACTTAAAAGGTCACCCCTCTGGTGAAGATCATATGCCTTGCAGAAGACAGCTTTAATTGCATGGCAGGCCAAAGGGCATGTATATATAAAAATGACCAAATCGTATCAAACTTGAAGCTGTCTTTGTTTGAACAGTTCCAGAAGTTGGCCGGCCTCCCTCCATTACTCATGTAGGGTTGTAAATGAATCATTCTGTTCGATAACTCACTCAATATACTCGTCCAGTTAAATTCGAATCGAACTCAACTCGTAAAAAAAAAAAGACTCGCTTGTGAAAGCAGATACTCACTCAATTAGTAAATGACACATATTCAACTAAAATCGACTCGACTCAACTAAAGCTAGTTAAGGTCCGCTCATTTATGCCCGATTCAACTCAATTAAAACTCATTCAATTTTGTCATTATAGATGCCATTGAACTTCATATATTTGATCTAGTTAACAAGCCTGCAATCCTTCCTGAGCTCACCCTGTCTTCCTGTGAGAATATCGATGTAACCCATTTTCACCATAGCTGCAGCAAACTTGTTGGCCCAAGCTGCATCATTCCTTGCATTGTTCCTCACAATATTTTTCGTTGAAGAGCTACTAAAAAGAGTTTGGTCAGATGACAACAAGCCTTGGTGGTTCTTCAAATCTTTGTAGTACTTGTCATCTAGCTTGTTTGGTGTGAGAACATCAAGTGGCAACCGTTGGATCACATCCACCTCTGGAATTTGATGGTGGGGGACACTTTGCTTTTAAGCTTCTAGCAAATATGGGTCTATCGAGGGATCTAGTGGATGTGTTGCATTGAAAGAAAATAAGCGAGTTGAGAAGGAAGAACAATGTGAGACCCCAATAGAATGTGCCCCGGAAAGTGCCACCATTTCATCCAAACTAAGGCCTTTTCTTTCAAAATTTTCTTGTAGTTCCTTGGCATTAAAGGAAGGTGATGGGAGGTTCACGTCAGGCTCATCCTTCAAAGATACTCTGCCATCACGACATCCTAATGGCACCGCATAATTTATACCACCAACTTTAAAGGAACTGTCACAAGCAGTAATGGCTAGAATGTTTGCACACGACACAGCTTTTTTTTTTTTTTTTAATGTAGGACGCGACCTCTGAGCTTTATTGAAGAAAAAAACTCACTTATGGCGGAGGAAAATTGTAGTTACAAGGAACTACATATTGCTGTAAATTACATTTCCATGAAAAGCAACAGTGATACATTTCCAGAACTATCAACTTTCTGGAGCCAAGAGAATATCGGGGGTATGCCAAGGTCCTTCCTCATCCCATGTTCCAAGCCACCCAACCATAAAAACTACACCCTCGTAGCAGGTAAGCCTTCTTTATCAATTCGCAAGAGGCTCCTAATCTGTGATGGAATAGAAAATGATTCGGTCCACAAGCCTGAAAAACCATCAGCCCCCAACTTTGCCAAACCATCCACCACAACATTCCCTTCTCTGAAAACATGTTTTATCTTGTGTGAAAAACCAGCAAGCAACACAACAATCTTCTCCCAAAACTCTTGTAATTTCCAAATGCCACAGCTACCATTACGTAACCATTTAATTAGAATAGCAGAGTCACATTCAATTTCTACACCCCTCAAGCCCAACTAGGCAGAATGCCGTAAACCATATAACAATGCCATTAATTTAGCATTGTTATTCGTACCGGGCTCTAGTCTTTCAGCATAAGCAAGAATGAGTTCACACTTATCATTTCTTATAATACCTCATGCACCTGAAAAACCAGGATTACCTTTACTACATCCATCTGAGTTAAGCACACCACCCAAAAATTGGTTTCTGCCACACAACCAATCTCGGCTTCCTCTTAACATTAGAATTTATGGTCAAACCTAAATCTTCCACAATACTTTCATCATCAGCATGTCATTCCTTTACAACCTTGATTTTAAGACCCACCCACGAAATCCAATAAAGGATTTTCCTCCAGACTGACTCTATATTTTCAACCCTTCCGGCCATGCGAACTGTACAACGCCATAACCATAATTGCCAAGTAATAATGGAAGGAATTAAGCCAAACAACATACCTCTTATATTGGATCTCCTTGCCCTTCGAAACCAAAGCTCAATTTTTTGCCTCCAACTTCCATTTCGATCAGACCTCAGCCCCAACCTCCCAGATATTCTTTTCCAGATTGTAGAGGCCATTTCACCTTCTGCCCAGACATGGTTCTGGTCTTCATATGCCCCTCTTGAGCAGCACACACATTTGGAGACAATAGGCACACCAATACTCTTAAGCTTGTCATCAACCGGTAATCCCTTATGTATGGCTTGCCACATAGTAGTAGAGATTTTCTTTGGAAGAGCTGGATGTCAAACCCACTTCATCCAAGGTACCTCCGGGACCTTTTCTCTAATACACTCCCAAGCGCTACTCACTGAGAAGGACCCGTTTTTTTACCCTTCCCAAAAAATTTTGTCAAGACCCTGCTTGCAGTTGCTGAGCTTGGCTAAAACTTCCAAAGTTGCCTCACGACCAATAAGAGAAATTAGCAACTCTTCATTCCAACCAGTTTCTGATTTATCCTCTTGTAAGGTTAACTTTGGAGAGACAATATTTCTCTATTCAAACCCAACGGCTCCAATTCAAACCATTTGTCCCACCAAAAGGAAACCTTTCTATCTTTTACCTTCCATCTTGACTGCTTTAAAACCACTGGCACACAGTTCATCACCATTCTCCAAAACCTTGTTACTTTACTCGGATCCACCAAGGATATATGAGAATTTTTAATATACTTAGCATGGAAGAATGAAGCCCACAAAGAATTTTACGCAATAATTTTCCACGCGAATTTCAAATGCGAAGCTTTTTGGACATCTTGAAGCTTCTGTAACCCAACTCCACCTTCCCTTGCCGGTCTACAAATTTTTTCCCAAGCAATCCATTTTTTTTTTGGTCTGCCATTTTCTATACCCCAAAAGAAAGTGTTGAAACTTTTATTAACAGCATCTAAAAATGCTTTAGGGACTTGTATAACAGATAAAAGATGAACTGGAATATTAGATAGAACATTAGCATCCACATTGGTCTATGCATATGTATATATATAAAGTCAATTTGCATATTATAACCCTAAAATCATTTACATTGGTTTATACATATCCAAATATTTAGCCAGCTATGAAGAGTGCTTATCTAAATTTGGATAACTACTATTCACTCTACAAAATATATTTTAATCATTATTTCTCTCTCCTCCCACTCTCTCTCTCTCACAACCCATTCATTTTCTCCCTCCTTCAACAACACAATAAACATTCACCTGCACATTCATTTTATTATTATAATATATTATAATTTTTTTTCATTTTATTATATTTTTAATATCATCTATAAAAAATTATATTTTTTATTATTGCATTTGTATTATTAATGTCAAATGTATGTAATGGATGCTAATTGCAAAATACATATAAAAAAATTGAATTTTCAAAAAAATTAATAATAACAAAGTAATAATATTTTATTATTATTTTATCTCAAATATGCATAAGTCAATGTGAGGATTTTACTTGAATGGCAAAGTGGTTATGAGAAAGAGGTGATTTTGCATATGCATATGTATAGACCAATGCTAATGCTCGTAACAATACTCTAGCTCCCTTAAACAACAACCAAGCTTTCCAACTTTCAATTTTCCCTATTACCTTCCTCAACAATTCTTCCAAGTGCCTTGTAAGCAATCTACCTCTAATGATGGGGACCTTTAAATATTTAAAGGGGAGGTTTCCTCGAACAAAACCTATAATCCGATGGCTTGACCTTCTTCTAGCAGCCTGAATCTTATCAGAGAAGTAAATAGCAGTTTTTTTTTTTACTCACAACCTATCATGTCCACGCTTCATACGTCTTCAGGCACTCCATAACAGCCTTTACGGATTTTTTTCCACCATTAGCGAAAATCACCACGTCATCAGCATATAAAATATGAGAGATTAAAGGAGCTCCTTTTGGGTGGGAGAAGCTACCAATAGTTCCTTTTTCATATTTTTCCTTCAGCAATCTAGTGAGTAACTCTTCTACTAAAATAAAAAGATATGGCGATAAAGGGTCATCTTGCCGAAGACCCCTACCTCCTTTATAGAAACCCTTAACAGTACCATTCATCACTATCGAGTACCAAACTGAGGTGACACATTGTCCTACCAAATTGCAAACATCATGAGAAAAACCAAAAGCCTCAAAATATTAAGTATGAATTCCCAGTTCATGCTATCATATACTTTGGCAAAATCCACCTTACTCAAAACATTTCCTCATCTCACCTGTTTGTTTAAGCTAAGCATTAGTTCCAGTGTTAGGCTCACATTTTCCAAGATACTTCATCCCGGTAAGAACGCCCCTTGTTCCCTAGAGACAAGCCGAGACATCAAAGGGGTAAACCATTTCACTAACAGCTTAGAACAGACCTTGTAAATTACTAAACATAGGCTAATTGGTCTGAAGTTTTCAAACCCAGATGAATTGGGCACTTTCGGAATGAGAACTACATAAGACGTAGTATAAAATCTAGGCAACACAGCACCTCTAAAGAAATCCCAAACTGCATCCACTATATCTGTCATCACGATCTCCCAACATTCTTTGAAAAAACTCGAGCCAAAACCGTCTAGTCTGGGACTACTTTCAACTGGAATTGAGAACATAACCTCTTTAATATCTTGGATTGAAGGAAACTCACACATTTTCTCATTCTCGACCTCTGTAATGTCTTTGTTAATCCAAAGGGATAAGTCTGGGCGATCAGCAATTGGACGAGTTTCTAGGAAGTTTTAGAAAAACTCAACCGCTTCCTCATGCACTGCTTCTGGCGAGGAGAATTTCCAACTATCCCTCAACCGCATTCAACCCACAAAATTAGAATCTCGCCTAGCCAAAGCACAATAGAAGCTCATACTTACCTCACCCTTCTCAGCCCAATTTTGTTTAGTAATATGCGCCAGCCTCTCTTCTTCCTTTCGAAGCCACACATCGAGTTCTGTTTTTGTCGCTAGTAAAGCAACCACATCCTCCTCTGTATTTTTACTTTGAAGATTCTGATCAAGTGCTTAAATCTCCTGCTCTAACCTACTTATATGATTGTGTCTCCATCTTAAAATCTGTTTATTCCATATCCTTAAAGCCCCCCTCAGTTTCTTTAATTTCCCCGCCAATTTCCATAGCCCACTCCCATCAACCTGCTCTTCCTAGACTTGCTTCACACACCTTTGAAAATCTTCATGCAGGCTCCACATTTGTTGAAACCGAAAGTAAGATGGTCCATAGCGTTCAAAAGGCTTTTCCATCCATACCACCATAGGTGCATGATCCAAGGAGGTTCGAGATAAATATTTCATTCAAGCACTAGGGAAACAATCAAAACACGTAGTATTTACCAGAGTTCTATCCAAGCGAGACCAGCTTCTAGTCCAATCTCCATGCCCATTACACCAAGACATAGGCCCTCCCATGAAAGACATCTCTTGTAAAAAATTAACATCAATGAAAGAGTTAAACTCCCCCATAGCCACCGTCGATCTTGCTCTTCCGCCTCTATGCTCTGTATCCATCCTAATAACGTTAAAATCCCCAACGACAACCCATGCAACATTATCCGTAACCACATCTGAAAGATCATTCCAAAGTTTCCTTCGCTCATGTACCGTACATTTAGCATATACAAGGGAGATCAAAACACGCTTATCATTTTCCCTCATTGAAACAGTTGTGTTGCTCCAACTTCGCCACCATAACGAGTTGAATTTCATTATCCCATAACAGCCACAATTTCCCTCCCTCTACACTATTAGAAGTACCATCCTTCAAATGTAACTCGTGCACAAGCTTTGGCAGCCTATCATCTGAGCTAAAAGGTTCCACTAGGAAGACTAACTTCAGCTTAAACATTCACATCAGCTTTTTAAGCCTCTATTTCGAGGACCTCAGTCTTCGGATGTTCCAAAACATATAGTTGCACTTCATAAATTAAGGCCAGAGGGTTTGCTAGGAACCCGAGTAGAACTTTAAGATTTAATAAATTTCTTGTGTTGACCGTTATTCTCAGAATCCGAAGGCCAATCTTTCATTTTTTTTTTCTTATTTGCTTTTCCACTTTGAGCTTCAGATTCCGAAACAGAACCAGAAGCCCCATCTCTGCCATCATCTTCTCAAACATCATCATCCTCCTCGCTACTTTCATTTACTCCTTCCTGGTGTGATTCAACCACATCCCCAAATAGAGGCCCAACTAATGTCTCAAAGTTTCCCACCACATTCCAAGCACATTCCTCAACCCGTACCTCCTCTGCCAATTTTATTCCTACACTAGTTAAAATCACGGTTGAATGCTATACAAAATTATCCTCAACAACATTCCCAACAATTTGTTCTTTACCTTCCGACAAGGCTGCTTCAGTTCCCTCAAGGATATCTCCCAGAGATTGTGGAACATCAAGCTGTATCCCCTGGCCTATAGCACTGTAAGTATTTTCTTAAAAAACTTTCGTGATTTAAATGTATTTTTGCACTAACTCATTTTTACTGTGATTTGGCTGGTTGTGCCGAACTGAATCCGATGAGTAAGGGGGTCGGATGGTTTGGAGCATGAAGTTGTTTGTGTGACTGGTCTATGTTGTGATCTGTTGGCTGTTGGATATTGTGTCGTATCATGTACATTGCATATTTGCACACATGTTCATGCTTGTAAATGAAAACTGGGTTTTCGCATGATTGCATACATGTTCATGTGTATTTTTGAAAACTGGGTTTTCATGTGAAATGGTTTTCGGTGCGTGTATATCACGACTCCAAGCCGAGATAGGGTATTATCTCGATGGAGCTCATCTGGTCACTCGGGAGCGGAATATACTGAGTGACGTCTCATGAGTTGTCGCTGGGTGACAACGGGATCGGACAGGATGGTAACACTCTCGTGCCGACTCTGTGGCCTCTCTGCTAGCGGGGGCTAGAGGATGCTTGGACACGAACGCGCTAGGCGCGGAACTGGGCATCGCTCATTATGAAGTCACTCGCACGGTCGTTACCCGTGGTGTGACGAAGGGAGACAGGGTGTACGGATAATCCCTAGGGGAGATCATGGTGCATACGGTTAAAATGGATTATTTGTTTTGGGCCATTTTTTGGAAAAATGGTGGATTATTGATTTGGGTCATTTCTAGGAAAATCGCGGGAAAATATTTTGGGCCAAAAATGGGATTTTGGCGTGCGTTGGAAAATATTCGTTTTCAGGAAAAATGTTGTTTTGGTTCTAATACATATTCCATCATATGCATGCATAATTGTTGGTTGCATTAATGCATTTTTATTCTTGAGGGTTGTTTGGATTATTACTTACCTGCGGTACCGTTTTATGGTAACGCAGATTTTGATGCAGATGATGATGAGGGTGAGTCTGAGGATTCAGCTCTGCTGGAGGAGTGATATGGGATCACTCGTTTATATATTTGGGCTTTGTATTATATTTTTCGGGATAACTGTATAACTCTTTTTAAAATGATTTACTTATGTAAATTTGTATTAAACAATTATAGTACCTAGTTGACTTACTTAAACTATCTCGCATTATTCATTGTACACTGTTGCATGTACACACACTTGACACTATCATTGGGATGCGTGACTGTGTTGTCATCATCCAGGCATCTCGATTCCTGAATTTCAGTACATGGGGGTCGGGGGCGCCACAAATGCTGAGGGGCCTGGAGGGCCCCCAGCGTCAGCCATTGCGAGCAGAGGTAGCAACCCTAGCAGTGACAATTTTTTCGCATGCCACGTCACCCTATAACTATTTGAATAAAACAACCACACAACATGGTTTGAGGGAATTGAGATTCAATTTCCGACTTTGCCTCATAAATCACTTCAAAGCCTCGCAAGCTTGGATTGTTGGCTCCATTTTCTTTCTCTGCTGGATTTCAAGGTGTTGAATCTAGTAGAACGGAGGCATCACAGCCCTAAAATATTTAACGTGAATGAAATAATATAAGGGGATATTACAATATGGTTATGCTTTTAAAATATATGAGATTCAGTACTTTGCGAAAAGAAGAAACAAACATACCCTAACAAAACAGTCATGGAAATGCATTATAACGAGGCCTGTAGCTATGCAAGGATTTCTTGACATGGCTTTGTTCACAGCATTCCTCACAATTACTTCAGCAGTAGGACAACTTGTCCTATAAAAGCCCACTTTGAGGGATGCCAATGAGACTAAGGGAGGCCATAGTAGACATAGTAAGAAAGAAAATCAAGCAAAAGTAGTATAGGGTTGACATATTCACCGTGCAGCCAAAGGACCTCATCTTTTTGAGAGACAATATTAAAGGGCAACAAACAAGGGAATATATTGGAACAAAGCAAGAATGTTACAGAGAAAGAGACGGTGAAATGAAGTCATCACAAGAAAAATGGGTATTTGTGGCCTTTTTTGCGACGAATATGATTATTTGTGACGAAAATAGACTCATTTTAATTAAAAATAATCGTTTTACTGAAAATTATTAGTCGCAAATAAGCAATTTTGTTGTAATGAGTGGCTAAGATATTGGATGGAAGAGTTGATACTATATGTATTTATAGGCAGAGAAAAGGTGAAGATGGAGATTGATGATGATATTGCTATGGGCGGCTGTAGTACTTTGTAAACCATGCAAAACGTGTTATCATACAGCCGCTGCAAATAATCAAGCAGAGAAGCTTGAAGCTGTCTCAGTTTGAACAATTCCATAGTGATAGAGAAGCTTGAAGCCGTCTGAAGTTTGAACACTTCCATATATTATTCCCTGATCGGCAATTCCCAGGTCCCTTGGCCACCTAATTCCCTGATTTGAATTAATTCTGATCTGTTTATATTCTCCATTTGGCAAAACACGTATTCATCGATCGCTTATTGTTTGACTTTCAAATATGTCCAAAAAGCCTCGTTATCAAATTCTAGTACTATTTATATTTTTAAAGAGAAATAATATTTGTGATTTTCACTTATGCAAGTTCCGAGTATTATTTTTGAAAAAAAAAATAGATAAATTTGAAATTTTTGTAAAAAAAATATTTTTTTAATAATAAATTTTAATTGTTTTAAAGAAATTCTGCAAGACTTGCACACTCTAATATTATATTTAGCATTAGTCATTTCTGAAATTCAAAATTAATATGTGGAATATTTTTTATTTAAAATTCAAGTATATTTTAATCAATTACATCAGTAGAATACTTAAGAATTACACAAAAATATTTGTATATAACAAAACTCAATTACTCATTATTAAACTGGAAACTTATACCCCAACTTACTTTGCCACATTGTTTTTTTTTTTTTTTGAGCTCAATGATGATCAGATATTAAACAAGGGTATAAATGATCAAACTTCAATAGTTCTTATAAGAAGGTCAATTAGTGTCAATTTTAATAGATTAGAATTGCAAATAAAGAAAATGACAATAACTTGCAATTGCAAAATATATATTTTTATATAATCGTTATCAAAACTACTCTTAATTAAAAGTGTTGGCGCTAATCATTTTCAAGACAACTTTCAATCACTCTTAATTAAAAGATTTTCCTATGGATTATCTTTGGTCTGTGGACTGGACCATGCATGCACGTACATATATAACACTTCATTGAACTAGGTTGAGGGAAAGCAATCGATTGAAATATGCAGGATCACTAGTCCTTGCAAACGGGGGCCAAAACAAACATCATGTTAAGGTTGTGTTTAGGTAGTGAGATTATCTAAAATATTCTGTAAATAATAGTAAAAAAATAATAATAAAATATTAAATAGTAATAAAAAATAATAATAAATAATAATAAAATAATAAACAGTAGTACAGAATATACTCATAATACTCTAGCTAGTACCACCTATCTCAACTCACATCAACTCATCTCATCAACTTCATCATTATAACTTTTTTAAATTTCCACACAAAATATAATAAACAATTCAATATTTTCAAATCCAAAAATAATTTTATTAAACTCTCATACAAAATATAATAAATAATTCAATTTTTTTAAATCTTAAAACGATAATAATATTCTAAAAATATTTTATTTTATTATTCATCAACTATCTCAATTCTTCTCAACACATCTCTAAATCCAAATGACATCATACTCATATAAAGATATATATATCACTCTACTTTTTAGATCAACAGAACTTTCTTTAGGATTATTGGGTTTTAAACTTCAAAAGAATAGATTTACACTTGCATAACATTGAAGGATGAATGTAGAGTACAAAGCATACAGGAAAGAAAAGCCCCAAATAATTTAGTTAACAACCCTACAGTTCTTCCTGATCTCACCCTGGCTTCCTGTGAGAACATCAATAGAACCCATTTTTACCATGGCTGCAGTAAACTTGTAAGCCCATGCTGCACCATGCCTTGCATTGTTCTTCACAATACCCGCAGTGGAAGTGCTGCTCAGAAGAGTTTGATCCGACGTCAATATGCCCCTGCGGTTCTTCAAATCTGTGTAGTATTTATTATCAAGCCTGTTTGGCGTAAGAACATCGAGTGGCACGGTTGGATCATTGACATTTCCAGCATTTTGAGGTGGTCGGGGACACTTTCTTTTCAGATTTCTAGCAAATATGGGGTCCATTGAAGGGTCTTGTGGATGTGTTGCATTGAAAGAGTATAAACGAGTTGAAAAGGACGAACAATGAGACACGCCTATAGAATGTGCCCCAGAAAGTGTCACCATTTCATCAAGACTCAGGCCTTTTCTTGCAAAATTTTCTTGGAGTTGCATGGCATTGGAAGAAGGTGACGGCAGGTTTTGGGAAGGCTCGTCGCTAACTGATACCCTGCCATCGCGTCGTCCTGATGGCACTTTATAACTTATGCCTCCAACTTTGTAGGCGCTGTCACGGGCAGCAAATGCTAGAACGTCTGCGCATGAGACAGTTTGTGGGCATTGAGCTTCAAGTTCAGCCTTTGCTTCATCGATCACTTCGAAGCCTCTTAAGCTTGGATTGTTGGCTGGATGTTCCTTCTCTGATGGATTCCCAGGGGTTGAATCAAGTAGAACGGAGCCGTCACAACCCTGTAATAATTGATAGGTGATCAGTGAATATGATTAACATTAGTAGTACTTAAGACATCTATTGCCATAAATTCCTTCTACAAATGCTGTTTGACTCAATTTGTCTCTTGAAGATGAATTTGCGAAACGTGCAACGTGCATAAGAAGTTTAACACCACAGAAAAAGGAGCCTAATTAACAAAGTTAATGGGTTGCAAAGAGCATACCCTGACGAAACAGTCGTGAAAATGCATTCTGATGAGGCCAGCAGCTATGCCAGGGTTCTGTGACACGGCTTTGTTTACTGCTTTTCTCACAATTGACTCTGCAGAATAACAAGTTGAATGATAGAAACCCACTTTGAGCGATGCCAATGATACTGAGACCATAGTAGACATGATGGTTAGAAAGAAAACCATGAAAATCTTGATGGTTGCCATATTTACTTTGCAACCCAAAAGCCTCTTTATTGTAATGATCAGAGAATGAAAGAGTCACAGAACTGTGAAAGAGAATGGAGTAAACTATGAGCAGCAAGAATAATGATAAGGGGATGATGGAGATGGAGGGAATGGTTGAGCCATTTATAGAGAAAAAGGAGAGTACAGCTTGAGGCTGACGGTTTTACTTTGTAAACCAAAGCGTGTATTGCGTAGCAGAGAAGCTTGAAGCTGTCCAAGTTTGAGCAGTTCAAAGCTAGGTATATAAGAGGAAACCTTCTTCACTGGCTCACTCTCCCACGTACAGTTTCTTATTTTATATATATATATATATATATTATTATATATATTATTATATATGCTTGATCTTCTATATATTATTGTATACATATATAAGCTATTCATTCTGAGTGGGTGGTATTGCATATCTTCTTTGACTTGCAAAATTTGTTAACTGACAACGAGGATGGATAACGTTCAGGATGAAAATTCTAAAATACGAAACAATATTATACATAGTTTTAAATTTGGGGAAATTTCTTAATGGTGCATGCAGTAGTTCTAGCTTTTCCTGATCTCCCCTTTCCCCAGGGTCGATCGGGAGAAATATTTGAAGTCTTTTCAAAAAATTATTTAATTTCTGTCAATTTATCAGTCAAGTTTTTACTCGTGTCCGACTAGTCGGTCGAGACCTCTAACTGAAATTAAATTGGTTTTATATGATCTATCTTATAATTTTGCAACACGCGAGTTGATCAGTGAGTTTCTTCAATATTTTTATCTCCATTTTTTATCAGCTAGATAGGGTTCTTGTATGTGTCTTATAATGACGTTTAAACCAGATATATTAATGAAAGTTTGGTAAGACATGGTACGTAGGGCCGCTATTATATACATATATATATATATATATATATAAATGAATGACTTGTAAGCAAAGTAATTTACAAAGGATCGAGCTGGTAACATCCACTCATGCCAGTACTGCCTGGGAACAACCAGGAAACCGCGTGACATATGCATGGATGGATATTGGAAAGTTAGGCCGTCTTCCCATGACAATTGGTAGCATTTCTGCATCGGAACCCATTGAAAATTACTATTTCAATTTACTTAAGAAGTCACCCCTCTGGTGAAGATCGTATGCCTTGCAGAAGACAGCTTTAATTGCATGGCAGGCCAAAGGGCATGTATATATAATGACCAAATCGTATCAAACTTGAAGCTTTCTTTGTTTGAACAGTTCCAGAAGTTGGCCACCCTCCTTTCTTTTTGGGCTGTAAACGAAACAATCTGTTTGATAGCTCACTCAATACTTGTTCAGTTAAACTCAAATCAAATTCGACTCTTGAAAAAATAAAAACTCGCTAATGAAAGAAGATATCCACTCAATTAGTAAATGACATATATCCGACTAAAATCAACTTGACTCGACTAAAGCCCGCTCATTTATATCTGAGTCAACTTGTTAGCTCGATTTGATTAAAACTTATTAATATATTAATGTTAAATATATAAATACACATATGTTTGTGTGTGTATATATATATATTAGCTAATAATATAAGAATAACTCTTTTATAATTAAATATATTATATGTAACCTAATTATTTATTCCTAGTCACTTATGCCTATAAATTGAATATGTTTCATAACTATATATATTTTATAATTGTATAATAATTAGCCGATAAGATTTGATAATTTCATATGCTAGTATGTGAGAATCATATATGAATGCTATCATATTATGTGTACGTATTAATAATTTATATAGACATATAATATATTGTTATTATTGATAAATATCAACTAATTACATATTAATTATTTATAAATTTTTAAAATCTTATAATTTAATAAATTTTCTACTTGTTAGTTGTATAAATTTAATATTAAATTTTTTTTTTTATTTATATAATTTATTAATTATTAAATATTATTAAATAAATAAATACATAAACAACTCAAGCCTAACTCGAGATCGAGTAATTAGGACTTTAACTTACCAAGCCGAAGTCGAACAAAATTATTTTTATTTTTTTTAGATTCGTCGATGGCAAAATCAGGAAAAACTGCATTAATATGCCATTTGAGAAAGGTGAGTACAAATACTAGATTTCAGACTTTTAAAGGTTTTAAATGGTCATGGTGTATGAAAAGTCAACACTTGCCACACGGTTCTCAATCAGTCCATACACAACCTTTCAAACTTTCATATATTATATTTTTTTAAAAATTTTAATATTTTTTAATATTTTTTTTAAAATTTTTTTGAGTTTATTATTTTTAAAATAATTTAATTTTTCTATTTATTATTTATATACTAAATATTTAATAAAAAATAATAATAATAATTAAAAAATATGTGATATATAAAGATTGTATAAATAGTAAAAAGTTACGTAGATTTTTTCATAAATAGGTTCGGTACTGTATAAATAAATGTATTGTAATTACCAATCAAACAAAAATGGTAGGCGTTGAGATTGCAGAACGATCTCCAAGTTTAAAAAGTAAAGGTTACACTTTGTTATCTCAAATTTTTACTTAATTTTTAATATTTTCAATCCTCCCATTTCGTAAACCAATAACGTTTAATCTCATGGAAATTTATTGTACATTCTGCTTATGTGCATAATATTTATTATAAAGATATAATTTTTATCTAATTTATTATCATTGACTATATAAAATATAAAATAATATATATTATCAATTAATAATAAATTATAAATTATTAAATAATTTTTTTTATTAATTTATATATGGTTAATGAATATCAAATAATTTTATTGCATACATAGATTATTCATATTTGCTTGCAACTTAGGTTAATGATTAATGATTTATTATTAATTGATAGCAAATATTATGTTATATTGTCAATGATAATAAATTAGATGAAAATTATATTTTTATAGTAAATTTTTGTTAGATTTGACGCTGCTAGTAAACAGAATGAGGGATTGAGAAGTTTTGAAAGTTCAAGGGTCAACACATTGTGAATTGAGTGAAAGTTCAATAGGACAAAGTGTAATTAACCGAAAAAATAATGATACTAATGTGACTTAGTTTTATTAAAATGTGCAGTCCAAAGTGGGCACGTGAAATCCACATGCCACCGCTAAGGATGCTTTTCTGCCACCACGCTCGGTTTTTCTAGGTCTAGGATCACCAATTACTTCAGACTTGATTGACCGCTATACTCCCAGGGTAGTGCGTGGCTCTCACGCACCATCATAGTCACTTTGTTTTTCTTTTTTACTTCAAAGGTTGAAAATACGGTTATATGTCTTTCCAAAATATAATTCGTTTTTTCTCATGTATCTTTAATTTCTATTATATCTTTTGTTTTAGGAAAATAAAAACAAAAAACACACAGTCTCTTGGACTTTTGTCCATATAATGTGTCCTATACTCCGTCTTAGATAGAGTATGAAATTTATAAATTCTATCTTGGACAGAGTTGTACTGTCTCTCAAACGTTGGTCTGTAGAGGTTTGCAGCATGGATTAGGTCATATCAGTCACAATTGTGTATTGGAGAGCTATTAATATTGTAATTGGTTTGTTATATATGTTTCAGGTGAAAATTATAATGTCCGTTATTAATAAATACAATATATTTTATCAAAAAAAATTATATAATAATATTAAAATAGAATTATATTATTTATCATTTTCTTTTAAGACATGTTTTTTGGGGCCTCAAATAATCAAATTACCATCACTTGTATTATTGCCTTTTAAGACTTGAAATTGTGATAAATTAACAGGTTTTCTGTATGTGACGGAGTTCTTATCAAACTAAGCACATAAGGTTAACGGAAAAGGCCACGTTTTTTTTTTTTTTTATAAAGAGCAGGAAGTGTATGTCCAATAATAACCCATCCCAAATTTATTAATAATACACTCACTTATGACAAAGTAATACCATGGTGACAAGAAATGACCTTGGGAAAACCCATCAAGCCAACAACTAAGACTAACAAATCTAGGACAAACTTATTTATTGACTATTAAACAATAACACAAAAACCAGAATAAAAACTAAACTCTTAAAGATGGAAGACCTAAGAAATCTAAACGGAGCAAATCCCGAAAAGTCCACGGAAAAACACAATTATTAGAAAAAGCCCGCCTAAGGCGCCTTCCTTGACTAACCAATCCGCCACCATATTATCCTCACGAAACATATGTTGAAACCGATAATGAAGAGAACGAAAAGGCCACTTGTCTTTAAGAAAAAGCAGTAAAAACATCGAAGAGATTGACTTACATCCTGTTAAAAATTTATTAAATACATGAACAAAATTGAAAAATTGATTAAAAAAAACAAAATCCACTTATTTTTTCATTTAAAGCGATTATGTCCGTTCATTTTTCAAACAAGTGAAATTTTAGGAGGAAGTAAGAGTTTTTTGGTGCAATAATGACAAGCATACAACAGAAAAAAATTAAGATTGCCACTACGTAAATGACAATTACGATGGCAGATGTAGGTTTTCATTGACTTCAGTTAAGGGAAAGCAATCGATTGGATCTTTCTTTGCACACTGGGGTTTTCGATAAGGGTCAAAACAACAATGTCATGCTAACTCGAAGTTAAGTTAAGAAGAGAGAAGAAAAAGCAAAACAAGACAAAAACTGCTGTTTTTAGAGTTTACAACAATCCGATCCAACTCTATCTCTGCCAGCCCGATGCTGATCATTCATCACATCACACCCCTCGCACCAAATTATTTTGCAACTCACGCTGACGGATGAGCAAAAATAATTGTCAAACTATGCCGCAGACATTATGCAATCAATTGCCTGTTTGCAGATTCCGGTCATGGTTGCCTCTGGCCCGAAAACCTACGTGAAAAATAAAAAATTAAAAAATCAATACAGTTCATCCACCAAGAACCATAGAGGTTTTCCCTATTTCAATCCAGGCAGAATTGGTCTGAAATTATCTATAGCATCGCTGCAACTTTTGATTTTTTACACAAGGTTTCCATAAAATAGTCATTAACTCATTGCATACCTCAATGGGTATGCCAAGTTCCTCTCCCAAAGTGCGCATCTTTGCCAAACCAGTTTGATAGTTTGGACCACCTCTTCGAACATAGATGTTCATTCTTGCTGCTTTTAATTTGGATTCCTGTCGCACAGCGACACAGAATAGAGAATTAATTGGTGAGAAAACAACATTAAGCGCTTTGTATAAATTCAACTAGAACACCTTTTCTTTAAGAGCTCGAATTATGCCATTGAAAGTAGCAGCAACATCAGTGAAGTTAGCAATACCCCCTCCAATAAGAAGGGCTCTCTTACGACCATCGGGGTCTGCAGTAGCACACTGCAAGACCATTAAGAATACATCGATTCAGAACAAATGAAGACATGAAGAGCAGTTGAAGTTCTGAAATAAACAAAAATATTTTCTTACGTCAATAACAACTCTGGCATATTGCAACACCTCTTCCTCATTTGGGGCTCCACTATACTCTGCATAGTTACCAAGCTCCTGTGCATATCCCAAATCTCCAACCTAGTTGAACACGAGGAAAAAGTAAGTCACAGAAGAAGCAAGCATCCCGCAGTCCTTGGTAAAGGGTGCTGCATAACTAAAACTTTCAGCAAAGATGTGGTTATGATGTGATTCATGAGAATGGCAGATGCACTATAGAGAATGATATTGGGTTTCTTACAGTGTCGGCATATATAACACTTGCACCACCTCCAGCTACCATTGTCCAGATGCGTCCTTTTGGATTCAACACTGTGAATTTCAAAGATGCACTTGTCTGCAACGTCAACAGAAGAATATGACTTAAGTTGTTTTATTTTATACTGTTGAATAGCAGATTCCAGATTCCATGATTGAACTCAATATCAAGCCTAAAAGACTTGATGAATAGGAAATATAAATAAGAGATACAAAAATGCAATTACCTTTTCATCCAGTGAATGAACGAAGCTTTCTGTAGGACTCATGACTCTCCCAAAAGGCAGAGGAAACTCAATGTTACCCCACCTGAATGGACAAAATATATCCATGAGACAACACATTCTTCCAAATGCATTTAGTGTGCAGTTCTGATGTCAATTAAGCAAGCCTCCAAAAATAGACATAAAGAAATGTATACTTCTTGAAGTTCTTAAATGCAGCAGTGTCATCCAATTCACCCCTCATATCCAAGGGATATGGCTCCCCATTCACCAATGTGAATGGATTCATCTCGAGGAAACTGAAGTCAAGATCTATGAGAAGAAAATAAAAATGTTAGAATTTAACAACAGCAGCATTAAGAAGATATCCCAGTCAAAGAAAAGTGATGACCAAAAGCTTGAATAAAAAAGGACAAATCTTCTCTTTCTTGACAATGAAGCAAAGCACAAGCAGTTTCAGTCTTTAGACATTGCATACCTTCAAATACATTAAACACACCGGTTACAAAGTCGGTAATTTTTCCCCGAACCTAAGTGAAATAGAAGTAGAATCAGCACATGCCAGATATATTCCAATACCAAAAAAGAATGAAACCAATAATAAATAAGCAGGAAACTGAAAAATTTTGAGCCTGAGAAATTTGAAAATGAGGAAGAGTAAATAGCATCAAGGGCATTAAATTCAACAAGCAGACACGGGAAAGCTATCAACTGGTCAACTTGGTCTACCCTATAAATCAGTGCATTGGAAGTACAACAGCGTAATGACGTCTGATTACACATCGTTCAATGTATCAGCCTTTGCAAAAAGTTATAGAAGCCATCCCAATTGGAAAATAAACAAAATAAAACATAAAATAATAGCATAAACTCACCTCCAAGGGTAGTGTAGCAATCAATGGAGCACAGGCCTCCAATGTCAAAGTCTTCTCACTTGGAAGGTATATGGTCTTAACCTGTATAAATCAAATTCATGACAAACTTTAAGATACAAACACTCCAACCACAGATCTACAATGAATAATAATACCAGGAATCTATATATATATATATATATATATATATATATATAGAGAGAGAGAGAGAGAGAGAGAGAGAGAGAGAGTATCAATGAACTGTATGGCCGTACTTTATCCCAGTTCTCTTCAATTTCAATACCCCCACATTCTGAAAAGCTAATGGTGCATCCAAGCCGTTCAGAGACTATCGAAAGATAATACTCTTGGTCATGGGGAACAAATGGCTCAACAATGAACGTAGTTATTGGTGCCTTGCAACCACCCATTTCAACCTAAAAAGGATCCAATACCCACATCACCAAAGTGAAAGTTATACAAATCTAAAGAAGATTATAACAACTGTGTCTTGCACATTACCTGAACACCAAGGCGAGCTTTCACAAACTCAGCAACTTGAGCTAAATCCAAGTTCAGTGCCACCAAGCCACTCTTTCCACGCTTCCCAAACAACATGTCAGGCTTCACAACCAACCTAGTGGACGAAAGCCATGGCTCCGCGTTTGTTAACTCAGCAAAGTCCGTTGCCTCTGTCACCTAAGCCATAAAACTGTCATTTCTCACTCAACCTTTTAGCAAGATATATATTCTTCCTGCTCCTCTTTTTTCTTTTCCTTTTTTTGGTTTTATTAAAGACAGATTCACCATACACTTATTATAAAATACCAACTTTTTTGCAACCAACCAACATGCTTAATCAAAAATACTAAAAAAAAAAATTCTTTGAATTTTAAATTTTACATAAATTCCATCCATTCAAAACGAGTTATAAAAAGAGCTGTAAAAAGGTGGAATGTGTATCATTACTTGTCAATTTCAACCTGTATCGCTTAGCTTATACCTTTTTTGCTTTTTCTTTTTGCTTCTGCTTCTGAAGGGATCACAAGCAGGCACACTTTCATACGTGCACACACACAAACACGTATAAAATTTAATATTGTGAACAGAATACTAAGAACATTGCTTAGCATAAATTCTTCCGGAAGACACGCATATTCGTATATTTTGCATACTTAGTTACCGATCAAAAACATATTTCCATAACTTAGTCAGATTTACAGCTAAACCAATAAAAGGAACATCAAAAAACAAAATTTTAAAGAAGCTTCTGATGTCGTGAAAAAAGAATCAGAATTTTCAACTTAATTTTATGCATTTTAAATTAGGAATTCAAACAGTCCAAAGTTAATTGAAAATGTTTCCAATGCTAATAGCTAGAAAGAGAGGGGGAAAAGGAAACAGGAAAGGCAGTTCCGGAAGAATCTAGAAGCATCGGGATGGATGGAGGGTTGCGAGAGTACCTGGGCGGAATGGATCTGGAGGTCAATGTTGGCAAGGCGTTTGAGATGCTCCTTTAGGAGGCGCTTAGAGTCGTACTCTCTGATCTTCTTCCTCGCCATTCACAACGGATTTTACAACAACAACAACAAGCTCCTTTGGGATCAGACAGTGGAAGAATCTCGCGACAGTGAAGAAAATATACAGAGAGGCAGAGCAGTTGGGTGCGTGCGTGGTTAGTTGGCCTAAGGCCCTATACGATCCAATGAATTTTATAAGCATTTTCCATTTTATAAATACAAACCATTGACCATTCATCCTCGGAAATCTAATAAAATGTTAATAATATAAAAAAATATATAAAATTTCTTGACAGATTTTATTGATAAGAAATTCTTTGTTATTGGCGACACATATCTAATTTATTTTTTATTTTAATTTTTAATAGTTTTTAAAAGGTATTTCAAATTTACACTCTCTCTAATAATATAATAAATAAGGTTAATTACAGTTATAATCATTCATTTTTACAAATAATATACACAAAATTTATATTATATTTCTAATATAATATATCATCCAAATAAAATTTTGCTATATGGAATTTGAAATAAAAAACTATTTTATTCAAACTTTACAATTTAGAAGGGGATATATTTTTTGATCGAAATACATAGAATATTTATAATATAAGCTTTTAAATTTTATAATTTAGAGCGAGTTAAATAAAGTAGTATACAGTATTTATTTTCATTTGTACAGATAATATAATATTAAATATAAATAAACACAATAAAATAAAATTGACATATTTTTTTTTCAAGAAATTAGAATAGGATTCAAGGATTAAGACTTCGTTTGTTTTTACAAATGAGAGAATATGATTTAAGATAAAAGTTAAAAGTTGATTAAAATATTGTTAGAATATAATTTTTTAATATTATTTTTGTTTTGAGATTTGAAAAAGTTAAATTGTTTATTTTATTTTATGTAAAAATTTAATAAAGTTATAATAATTAGATGAGATTAATTGAAATTTTTTATAAAAAAGAACGAGATCTAAATTAAAATTCTCCAAAATAACATAGAAATAATCATTATACAATTATTTAATATAAAAAATAGTATGTTATTAAAAAGTTTCATAAGAATTATATTCATGTTGTTTTCTAAAGTTTTGTGCATAAACTTTATAAATTAATTATGGCATTAGAAGTCAAAGATAGGGAGGAAAAGTTTTAAAAATTGGCGATGATAACTATGAAGAAGATAAGTTGGATGTTGACCTAGGTCTCTCCGATTATAGGCCCATTCGTGGATAAGGATGATAATTACATTTAAATCCTCGTGGGTCATGCACTACACACAAGACACGTGGGACAACATGTGAGCAATGATAAAATTAAAATTAATGAAAATTATTTTGATTTAAAAAATTAGTTTACAAATTCAAATTAATTGATATTTCCTTTATATTTTAATACTATTTTTATTATTTTCAGCTCAAATTTTCTTATGAGAGATCTCTCTTATGTGTTAGAGTATATAATGAAAAACTAAATTTATGATTGAATATAAAATTGATCCATATAGTTTTGTCACAAATTTAAATTACTACATGTACTTTTAATTGAACCATTGTTTTCTCTACATTTGTTTTTAAAATATTTTTGTATTTTTTACTAATTATACCATTTTATGAGTTTTTTTTTTTCCTTTTTAAATAGGTGGTACACAAGACAAATGTCAATTTGTATTAGATAAAGTGCTTACATGTCATAATTTCATTTTGAAAATAAATTTTAAAATTTGAATATTACAAATCAAATCTTACTTTTTCTGTGATGTGGATAGTATGTTTTACACACCGATTTGAGAATATAATAACTCTTTTCATTAACGTGGCACTTCTATCAATTAACTAACAAACATTTTACAAAGGACCAATTTAATCTTTCTTAAAAACCCCTAAGGGTTATCTCAAGTGGTAAAGGCCTTGAATTTGAGGGTATGCTCCCCTCAAGTCTAAAGTTTAAATCCCCTTATATGTAAACAATCTTTAAAAGTCATTGGACTGAAAGATTTTTTTCCTTGAATTATCTGAGGTGCACTTGCGAAAAACTCATTAACAAGGGTCTATGCATCCCTAACATTAGTTAGAACACTGTTCTCGGACACCCAGTGCCAATCAAGAAAAAAAAAATCGTTCTGAGAAACTACTAAGAGTGAAAGATTTTATTGAAAAGGCCCTAGAGCAATTTGATTAGGAGGCAAACTACATTGACCAATGTGACAGTCAGCCTTTAAAGCTATCTATTCTAAGAGCTTGAATTTTTTAGACAAATTATGATTTAACATGACATTAAGCACACAAAAAAAGAATATTAACATATATAAATTAAATAATTAAAATTACATCAGCTCATATCTTCACTCTATAAGGCTAGGACTCTAGTCTAAATTTCATTTGGAAGATTATTTGTTTCAGGTTAGTATGAAACTCCATCATTTTCCCTCTCTTAGTTCAGTTTCTACCAAAAATGCAGTTTCTACCAAAAACTGAATCTGCTATGGTTTTAACTCTACTTCTTCCTTTATTCGAATCACTTTTTAATTAGACTTAAGCCTCTATTTTTATGTGTCAACCCAATAGAGATCTGTATGTATTTTTAGCCTTCTCCTCAAGCTAATATATAATTTAAGTGAACAACCAAGGATTTCACCCAAACTAAGAAGTTTTTCCTCCATGAATTTTCTGGTTTATCAAAAACTACCTCTTGCTGTTTTTCCTTTATGCCTACACTTAAGTGATGTTTCTTTCCAATTTTCTTCAACACTAGCTAGTTCCCTTTACTTATATAGTTTGGATTATGATTAAGGAGTGAATTTTTTAAGCAAGAATATAGCCAAATTGTTGGTTGTACAAGCTAGTACAGAACAAAGTTTAATTTCCTGTAATACAATTTGTTTTTGGTTCAAATCAGCCCCTTTTTATCTCCATCTTCAATTTGATCATCTTTCAATCAACTAAGTTTACTTGTTTGTGTGAGAAACTACTGATCAAAACAAAGGGCAAAATCAGCCACCAAGTGAGCCTTAGTTCTTCACACTTTCTGGTTTCAACAAGTTTACTAAAAAACTGTCAAACAACCATCTTTGGTAAAACTCCAGATTTTGGTACTTTTTCTGTTTCCTTCAATTCCTAGTGATTTTTCTATCATCTATATATTTCTAATCCATGGTTATGACCCACTTTTAATGTAGAAAAGTCAATAGATCCTTATTGGGCAGCTAGCATGTTATTAAACATATTTATGAATTTCTTTATAATGCTTGAAATGTGGAGTTTAAATGGCTTAACTTAGTGTTAAGTATGGGAATGTGATATGAAATTGTTATACCTTGAAGAAATGATTGGTGAGAAGGATGGGATGAATTTGTATTAACTTGATTCTTAGTGGGCTTGTTTGATAATTGATATGGAAGGAAGTTGAAAGCATAGAGGTTTTGTATTGTAAATTGATTTTTTCCTCTAAATAAGGAGGAAGTTAAGGAAATGCTTTATTTCCTTTTTAGAATTAAACTAAAGAACCAGTTAAATTGTAGTTAGGAAAACTTAGTATGATGTATTGATTTCATTTGATGGAATAGAATTTATTGAAATATAAGAGAAATTAAGTTTGGAGGTAACTAGCTATGACCATGTTTCTTACACCATGTTTTTCTACTAAAAATGCTCTATTTTTCTACAAATGCTTCTTGTAATACAATAGTAAATGTATATAATGTATAAGCCTTTCTTGATAGACCATGTTAAGCATCATATTAATTATAAATGCGTGTATAAGTATGATGTAAAGCATTCATATTTAAGGTTGAGATCATTCAATTTATCATGCACATGTTTTTCTTAAAAACTAGCGACTTTCCTAATGTAAAGTTATAGCATGAATTGCATATTTTTATCAAATAAAATGCATATTTCATTGGAATGAAAAAGATAATAAAAATGATACGAAAGAAGAAAAGAACGGAAAAGGGAATGAAAGTTATATGTATGCAAATACATAATAGCCAATGACTGAATGATGATGGTACCAAAAACAGATCGAGGCAAATTAGAATGACAGATTGGTTCTATTGGTCGTGCACTCAATAGGGCCATCTTGACTAATGGATTCCCAACTCATACCCACGAGCAATATCAGGTCCAAAAGACCGTTAACCCTAACAAACAGGATGTAATAGTGTGTACCAATTAATAGAAAGTGAAAATTGATTTAGTAATGTTTAATTGAAATATTTTAGACTTGTTTGACTTCCCAAAAGAAATGCAATAACTGATATATGATATTTTAACTCTTTGGTGTAATTGTATGATATTTTAATATTTTAAACGTCCACATAATGAAGATGAAGCTGCATATCAACAAGATACTACTCAAAAAGAAGAGATGGATGTTTAATAGCATTGAGTTAGGTCTTGTAAATGGAGTTGAGTTTCTGATGGTTTGTGAAACTTTTTTTATAAACATGATAGACTTTTGTTCTGTATTTTGAAAAACCATTTTTGTAAACAAAATGGATTTTTATACTGTGTAAATGTTTATGATTTCAATGTATAACTAATGGGACAATTTTTATATTTTGATAAACATCTTATTTTAAATTTTAAGTTACAAGAAAATGAGAAAGTTCATTTTCTTAAATGTTAAATCTTACATTATTTATGTATAAAAATAAAATACAATGAAAATATATCATGACTTCAACACCCATGCATCTTGGATAGACCTATCTCACAACATCAAGGAGAGACACATTTTATTTTTTTAATTCCCGACTACACAAGAAATGGATCTCCTCCTACAGGATACCATAACAATCGTCATTGAAAAAGAGAGCCGAGGAATTTAGGTTCCGGAGATTCTCAAAACTCAAAAGTTGAAGGAATTGTTGTCAGCCAGAGAATCTAAAGCACCACCACTGTTGAGAGATAGCTTGATACCTGTTGAAATAGCACCTCTACAGATTGCTCACTCGAGCGAAGTCTCTGCTGCTCGAGCAAAGCTTTAGAGACAGTGAGTTCGCTCATCAGTTGATCGACTATCAGCTCAAACGGGATGTCAACCCGAGAGTTTGCTCAAAACTTAGCTGGAGCACTTTAACGTTCGCTCAAACCTCGCTTGATACTCCATTCAAGTGAATGTTCGTATTAAGGGCTCTGCATCATTTCAGTATAAATATGTATTGTTCTCAACGTATTTTCACTTTTTACCTTCTAAGCAGCCAAAAATTTACACAGAGAGAGAGTGGTCCTCTTGTGAGAATTCCAGGAGTCTATTGGGTGTATTAGGGCTTTGGGATTAAGGATTTTGTGATTGATCTCTTGTACTCCACCTTTGTTGATAGTAAATTCATTGAGACCGACCTCGCCAGTGGACATAGGTTCACACTTAGTCGAACTGCTTAAATCTTGGTATTCTATGTGTGATTGTTGATTTTTTCTTTTGTTTGATTCCGTTATTTCACTTTAACTTAGCTGTTGATAACCAATTAATCCTAACAAACTGGTATCAAAGAGCCAGACTCTATGCGAGATCTTGAGAGATGACTATGGAAAAGTTTGAAAAGGAGAAATTCGACGACCAGAACAGTTTTAATTTATGGCGCATCAAGATGAAAGCTTTGCTGCGACAACAAGGTTGTCAAAGGTACTAGATGAGAAGATGTCTAATGATTCTCCTGCACTGTAAAGAGAAGAAGAGAAGGCACACAGTATTATTCTATTGTCACTATCAAATGGAGTTTTGAGGGACGTTGCTGATGAGAAAACCGTTGTTGGTCTTTGGGCTAAACTTTAGAGTCCATATATGAAGAAATCTCTCACCAACCATTTGTATTTGAAGCAACGGTTATACACACTCAAATGAAGGAAGGTACTCCTATCTTTGAACACAGATGAATTTAATAAAATTATTATAGATCTGAAGAATATTGACATTAAACTTGAAGAAGAAGATCAAGCCTTAATTGTTTTGTGTTCGTTGCCTATGTCGTTTGATAACTTTGTGAATTCAATGTTGTATGGTGAGATACTATTTAGATGTAAAATCTGCTTTGAATTTTAAGGAACTGAGAAATAAATTGAATTTGAAGAGTACAGATAATCAAACGAGTGGTTTGTTTGTTAAGGTTCCGCTAGCAGGGGTAGATCTAGTGAGAGGGATTTAGAGAATAACAAAATTCAGGGGGAGTTAACAGTCAAAGTTTAACAAGAAAAATATTAAATGTCATTTTTGTCATAAGCTTGGTCATTACAAGAATGAGTGCCCTAAACTAAAAAATAAAGAGGAATGCACTAGTTCCTCTAATGTCTTTAGCGTTGCTAATGAAAAGTCTAATGACTCAGATAGTATCTTACCAATCAGCGACTCTATTAGTCGCTTTGGTGATGAGTGGGTCATGGACTCAGCTTGTACTTTCATATGTGTCCCAAGAGGGACTAGTTCATTACCTATGAGTCAGTTAACGATGGTTCCGTTTTGGTGAGGAATGATATGGCTTGTAAAATTGCTGGGATTGGTTCAGATATAATTAAGATGTTTGATGGGATTGTTAGGACATTATCTAACGTCCAACACATCCCAGATTTGAAGAAAAATCTTAGGCACTCTTGATTCTTTATGTTTCTGGAATACCGGTGAATGTGGAGCTATTAGAGTCAGTAGGAGTCCCATGATTGTAATGAAAAAAGATAAGACATATGATCTTTACTTCCTTCAGGGCAGTACAGTGACACATGTTGCTGCAGTATCTGTTTCAGATGATTCAGACTCAAACATTACCTGTTTGTGGCACATGCGTTTGGGTCATTTAGTGAGAAGGGGATGGCTATCCTGAGTAAGCATGGTTTGTTGTGTAATCAGAAGATAGAGAAACTTAAATTTTGTGAACATTGTATGTTTGGAAAACAGTGCAAAGTTTAGTTTATTACAGGGGTTTACAGAACTAAAAGTATTGTGAACTATATTCATTCTGATCTTTGGGGTCCATCTTCTGTTCCATCGAAATGTGGAGCTCAGTATTTGCTCACTTTTATTGATGATTACTGAACAAAAGTTTGGGTCTATTTTCTGAAACAAAAGAGCAATGTGTTTGCTAACTTTAAACAATGGAAGGCTTTGAATGAAAATCAGACAATCAAAAAGGTAAAGCGACTTCAAACTGACAATGGTATGAAATTTTGCGAATGTGAGTTTGATGAATTCTGCAAAGATAAAGATATTTTGAGCCACCACACAGTTAGACACATTTCACAACAAAATGGAGTAGTTGAAGAGATGAATAGGAATCTCTTGGAGAGAGCCCGCAGTATGCTTTCGAATGACAACTTGTCTAAAGATTTCTGGGTTGAAGCAGCCAACACAACTTATTATTTGGTTAACCGCTCTCCATCCACAACTATTAGTTTGAAAACTCCAAATGAGGTATGGTCTGGTACTCCTACTAATTATTCAAATTTGAAAAGTTTTTGTTATCCTGCATGTTTTCATGTTAATGATGGAAAATTTGAGACAAAGGCAAAGAATGACATATTCATTGGATACACTAGTGGGGTGAAAGGATTCAGGTTGTGGTATATTAATCCTAAATCCCCCAAGTTTGTAATTAGAATCCATGCTTAATTAGAGAAATGAGTTTAATGTATCTACAGATAAAGAGTAGGGTAATGGCACGAATGTGGAGTTGTAGGTTGAGGTTTCACAAGAGGTGCCAGGCGGCACCCAAGATCTTGTTATTGCTAATGAGCATGATTCTGATTTTGATAGTGGTGCACAGGGTGAGGAAGACTACAATATAGCTATTGGTAGACAGAGGAGGCAGATCAAGCCACCTTAGAGATATGCTTATGCAGACATGGTGATGTATGCATGTACTATGGTAGAGAACATTGATGGTCAGGAGACTTCCAGTTATTCAGAAGTTGTCAAGAGTAAGGAGTCTGCGTAATGGTGCGCAGCGATGACTGAAGAGATTCAATCTCTTCACAAGAACCAAAGTTGGGATTTGGTTAAGTTGCCGAAGAAGAAGAAAATTGTTGTTGCAAATGGGTCTTCAAGAGAAAAGAATGAATCCAGGGTGTTGCAGATGTAAGATACAAGGCACGTTTAGTTGCAAAGGGCTACAGTCAGAGAAAATGTGTGGACTTCAATACAGTTTTCTTTCCAATTGTGAAACATAGTTCAATCAGAGTATTACTTGCTATGGTGGCATTGTATGCAGCAACCTGATATTAAAACATCATTCCTGCATGTTAAGTTTGAGGAAACCATTTACATGCATAAACCAAAGAGGTTCATTATTGAAGATAAAAAAAGACCATGTGTGCAGATTGAAGAAATCATTGTATGGTTTAAAGCAGTCGCTGAGGCAATGGTATAAACGTTTTGATTCTTTTATGATTGATCATGATTATTTGAGGAGTAGTTATGATAGTTCTGTTTATCACATGCAGTTATCTGATAGGTCTTTCATTTATTTGTTACTTTATATTGATGATATGCTTATTGCTACTAAGGGCATGTATGATATTAGTTTGTTTAATATCTAACTCATTAATGAGTTTGAAATGAAAGATTTAGGTGCTGCAAAGAAGATTTTGGGGATAGAGATCCATAGAGATAAGAAAGCTGAAAAGTTGTACTTGTCCCATGAAAAATACATTGAGAAAGTTCTTGAGAGATTTAGAATGTCTAATTACAAACCAGTAAGTACACCACTTGCTACACATTTTAAACTTTCAGCATTCCTATCTCCTCAGACAGAGGAGGAGGAACAATTCATGACTAGTGTTCCATATTCCAGTGCAATGGACAGTATTATGTATGTAATTGTTTACACCCACCTAGATATTTCACAAGTAGTGAGCGTTGTTAGTAGGGACATGTTAATCCGAGTAAAGCTCATTGGCGGGTTGTGAAATGGATACTCAGGTATTTGAAAGGGACTTCGAATTTTGGCTTAGTCTTTGATAGAAAAACTAACTCCTGTTCCAAGGTTGTTGGTTATGTTGATTCTGATTATGCTAGGGACTTAGATGAGAAAAGATCATTGACAGTGTATGTTTTTAACTTTGTGTGATTCTGCTATTAGTTGAAAAGTAACACTACAATTTACTATTTTTTTATCAACTACAGAAGTAGAATATATGGCAACAACAAAGGCTGTGAAGGAAGCCATTTGGTTGAAAAGTTTGATCAGTGATTTGGGACTACAACAAGATGGAGTTTCAGTGTTTTGTGATAGCCATAGTGTAATACATTTGACCAAATATCAAATGTATCATTTGAAAACCAAGCACATTGATGTCAGGTATCATTTTCTTCGGGAGGTTGTTACAGAAGGTGTAATAGAAATTTAGAAGATTGCTACTATTAAGAATCTAGCATATATGATGGCAAAGCCAGTTTCAGTATACAAGTTCAAACTCTGTTTGGACTTGATTGGTGTTCGGGGTCTGTGATTCCCTTAGGGGATTTGGTGGTGGGAGTCAGTTCTTTGTTTGATGGATTTTGGATAGACTTGAAAGAATTCAAGCCACAGTAGAGATTTGTTGAAAGGTGGCTTGATTCCTGTTGAAATAGCGTCTCTACATATAGTTGGCTTGAGCGGTGTCTTTGCCGCTGGAGCAAAGCTTCAGACAGTGAGTTCACTCATCAATTGATCAATAGTCAGCTCGAGCAGGACGTCAACTCGAGAGTTCGCTCAACACCTGCTCGATAGTCAGCTCGAGCGGAATGCCAACCTGAGAGTTCACTCAACACTTTCTCGACACTCAGCTCGTGAGAGTGCCAAATCTAACATTCGCTCGAGCCTTTATCGATACTCCGCTTGAGCGAATGTTTGTATTAAGGGCTCCGCGCCGTTTCAATATAAATACATATTGTTCTCAGCGTATTTTTACTTTTCACCTTCTAAGTAGCCAAAAATTTGCCGAGAGAGAGTGGTCCTCTTGTGAGAAATTCTAAGAGTTTATTGGGTGTATTGTGGCTTTGGAATTAAGGATTTTGTGATTGATCTCTTGTACTCTACCTTTGATAGTAAATTCATTGAGACATTATAACATTACGTCGTACTATTGAAACTAATATCCACAACTCACTTTATTGAGACTAATTCAATAGTTTTATATTTTTTTGGCAGCTCCATGTACTTATGGATAGAACTAGACATTTTTTATACTGACTTGTGAACCTCACTCGAAAGTAGTATATTGGAGTTGAGAGGTCTAATTAAATATATATAAAAAAATGCTCGAGTTATGATTAACTCATATACAACTCAAACTAGATGTTTAACCTAGACCCTACATGCAATATTCAAAACAGAAAATTAAAGGGTTGGGCTTAGTATGACTCAACTTTACAACACCAAATTCCAAGACCTACCTATATTGGTATTGAATGAGAAACTTTTATCCAGTTCCATACCTCAACAATTTTAAAGAAATTGAATACATTTGGGAAGAATAAATAAAAAACCAAGAAGTGGAAGCTTACTATTGTTTAATTGATTTGCAACAAATGCAATCTCAATGGGCAGTGTAGTGGTCTCGGGGGAGTCGATAAAAAATTCTTGAGTATAACATTTTGAAGTTATTGGAGTTGAAAAACTTCCAATTGAATTATCAGATGTGCACTTACAGAAAACTTTTTGTCGAGTGCCAGTATAATTAGTTGGGATGACATTCCAATATATATATATATATATAAAATAAAATAAAAAACATCATGTTAGATTTACTCTTGACATGACATTTTAAAAAAATTAAAAAAGGTTAAATACTTTTCTTTAAAATGTTGGTAAAATTCATTGCATAATTTGGATGGTTGTTTAGTTGTTTTGTTTTGTTTTGTATTTTGTATTTTTTATTTTTTGTAGAGGATGAGATATAAGATTAAAAGAATTACAAAATTAAAAAATAAAAAATCGTACAAGATTGGAGATCAGAGAATAACTCACAATTAATTCTTTAGTTTGAGCTCCTGATCCTCCACATCTAATACCAAAGGAAAGGAAAAACAATCGTGAAGCTTATAATAATAAGATTTGATCTACAAAACCTAATCAAAATTTAGATATTGTAAAAACTTGGATAAAACGGAAAAAATCTTAAACATTGACATATGAATATATTCTTGATCAGTTAATTCATGCATCCTTGTTATTGTAGTTTTTGTAGACCTGCTACTTGGCCTATGCGAGCGGTCAATCGGCCACTTTTGCCCCCGCACCTGCCTGGGGGTAATTTTTGGCACCATATCCCAACACCATCTCAACCCCATCCTACCTGTATGAGTTAAACGGATGAGCGGATTTTTGCCATTTTCGCCTGCAAATCGTCCCTATCTAATCACATAAACCATCAAAAGATCCAAAACTAATACCCATGAAGATCGTTCTGCACCCAACAGAGAAACCCATAACAAATACAACAAAACTTTCAACAAATATTAAAAAAATACGTCAAATTTCCAAACTACAAAGATGCTCGGCCACATAAACAATGAAAAATACGAGAATAGATAAAACAAATGCTCAACTATGAAAACAGAGGTTTTGTCATGAAAACACCATGAAAACGACGAAGCAGACAAAAAAAAAAGAACAATGGAAGAAATTTTTGGTGTTCGTGTCATGATGAAACCATTGTATGTGGTTATAATGAAAAAAAAGAAGGAAGAATAGAATAGATGATGAGGGAATAAAAAGTGAGAGAGAGAAGGCAAAACATAGCGTGTCAGCTGCACATAAAGTCTTCTCTCTTCCTTCGTAATGGGAGGTTGAGGTGGAGTTGTGAGGACCACAAAAGATTCTAATAGAATTGAGGTGGGAACGTAACATAGTGGTAGAGGAGTACAGTGGTTACACGAAGGAGGAGGATTATGTGGGCAACGTTGCCACCAGAAAAGTTTTCTGTGGATAGCGCAGAAGGAAGGCGCAGAAGAAGGTGCTTAGCTTAGTGACGGAGGAGGAAGGTGAGGCCATAGAAATCGATGAGAGAGTTATGGAAGAAATCCTATATAAAGGTGAGTGTAGTCTGGTAGGGAAGGTTTTTATGGAAAGGAGCATCAACAAGGAAGTGATAGAGTCCACAATGATGAAAGTATGGAGGGTAAGTAAGCCAGAGAAATTTTTAGAACTTGATAGGAATGTTTTCACAATAACCTTTGTTAATCAAGCTGATAAGCAACATGTATGGAGTGGGAGGCCATGGCTATTTGACTCACATTTGATTACTTTGAAACTATTCGATGAATATACGCCACCATAGAAGTTGAGATTTGGTCAAGAGAGGTTTTGGGTTCATATGCATAACATGCCTCTTGCATGTATGAATGAAGAACATGGGAAGCAGATAGAGAAGACCACAAGCATGGTAGAGGAGGTAGATGTGAAAGAGGATGGTAGTGGATGGAGAAAATATCTATGGGTCCTCATCAATATGGATCTTACTAAACCACTAGTCAGAGGTAGAACCATTGTTGTGAAATGTGAAAAGCTATGGATTCTTTTAAGGTATGAGAAGCTGCCTAGGCTATGTTTTTCTTGTGGCTGTCTAATTCATGGATTCAAAGGGTGTGAAGGGAAAGAGGAAGGGAATGTTCAGTATGGGACGTGGCTTAGGGTTGATTCAAAAACAAATACTAGAATAAAGAAAAAAGAGGGCTCTACAGATATAAATAGGGGTGCAGATAGTTACTTTACAAATATAGAAGATGGGGGTGGGTATCTAAAGCTGAGGTAGTAACAGAGGGTAATAAAAAGGATGAGAGAAAGAAAAACATTGAAGAGGTGCGTACTGATTTGGTAAGGGTGGACATTGAAGATGGGGTGTGGATGAGAGTAGTGATGGGAGAGGCAGAAGTGTTGAAAAGCCAGCTATGAATTGTAAGCTATCAGATACTGTGGAAGAAAAAGAAAAATTAATGGAGGTAAGGAAATGAAGGAAATAAGATGGGGAAGTGGCAGGAAGTAAGGGAATTATGCCTATTGAGATAGAGAAGTTAATGGAAGTCCTAGGCTCAACTGTAAAGGAGAGTAAAACAAAAAGGACTTAGGCAAAGGGTGAATGAAAGAGAAGAGCTAGAGACAGATTTGGTGGTTGTATCACTCGAAAAAGAATGAAAGATGAGGAGGAGGATGAAGAGGCAGAGAGTTTGAAGTATAAAAAATGTAGGCTGAGCAGTTATGAGAGTGTGGAAGGTTCACATCAAGTATTGGCGGCGACTGTTCAACAGTCTTGCCAACAACAATGAAAACATTGAGTTGAAAATGTCGAGGGCTTGGGAATCCTCGGGTAGTTCAAGATCTCTACCATATGGTGGAGGAGAATAAACCTGATTTAGTCTTCTTAATGGAGTCTAAGTTAAGAGCTTATAAGTGTACTAGATTGAAGAAGAGGCTCAATTGTGAAGGTTGCTTTGCGGTGGAGCCAATTGGGAAAATGGGTGGTTTAGCACTATTCTGGAATAGTAGAAGTTCTGAACTACACTCAGAGGCACATAAGTGCCTAGATCACAGAAGGAGAAGGGAATGAAAGGTGGGTGCTGACAGGTTTCTATGGTCAGCCTAAAACTAGTAAAAGGGCAGAAGCTTGGGATCTGCTTTTATCATTGAGGCCAAGAGGCAATCAATGGCGGTGTGTGATAGGAGATTTTAATGAAATCCTAGCTCATGATGAGAAGGTGGGTGGCAAGCCGAGACAGGAAAAACATATGAAGAGTTTCAGATCAGTACTTGAGAAGGGGAATCTTTCAGACTTAGGGTGGAGAGGGAATAAATACACATGGAGTAACAAACATGAAGATGAAACTTTCACAAAAGAAAGGTTGGACAGGGCAGTGGCTAACCCATGTTGGTCACAAATGTTCAGAGAGTATTGGGTGGAAGTACTAACTAGAAGAAGTTTAGATCATAGGCCGATCTTCCTGATCATGATTAAGGAAGGAAGGAAAGCATGGAGGGGAAGGAAAGTTTTCAGGTATGAAGCTAGCTGGGCTAAAGAGAAGGATTGTGAAGAAGTAATTAAAGGGGCGTGTACAGTTATGGGGAAATGGGAGATTCAACACAAAACATTCAAAACCTGTTGAGAAGTGCAAAGGAGCTCTCACCAAATGGAGTGATCATATTAGTGTGGACAGAGTGAGAGAAATAAAGGAAAATATTGAGATTTTAAAAAAGCTACAAGATGAATAGAGTAGTTATAATTCTGTAGAGATCAAAAGAATGTAAAGGGATATTGGGGTTATGCTTGAAAATGAGGATGTGAAGTGGAAACAAAGAGCTAAAAGAAATTGGTATGCTATGGGGGACAGAAATACCAAGTTCTTTCATGCATGTGAAAATCAGAGAAGAAGGAAAAACAACATAAGATAAGTTGTGGATGAGCAATGAAGGGTTTTTAAAAGCCATGATGAGATTGATTGAGCTTTTAGAAGTTATTTTGAGAAGTTATTTACCACAACTTAGCCAATCGCAACAACTATGGAAGATTGTTTGCAACACTTGGAGTCTCTAGTCACAAGAGAAATGAATGAGGAGCTTGTAAGGCCTTTTTGCAGAATGGAGATTGAGGTAGCAATTAAGCAAATGGCCCCTTTGAAGTCACCAGGTCTTGATGGATTTGGTGCTTGCTTTTACCAAAATCATTAGAGTACAGTAGGAGAAGATGTGTGTTATGCAGTGCTAGCTTTCATGAATGGTAACACTCTTTATCTTTTTGTAAACTATACTTACATTGCTCTCATTCCTAAAACAAAAAACCCCATGGATGTTACTAAATATAGGCCTATAAACCTTTGTAATTTTATTTACAAAATTGTGTATAAAGTAATAGTAAATAGACTCAAATGAGTGTTGACAGAAATCATATCAGCAATCAAAGTGTTTTCATACCAGGGAGAATAATAACTAATAACATTATGGTTGTATATGAAGTTTTGCATACAATGAAGGTGGGGAAGAAAGGTAAAAAAAGGAAGTATGACTATTAAACTTGATATGTCAAAGACATATGATAGAATAGAATGACCATTTGTGGAAGCAGTCATGAAGAAGCTATGTTTCTGTAATGAATGGTTAGAATTGGTTATGAAATGTGTTACTTCTGTGTCATATTCAGTTTTGATAAATGGTAAGCTAGGGGCTAGAGTGTATCCTTCGAGGGGTTTAAGATAGGAGGATCCTTTATCCCCCTATTTATTCATTATGTGTGCAGAAGGTCTGAGCTCTCTGCTTAACAATTCAAATTATAACGGGGAAACAAGAGGGGTATCAGTGGTGAGAGGGGGTTTAAGGATAAATCGCTTGCTATTTGCGGATAACTATGTGTTGTTTGGAAGAGCTTATGTGGAAGACTGGACGAAATTGCAAGGTTTACTGCTAAGGTATGAAAAAGCCTCTAGACAATTTTTGAACAAGGACAAGACAACCATTTTTTTCAATTCAAACACCCAATCTGAAGACAGAAAGCTAGTTTTAAGGGAAGGAAGGGCCTTAGTGAAGGGCAGCTATGAGAAATACTTGGGGCTCCCCACTATGATTGGTAAATCAAAATACAACACTTTTAGGTGTCTTAAAGAAAGAGTATGACAAAAAATAAACAATTGGAAGAATTATTTTCTCTCAAGAGCAAGGAAGGAAATTATGATCAAGGATGTCCTGCAAGCTATATCATCTTACACTATGATTGTTTTCAAGTTGCCTAAGAAGCTTTGCAAAGAAATTAATGTGATGCTCTCCAAGTTCTAGTGGGGAAACCAATAGAAGGAAAATTGTATACAATGGAGAAGCTGGGAGAATATGGGATAGTCAAAAGGGAAGGGAGGTTTGAGCTTTAGAGATCTAGAAAGCTTTAACTTAGCTTTATTAGCAAAGAAGGCTTGGAGAATAATTCAGAACCCTCTCTCCATGGCTGTAATGATTTTCTGAGAGAAGTATTTCAAAAATTCCTTACTGTTAGAATCAAAGTTGGGAAATGCACCCTCTCTAATTTGGAGGAGTGTATGGAGTTTCATTGAGCTACTAAAAGAGGGTCTTTGATAGAGGGTGGGGAATGACAATAAAATAAAAATATGGGGTCAAAAGTGGTTGTCAACACCTTCATCCTTTTGTGTTCAATCCCCCATTTTGAAGTTGAATGGTGATGCAAAGGTCAAAGAACTGATACATGAGGAAAAGAGAGAGTGTAATGAGAGTCTAATTAGATCAGTATTCAAGAAGGAAGAAGTTGATCGGATATGCAATATCCCTCTAAGTAGAAGGAATGTAGAGGACAAAATGGTATGGGGTCCTTACAAGAAGGGTTTATTCAATGTTAAGAGTGCTTACTTTGTGGAAGAAGCAAGAAAAAAAGCAGTGTAGGGGGAAACATCAGTAGAGACTGAGATTGACATAGGTGGAAGAATATATGGGGTCTTGATATACCTGGAAATGCGAAAATTTTCCTGTGGAAGGTAGGGAACAATCTGCTAGCTACAAGAAGAAACGTGTTTGTTAAAAAGATTGTTGATGAACCAAAGTGCCCCATCTGCTTACAAGAAGAAGAGTTAGTGATGCATGTATTATGGCATTGTCCTGCTGTATGGGCCATGGCTTTAAAGCCAATCCATAAATGGAGGATAGCTAAAGGTGATCTATTGAAGCTATGGGATGAGTTGACAAGAAAGTTCATCAAGTCTGAATTGGAGGAAACAACAACAATTATGAGAAGCTTATGGATCAGTAGGAACACATTCATTTTTGAAAAAAAGCTTCACAACCCATGTAGTGTGATCAGATCAGCAAAGGAAAGTTTGGATGAATTTCAGTTAGCTAATCAATTTTTAGGGAGACCAAAGAGATCTAACAATACAGAAAGGGTGGAGCAGCCATGGAGACCACCATGAGAGAATTGTTTAAAGGCTAATTGGAATGCAACCCTTGATGTTAAGTTGAGGAAGATGGGTATTGGGGTTATCATTAGAAATGAAAAGGGGGAGGTGATGGTAGCATGCTATGATCAGAGAGGCAATATGGAGCAACCAGTTATAGCAGAAAGTTTTGCATTGATGAAAACAATGGAAATCTGCAGTGATTTGAATTTCAATAGAGTGATACTAGAGGGGGATGCACAGGTTATTGTCAAAGCAGTTAATGATTCAAATGAAGACCTCTCCTACTATGGAAGCATCATCGAAGAAATGAAGATTTTTTTACAAGCATAGCCTAACTAGAAGGTACAGTATACAAACAGAAGTACAAATTTAGTAGCTCATAACTTAGCTAAAGCAGCCATACATTTAGATGTAGAGAAGGTGTGGATAGAAGAGACATCTGTTTTTATTTCAACTTGTTTACAGAAAGACAAAGAATGTATTGTAGACACTGCTCTATGAATGAAAGTGGAAAGTTCTATTTCAAAAATAAAAAAAGAGAGAGAGAAGGTGGACGTCCCATAAATAAGTTACTAGGATTTGAGGGTCAGAATTGTCATTTTAGAGTAAAAATTTTAATTTATTAGTATGGATGGACGAGGAGTTATAAAACAGATGGATCTTATATTGAAACTACCCCCTGCTCGTTTCACTTAAGGCTTGTTTGGCACCTGAGATGAGATACAGATAAGATGAAAAATTTTAATCCATCAAATGAGATAAAGTGTCCAAACACCCAATTAACAAAAATACCTCTCATCTCAAAATTCTCAAGAATTGAACTCTATTATTCATCGAAAAGACCATTCACTAAACGTTGGTCCCCTTCGTAATTGCGATCCCCTTCCCCCGAACCCTAAATTGCGATCCCCTTCGTAATTGCGATTCCCTTCACCGAAAAGACCATTCAATTGTTACACGCCTGTTAGAACGATTCAGAATTTTACCCACTTCGAGGGTGAGCACCTCCAGAGAAGATGAGAGAAGAGAGAGTTTGAGAGAATTGATTCTGTATTGATATTCGATACTGATTCCTCCCACTACAATTCCTTATATCTGACATAACAAACTCTAGAGAAAATCTAGCATGCATTGTGCGTAGCACTTAAGGAAATAACAGACATATCTAAAATGGGCTTATAAGCCGACTCGTGGGCCAGAGGCCTTACAGACTCTAATAAAAGACAAACAACCAATGCAATTAAAGACTACAAGTGAAACAATTAAAATAAGCCCAGTAAATTGGCCCATGGCCTTTCTTCCTTCATCTTCAGCCGTCGAGCCCTAGGATTCATTTTCTCCTTTCTTCTACCATCCCGATCCTCAACCTCCCTTCTTCCCCATTGGTGACGCCCTGGTAATCCCCAACGGTAAGAATGGTCCAGCTTGTTACAGTACTTCCCCCTTAAAACACCTTGCCCACAAGGTGTGGGTAGGCATTTTTCAAACGGTAATACCCTTCCCAAGTTGCATCTTCTGATCCTTGCCCCTGCCACCTAATCAAAAGCTCTGTTATCGGACGGTTGTTGAGTGGTCGGACCCTCCTGGCCAAGACTTCCGCTGGGTCTGGCTGTAAAGCTCCTTGCTGATCTGTTGGAGGCAGTGAAGTTGTAGGAACAATACCGTCTCCCAGCCTCTTTTTCAACTGTGAAATGTGGAAAACAGGATGAACTTGCGACGTTGGGGGCAATTTCAGCCTGTAAGCCACCTTTCCGACACGTTGCAGTACCTCAAATGGTCCATAATACCGGCGAGCTAGCTTCAAATTTCGGCGATGTGAGACCGAAGTCTGTCTGTAAGGCTGTAGCTTCAGGTAAACTTCATCACCAACTTTAAAAGTTTGTTCCTTTCGCTTCATATTAGCATATCTTGCCATCCTGTCTTGGGCTTTGATTATGTTCTCTCGTAGTAAAGTAGAAATCTGCTCTCTGGTTTTCAATTCCATGTCCACTGCCTCAACCCTAGTAGTTCCTGGTATGTAGGAACTCAGCCTAGGTGGAGGGTACCCATACAATCCTTCGAAGGGTGTGATCTTGGTAGCTGAATGGTGAGTTGTATTGTACCACCATTCTGCCAATGGAACCCATCGAACCCAATCTTTTGGCCGATCCCCCACAAAACATCTCAAGTAAGTTTCGAGGCACTTGTTCACTGCCTCAGACTGTCCATCAGTCTGAGGGTGGTATGCTGTACTGAACTCGAGCTGAACACCTTGAGCCTTGAACAATTCCTTCCAAAAAGAGCTTGTGAAGGTGCTATCCCTGTCAGACACTATGGATTGAGGAAGTCCATGAAGTTTAAAAATGTGCTTGATGAAAAGCTGGGCTATGGACTTAGCTGTGTAGGGATGTCCCAATGTTATGAAGTGACTGTATTTAGTTAGCCTGTCCACAACCACCCACAAGGTACTAAACCCATTTGAAACTGGTAGTCCTTCGATAAAATCCATGGTGATGTGAGACCATGGTTTTGAAGGAACTGGTAATGGCTGTAAAAGCCCACTAGGAAGAGCATGTTCCGATTTTTGTTGTTGACAGATCTCACAGCTTCTGATGTGGCCTCGAACCTCCGCCTTCATCCCTGGCCAAAAGAAATCCTTCTGAGCCCTTAAAATGGTCTTGTCTCCCCCTGAGTGACCCCCCCACGAACTATTATGAAGGAAGTGTAAAACCTTTTTTCTGAGGTCTAAGGAATTAGCCACATAAATCCTTCCCTTGTAATATAATATTCCTTCTCTTATCAAATAGTGAGGGGATAACTCCTGATTTTGACATTTCAACATTAAAGCCTTTAGATCCGAGTCCCCTTCAATTCCCTTTTTTAGCTCCTCTAACCACTCCAAGGATGGTACTGAAATGAGTGCCAAGGACATCTGCTCTTCTCCCTCTACCCTGGACAAGGCATCAGCAACCTTGTTTTCAGGGCCCTTTTTATGCTCAACTAACAAATCGTACCCAAGTAACTTACTCAGCCACTTCTGCTGCATTGGAGTGCCAATTTTCTGGTCCAACAGGTACTTCAGGCTGTGGTGGTCAGTTCTCACTACAAAGGGTCTACCAAGTAAATATGGTCTCCACTTTTGGACTGCTGCAATGAGGGCATACAGCTCCTTCTCATAAGTGGACAGAAGTAGTGTTTTTCCCTTAAGAGCTTGACTGAAAAATGACACTGGCCTTCCTTTTTGCATCAACACTGCCCCTACTCCTCTTCCCGAGGCATCACACTCTACCACGAAGGGTTGAGAAAAATCTGGTAAAGTCAGAACTGGAGGCTGAGTTACTGCCTTTTTTAATTCCTCAAATGCCTTCTCAGCTTCTTCATTCCAGCTAAATTTTTTTTTTTTAATAAGGCAGTTAGGGCAGCAGCAATAACCCCATAGTTTTTTATAAACCTTCTATAATAACCAGTCAGCCCCAAAAATCCTCGTAGTCCCTTTATGTTTCTCGGTCTAGGCCATTCCAGCATAGCTTTAATTTTTTCATAATCTGCCTTGACTCCTTGGCCAGATATGACGTGGCCCAAGTACCCTACTTCTGAACAGCCAAACTTACATTTGGATTCCTTAGCAAACAAGGTGTGTTTCCTGAGCACACTCAGTGTGAGTTTTAGATGCTCTAGATGCTCTTCTTCCCTTCTACTGTATACCAAGATGTCGTCAAAGAACACCAAAATAAACCTTCTTAAAAAAGGCCTAAAGACCTCATTCATCAAGCTTTGAAATGTTGAAGGAGCATTGGTCAACCCAAAGGGCATGACCAGAAATTCATAATGGCCTTCGTGGGTACGAAAGGCAGTTTTAGGCACATCTTGGGGTCTAACTCTGATCTGGTGGTACCCCGATCTGAGGTCTAATTTTGAAAAAATCTGAGCCCCGCTTAATTCATCAAGTAGTTCCTCCACCATAGGGATAGGAAATCTGTCTTTCTCAGTAACTTGGTTTAGTGCCCTGTAGTCAACACACATGCGCCATCAGCCATCAGCTTTTCTCACCAAAAGGACTGGTGAAGAATAAGAGCTGTGACTAGGCTTTATGACCCCTGTCCCAAGTAACTCCTTGACTATCTTTTCAATCTCATCCTTTTGGAAAAAAGGATACCTGTATGGTCTGACAGACACAGGTTTAGCACCAGGCAGCAAGTTGATTGCATGATCATGAGTTCTAATGGGTGGTAAACCCTTGGGTTCCTGGAACACATCACTAAACTGTTCCAGAACTGCCCTCATATTTTGTGACATGTTCTGTTCTTCCTCCTTATCTTCCTGGTTAATCATCTGCAGTATCACCCCTTTTTTTTCTAAATTGCTGATTTTGTTATAGGATCCTTCTTCAATAAACTGAGAGGAAATCAGCCCTTGAAGCATCACTTCCTGCCCTTGCCCCAGAAATCTCATGGTAAGTTTCTTAAAATTCCAAGTTATTGTTCCCAAGGATTGCAACCATTGTATACCCAACACCATATGGCACCCCACTAGCTCCATTACAAATAAATCAATAGTGAATGCATTTCCCTGGACCAACACTTTAACATTTTTGCCCAACCCTTCACTGACCACTTGGTCACCATTGGCCACTCTCACTTTAACCTTTTTGTCTGCACATATAGGTAGTTTCACCCTTCTGGCCACCCCACTGTCTAAGAAATTGTGGGTACTTCCCGAGTCTATTAGAATCACTATTCCCTGTCCATTCACTCTGCCCATAACCCTCATGGTTCGCGGGTTACTGGACCCTATCAATGCATGCAGGGATATCTCTGGTTTTAAGGGCTCTTCCACTCTCACCATTTCTTCCTCACCTTCTTGCACCATTACCATTTGGGGCCTACTTTCAAACATCCCCCCTTCCTCTTCCTCCACTTCTTCTATTAAAAATAGTTTGGGGTTTTTGCATTTGTGGCCAGGATTCCACTTGGAATCACAATAGTAACATAGGCCCTTGTCCCTTCTTTCTTTCATTTGTCCAGCATTTATTTTCTGCACTGGAACTATTGCCTTACCTCCACCTATTCCTTGGTAATTTCCCTGCCCTCTATGGATACCAGATTCTGTGTTGGTAGTAAGGAAGTTTTTTACCCCTTTTTTGCTAGACTTCAAATGCTCCTCTTGTAACTTAGCCAAACTAAAAGCAGCTAACAGATCTGGAGGATTGAACATTCTCACTTGAAACCTAATTTCATCCTTTAGGCCACTTAGAAAACAACTAAGTTTGTGAGAATCTGACAGCCTACGTAGTCTGTTGGAAATTGCCTCAAACTCCACCTTATACTCCTCCACTGAACCGGTTTGTCTTAGTCTAGTTAAGGTCTCCATAGGGTCATCATATGAGTTTGGACCAAATCTAGCCAAAAAAACCCTTACAAAACCCTCCCAATCAATGAAAGTTCCAGTACTCTCAATCTCCTGAAACCATACCATAGCTTTTCCTTCCATGTGAAAGGAAGCTAGCCGTACTTTGTGGTGAGGAGGTGTATTATAGAATAAGAAAAATTGGTTTACCTTATAGAGCCACCCCAGAGGATCCTCTCCTTGAAAAGAAGGAAAACTGATTCTGACAGATCTGGCTACTATCTCCCCATTCACCTCTCCAAATCCTTCCTGCCTGTTGCGATTCATCCCCGATGAGGACTCCTCTCTATTAGGATTTTCTGCATTTTTCTTCTGTATTTCAACTGTTAATGCTGCTAACTGGTGCACCACAGCATCTGATTGTCGTTTCAAAGCTAATACCTCTGTTTCCAATGTTTGCAGCTGTGACTCAGTAGACTTCTTCAGCCCACTCAGACTTTCCTGCAACTGATTGATGCGAGTTCCTTCAGCCATGGTGGTTTAGCCAATGCCAAGGAATGACCAGCTCTGATGCCAACTGTTACACGCCTGTTAGAACGATTCAGAATTTTACCCACTTCGAGGGTGAGCACCTCCAGAGAAGATGAGAGAAGAGAGAGTTTGAGAGAATTGATTCTGTATTGATATTCGATACTGATTCCTCCCACTACAATTCCTTATATCTGACATAACAAACTCTAGAGAAAATCTAACATGCATTGTGCATAGCACTTAAGGAAATAACAGACATATCTAAAATGGGCTTATAAGCCGACTCGTGGGCCAGAGGCCTTACAGACTCTAATAAAAGACAAACAACCAATGCAATTAAAGACTACAAGCGAAACAATTAAAATAAGCCCAGTAAATTGGCCCATGGCCTTTCTTCCTTCATCTTCAGCCGTCGAGCCCTAGGATTCATTTTCCCCTTTCTTCTACCATCCCGATCCTCAACCTCCCTTCTTCCCCATTGGTGACGCCCTGGTAATCCCCAACGGTAAGAATGGTCCAGCTTGTTACATCAATGGATAACCAACCCTAAATTGTTGCATGTAAAATAATGCTGGTACACAAATTTTTAACTTTTTTATGAAAAATAATATTTATCATCATTTTAATTTTTATTATTTTATCATTTTTTAACATGATATTAAATAATTTAATATAAATAATAAATAATAATCTATTTTAATCATTTGATAAGATATAACAAAAAATTATTTTAAAATAATAATTAAAAAATTAATCATATTTCGTATAATAAATTTATATTTAAATCTATGCATATAAACAAAAGTTTGATTGAATTGGTTCTCTAATTAATTTGATATAAAATTATAAGCTTTCTTGCGTCGAACTCGATACAGAAGGCACACTCTCACGTCCTTCTCCGTCTCTCTCACGCTCTCCTCCTCCGATCCATCCCAGGTGACTCTCTCTCTTCCTCTCTAGCCGGTTTGGATCTCTTCCGATCTCTCTCTACCCTCTCACTGTCTGGAGATCCTTCAAAGTAAGAATTTCATTTGTTCTCGTCTCATTTGGTGCTCAAACTTAATAGCTACCCGTACATCTGTTTCCGAGTTCATCAATATTAGTCTATAGTATAATTTTTCCTCATAAAATGTAATGGGTATTCGTTATTTAATTGATTTATTTCGATTCTATTCATTACAGTTGGTTTAGTATACAATTTGTTAATGATTTGACCAGTTTGGTCAAGTGGGCATTGTGAATTCTGGTTTTAATATTCTTTTTTACTGTGTGGAACTCTATAGTTTTGCTTGTTCCGGAATTGGGGGTTCTGATGTAAGCTATTATGATCCAATTTGTGGTGTGGGACTGTTAAAAATGGTGCTGTTACTTGTTACTCCATTGATGTATATTTCCCGTCTTGTATTTTAACGCAATCATACTAAACTATCTTTGATTTTTTTCATGATGTTTTCCTATTGATGCATACATTGATTGCAGTACTTCTATTATCTTTCCCTTGTTTCTGGGAAGATTTGTAAATTTAATTTCAGCTGCGATGCAGAGTTGTGCGGCAGTTACATACTGGTTATTTTCTTGCTCACCATACAATCTATTGAGTTCTTGAGCTCTTAGTTAGTATTACACGAACAAAGGGAGAAAATGCTTATGCTTGCAGTAGCTTGCTGATGAGGCTGATGCATAGGTTCTGCTCTACTTATGCCGATTCTTCAATCAGTGTTTAGATTTGCTTTGTGATCTTATGATTATTCCTATCTCCTGATATTATGCAGTTCTCAAGGGTGACATAATGATTTTGAATTGCTTCTCTATATTAATCAACATGTCTCTTTTGTTGCTTGTTTTCATGGGTTTAGGTCATGAGAGTGTTGCTATAAAAGAAAGACCAATCGTTTATATGTAAAGCCTCATGGGGACTGAAAATCCTGGTCGTCAACAGTTTCCTGCAAGACCTGCTGCTACACCTTTTGAAGCTCCTCCTCCTCAGAATATGATGCCTTTTTCATCATCCGGTCCCGTGGTCGGATCAGAGTCCTCTGGTTTTAGACGTACACCACCAGCTGTTCACCAGCCTATGATGCCTTCATCCATGCATGTGGAAGGATCACAGGTCTCTGGTTTTAGATCTCCACCGACAGCTAGGTTTAATGATCCATCTGTGCCTTCCCCACCAACATCAAATGTCCCAGCCACTGTTGGACCATTTCAGCGTTTCCCAACACCACCTTTTCGCTCAACAGCTCACGTACCCCTTTCACATGCCCCGCCCATGGGGCAACCACTGGCTCAACCTCCTGCACCGCCAGTTTCCTTTCGTACACAGCCACAGATACCTCTTGTGCCAATGGGATCTCCACCTCAAAGTCTAAATTCTGCACCTCCCAACATGAATGTTCCTTACACTTCACCAGATTCAACGGTTCCAGCTCCCAGACCCAATTTTCAGTCACCATATTCTGGACATATCCGTATGCAATCTAACACAGATTCACAAGCCCCACCTATACGGTCTCCTTTTCCTGCTCACCAAGGAGGTTATGCACCTGCCCCTCTACCTTCTACATCCCCTTTTCTTGCTCATCCTGGTGGTTATGTTCCACCTCCGCCAGTGTCAGCACCCATGGGTCTGCAGTCGAGGGACCAGATGCAGCATCTTGGCTCTGGACCTCCTATTGGTTCTATCCAAGGTTTGATGGAAGACTTCAGCTCACTCTCCATTGGGTCTGTTCCTGGATCAATTGATCCAGGAATTGATTCCAAAGCGTTGCCGAGGCCATTGGAAGGTGATGTGGAACCAAAATTGTTTGCTGAGATGTATCCTATGAACTGCGATCCTAGATATCTACGACTTACAACTAGTGCTATTCCAAATTCCCAATCTTTGGCTGCAAGGTGGCATTTGCCCCTTGGAGCCATTGTTTGCCCACTAGCAGAAGCTCCTGATGGGGTGAGTGTCTCTAAATCCAGGATGATAAAAAATGGCCATTATTGTACATGCTGTGATGATTACCTTTGTAATTGGTCTTATCTATTCAGGAGGAAGTGCCAGTAGTTAATTTTGCGTCAACAGGCATTATTCGATGTAGAAGATGTCGCACATATGTGAATCCATTTGTCACATTTACAGATTCTGGGAGAAAGTGGCGCTGCAGCCTTTGTACTTTACTGAATGATGGTAAATTTCAATTTACTTGACATAGCACCCCCGCTCCCCCCACAAAACAAAAAAAAGCCCATGACAATAGAAAGCCAAAATGGAAATGAAAAGGAAAGTCTTGGAGTAGCTCAGATGAAAGTAAATGATGTGTCATAGTATTAGGGGCATAGAAAGAATATTGCCAACTTGAGACTGGCATCTTGTGACTTCTTAGATTAAAACAGTGGCCAATGTTTTCCATTGTTTAAACTTTTTGAATAATATTGCCAACTTTAAATAGTTGCATCAAAGAGTGATGTAATATTTTTATTAGCCAGGGAAAATGGGCTAGCACTGCAATTTAGTGTCAAAATCAATGATTCTACTTGCTGCATGGTTCATAATTTTTTCCAGATACTCTCATTTGCAATTGCGTTTTTATTAATTTGGTGGATCATGATTGGTTTGTAGAGCTCCTTTTTATTGTTCTTGTGATACAAATTCTAATTTATGTTGACTCTCATGTTCAGTTCCTGGTGAGTATTTTTCCCATTTAGATGCCACTGGCAGAAGACTTGATTTGGATCAGCGGCCTGAGCTTACAAAGGGTAGTGTCGAATTTGTTGCTCCAACTGAATATATGATGCGGCCTCCAATGCCTCCAGTGTATTTTTTCCTCATTGACGTCTCTATCTCTGCAGTAAGAAGTGGTATGATTGAGGTAAGCACTTCCAGTTATACATCAGATTTTGCTGCAACTCATCTTGTGCTTTACCATCTAAAAACACTCTTCTTTCATAACTCGTATACAGCCATAGAAGCTTTAGGGCAAATATGTCTGATACTATATTATCATATAAGTATTATTTGTGTATTAGTGTGCAGTTTATTCTATGGCATAACAGTATATCGGCGTTCTTAGATCTAAGGAAAATATTGATTGTGAGTGCCGTGGTTCATTTATTGGGTCATTTTAGAAAAAAAATATTTTCTTTTGTTTATGTTGCATGCATTGTGCAAATGGTATAATGATTAGGAACTTAGCCCAGCCATGTGGATATCTCCACCTTTAAATGAGGGAAGGTCTTGGGCTCAACTCATTGGAGGGCTGGGATTTTGCACCTGGTGGGTTTGGGGGAGGTTACCTCCATAATGAGTCTGTAATTTTGGCATGTTATCTTACATGGCACCAATGCAGTAGGATTTGCAGTTACTGCATCAAAGCATAAGTGATGTGATTATTAAAAGCTTCCCTTTGTAAGGTGGTTTTTCTTTTAAATTGAATAAAAATTATTATCCTCTGTAAAATTATCTTCGATACGTGTAACTGGAAAAGACAAGAAAATTAGGATATTGTTTTTTTCTAATTTAAACTTATGTTAACCTCTACGATTTTTATGCAGGTTGTGGCCCAAACAATTAGATCTTGTTTGGACGAGCTCCCTGGCTTCCCCAGAACACAAATTGGATTTGCAACTTTTGACAGTGCAATACATTTTTATAACATGAAGGCATGCACTATGTGTTACTACTGGTTGATATGGTTTTTTCCCTGCTTCAGCCAAAACACTTTCTGAATGCTTTATGGGTTTTTCATGTGCAGTCATCTTTGACACAGCCACAAATGATGGTTGTCTCAGATCTAGATGACATATTTGTACCATTGCCAGATGATCTCCTTGTCAATTTGTCCGAGTCAAGAAGTGTGGTGGAAACCTTCCTAGATAGCTTGCCCTCTATGTTTCAGGACAATATGAATGTAGAATCTGCTTTTGGTCCTGCTCTTAAGGCAGCTTTCATGGTTATGGTATGTTAATTTTATCCTTGCACATTGCTGTAACTTTGGCTGTGCATAAATATGATTATTGTTTGTTGCTAATATTTTCATTTCTTAATTTTTAAGAAAATTAATATGTGCATTTTTTTGAGTGATGTGGTCATCAAATTATTTGCTTATCCCTCCTGGACACACTTTGGTTATTCAGTCCGTCTCCAATAAGCCTTTTCTCTATCTGCAGAGTCAACTCGGGGGAAAATTATTAATTTTTCAAAACACACTGCCATCTCTTGGTGTTGGCCGCTTGAAATTGCGTGGAGACGATCTTCGTGTTTATGGAACGGATAAAGAACACATGTTAAGACTTCCAGAAGATCCATTCTACAAGCAAATGGCTGCTGAATTAACTAAGAACCAGATATCAGTGAATGCATATGCCTTCAGTGAAAAGTACACTGATATAGCCTCTTTAGGTACGTGCTTTGATTTCCTTTGCTCTGTGCATCTGTTTTTGGTGACTAAAGTCTAAGCTGATATTTAAAAGATTTTGGAGCATTTTTTATATATTGACATTTCATTATTATTTTTTGAACTTCAAACATGTTGCAATTTTCTGTCATTGCGGTGAATAATATCACAAATTTGATTTTATGATATTTTTGCACTTCGAGAAGGGCTCACTTGGTCTGGCAACTATGACTTAAGACATGGGATTTCTTTGTGGTCGAGTCAAGGGGAGGATGTAGTTGGATTCTTTATAATGCCCAAGTTACTATCCTAGAATGTAAATTGCTTGAATGAGATCGACAAGCACCTTGGGATTGAAAATCTACTTTGTCAATGGATGGTAGATAATTGTGGTATGCTCCCTCTAGGTCTAAGGTTTGAACTCTATGGTTTGAACCCTTGGGTGCAAAACAATTTTAAGGGCCTCATCCTATGGGTGAATAGCCGGTGATTTACCTAATCTGTATGATGGGGATGCATTGCACGGGTCAGGTTCGGGGTTTAACCGGATTAAAGACGTTGCATTTGCAGAGTCTCTGAATTCCTTGAAAAAAGTCAGATAATTTTTTGTTTGCAGAAAACCAAGCTGGAATTTGTCTCTAGATGCATGGTTTGAAGCTGGTGGGGTTTCCATCATGTGGGTTGGAGCTATTTAGCTCCCAAGGGGCACCTGGTGGGATAATAGGGTGGAGAGGAAATTGGAATAATGTGTCAAACAATTTACCGTAGCTTGTTTTATAGAAATGTAGAAGATGGTTTCTCTTATGTTTTTGTGGCCGCTTATAGGCATAACTTTGAACAGTGAGAGAAGTATTCGTGGGAGGGCAGGTCTTTGTAGTTGGTGGACAATGGATACAACCAAGGGCTGTTGAACATCTTTGAACTCCAACTTTGGACTTGGAATGGTGATTATGGTTCTATGGATATTTCTCATTCCCAAAAAGATGGGGTCTGTGGATGTTGGAGACTATCATCCCATTAGCCTTGTGAATGGGGTTTACAAGATCATTTCTAAAGTGTTAGTGAATCGATTGAGTACGGCGCATAATGCCTTTGTCCAAGGTAGACAAATCCTAAATTCGATCTTAGTTGCAAATTAAGTTTTGGATGGACGAATCAAATCTAGAGAACTTGGGTTACTTTGCAAATTAAACATGTAGAAAGCCTATGATCACAATAGCTAGAAGTTCCTACTTTCTTTACTTGCATGATGTGGCTTTGGGGAGAAATGGCATAAATGGGTAGAGTTTTGCATCTCTGTAGTTCGATTCTCTATCTTGGTGAATGGCTCTCCGGTGGGTTTTTTTTACTCCTCTTGTGGCTTGAGACAAGGTGACCCACTCTCTCTACTTTTTTTATCCGTCATGGAAGCTCTTAGTAAGATGATTGTGGGTCTTGTGGAAGGAGGCTATCTCTATGGTTTTTCAGTAGGGAATGGTATGGTTCTATGGATATTTCTCACTAGCTTTTTGCCAACTACACTCTTTATCTGTTGTGGAGCAAATTTCGGGCCTATCGAATCTGTGAGGGCTCTATTTCTTAGCCTCTCTATTGGGCCTCCTTCCAATCTATGGATAAGTCTGAATTGGTGCTGGTGGGGCTGTCCCTGATGTGATAAATTTAGCCTCTTTGTTGGGCTATAAGGTACCATCTTTACCCTTGAAGTATCTTAGCTTACCATTGGGTGCTCCCTTTAAATCAGAGAGGATTTGGAATAGTGTGGTTGAAGAGGTGGAGCGCAGATTGGCTTCTTGGAAGAGGTTGTACTCGTCTAAAGGTGGTAGGCTCACTTTGATTAAAAGCATTCTCTCTAACCAACCAACCTATTTTTTGTTCTTGTTCCTGCTCCCCACAAAGTTCACCAACTCTATAGAGAAGCTCAACGAGACTTCTTGTTGAGTGGATTGGGGGAAGAGTTCAAATTTCACTTCGTTAATTGGTCACTAGTATGTACCCCAATTTCTGGGGGGGTGGTCTGGGGATTCGGAACTTGTTGAAATTCAACCAAGCTATGTTGGGTAAATAGCTGTGGAGGTACAAAAACAAAATGGGGCCTGTTGATGTCGTGTTTCGAGGGCCTGGGCAACTTTATGCCGACAGTGCCACGATGTGAATTATTTGGAGCCCCCGGCAGTGTTCCGATGTGGTTGTACGGTGGCGGTTTGTACGTCCATGGCGGTGAATGAAAAATAAGTGCAGGATAAGTAAAAAGAGATGGACGCCAAGATTTACATGGTTCGGCAATGGGCCTACGTTCACGGGGGTTTGGGGAGGGAAGTCTCCACTTATAATGTATCTATTTACAGTCACTCATGGATCCTCATATCTCACTGTATAGAGAAAGTTGGAGCTCTTCCTATTGGAGACACTGTCTTCCTTGAGAGGCTGCTTGAAGAAGAAGATCTGATTGCAGGAGAGCTTGGTCCATGTGAGAAGTGAAAATCCTTAATCCAATCTCAATATATCTCTCGATCTCAATATCTCCATCGATCTCTGTTGATCCGTCTCTTTGATGTTGTCTGGGCATCTCCTTTTATATATTTGCCTAACCCTTTACTATACATGCCAGCCTGCCATGAGTCGGCAGATCTCCCTTGCGTGAACACTTTGCCTTCTCCCTCTGACCCTCTGACACTTATAGCCTCTCATGTCCCTCTTGTCCCCTTCTTATCTCTTTTCTTGTTCCCCTTTTGTCTCTAGTGATGTCTTGGTGGACTGAGCCCAATTTATGGGCTATGGACATTTTTTCCCTTCACAGAACCCCGCTATTTTTTAGCACTTGTGGGTTGGAATTATAAAAGTTTTGATGTTGAGAGAGCCTCTATGAGGATTTCTGACCTAGGAAGGCATGTTGAAGGTGAACGGGTTTGCGAACTGATATCCAGCATTAATGAGTACTCATATGATGCGAGCGCGGATCTCGAATATGGTGGGAGGCGGACTCGACCGCTTAAAGTGCAAGCGTAGAGCTCATGTAGCATGAGATATACTCGATCACGTAAAGCGCGAGCGTGGAGCTCGAATGGTGCGGGAGATGGACTCGACCGCGTAAAGCGCGAGCGCGGAGCTCGAATGGAGCGGGAGATAGACTCGACCGCGTAAAGCATGAGCGCGGAGCTCGAAATGGTGCGGGAGATGGACTTAACCGCATAAAGCGTGAGCATGGAGCTCGAATGGTGCAGTAGATGGACTTGACCGCGTAAAGCGTGAGCGCGGAGCTCGAATGGAGCGGGAGATGGACTTGACTGCGTAAATCGCAAGCGTAGAGCTCGAATGGTGCGGGAGATGTACTCGACCGCGTAAAGCCCGAGCACGGAGCTTGGACTTGCCTACTTTTGCGGGGTAGAAGCCTGGTCTCTAGATCGGCCACAAAGTATAAAACACATGACCAGAGCCATGAGCTTTGCCCTGCTTGTTGCAATTCGAAATGCAAGTACCCAATGACTTGTCGAGCTTCGTGCAAGGTTGCTGTCTGCGATGCATTGACAGTGATAGAATCTCCATCAGTGAAATCTTCATCAACGGAATCTCCATCAAACAAAACCGAGCCACTAGACTCTCGCGAGCACCACTCTTGTGCGAGCTCCGCGCTCGCGCTTTACGCGGTCGAGTCCATCTCTCACACCATTCAAGCTCCACACTCGTGCTTTACCCGGTCGAGTCCATCTCCCGCACCATTCGAGCTCCGCGCTCGCGCTTTACGCGGTCGAGTTCATCTCCCGCACCATTCGAGCTTTGTGCTCGCGCATTACTGGACGCGGTCGAGTCCATCTCCCGCACCATTTGAGCTCCGCGCTCGCGCTTTACGCAGTCGAGTCCATCTCCCGCTCCATTTGAGCTCTGCGCTCGCTTTTTACGAAGTCGAGTCCATCTCTCGCTCCATTTGAGCTCCACACTCGTGCTTTATGCGCCAGTATATCTCACCCTACATGAGCTCTATGCTTGCAATTTACGCAGTCAAGTCCGTCTCCCACCATATCCTAGATCCGCGCTCGCAGCATACGCGTACTCATTAACGCTAGATATCAGTTCGCAAACCTGTTCACCTTCAACATGCCCACCCAAGTAAGAAATCCTCATAAAGGCTCTCTCAACATCAAAACTTTTAAAATTTTCAGCCCACAAGTGTGCTAAAAATTAGCCGGGTTCTTTTAAGGGGAAAAATGCCCATAGCCCATAAATTGGACTCAGCCCACCAAGACATCACTAGAGACAAAAGGGGAACAAGAAAAGAGATAAGAAGGGGACAAGAGGGACATGGGAGGCTATAAGTGTCAAGGGTCAGAGGGAGAAGGCAAAGTATTCACGCAAGGGAGATCTGCCAACTCATGGTAGGCTAGTATGTACAATAAAGGGTCAGACAAACATATAAAAGGGGATGCCCAGACAATATCAAAGGGACGGATCAACAGAGATCGATGGAGATATTGAGATCAAGAGAGATATTGAGATTGGATTAAGGATTTTCACTTCTCACATGGACCGGGATGGAAGTCTCCAATAGGAAGAGCTTCAACCTTCTCTATACAGTGATATATGAGGATCCATGAGTGACTGTAAATAGATATTATAAATGGAGACTTCCCTCCCCAAACCCCAGTGGACGTATGCTCGTTGCCGAACCACGTAAATCTTGGTGTCCATCTCTTTTTACTTATCCTGCATTTATTTTCTATTCACCGCCATGGACGTACAAATCACCACGTTACAGCAGCACCGGAACACTGCCGGGGGCTCCAAATAATTCACATCGTGGCGTTGTCGGCATATAGTTGCCCAGGCCCACAAAACACGACATCAACAGGGCCCTATGGAAGTTTTTCGTTATAGATGCACATTTTGGAGAGGCTTGGGAAGGATGGTGCTCGAATGAGGTATGTGGCACATATGGGGTGAGTTTGTGGAAATACATTAGGAGACTGGTAGATCTTCCGAAGACATGAACATAATGTGGTAGGTGAATCCTCTCGTGTCAAATTTTGGTATAACAAATGGTGGGGTGAACATAGCCTCCAAGACACCTTCCTTGCCATTTTTGAGATCGCATGAGACAAGGATGCAACGATAGCCGATCTCTTGGTCTTTTCTAGTGGCTCCCCTTAATGGAATGTAGAATTCATTAGGGCAGCCCAAGATTGGGAGATGGAGACTATCATAGAGTTCTATGAGGCATTATATTCCGTAAGCATGACAAAGGGTAGCATAGATAAGATGAGCTAGAGCCCCTCCAAGAAAGGTAAATTCACAGTCAGATCATTTTTCAAGTTCTAATGAGCCCTGGAATGACCATGTTCCCATGGAAGAGTATATGGCAGGCGAAAGCTCCTTCAAAAGCAGCTTTTTTTGTATGGACAACATCTCTGGGTAAGATTTTCACCACAGATAATTTAAGGAAATGCGGGTAATGGTGTTGGACTGGTGTTGTATGTGTAAGAAGAATGATGAATCAATAGATCATTTGTTTTTGCACTGGGAGGTGGCCAAGACCATGTGAGATGATTTTTTCGTGAGAATTGGATTGTTATGGGTCATGCCTCTTAGATTGGTGGGCTTCCTTGCAAATTAGAGAGGCCTCTGAGGCAACTCACAAGTGGCAGCGATCTGGAGAATGGTTCCTATATATATGTGTTGGTGCATTTGGGATGAGAGAAATTATAGAAGCTTCGAAAACTGTGAGAGAACAATGGATGACCTTAAAGTCTTCCTTTTTAAAACTTATGTTCTTATGGGCTGTGGCTATTGTTTGTAATGGGCTAAATGTCCATGATCTTCTACTTTCAATTGTAAACTCTAATTAGGTTATTCTCATGTATACTCCTTGTGTACTTGGGCTTTGCCTACTCATATGAATAAAACTTCTTGATTACCTATAAAAATTAGAACTCAGGTGGGTAGTGCTCTAGCACTAAATTTTGGCATGATTTATTGTGCTGTGACAGAACCCTCAAACAACTTTCGCATGTGCAAGAGGCTTTAGTGGCAAATCTATTGGAGTTCTCCAATGGCTTCCCTCAGTGGAATATTAGTTTTGCCAAAGCAGCTTATGGCTGGGAGGTTGATGCCTTCACAAAGTTCTTCAACCTCCAAATCTTATCATGGAGGTGCATATAAGATTCTTTATGCCCTTTCTTGGAAAGGAAATCTTTTTTCTATGGTTCTTACACCCAAGAATAGTACTCCTTCCCAAGGATGAGTGTCTTGCAAACTAAGGTACCATTGAGAGCAATTTTTTCTTTTCTTGGACAGCCTCCTTACTATGAATAACTAAAGAAAATATATCATTGTTAGGACTGCTCACCCGACCCAACCCAAAAAGTGAAGTCCTGAACAAAAAAGTCTGATCTGAACAGATTAACCAAATTTCCGACCCAAATCTAATTCCGAGAAAATTGGGTTTTTCCAACCCGATTCTGATTTTCCATGGTAACTAATGCAAGTTGTCTTCTGGAATTTCCGATTTTAACTCTCTTTGCTTTGATTTGTGACATATCAATTGCCAGATCTTTTGCTTGGAGACCATGCTTTTGCTTTTGTATTGATTCTGACAACCAAAAATAAAATAAAAGAAAGTTGTACCTCAAAGCCTGCTCTGCCTGCATGCATGCCTCACTATTCCAATAAGTAATTATGATACTCACCGTTTAACCACTTCTTCCATGTCTAATCCCATGGTTTGGAGCAAGCCACATAATATACACAAGGCAAAAAGGTGATATATTTATTTTGGTATTTACGTGTGGGCTCTGGAGTAGTAGATAAAAGACATTCCTCGGTGAAACCAAAAGAATTGAAGGGTCATGTGATGGCCTGAGATCGAAAGTTGGGCAAAGATTGCTCTAAGGTGGGTGTCTGTCATGAATATTAATGCCATTGGGTATCCGTACAATTAAGAGCAAAGAGATATATAGCTAGCTAGGGTATGTGACAACCCTAATGAGATAGATTAGTAGATAGCTGGATAACCCAAGGGAGTCGTGATGATGGAAGAATATCGAACAACAGCCAAGGTCAGGTATCGGGTAATTACCCAACCCAACCCAATCAGTACTGGAAATTAATCGGAAATTTCTGTTTCCGAGCCATTTTTGTTTCAGATCTGTTATTTCGGGGCAGGTCAGAAAATTTGGCCGCGCTAGGCACGCGGGTTAAATGTACAGCCCTAATCATTTTTACAGATTGGTGTTTTATGTGCAAAAAGAGTGGTGAATTGAGATCATTAATGCCTTGTGGAAATGACTTTTCTGGTTGAGTTGGTTTGACTTGGGTTGTGCCTGAAGAATAGTAAACCTCTGCCAATTTGAGAGGAATGCATGGCAGCTCACAAATTGTAGTATATAAAATGGTCCTAACTGTCTAATGTGGTGTATTTGGAGGGAAGGAATGATAAAAACTATATGGACCTCAAGCAGACGATGGAGGAGCTTAAAAATTTCTTTTTCAATACTCTATTCCTTTGGGTAGCTTCCATATATTTTAATGAGCTTAGTTTTCATTAGTTTCTTGCCGCCTTTTCCATTTTTTAGATTTTCCTCTTGTATAGGTCCTGTGCACTTACGTTTTCTTTTGCATGTGTCTCATCGTACACCTCTTGATATTTTTAGAGAAGATTTTGGTATCCATATGCAGAACTTTTTTCATTACAAATGTAGTGCACATGGCCTGCAGTTGGTACTGAGGTAGGATGGTTCATTGGTCTACTAAAGAGTTCGACATGGGCTATAAGATGTTGGTCCTAAATTTGTAACCTAAAAGATTTCCTCAAATATTCCTTTGAATGTTGAATCTTACACAGCTGTGTCACAGTGGATGCGCTGATAATCCTACTTGTGCTCAAATTTTGAGTCTGAAATATGAATGTTGGATGCTCTCTTTTGGTAATTTGTGGCCATGTAACGTAGACTGATTATGAGCATATTTATAACTCCCTTGTATAAAAAAAGTCAACCGTGAACTTTCAGATCTTTTCTTTCTACTATCTCTGGGCGTTTTTACTAGTACGTTTGTTTGTACTTTTAGTCTTTTAGATGCTTTGCCAGGTATATCCAAGCTTATTCCTATGCTGCAGAAGTTTTGACTTATAATCTGTAAACCGCCCTGATATTCCAAAAATACATGATATAATATTGACTATTTTCTAATACCCTTTCATGTAGGAGCTCTTGCGAAGTACACTGGAGGTCAGGTGTATTATTATCCAAGCTTCCAATCTGCCACTCATGGAGAGAAGTTGAGACATGAGTTATCCAGAGACCTTACAAGAGAAACTGCCTGGGAAGCTGTCATGCGGATAAGATGTGGAAAAGGTCAGCCCATTCATTTTGTTCCATTGCAGTTTTTATCCTATACATACTGCATGCTTAAGTACATACCAATGTACATTGGGAAATCAAGACACGAGCACCTTTTACTTTTTGCTTTTTTGACATCAAGACCCTAGCTTTTAATTTCATAGATTTGAGACCTGAGTTCTTTCTGAAGGTAAATTCAAGATCCCTATCACTCTGCTGACAGTTATCGGATGCGGGCCATCGTTCCACGTTAGATCTAATCTCCCACCAATTTGTTGATAATTCCTAGGGGTGTCAATTCATGTCGAGCCATTTGGGTTCGGGTCATCAATTAGTCAACTCTAACTTGACCCAAATAACAAGACGTGGTAGTAGAGTTTGGGTCATTTGGGTTTGTATTGAGTCATTGGTTTGTGTCAGGTGACACATCTTTTGCCACTTTTCATTATTGTTGAAATATTTTATAATGGATTTACTTTAATCATATAATTATTATTTGCTGTCATTCATCTGCAGCATACATCGACAATATCAATAGGATTAAGAATATATTATAAATTTGGAATGTTTAGATTGTCCTGATATATTAGGTACAAAAGTAAACCAATTATTTTATAAATTTGAAAAACCGACAAATTTCTACAAAAACTCAAAAAGGAAACAAATCACATATCAACTCTTGAGGTCCTTGTTGATAGAGGTGACACGGACTGGAGTGAGCTTAAACTATCATCTCACAGCAGTCAATAACAAAACACCAGAATGGAGGTTTCATGATTTTTTAGAGTTTCGATTTTTGAGATTTCAATTTTGGAGGATCTTTAGTATAATATTTCTTGCAATACAAAGTTAAGGGATTAATCAATTGTGAATTTGTTGAACTCACCCAAGGCATTAATCACTTGTAATTTTGTTGAACTCACCCAATTAGATATTTTTTTTCATTTCATTAATATTTAGAGTTAAACAGTTAATTAAAATGTATCATCACGGGTTGTCCTAAAATAACCCAATTGATAATCGGGTCAATCTGGTTCATGTCAAATTTGACTCGAGTCAAATTAAGTTAGAACCTGACTCTATTATTTGTGTCCGGGTTCGCGGGTGGTGCCAAAGATTGCAAGCTCTAATAATTTCCCCATTTGGCACGCATTTGAAGGCACATGACTGCTTTAAGCTAAAGTTTAGCAAAAATGATCTCATTCTAACTTCCCTTAGGCTTGAAGACCATCTTCCTCATCCATATCAAAGCCCCAAAGGGAGAGATCTTCAATAGAGAGCTTGGAAGTTGGGTGGCCAGAGAAGGATACGATCATGCTGGTGTAGGGAGGAGAAGAGTCAAAGGAGAGTATATCTGCCAGAAAGAAGGCAGCAGCCAGCAATTGGATGGGAGAAGACAGTATCTATATGTTCTCTGCAATGTTCAATGATGCAAGCAGCGAATTTGATGTTCTTGTGGCTTGTAATGCCATTGTCTGGGTCTTTATCTGAATATTTCCAGGATCATATCTTCAACCATGAAGAAACTTGATGGTTTTGAAATGTGGGTTCTTACCGTACTGAAATTATTCAGATTACAGGTAGCTAACCAGCAGTTATTACCTAGGGTACCACAGAATTTTCCTCGTGCTGATTGTTCACTTCGACAGAGCCACCGATTTTATATTCACATGCAAAAAATGTTCTAATACCCAAATGCAGCAATGTCCCATGTGCATGAGTAAATGTTTCGAAGTAACTGGATTTACCTCTGACAAATAGACCCACTGAATCTCCACAAAGGACATGCCAAAAGGTTGATGTATCAAGTGAATGTTTGGGAGCAGACTAAGCAAGAGCCCTATCATGCGCCTTCGATTGGGGATTGAGATATCAGTCTACTGAGCCCTGGTTTTCGATTTCCCCTTTCATATTTCTGGGATTAATTATCCTTCAGCCATTTTTTTTTTCCACTCCTCTTGGACACGTCAGCTTTTGTAGTAATCGAGACGACACATCTTTTTTTTTAATTGAACTGTGTGACACTTAGGCTAACTACAACTCCATGCTGGCAACCTCCATTAGTAATATGATGGAAAACATATGGGTGGTCGTGAATTTACCTCAACAAAAAAACAAAAAAAAAAGAAACTCAGGGCTTAAGTCTGAGATTAAAAGCTGGTTGTTGATGTCAAAAAAGCAAAAATCAAGGGAAGCATGTGCCTTGATCTCCGTAATGCATTCATACATGCAGACATGTCGAGAATGATACACCCCTTAACTCTAGGTGTCAAATGGTTATTCTTTAATCTGATTTAAAACTAGTAGTAGCTCATGGACCTATTAAGTGAATAATAATAAAGGAAAAATGTGTGAATTGATGCTTTCTTTGCAGAGAGAAGTGAATGTACTTTCTCTTATCTTGCTTTTAATGCATATTGTGTTGTCTTAAAGTCAAGATACGGCCTTTTTGCAAGTGTAGGTCTATTCTAATGGTTTTGGTTATTTTATAATATTATCATTCGATGTCCATAGGGCAAGGCCCTAATTGAGCACTTCCCTATCATGAATAATCTATGCCTATGGGTTTATTGCTATGTGCTTAATATGCTGATTATGTTTGTTTATACTTCTAGGGGTCCGCTTTACATCTTATCATGGAAACTTTATGCTAAGATCTACGGATTTAATGGCGCTTCCTGCTGTAGATTGTGATAAAGCATATGCAGCCCAATTATCTCTTGAAGATACATTACTGACAACTCAGACAGTATATTTCCAAGTTGCTTTGCTGTATCCTTTTGTTGAAAATTCTTGATATGTTTTCTGATGTGTACATGTAGACATGCATATAAGATGTTACTATGTTTGATGAGTCATATAACCAAAAATCACAGATGATGTTGGACAGCTGTAGCCATGAATTAATGAGCTCCCTAATTTTGCATGAAGGACGCTTTAGAAGAAGAAACTGATTTGATGATTCTTATGCTGATATTCATGTTCCTGGATTTTAGGGGATTGTTTTAGTCAGAATTATCATCATAATCTTGCTTTATTCAGCAAACCATGATGTTGCATGGTCTCTATAATGTGAAAGCCACATTCCATGATATTTAAGGGACTTTTGTAGTCTACGTTTCTTCTGATAGGCATGACAATAAATTTCCATACTGATTTTGTGTTGGACATTATCTTTCCTGTTGCACTAAATGTCGTTTGGGACATTCTTTCTTGTTATGGCCTTTTTTTCCAGGACTCTTTGACTTTCTACATTGTAAAGATTCCATTTAAGTACTAACCCGTAGGGGTTGGCTCAAGTGATAAAGGCCTTGGGCTTGGGAGTATGCTCCCCCCAGATCTAAGGTTCAAATCCCCTTGGATGCAAACAATCTCTAAGGGCCATCGGGCTAGGGGATTTTCTCCTTGAATTACCCGAGGTGCACTTGCGGAAAACTCATTGCCGAGGCCTGTGCACCCCCGGGATTAGTTGGGACACTGTTCCTGGACACCTTGTGCCAATAAATATAAAAAAAAAATAAAAAAATAAAAAAAAATAAAAAAAGAAAGAAAAAAAGAGGATTCCATTTAAGTACTGTTGGTTTGGACATCTTGATGAAGTTTTAAAGTGATGGAATTGCCCTTAACCATATATAGATATACTGCATCTTGTGGAGAAAGGCGTATTAGAGTACACACAGCAGCTGCACCAGTGGTTGCAGATCTGGGAGAGATGTATCGCCAGGCTGATTCTGGTGCCATTGTTTCCTTGCTTAGCAGGCTAGGTACAGTTACCTCAGCTGATGGCGGTCATTTGTTATTTGTTATTTTTATTTTTTTAATATTAATTAGCATAACCTGCAGCAATTGAAAAAACATTGTCCCATAAGTTGGAAGATGCTCGAAACTCTCTACAACTAAGAATCATTAAAGCTCTTAAAGAATATCGAAATCTCTATGCTGTGCAACATCGTTTGGGAGGCAGGATGATATATCCGGAGTCTCTTAAGTTTTTGCCTTTGTACGGATTAGCAATTTGTAGATCAAAGCCTCTTCGTGGAGGGTATGCTGATGCTCCACTAGACGAGCGTTGTTCAGCAGGTTACACAATGATGTCTCTACCGGTTAAGAAATTGTTGAAGCTTCTATATCCTAGATTGGTTCGACTTGATGAGTATATTCTGAAGGTAATTATAACTGGACTCAAGTAGGCACTCATGATGACATTAATCTGAAAATTCTCGGAATTTCTTCTGCTTCTCATATTTGCAGGCATCTACCCAGGCTGATATCAAAGATCTCGAGAAAACATTACCTCTGGCTGCTGAGAACTTAGATGCTAGAGGTCTTTATTTATATGATGATGGGTTTCGCTTTATTCTATGGTTTGGTAGAGCTCTCTCACCTGATGTAGCTATGAACTTACTTGGGGCAGACTTCGCAGCAGAATTATCTAAGGTATGCGGGATCACTTCAAATAACATAACATTTAAAAAAAAAAATTACAGTATCCACCCTCCATCAGGAACAAAACAAAAGACTACAATGATCTTCATTACCATTTTTGTCTCCAGGTGGCTTGACAATTATCTTAGCTAATTTGATAGCTATATATATTTATGCAGGAAACCATTGATCTGGCTTTTCTTTTTCTTTTAAAAAAATTGTCAATTGTGTTTGTCAAATATTCTCGCTTATGGCGGAGGAAAATCATGTGTATTACAACCAGAGCACCTTGGTGGTTAAATGATATACCAAAAAGCCCAAAACCAAGGTGTTAAAATAAAAACCAAACCAATAAGAACTACCGTCAAACACAATCAATCCTTTATCTAGCTTATGAACTTCCTTTTCTTTGGACATTGATCTGCCTATGCATGTCCTTGGGGATTGAGCTGTTTTGGGAAATTCCTTTTGTATGACCTTGGGTTCAATCTTGATTCCTTCTATTGATAAAAAGTTTTGTAGTTTTGTTTATCTTGAGAATCTGGAGACCAGCTTTTTATTGGTCCAAGCCTGTGCAGCAATAGTGGAATGAATTTTCACACCTTTATGCAACATTAATCTCAACCTCACCAACTCAAGGTATAATTGACTTCTTCTGTTGTTGCGTTCTTGTGTTGATTTTGAGAATCAGGTTAACCTTTACGAACATGATAATGAAATGTCGCGGAAGCTGATGAGGATACTTAAGAAATTTAGAGACAGCGACCATTCGTATTATCAGCTGTGTCATCTTATAAGACAGGGGGAACAGCCCAGGGAAAGCTACCTTTTTCTTTCCTATCTTTTGGAGGACCAGATCGGGGGTGCTAATGGTTATGTCGATTGGATTCTACAAATACACCGGCAAGTTCAGCAAAATGCATGAGATGATAAGTTCAGTAAAATCTGTTAATATACAGGTAATGGCTTCTAATGTCGAGTTTGGAATTCTACTTTGCAAGTTGGTTTTTTTTTTGAGAGAGAGAGAGAGAGAGAAGATGGTATCCCACTTTGGAAGTTGATATATGGCCAACATGTTCTACGGATCAATTACAGATTTTCTTTTTGCATAGTAGAACAAAATCATGATACCCGAGGTTAGACTCTGTGGATAAAAGCGATAAACAGCCATATTTTTGTTAAATGATCTTCTTTCTGATGCCTTCCTTTAATTGAATTCTGCAGGGTCCTAACAGGCACGTTCTGCACCTCATATACACAAGTTGATGGAGCATATTCTTTTTTTATCAAAATCATGATCAATTTGAGTGATGGTTAACTTGATGAACTGGTCATCAGACATATTGAAAGATTTGTTTGTCCCTCACAGGATGTAAAAATTAGGGAAGATGTAGTCTTAAAATTGAGAAGAAAAACAAACTGAGTGAATTTTGTGTCTGCGATTTTATTTATTTATTTTTAACTATTTTTAGCGATTTTCTTAATCTGTGTTGTATTTGATTTATATTTCCCAACATGCCATGATTGTTTTGGAACAACAGTTTTCTTACTAAATTATTTGATTTTCTTCACTTACAAATTATAAAGTATTTTTCCTTTTGATATCTCTGTATTAACATGAACAAAAAAAAAATCACAGGTAAGTAGCGCTCAATGATATGATACTCATAATTTTGGAGGGGTTAACTTATATTTCAATATGTGGAGGTATGTAATATTTTAAGAGTGATGCTAAGCGGTGTTACTAGGCTGCCACCCAGCAGTGACCGCTGGGCATGCCTCCTAGCAAAACTCTTCTTTTTTATTTTTTTTTTTAATTTTTGCCTTCCACATTTTTTTAACATCTTTAAATGTTTTTAAAAAATAAAAAAAATATTAATACAATAATCACTTTCTTAATCAGTAAGTAAAAAAAAATACATAAGCAGTCAAAATGAGGGGTAAAATGAGAGAATATATTAGTATTATTCATATTTTAAATAGTTTGATGGTTATATTGCAAAAATGTTAGTCCAATCCTACACTATTGATGGACGTGGTTAGATTCAGATCGGTTGATTTTTGGTGATCGAGACCTTGGGTTAGAGCACATTGGACTCATCAAATGAGTATAATCTTTAAAATTTGATGAATTTCACTTTAAAATCTTGGTATTGGATTCATCTTCTACCCAAATGTGAAGCTTTCAGTTACAATAGAATCACATTTATCTTCAAATTTAAAGAATTACTATTCAACATCTATCGGATTATTTTATTACTAAAATCAATATCTTCGCACGCAATTTCGTTCTTTCTTCCTTCTCTTCTCTGCTTTTTTCTCTACCCCCGAAATCTCTTTTCGATTCTTCCACTCCCTATCTTTCTTCCTCTCCTCTCCCTTTCTTTCTTTCTCTCTCTCCCGAGTCCCAGATTTCCCTTCTTCCTCTCCCTTTCTTCATTTTCCTTTCTTCCTTTCCGTTTCTTCCCTCCATTTCCTCTCCTGTTTTTTGCCAAGCTTGTATCATATTCTTTGCCGAGAAAGTGACCAGTTCATATTCGTCCACTGGGGTTCAAGTTTGTATGAGGTGTTTCAGGTGAAAGAGGACCTCCATCACCTCCATAAGCGCACCGTTATCGCTCCTTTCTCTTCTCGATTCGTTGATTCTCCGCTCCGAACGTTCTCCATCTCCGTGAGTTCACTCTCTCATATATATATATATATTAATTATATATGCATGTATGAGAAATTTTGCACTACATTTGTATGCTTATGTATGTATTTTTGCTCATGAAGAAATTTTCAACTCCATGTATGTATTTCAATCCTTTTGTTATTTGAGTTGTTTGAAATAAAGAGTTGTTTTTTTAATCCTTTTTTGTGGGCTTTCTGTTGTTTCTTCAAGTGCAAAATATAGATGCTTTTTTTCAATTAATTTCATTTTCTTAGAGCTTTGTATTCAGTCGATAGCATCACATTCAGCTACCATCACTTCTGGATTTACAACTTCTGGCTTCTTAATATATGAATCTTGAGGCCGAAAAGAAAATTGATGAAATTCAAAACCCATGCTTTTGTAACGTGAATTGGTGGTTCCCAAGTGCACTTTTTTAGTTTGTATTTTCTTGTTGCCGATTGAAAAGTTTGTAGCCAAATCTTTCTTTTAACAACACTTTCTGTTGCACTAAGCCAAGTTTTTGTGGTGTTATGAAGATATTTAATTTGCTGTGGTGAAAAAAAAAAACAAAGTGCTATTTAAAGTTTAGGCACTATGTTTTAAAGTTCCTATTCAGAAGTTATAAAACCAATCGAATCCCATGCAGCTTTCCATATTTATGTTCATGTTCATGTATAAACAGTTTAATATAAATTGTGACTTTTTGTTTACTGAATTTAATTGAATTGTAACTTTGAAATGTGACTTGTTATGTAACTGTTAGTACTTGTCAATTTAATCTAAATGAACTTTGGGAAAGCAACATGCTGCATGGTTTGATTTTTTTTTTTTAAATGTGTTGTCTTGTATCTATTTTCTTGTGCTACCTGGTATCTATTTTATTGTGCTGCCTTGTATCTCTTTTATTGTGCTGCTTCTTCTGACAAGTTAAACATTACGATTCTTAAAGGACAGATACTCCATCTGAGGAGGACCCCTTCTTTACTACTCTCTTACAAAATGGAGAAAAATGTTGTAATAGCACTTAAACATATGAGCAATATTCTAATGTTGTAATACAAACAACTCCCCTTCACGGTGAAAAGAGGCCTCCGGCAAAAAAAGTTTAAAGATGTGCATCTTTCACTGTTGATGAGGATAACTCACTTGTCTCTGGTTGGCTCAACATTAGCATTGATGTCATACGGGATAATAATAAAAAATTCACTCAAATGTGGGATAGAATTTATGAGTTTTATCATGAGTATAAAAAACCAAATACTGCAAATCGTTCGATAGGGTCATTGATCAATCGTTGGTTCATGATCCATAAATGCACAAATAAGTTTTGTGCATTTCTAGCGTAAGTAGAATCATTGCACCCAAGTGATGCGACCGAGCAAGACAAGGTATGTACCATTTTTCTTTAATAATGTATTTATTCATCTATGATTTATTTTTTGACAATATTCCTTCAAATTTTCAGATTGAAAAAGTAAAAATAATGTACAAAGAGATAGAGAAGGGGAACTTCACATGGGAGCATTGTTGATGTCAATTGAGACACTAACCCAAATGGCAGCATCACGTGATAAATCTGGATACAAGGAGAAAACCACACGATAAACGTCTAGCCAATGAGCAATCAAGTGAAGTTGCTGACAACGTTGTGGAGGAGAACGTTGAGAGGCCTCCAGGCAAAACAGCTGAGAAAGATAACTTGAGGAAGCGAAAGGCTCAGGAATCATGTGATGCTGAGTTCAATGGTGCGTTAGAAAAAAATGACTGATGATAGATGGTTGTTTATGGCAGAGAGGAGAGCATGGGTAACGAAGGCAAATGAAGTTAGAGATGCCCAACTGGAACTTGATAAGAGAAAGTTCGAGGCGGAGATCGTGAGCAAGGATTTTTCTAACATGACTGCCATGCAACAAGCCTATTTCCTTAATATTTAGAGGAAATTTTATAAGGATGCTTTGAATAATTCCGAATATACATTCGACACATCTTCATCCACACCTCATGGAGGTGTGTAATTGTTGGATATGATAAAAAAATTTACAGCTTTTAGTGGCTGCCCAATCACATGTTTTGTATAAACATGTGGCTGGGCAGCCACTATGATATCTGAATTTGTTTTGTTTTAAATAGATGATTGTATTTTTTAAAGGTTAATCTGAATTGTAACCTGATTTTGTTGAGGGGAACTTCACACTTGTAATTTGAATTGCCACTTGATGTTTTGTGGAATTGTGACTTGAATAGAGAAGGGGAACTATGACTTGAATAGAGAAGGGGAATTGTGACTTGTAATCTGAATTGTTCATTTGATGTTTTGTGGAATTGTGACTTAATTCAAGCATTCTGTTGTCAATTGTTGAGTTGTGAAGTCAATGTATTCATTCAAGCATTTTGTTGTTAATTGTTGAGTTATGGAACTGTGACTTGATTCAAGCATTCTGAACTATGACTCCATGGTGTCAATCGTTGAGTTGTGTAGCCAATGTATTCATTCAAGCATTCTCTACTCAAATGTTGAGTTGTGGAATTGTGACTTCGATTCAAGCATTCTGAACTGTGACTCCATGGTGTCAATTGTTGAGTTGTGTAGACAATGTATTCATTCAAGCATTCTGTTGTTAAAATCAAACTCGGCTTTGGCTTCATTTATTTATTTATTTATTTTTTATTATTATCATTATTATTTTGCATTTGTACTCAATTATTATATGCTGTTGAGAATCAGTGTAGGCAATTTTCTATAATTTCGAAGTATTACTCTGTGGTTGGGATAAATTGTTTATATGCCAAATTCAGTTGAAAGTTATTTGGTCCTGATTTGAGCTTGAAACTAGATTGAACTGATTTTGTGTGTTGCAATCTACTACAATACATCTTGGAAGCTTTGGCATATAGGGAGATTTGCTCTTGTTTATTCAAGTCATTCTCTCTTCTAGTTTGTGGAAGTGTTTGTTAGTTTCAAGAATTTTAGATCGGACAATTAGGTAGAAGAAATATTAGCATAATATGTTTGTTGGATGAAAGAATTGTAAATGTGTTTGTTAGTTTAATAAATTCTATATATGATTATTGGGTAGAAGAAGGGTTGTCAAAATGTGTTTGTTGGATAATTAGCTTGAGGAAAAAATTAATTGGAAAACAATAATTTAAGTATCAAATTAAATTATTAATTAACATATGATTAGTGTAATTACAAAATATGAAAGAAAAAAGAAAAAATATTATTATTAAAAAAATAATATTATATTATTATTTTGATAAATTCAATGGCGAATCTAATGTGGAATTATGAATAAAGAGATTTTAGATATATAAAAAATATGTATTTTTTTTTATCAAAATTTAAAGATAAATATAATAAATCTAAGCGTTAAAATTCAATGACAACCGACCAACCCGTTTTGTCTCGAGGCGTCTTGCATTTTGTCAAAAGATTAGGACTTAAAAAGATAAGATTTTTTTTCTTTTTCTATTTTTAAAGAGGGGTAGGAGGTTTTCGACACACGTTTTCTATTTAAAAAATCGAGTGATATGTCATCAGATAATTAGATTTTTGACAGATAAGATTCAATTTGTTACCAAATCTTAGAGTTATTAATAATTGAAATGTAAAATTTATCTTTCAAATCATGGTCATATAAATATTTTTTTTTATTAAATCTGTTATTTAGGTTGACTTATAAAGAGAATTATATAAATATTTTGTTAAATATATTATCCTCGTTGGCTTAGAAATAAAATTTTTCAAATAATTATATGATAACCACTATTTGTTATAAAGTTGGACATTTAGTCATTAATCATTATTATTAGGTGCTGATTGTTCCACCGCCAGTGTCATTAGGAGCGTTGATCTTCCAACAACAGCCAGCTCGAGGCCATTTTTTCTTTTATTAGGCTCTAAGTGGGGTTGGGGGATTTTCTTTTTTCTTTTAATTTTGACTGCTTATTTGTTGTTTACCTGTTTCTACCCATTACCTAATTTTCTGTCATTTTCATAACTCTAAGTGAAATTATAAGAATATATGAGAAATGATACTTGCAGTCGTGAGTGTGCAAGTGTCGTATAGTCACTTTAAAAAAAGTGGATAAATACGGGATCCAAATGAAAATAAATTAATTTTTTAATAATAGACTCCACTCTTTATCAAAGCGACTGTACAGTACTTGTGCACTCCACAACTGTACGTATCATTACTCTAAGAATATATGCTAATGATGTTTAAATGGAAAAAAATTATTAATAAATTAATAAATATATATATCAATCAACATAAAACCTTACCTCAATTTTTATTTTTGTAATTCATAAAAATTTAAAAAAAAAATAGATTTTACAAGATCCAAAAGAATAGTTCGTAAATCTGCTAACTCCCAAACAATTACCAAACAAAAAACAAGTTAGTAACTCTTGTAAAAACAATTATACACTTTCAACTCTTTTACAACTATTTAGTAACCTATTTTACAATCATCGAATACAATCATGTTTTTAAAAATGAATTTCAATTTTGTAAAACTACTCTCACTTTTATATAGAATTATAAAATAGTTATAAATGAATAGTTTTAATTTTTTTTTCTTTCTATATATGCATTTTCTTTTTCCAATTTTGAAGTGATAGATGGAATTACATTTTTGTAAGAAAATTATAAATAAATAAAAGAGAGAGAGAGAGTAGAAGTAGAAAGTCACATTCTCTAAATGTTATGGTTTATCCAGAGGCAACCTGCCTAATGTTTTTGGACTTAAATCATATATGTTCGGGCTGTGTTGATATTAAATTGAGTTGAATTCTTTATGAATAGTAGTGAGTTGAGATGGTGTAGTGAGTTTTATAGGATCTACCTAAGATGAATTTAAATATTTTTGGATATTGAGATGAATTTAAATATATTTATGAAAAATTGAAAAAAATTATAAATCTCATGTATAAATAAATATTGAATTAAAAAAAAATTATAATTTCACGTGTAAAAAAATTTTGAGTTAAAATAAATTGAATAATTGAATAATTAAATATTTAAATATTAAACTCAATTTAAAATTATACTGAATTAAATTGATTTTAGTTAAATCTAACAACCATACAAAGCCATGAGGTGCAAAGCTGGTAGCAATTTTGCATGTATATTCGCATGTTTCTGATAATGATTTGGACGCTCCTTGACGAAAGAGGCGCCCGTTGTGAAAAGACCATATTAGCCTCATATGGGACATGTCTTAAATTTTTGAAAAGATAATAATTGCAAAAAGAATGTTTCCAAGCAATTATGTCGATAAATGATTATATGAACAATAAATAAAGGAGATTTCATATAATTTAAGGGATTATATGAATGGACCAAAAAATTCCCTCTCTTAAAATAAAAAATAAACTTGTAGGCATAAACTCCACATATATATATATATATTTTTTATCATATCAAATCAAAAGCTTCATTCACAATAAAAACAGTAGTGCTACAGGTACACGCCAAGCGTACCTTTTGCATAACCGGCTTATTACGTGGCATTATTATTAAAAAACAAAAAAACAAAAATCGATTCAGACAAAATGAAATGCAGCGCCAAAACCAGATCTAAACTCGAAAAGAAGAAGAAAAACATCTAATAAACAGTGAGTTGTGAAGAACGAAGGTCTACTTGCCGTCGTCGAACCCATCCCAGAAGAAACTGGGTTGTTGTGCCGTCGAGCCTTCATCTGCGTCGGTGGTCGATTTCTGTGTTTGAGAGAGTGCCGTCGTGGGTAGACTAAGGTTTGATTTTATTTTCCTCTGTTTTATGCTTCTATTTTTCTATATCTTTGAACAAAGGGTAGACTGAGAAATCGTAAAATCCTTGTACAAAATGGATAGGTTTTTTCCCATTGCAGTTCTTTACATTGAAGTTGTGTAATTTTATTTTTCCCCCTTTTGGCTATGGGTTTTGTTCTCACTGCAGTTCTTTTTCCTACTGAAATGCAAGCAAAAATCTGAAAGTTCACATTAAAGTGAGAGGGGACAAATAATTTTTGCACCTGGACTGTAAAGTAAAAGTGAGAGCCACATTTTATTTGTTTTATTTGTGATGTTTTTTACGTACAAGCTAGTGCTTTTGAGCGTGAGGATGCATATAAATATATATTTCATGTTGATTTGGAGAGGAAGAAAGCAAACGCAGCAGGTCCTGAATGGTGTTGATAACATTTGCAATATTAGCTTGGAAATAGAAACAAGTAGTGAAATTAATTGTCATATGCATTTGTAAAAGAAAATAGAATGACCATCCAGTCAACATGAAAATCTAGTGTCTCACACGATTCACTCCAGTAGTTTTGTTTATTTTAGAAAAGTTTTGTTTATTTTAGAGTTTTTCATTGAGGATGGACTAGTTGTATGGCCAGTTTTAATTCCTCTTGTGGAATCATGCAGTTCAATCAACGGGTTCAACATGGAAAAAGGGGAAGAACACCCATCGATGCTAATACCATGTAACTCAAATCTCCCAATCGCGGTATGTTATATTTATATTTGTAAGACTATGTTGAGTTGATATTTATTTCCAAAATACATAAATAACTTGTATACATTTGCATATTTTAAATCTAAAATCAGTAGCCTGCATAAAAGATTAAAATTTCTCTTAACTGTCACTGAAAAGTGGGTTCAGATACTTTGAAACAGAAGTAACGTAGATGAAACAATTGGAGCCACTGGGATTTAGCAAAAAAACAAAAATGGAGCCACTGGGTAGCTACCAAAGAATTTTTATGATATTTTTTTAATAATAAGAATTTTTCTAATGTAAACTAACAAGTTGCTGCACCTAGCAGACCAACTTCACCACTTTCATATGGGCTAAGGCAGGCATCTTATATATAAGAGTATGCATCTTATATAGCATATAAAAACTTCCTAACATACCATCTCAGACTGCAATGATATAAAAGTCAGGATCGATGAAAATAGTTGCTAAAACTAAAGTACAATTCATTTATAGTACATTATACCCCTAAATTGTATCCAGTTTCACAAGTGTATTAATACTTTAACTGAACTTAGGTATTCCAATAATTCTCTAATTTGGATATTCACTAAATTTTATTTAAGCCTTACTGTAGCAAAACTTCCTTCTACAAGAAATAAGAAGATTGTTGTATTATCTTAATCAGAATCACTAAAGTCGAGGTTTGCTGTAAGAGTAATACAATGTGCAATGAAAAATGGGTGCAACTACAAGGATACAAGAAATCATATCAACATGCTATCTTCTAATAAACTTGGAAAAGTCTAATGATCTCAATATCTCCAGATGATTAACCATGGCATACCCAAATAGCATAAGAGCCATCCCCTGCTGTTGAAATAAAGCTCCATCAAACAAACGACCTCCTCAATTTTACATAAACACCACTGCAGAGATCCTATATGTCGTTTTCTGTGCAGCAAATATCTGTTTATGGCTTCAGCACATAAAATGAGAAAATCAGTTGAAGGATGGAGAATGTTTTCACACCTCACTCCTTGGAACCCCTAGCAATTGATCCAGCAACCACCAACATTAAAGCTAGAACCAACAAGTTTTACTTGTGGAATATCACAAGGGACTGCTAGAAATAGTCAAATCTGAGAAACCATTTTATTTTCTCTCAGGGGAGGAAGAAAACGCCAATGCTATCACCCCTTTCTTAATGTAGACAGCTAAAATGTCCCATGTGGAGTATTGTAACATGAGAAGAAGCTGATTGCAGTGAATATTATTCAGTTCTGAGTGGAACCATTTTAGTTAAACTTCAAACAAGAACCATCACTAAACGAAAAAGTATTCAATAGAAATTTCAAATTTTCCTCTCTAACAGTTGAAAGTTCAAGCTTCAGTCTCTCATCCGTATAACTTTAGTCTCAAGTGTCTCTTTCTCAAAGCCACACAAATATGAATAAGGGACTGTTTTGAGCCAACAGTAAGAAGCAAAACCACTAAAGATTGACACCATTCTCCACACAAGAGAAAACACTAATTAAGCCCAGTCTGCTTCTTTCATTTAACCAATGATCATCCATCAGCAAGACATTATCATAGTAAACTAGGCCAAGAGGAATCTATAAACCAGTGGGGGTCTATATAAAAAGAGACATTTTGGGTCAAACCCAAATACAAACCATCAGTAGAGAACACGCCTGACTCTATATGACAGGGACAGATCCATTATAGGCATGTAATACAAATCCGACTCCTTTTATTGATTTAGTTATTGATTTTTCACTCTTTTTGCAGAATGCTGGTTACCCGACTCTTCTTATGACTACAAGCTCCGCTACGAGCAGAAGAGTTGAAAACATAGGGGATGTAGTTGAGGATGGCATTGCCTGGACATCTCAGTTAGAGGATGTAGTTAAGGATGGCATTGCCGGGACATCTCAGTTAGAGGATGTAGTTGATGGTGATACGATTGAGGAGCCACAGTCGGGGATGGAATTTAATTCTTTTGAAGAGTTAATGAATTATTATAAGCAGTATGCTAAGAAATGTGGGTTTGGGGTGATGACAAGAAGGACTGAGAAGGGGGATGATGAGACTGTTTGATATGTCACCCTTGGTTGTGCCCGTGGTGGGAAGGCTCGGAATAGGACGTTGAATGTCGCCAGACCACGTGCGACAGGAAAAACAGAATGTAAGGCAAAGATTAATGCCTTAAAAGTTGATGGAAAGTTCCGATTAACAACAATTCATAATATCCATAACCACGGCCTGAGTCCAAATAAATCTCGCTTCTTTCAATGTAATAGAGAAGTGAGTGACTCCGTAAAAAGAGTCTTAGATATCAACGATGAAGCTGGCATCCGAATGAATAAGAGTTTTGGATCTCTCGTCGTTGGCGCTGGTGGATTTGAGAACCTTCCATTTTTGGAAAAAGATTGTTGGAATTATATCGACAAGGCAAGACATCTACGACTTGGGAAATGTGATGCTGGAGCACTTTAAGAGTATTTTTGTAGGATGCAGTGCAAAAATTCCGGTTTCTTTGCACTGATGGATTTGGATGATGAAGGGAGGTTAAAAAATGTCTTTTGGGCAGACCCCCGTAGTAGGGAAGCCTACCAATACTTTGGTGATGTGGTCACATTCGACACTACATACCTGACGAATAGATATGGGATGCCATTTGCACCATTTGTTGGTGTAAACCACTATGGGCAATCAATTCTGTTGGGAGCAGGATTGATTTCTAATGAGGATACGGAAACTTTTGTGTGGTTATTCCAGACCTGGTTGAAGTGTATGGGTGGTATAGCTCCGAAAGCTATTATCACCGATCAGGACAGAGCGATGAAAAATACAATTGCTGTTGTCTTTCCAGAAAGCCGACATCGACTTTGTTTGTGGCATATACTGAAAAAAGTTCCTGAAAAGCTTTCCTCCTATGCTTCCTACAAAAGTGGAATGAAAAATGCATTGTTGAAATGTGTTTATGACACCCAAAGTGTTGAAGAGTTTGAGAAATCTTGGGATCAGTTAATTACCACTTATAATTTACATGAGAATGCCTGGCTAAAAAGTTTATACACTGAGCGTGAGCATTGGGTGCCGGTCTTCTTGAAAGAGTGTTTTTGGGCTGGAATGAGTACAACGCAGCGCAGCGAAAGCATGAATGCTTTTTTCGACGGTTATGTTCATGCTAAGACAAACTTAAAAGAGTTTGTCGACCAGTTTGATAGTGCATTGAAAAAAAAAATGAGAATGAAAATAGCGCGGACTTCCACTTATTTAGCGTTACCATTCCATGCATATCTAGATCTCCAATCGAAAAAAAATTCCAAGAGTTGTACACAAATGCCAAATTTAGGGAAGTTCAGCTGCAACTTACCGGCATTATCGATCTGGATCCAGAGTTACTTAAAAGGGATGGTGCAGTGAAGACCTATCTGGTAGAGGATGAAGTTCGTGTGGAGGAGTTTACTAATTTGGTTAAGTATTTTGTGGACTTTAGTCAAGAAGATGTAGATGCAAAGTGCTATTGTGGTTTATTTCAGATGAGGGGTATATTATGCAAGCACATCTTGGCCGTATTTAAATGTAATGGGATAAAATCCCTACCAGAGAAGTACATTTTAGATCGATGGATGAAGGATATCAAAAGAAGATACACATTAATCCATAGCAGTTATGATGCAGGCGATCAGCGGCCAGATGCTAGCAGATATTCAAGTCTATTGAAAATCTGTTATAAAATGATTACTCATGTAGCGGGTTCAAAAAAACATACTGAGGATGCCACACAAAAGTTATATGCTATGATTGACTTATATAGTGAGAATGAAGAACCCCCATCATTGACCCTCACTGGTTCCAATGTTGATTGCATGACAAATGAGACAACCACAGTGGGTAGTTCAAAGCAAGTATTCAGTCCAGTAGTTGTTAGAGGGAAAAGTAGACCCTCATCTCTGAGAAGAGCATCCAGGATGGAGAAAGAAATGCTGAAAGTTAAAAAAAAGACGAAAAAAGCACCAATAAACCGGAAACGTAAACAGGTGCACCTTATTCAATTTTAAATATACATGTTTATGCGGGTTATTTTATTTATGCAAAAACTAACAAATGGCCAGTGCTACTTGTTTATTAGAGAGATGAAGGAGATACACCAGTGCCAAACACATGCAGGAATTTATTTGGCCCATCAGAGATAGATATATCCAATGTTGGTTACGTGCAACTATATTATTTTTTTATATTAATATTTGAGTTCTTATATTTATGTATTGATTTTTGTTATTTATGACCAGCATGTTCAAGACAGATTAGTTAATGTAATTGGTGGATCCCAGCTCAGAGAAACAGTAGTTGAGAGTCAAGAAAGTGTAATATTTCTTGACTTTTTAGATTCAATTAGTAACATTGAAATGACATTAATATTTGCATATTAATCCTTACAGATGCAATTTGATTTGGATGGATCACAACCGATGTCGATTGGGTTAGATGGATCACAATCGGTGCAAATTGGACTCCATGGATCACAACTGATTCAACCATAGTTGGGTGGCCAAAAGAACTAATTTACATAATATTTGGATATATAGTTTATGTGGTTGGGTATTTAAACATTTTTGTTGAAATTAAATTGGATATGGGGCTGTTGAGCCATGTAATCACTAAATGTAAGTTGATTTTTTGTAATCGCTTTTTGTAAAATGGGACCTGGATGGATATGAGCCATGTAATTACAACTGGCCAGTTGACTTTTTGTAAATGGCATCCGTAAATGTCATTTTGTAAATGGCATAGGTTAATGCAGGTTACTTCTGGTACCTCCCCATCGTGGAAAGACAACAGTTTCATCTTGCTGTCTGCAGCCAGTGGTTCATACAAAATATACACTATTACTGCCACAAAATTTTGCACATACATTTTGGGGTCCTTTAGCCATGGTCTAAAGTCGTGTGAAAAGCAAGTATGTTCGTATAATAGTTCAGGGCAGGGTATGCCTATTCTTATTCATACTTATAAAAAAAAAAAAATTGTTCATGGCAGGTAACGGAGCAAGTGTCCAGTGGTTTTGAGATAAAATACATGCTTTTTTCCTTGCTTAGTAACTGAAACACTGTCCTGCTTGACTAAAAGTTAAATGTTGCTTAATAACTACAAGTCATTTACATAAAAATATCAAACACAGTAGCTTCATCCAGTTTCTTCCACAACTCATTAACATAAAAATAAAAATACAAAAATGACTTACACTTTGAAAATATTCTGAGTGTCTTAATCTACACAATCATACTAATCCTAAGTCACTTATCGACAACACAAATAACATGCTACAACAAATGTAAATTCCCAATACACCCAGAGTAGTGTGCGTGAACGTCTTAATTCAGCTTCGCATACAACAAGTGCCATCTCCTTGTTCACAACCTCCTCATTTCTATAGGATAGCTCCATCTCTTTCATCTCAATCTCATCAGCTCTTTTACATAGATCAATCTTGCTCTTTTCGATATCATCCAGTATTTTCTTCAGCTCTTTCTTGGTTCTTAATAGTTCATTGTGAATTTCTCGAAGATCGGACTTCCTGTATTCATCCTCCTCTACCCACTTGAAATACTTACAATATGGTAATCCCTAATCATTTTAAACATATTTTGGAAACATGTTAGATTCACATAATATTAAAAATTTTATTAAACATGAATGTAGTTACCTTTGTGTTGTACTTAGGACACCCTAAGAAGGGTCGTCCTGGATTTCTTGTTGTAGATGAGTATCTCACTTGGGCTTCAACTTCACAAAAGCATAATAGTTGACCCATACTTCGTTTACCAACAGATGAAGAAGAGCCCGTGGTGGATGATAACATATTCTTAAATTTAATCCAATACAATTTTCAGAAAAATAGAACAACCAAGTGAATAATTAATCACCATTTTAGTTGCTTGCTACCATAAATACAGTAAGCTGAAAAGATTAAAATGCAATTTCATCCCACCTTAACTCAAACACAACATAGCCCCATCCCACCATTTAGAGTTGATCACATATATCCTAACAACATGATCTAAGACAACAAGAAAGAAGCAGATGCTAATTATAATATACTCATAGTATCAATTTTAAACTTCATGTTTGGACTGCATAAGTAATACATATAGAGTTCCATAAATTTAATAGAATATCAAAAAATTCCAGACTACAAACCTGGGAGCCAAAAGAAAAACTTTTGGACTGCATATGCAATTGTTCAACATCTTGCACCGCTTATTTTCGTTGCAATTGTCCATAACACTTGGCTGCCTAAATATAGCCTCTCATTCAATACCACATGATTACACAAGTTATGGTTACGGTGAGGGTACGGTTTCTGGAGATACACGGATGGTTAATAATTACTACACACATGAGTTATGCTTATTTGTTCCAGGAAACACTTTTAGTCAATATCACAAAGGAAAATTCAGATGCTATGTGAATGTTAGCACAAGTATAATAAGACTTTTCAAGGGAACACTCATCTATTCCTATACAAAACAATAAAACCCACAGCAGTAGCAATGAAGAAACAAATGCTTATCAATTAGTACTGAAGTCTCCACATGCCAATTAAATTCGAAATCATTGCTTCACCTATGTCAAACTGAAGGGAGAAGAAGAAATGAAAGGAAACAGTCAAGAAAAAAAAAACAGAGTATATACCGATGCAGGTTAATCTGAGAGGTTTCGAATCTAAACAAATTTCGAAATCAGCTGCAATTTCGAATCTAAATGAAATGATATTTCGAATCTAAAAGAATTTCAAATGTAAAACTTTAGGGTTAGGGTTAGGGTTTTTGTTTCCGTGTAAACCTCGTCATAGCCAAACCCAGATTCGGTGATTTTGGGAACAAAGAAATCGCCCATCGAAGAAACACTACCAATGGCTGATTCGGTTTAGGGCATACGAAGAAGAAGATGCGATATAGAAGATGAGAACAACCTGAACCTCCCTTCGTGTTTCTTCTTCCTGCACGTCGATGGGGAAGCTTGTTTCAGCCAAAGACGATGACCACCCATCGTACCTCCCTGCATGAATAGTCTTCGTAGCTTGCTTGTGAAGCTTGCTGTGTTCCTTGCGGGGTTCCATGGCCATCTACCTTGCCGAGCCGTTACTGAGGTGAGGGAAAACGAACGAGGATCTGGGTTTCGAACGCACCGAATCGTCAGTCATTAGGTTTGTTATTTGCCGAACGCACCGTTTCACTTAGGCTGACGTGGACCCACGAGTACGCGAGGGGTACCCCTCCCGTGTACAAGTAGACTTATTGCAATAAAAATGTATACATACAAATATATAAATACTATTATTATTATTATTATTATTATTATATCTTAAAAGTAAGAATGTTCGTATTATAGGATTTTGAATGGAAGAGATAGACTCAAAATAAGTCTTGCAAAATATATGTTATTCGAGTAAATTTTTCGAATAGCATTAAATGTTCAATAAATACTGTGAGACTCATTTTACGAGTCTATATCTTTCTATATCTAATTTAAGCAAAATTTACATTATATCATTTTCTTTTAAGAGCTTACTAGATATACATTAAAAAAAAAAAATAGTCATTAGGATTAGCTGATAATTATTGACAACTTCAACCTTTAAGTTTAAATTAAAATGAGATAGATAAATAAGATGAATTAATATATTTAAATATTGTGTAGAATATTCTTTTTTTCTTAAGAAAAATAAGAGGTGGGGGCGACCAGCATAATAATTTTCTCTAAACGTGACCATAGGAACCCTCTCAACTACGGAATGTCCGATTTGAGCCATAATTACTGCCTCAATGGCAAATCTATCACCACAATACTTCCAAAGTATCTAGCTGGTTTAAAGTCTATCTTATGCCCTAAATGTCAGGTTTTACTACTACAAGTAGTTTCAACTTATGCTCTAATTTAAACTCCTGACCTCAAAACTATGAAATATTAGCTAGTAGTAATTGAACTATCATATCGGTGGTGTGGTGGTGTAGGATATTCACACTCACTATGTATATTTTTTCTACTCTAAATTTTAAAAATGAAATAAAGATTCTTAAGAAATGTTGAGAACGAAACAAATTACGTTGTCTAATTAGGCGTTGAAATTCAATGACAACCGACCAACCCGTTTTGTCTCAAGGTGTCTTTCATTTTGTCAAAGGATTAGGACTTAAAAAGATAAGATTTTTTTTCTTTTTCTTTTTTTAAAGAGGGTTAGGAGGTTTCTAACACACGTTTTCTATTTGAAAAATCAAATCATATGTCATCAGATTATCAGATTCTTGACAGATAAGATTCAATTTATTACCAAACCTTAAAGCTATTAATAATTGAAATGTAAAATTTATCTTTTAAATCATGTCATGTCATGTCATATAAATATTTTATTTTATTAAATATGTTATTCACGTTGACTTATAAATAATATTATATAAATATTTTGTTAAATATATTATCCTCGTTGGCTTAGAAATAAAATTTTCCAAATAATTATATGATAACCACTATTTGTTATAAAGTTGGACATTTAGTCATTAATCATTATTATTAGGGGCTGATTGTTCCACCGCCAGTGTCATTAGGAGCGTTGATCTTCCAACAACAGCCAGTTCGAGGCCACTTTCTCTTTTATTAGGCTCTATGTGGGGTTGGGGGATTTATTTATTTTTTCTTTTAATTTTGACTGCTTATTTGTTGTTTACAGGTTTCTACCCATTACCTAATTTTCTGTCATTTTCATAACTCTAAGTGAAATTATAAGAATATACGAAAAATGATATTTGCAGTTGTAAGTATACAAGCGTCGTACAGTCGCTTTGAAAAAAGTGAATTAATACGGGATCTAAATAAAAATAAATTAATTTTTTAATAGTGGATTCCACTTTTTGTCAAAACGACTATACGGTACTTGCGCACTTCACGACTGTACGTAACATTACTTTAAGAATATATGTTAATGATGTTTAAATGGAAAAAAATTATTAATAAATTAATAAATATATATATCTCAATCAACATAAACCTTACCTCAATTTTTATTTTTGTAATTCATAAAAATTAAAAAAAAAAAGATTTTACAAGATCCAAGGAGTAGTTAGTAAATCTACTAACTCCCAAACAATTACCAAACAAAAAACAAGTTAGTAACTCTTGTAAAAACAATTATACACTTTCAACTCTTTTACAATTTAGTAACCTATTTTACAATCATCGAATACAATCATGTTTTTTAAAATGAATTTCAATTTTGTAAAACTACTCTCACTTTTATATAGAGTTATAAAATAGTTATAAATGAATAGTTTTAATTTTTTTTTTCTTTCTATATATGCATTTTCTTTTTCCAATTTTGAAGTGATAGATGGAATTACATTTTTGTAAGAAAATTATAAATAAATAAAAGAGAGAGAGAGTAGAAGTAGAAAGTCACATTCTCTAAATGTTATGGTTTATCCAGAGGCAACCTGCCTAATTTTTTTTGACTTAAATCATATATGTTTAGGCTGTGTTGATGTTAAGTTGAGTTGAGTTCTTTATGAATAGTAGTGAGTTGAGATAATGAAGTGAGTTTTATAAGATCTACCTAAAATGAATTTAAATGTTTTTGGATATTGAGATAAATTTATATATGCTTATAAAAAATTGAAAAAAATTATGAATCTTACATGTAAATAAGTATTGAATTAAAAAAATATTGTAATTTCATGTATAAAAGATGTTTGAGTTAAAATAAATTTAATAATTTGATAATTAAATATTTAAATATTAAACTTAATTTAAAATTATACTGAATTAAATTTATTTTAGTTCAATCTAACAACCATACGAAGCCATGAGGTACAAAGCTGGTAGCAATTTTGCATGTATATTCGCATGTTTCTGATAATGATTTGGACGCTACTCGACGAAAGAGGCGCCCGTTGCGAAAAGACCACGTTAGCCTCATAAGGGACATGTCTTAAATTTTTGAAAAGATAATAATTGCTAAAAGAATGTTTCCAAGCAATTATGTCGATAAATGATTATATGAACAATAAATAAAGGAGATTTCATATAATTTACCTCTCTTAAAATAAAAAATAAACTTGTAGGCATAAACTCCACACACACATATATTTTTTTATCATATCAAATCAAATGCTTCATTCACAATAAAAATGTATACATACAAATATATAAATACTATTATTATTTTTTATTTTTTATTTTATATCTTAAAAGTAAGAATGTTCGTATTGTAAGGTTTTGAATGGAAGAGACAGACACAAAATAAGTCTTGCAAAATAAATGTTATTCGAGTAAATTTTTCGAATAGCATTAAATGTTCAATAAATAATGTGAGACTCATTTTACGGGTCTATATCTGTCTATCTCTAATTCGAGCAAAATTTACATTTTATCATTTTCTTTTAAGAGCTTACTAGATATACATAAAAAAAAAAATAGTCATTAGGATTAGTTGAGAAAAACTGATAATTATTGACCACTTCAACCTTTAAGTTTAAATTAAAATGAGAGAGATAAATAAGATGAATTAATATATTTAAATATTGTGTACGATATTCTTTTTTTCTTAAAAAAAATGAGAGATGGGAGCGACCAGCGTAACAATTCTCACTGGACGTGACCATAGGAACCCCTCTCAACTACGGAATGTCCGATTTGAGCTATAGCTACTGCCTCAAGGGCAAGCCTATCACCACAATACTTCTAAAGTATCTAACTGGTCTAAAGTCTATCTTATGCCCCAAATGTCAGGTTTTACTATTACAAATGGTTTCAACTTATGTTCTAACTCAAACTAGTGACCTCAAAACTATGAAATATTAGCTAGTAGTAATTGAGCTATCACATCGGTAGTGTGGTGGTGTAGGATATTCACACTCACTATGTATATTTTTCTTACTCTAAATTTTAAAAATGAAATAAAGATTCTTAAGAAATGTAGAGGACAAAATCAAATTACAGAATTCTCATTAATGATTTTGGTTTTCACACCTAATGTTTTGAATACCGTATCAGATGTCGTACCGGTCAAGGCACTGGAACGAAATATTTCGATACCTGTACTGTTTTAAGATAGCGTTTCGAGATAACGTTTCGGGATAGTCGATATATAAATAAATTATATATATAAATTATATTCTAAAATAATAGTCCATATATAAATAAATTATATATATATACATATATATAAATTATAAATAGTCTAGTCTGAATTGATGGTTAAAAAATAAGCTTGTAATTTAAGAAAAAAAAAACAAAAGTCGAAATATCGATCGATACATGTAAAAATTGAAGCATGTAGGGCTGATACCGACCAGTATTTAGGTCGATACGAAATAGGTATAATACCTGTACAGCCAAACAGTCGGTACGAAAAATTTCGACTGAAATTCAAAACAGTATTCACACCCGTATCCAGCAATGCTTCTTTTTTTGGGGGGAGTGGGTGCCCAATAAGCAATTTCTTATAGCTGTCAAAATCAATATACTTTATGCATTTATTAAATCTCCCAACTTTTTATAAATCTTTAACAAAAAAAGAAAAAAACAGAAAGAAAGTAGGGTTTGAACGGTCAAAAAGAAAGACAGACAGCTTCTTACAAAGTTTTTCCATATTTTAATTTACTAAATTTTCAATGTTTTAAAAAAACTAATTTATTTATCATTTTTAAAAAAAAAGGAGAAAGCACCAGTAATATTAATTTTTAGGGTTCTAACTTTGACTGTTACCAGCGCATTATAGCACGCACCACATAATAAAGCAAACCATTCATCTCTCTCTCTCTCTGACAACGCCAGTCCAGAAGAGGAAAACCAACTCATACACATCGAAACCTATGGATCTAGGCTTCTGATTCTCCTAAACATCGTTGTTCAAAAGGGTCTCTGTTGATGCCTGGAAATTTCTGGTTCCATCGGTATGGTTCTCTTCCTCTATTCCTTCTTTTCAGCAACTTGAGGAAGAAAGAAACTTTTTTGGCATATTTGCTGGGTTTTTGTTCTTCTTTTTAGTTATTTTAATTTGGTGTTCTGATTGGATTTTCTGTGTTAGAATTTTGGTTGGTATGGATCTATGGGTCTTTGACTAGCCTTCTTTCTTTGTCCATTTTTTTTAGTTTCTGATTAGGAAGTTTGGGTTGGATCTGGTTGCTTTGATGATTAGATTTCTGAATTTTCTTCCTTTAAATACCTGTGGGTATGTATGAAATATAAACGATTTTTTTTTTTTTTTGGGGGTCAATTAGTGTTCTCCGTATGGCAAATGAAAATTTCCGTTTTAGGTTCATCGTCTCGACTCTCGATGCCCATTTCTCTCTCTCTCTCTCTCTCTCTAAACCCCCATCTCTAACCTATGTGGCACTTCATTTTTTTTTTTTTTGGTGTCAGAAATGGAATTTTTCTTGATGGGTTTCTACGGTTTTATTTCCGTGTGGAAGTCACCAGTTTTGAGCAAAACAAAAGGCTATACGTACTTTGACTATGTTAAATAAATGTTTTTGGGATTTTCTTACTTATAAAAAAAAATAATAAATAAATGTTGTTGGGTTTTTCTTGTGTGCTTTAATGGGTTAAACTTAGAAACTTGGTGAAGTTTGATTTTTTTAAAAAAAAGTGGCATAAAAACTTTAGGTTGTGTTGATTACTTTTTTTAAAAAAACTTTTGATTTTTAAAAAAAAGTTTAGGTTGTCGAACTAGGAGATTTTTGTTGTCTTCAGCTCAAATTTTTGAGTGATTCTTGTATGATTGGGTAGTTTGGTAGGTTCTGGGTCTCATTATGTTTCATTTTATTTTACTTTATGATGAATTTTATGTGGATTGTGGAGGATGGGAAAGGATGTGTCGTTCCCTATTGTTTATTGTAGTGTTCTGTAACTGAATCTGTTAGTGCCTTTCGATTTGAACAGGTAAATGATTTTTTTAATCACAGTGAAAATAGAACGTAAGTAGGATATAAGGAAAATTTTTAAACCAATGGCTTCGGTGGGCATAGCTCCTACTTCTGGTTTGAGAGAACCCAGTGGTCATACTATCGGTGTTGATCGGTTGCCCGAGGAGATGAATGATATGAAAATCAAGGATGACAAAGTAAGGACAGCATTGATTTGTAATTTCTATTTCTTTCTTTTAATTGTTCTTCCTCTTTTACTAGTGTTTATCTGATTTATGAATTTCATATGCTAGTTACTCATATGGTTCATTAATATGTAGGAAATGGAAGCCACAGTTGTTGATGGTAATGGGACAGAGACGGGTCACATAATTGTGACGACTATTGGTGGTAGAAATGGCCAATCGAAGCAGGTATTTCTTTGGCTTACAAGATATCCTCCAATATTTCTGTAATAGTTGGAATTAATTATGAGTGTTACTTCAAATGAAAAAGTTGAAATTAATTATTGGAATTTTTCTTTTTATCAATTTTATTTTTGTGCTCTTCAACATGCTCAAATAGCCATCCAACTAGACCTGGTTTTGAACTATTGCAAAAAACATCAATGATTGTAAATTTGTTCATTGGATATGTGTGCATATTTATTGGTTTGAAATTTTGAATACATGTTTTCATCATTTTGCTTATAAAATACATTGGGGCTTCAATTGATGCAGAAATTCTATCTATTTCCTATAATGCAATCTCATATCTTCATGCCTGCAGACAATAAGCTATATGGCTGAGCGCGTTGTTGGACATGGATCATTTGGAGTTGTGTTCCAAGTGAGGTTTTATATCATTCAAACAATAAATTATTGCAATATTTGTTACTTTAGCCTTTTTTAGTTCATATGAACTGTTCATGTCGATATAACTGGTTTCTATGTTCATGTAGGCAAAGTGCTTAGAGACTGGTGAAACTGTGGCTATAAAGAAGGTGCTTCAAGACAAGAGATATAAAAACCGAGAGCTGCAAACTATGCGCCTTCTTGACCACCCTAATGTTGTCTCTTTGAAACATTGTTTCTTTTCAACAACTGAAAAGGATGAACTGTACCTTAATTTGGTACTTGAATATGTCCCTGAAACTGTTCATCGCGTGATCAAACACTACAACAAATTGAACCAAAGGATGCCATTGATATATGTGAAACTCTATACGTACCAGGTAATTTTACTTGAGATTTGCTTTCACTATGTTTTTCTGGTCTGCAATTTGTGTTTCAAGAATGTTCAAATGTTCATAAGATTGGAAAAAGTGAAATTTTTGTTGGGTTGGGTTGTAGCCAGCTCTAAGTTCATTGACATTTGTTGTTTCCACGGTTCAATCAATTTATTTTGTTCCTTCTGAGATTTCACTATGATCTTTATTTTTTGCAGATCTTTAGGGCACTATCATATATTCATCGCTGCATTGGAGTGTGTCATAGGGACATTAAACCTCAAAATCTTTTGGTATGTTTTCAATTGCATATATGCTTCTGAAAGGGTGGTTTGGGGAGTGGCGAGGATCACCTGAGATAGAAATGCAATTTAACTACTTGTTCTAAGTAAAAACTTGTGCTTTGTGCAGGTGAATCCACATACACACCAGGTTAAATTATGTGACTTCGGAAGTGCGAAAGTCTTGGTATGTTTATGTTTTTATTATCCACGCTATTTTTCCTGCAGTTATAGTTGTCCTGATTTTGATATTATTCTATGTCTTTATTTTCTTTGATGTTTGACAGATAAAAGGGGAACCAAATATTTCTTACATCTGCTCTAGATATTATCGTGCACCAGAGCTTATATTTGGAGCCACTGAGTATACTACAGCTATTGACATATGGTCTGCTGGCTGTGTTCTTGCGGAGCTACTGCTTGGACAGGTTGGTGATTATACATTTAAGCTCTTTCAAGCTATCGGTCATGTAATTATATTTACATGGTTTAAAATGAGTTTTCATTCTGTCAGCCTCTGTTTCCTGGGGAGAGTGGAGTTGACCAGCTGGTGGAGATAATAAAGGTAACTGTAACATCATGAACTTTCTTGTAATACTCCAATATTGCTGATTTGTGTGAGTGATGCTTGAATATTTTTGTGAGTTAATCTATCTGATGAGTGTATTGAGAATTTTTAATTATAATTCTTTCACTGGGCTGACAATAACCCAAAAGATGTGTTAGCTTTTAGCCTCTTAGGCCGAGCAGTAGTTGGCCTCATGCTTCTTTACTTTTTTTTTTTTAATCTACCTCCCCTCCATGCTGTATCGTGACTTTTTCTTTGTTATAGATTCTGGGCACTCCGACAAGGGAGGAAATCAAATGCATGAACCCTAACTATACAGAGTTCAAATTCCCTCAGATTAAAGCTCATCCATGGCATAAGGTATTCATAATGTAAATGTCAAGATCTCATGTATTTATCTTTATCAGAACGCCTTACCATAATGCTTGCACGTTGTCTTTTATTAGATATTCCACAAGCGTATGCCCCCAGAAGCTGTTGATCTGGTTTCAAGACTACTGCAGTACTCCCCGAACCTACGATGCGCAGCTGTGAGTACATTATATCTTAAATTTCTATTATCTGATTCAGGCATTTTACCTTCAATCTTAAGGGACATTCATCACTAGGTATAATGCCTGTATATATTAGTTAATAGTATCTTAAATTTCTATTATCTTATTCAGGCATTCAACGTAGAAATCTGGTCAGTCAATCTTGGTAATTGTTCAATATAGTTGCAAGATGGAAGAGATTGTTTATAAACTATAGATCCTTTGTTTTTCCCCCTTTATTCTGGGATGGGTGGGTTTGGAGAGGGCATAAATGACAAAGTCCACCAAAAATATCTGATTATACAGGTCATGGTCTTAAATGGGGGATTTTGCTAAATTCTCTCTCTTGGTTGGGTAAATTTCTGTTATTCACCTAACACGATTGTAGACAGCAACACTCATGATTCTAATTCATTAAAAAAAAAAAAAAAAAAAAAGAGGTGGCTAGTCAGAGCTTGATAAAGTTTCCATAACTGGGGGCCAGTTGGGAATGTGTCTCAGAAGTTGTGGAAATTGTACAATAGCATCTTCCAATGTCTTTGTCAAGCATATTCCTGTTTGAAACTTAGCTCGCAGCTCATCTTGTTACCATGTCACCACCGAGTGTTTGTCCTAGAAGCATGTTTTGCATTGGCACCATACTAAACTTTCCAGGACCCCAACTTATTAGGGTCGGCTCTATGGATCCATTTTCCAACTAACTTGGGTTGTGCTGCTGAACAATCAGAATTGTTTTTGAACAGCAACATCTTGTCTTTTGTGACATTTTGTTCTATTTTGCCTTCTCGTTCCTCTGTTTTGTAAGCTTTGGGCTTGCTAATTATGCTCCAATTGGAATGCAGCTGGATGCCTTGATACATCCCTTTTTTGATGAGCTTCGTGATCCAAACAGTCGCTTGCCAAATGGACGTTTCCTCCCACCTTTATTCAACTTTAAATCACATGGTATGATTACATTTTATGGTTACATTTTAAACATTTAAACAATTTAAGCTGTCATTACCATGCAAAAGTCTTACAAGATCTTGTTGCCATTTGCTGCTGCTTGTCAACTAGAATTGAAGGGGGTACCGGTTGAGATTTTGGTGAGATTGATCCCAGAGCATGCAAGAAAGCAATGCCCCTTTGTTGGTTTGTGATTTGATGTGAATTGTAATGAACCCGCAATAGTGTTGTCCCTATATGGAAGCAATGAATGAATGTAATGTGTTCCTTCTATTTATGCCATTTGTTCTCCTTTCCTTCAATGTATCTTTTGTTGTATCACCTTGTTTTGTAAAAGCAGATCTAGAGATATGCCACGCATCTTGCCCAAACCCCTCGATGGGTCATGTTCTGATTACCCTGTTCCTGTATCGTCTCAGCTTGTAACCTCACATAGAAGACAAACATCAGCACTATTTAAATGTTTTTTACTGTATTGGTATTTCTAGAACACATCTGCATATGTCTAATGGCTTCTTTCTGTGCTGGTATTTCTACAACCCTCATTTGTCAGTCTTTCAAGTAATGTTATACACTATACTCATATTCTATTTTCATCATACTAAGTAAGATGTGGCACATTTATCACCATTGGATGATAAAAAAATATTTAATAAATAATTATTTAATAGTGATAAATGTATTACATTTTATTTAGTGTGATGGTAGTTTGGTATATAGAATTTTTCTTAGTTGAATAATGCTATCCTTGACGTGTTCCATTCAATACTTGGACTAATGGTTGAAACTTTCAACTTAAACACAGCTCTGTTCCACTTATTAGGCATGCTTGGTCTTTGTACTCACATAATATATAGCATGTGAATAATTTGTAGTTCATGGTTGCGGGCCCCTACCAAGGAATAGTCAGCGTGAAACTTGCCATATTGAACTCGTTTTTCTGCTGGCCCTTATCCAAGAAGCTGTTGACTATTTTAGTTTCACATTTGTGGACGATCATTGAGAGTGAAATATCCAAGAAGCTGCTGGCCCTTTTTGTAGAATGCTGTATTTAGATTTTAAATTGAGTTGAGTTGAGATAAAAGTTTAAAAATTAAATAAAATATTATTAGAATATTATTTTTTAATATTATTATTATTTTAAGATTTGAAAAAATTAAATTATTTATTATATTTTGTATTAGAATTTGAAAAAGTTGTAATGATTAGATAAAATGAATTGAGATGAATTTGAGTTCCAAACGTATTATTTAAGTTTTGTTTGGTTGGGAAGAAAGACTTTTGCTGTAGATACCAGACAAACATTATAGTGTTGAGGTGACATTTTGAATATATGTTTATTTAAAAAGTTCACATAATAAATTACTTAAAATGTATTATTACGATTGAAATTGATAAAATCTAAAGCTGAGAATTATTCCGAATACAACTGTTGGGGAAAAGCACACAGCCTAGACGAGGAGAGGAATAGAAGGAGAGGAAAAGAAAGCAAGTGAGAAGGCACGTGTTGACCATTTTATCAAGATGCCATGGTTTTTAAGCACGATCTCCGGGCTGAAATGTAAATGCCATTGACGAAAACTTCAAATAGACGAGCTTCACATAAGTTCTTGTAAAAAAATAGACTTCACTTAAAAAAAGTGTAAAAAAATTATTCTTTATTAGTGAGACTCATTTTTTTACAAAAAACTTATATGAATCTTATACCTAGCATTACTCTTCACAACATCATCAGAAACTTGAGAACTAACCAAAGACGTAAATTTCCGAAAAATGTTATTTAGGTTGTGAAAGTTTCATTCTTGAACTTGGCTGAAATCTGTACAGAGAGACTCATGAATGGTATTGCACGTAGAGATAAAGCTAGTATCAATGCCAAGCTCGCAAACTTGCTAAGAGCATTATCAATGGATGCTCTATAATATATTTTTCTTTAAAATATAAAGAAATTCTTTCAAAAGTGTCTCCAATGGATCTTGTATTTTAAAGGCACTTTACATTCTGCTACAAGAACCTTCTAGATGTGAAGGAAACTATACATCATTATAAACGTTTTAAATTAATTTCTCTCATTGTGCTGATTATCCCCATTTCTTCAAATTACCTTTATTCTCATTTCAGACCCTCTCTCTCTCTCGTTCCCACGCTTTCTTCTTTGCTTGGTGCCAAAGATAGAACCTGAAGCTGAGGCACCATCTTCCTTCGACTTCGCTTGTCGACTCCATCACCAATCAATGTTGTTCTTTTGCTTCGAGCTCTGCTCTCTACGGTTTAGCAAGCTTGGAAACCAACGACTGAGGTAAACATTAGAAACTTTTTTCTCAGAATGTTCCGATTCAGAGTAATCTATAGATCAAATACTTTGGCTTTCAGGGAATCTCTCTCTCTCTCTCTCTCCAAAATGCATGAAAGCACATAATTTTTTTCTTCTCAGAATATGGTTCTAGGAATTTTTGTGGGCACATGATTGTGAGACTTTACAGCATATGGAGAGAGTTTGCATCTAGGGATGTTTGCGTCTAGGGAGAGAGTTTGCGGTACAAAATCCATTGTAAATATTTTTAGAATTTGCTTCTAGGGATGAAGTCAGGTGACCTTCCATTTACTCATTGAACGTACCTTTTCCTGTGTTTGAGTTTTTTTCCTCGTTTTGGATTGCCTCTCAAAGGGGGTTTCTTTTGTCAACAAATGCTCATGGTCTGGTTGCCATAACCTTAAAAAAAAGTTACAATGGAGTTTATTGAAGTAGTTTATCACCACTTAAGTTGAGGTCATTCCTGTCAAGATGTTTATCACCACTTAAGTTTATGTGGTCATATCAGGAATACCAATTCCTTCTACACTTGCAAATTTAGATGCTAACCTGAAATTCAGTTTACAAATTGATTCGAGTTTGTTTGTAGTCAAGCTTTGACCTTGATATTGCTTAATTTGTTCAAGGCAATAAAATTAAGCATTATTGTGTGTTGAACAATTCTTTTTTAATTTTTTTTATATAAATAAAGATCAAAAGGAGTTTCCAAAATTTATATTTTGTCGTAAAAGAGCTAATTTAGGTAATGTAAAGGGTAAGCTAATTTAAGGTATTTTTATTTTTGTGGTTAAAAAGCTAATTTAGCATCACATAAGTTTCTCGGGACTCTCCTTTACTTGCTTGAATGTTGTGAAATTACCTATATTTTAACATGATTGTGGAAGTGCCATATTGTCAATGCTCACCCATGCATATATAAAGTGTTTCCATGTCCTATAGGATGATCCGTTGTTGTGCCATTTTTGCTCTTTTATTGCAATGGAAGTGGTTGGTTCAACAGGGTTGTATATTATTTAATATAAATGGATAGAATATATCCAAGGCATGTCGCGCTGTCTTAACAAAAATGGTTGGCTTAGTGAAATTTATTGAAGTTAAATAACACATACCCATGCTTAATAGTACTCAATATACTCTCTTACTATTTGTTGAATCAATTTATATTTTGGTGATGCCATTTACTAACATAGAAGGAAATATGCCTAAACTAAAGCCTAAGCTTTTCATGAAACAAGGTTTATATATCCAAATACTAGCACCATTCGTGTAATCAACTTCTTTTTTATTTTTGTCCACCACTAACCTACCCAGTTACTATCCTCATTTGATAAGATGGGTAACAAAGAATGTGACTTTGTTTGAGTTTTTATCAAAACAAGTGTTACTTATCAAAATTTAGAATTTCACAAACTTTTTAATTGAGTTTGATTAAGTTCCATGATCCCATTTTTTTTTTTCCTTTGAAGAATGGATTCACAACTCCATGTAGTTCATTCCTTTACTACCTTCTTACAGGAGGGGAAAAAAAGCTACAATGACTACCTTCTCACATCTTTGCATGACTTAGAATCCTAAGTTACTCCTCCCAATCCAAAAGAAGTGACTGCTAGAAAAATAAAATCCAGACAAGGAAACTTTAGTCCAGAAGAGGATAACTTACTAGTGTCAGTTTGGCTTAATACTAGTTTGGACCTGATCAATGAGGTTGATCAATCTAAACATTTATTTTGGGCTAGAGTATATGAATATTATGAGAAAAAAAAAATCCACATCTTGTGAACGTAGTTCCAGCTCTCTCACAAATAGATGGTCGACCATCCAACATACTACAAATAAGTTTTGTGAGGCCTTAACTCAAATCGAAGGAAGGTCTCCAAGTGGGGTTACTGAGCAAGATAAGGTGCACAAATAATATCATTTAATTTCATCGTTTAAATGACATTGTTTTAGATATATTTCACATCTCATTTACTGATTTTTCAAATTGAGCAAGCAAAGGAGCTTTATCAAAGTAATTAGTCTGCAATATTCAACTTTCTTCATTGTTGGACTATTCTAAGGCACCATTCAAAATGGAAACAGACTGTGGCTGAGAGCACAGTGAAAATTAAGAGAATATCAATAACCCCAAATGCTCATGTGCCAAAGTTTACATGTCTAGATGAAAACACCCTATCTCCATCTATAGATATGGATATGGAGAAACCCATTGAAAAAAAGGCTGAAAAGAAGCGAAAGAGGCAAGATAGTACATCTCTCAATCTTGTTGATATGTTGACTGAGATGAGAGAGGAGAAGAAGAGAGCAAATGTTGAGAATGGAGAAGATAGGAAATAGATTATCCGCCTTACATAAGAGAGGCTTGATTTGGATCAATAAAGAGAAGATAAAAGAAATTTTGATCAACGGATTTGGATCAATCTCTTCTTTTTATTTTTTGAATTAATTTATATTTTGATTTAGCTTATAAATTTAGATTAATTTAAAATTAAACATAATTATATGACATTGTATATGATGAGGTATTGTAAATATCAAAAGATATGAGGATATCATTGGTAGTTAAAGAAAATATTAAAAAGTATAATATTTAAATGATATGAAAAAAATAGATAAGCTGATGTATAATATATTGTAAAAGTTAATATATAAAATAGAAAAAATATATTTTGATAATATATTGTAAAGAATAAGATGAATAATCCATTGAGAATCCTCCAACCAGCTTATCAACAAAAAACGCAATTCGCAAGCCTATATTTTGACACATCAAAACACACCAATAAGGTTCTTCCTCTGTTCTTTACGTCGTTTAGAGCGTTGTCAGCGCTTACTGTAATTTTCTTCTCTACTTGAATATTTTTTACCAGTTCAATCATTTTGAGTTGTTATTATTAACTTGCCGTCAAAATAACTCTAATTCTATTATGCGTCACGTCACTACTTCGGAATAGAGTAAGGTATTGTTATTTTTACAAATGATATGAGATGAATTATAATTGAAATTAAAAATTAAATAAAATATTATTAAAATATATATTTTTAATATTATTTTTATTTTAAAATTTGAAAAAGTTGAATTGTTTATTTTATTTTGTGTAAAAATTTGAAAAAATTGTAATGATTAGATAAAATGAATTGAGTTGAGTTGAGAAAAATTGTGAAAACAAACGAGACCTAAAGCTTGCAGTGAGATATCCATATGGCTAAATTATGGCGCATTTTGTAGAGAACAAGTACGGATTCACACTCAAGAAGAAGCGAAAAAGAGTTGTCTGTTGCCAATCTACACAAGAAAATTTAGGTAAGTGGAAGTTATTAGAAAGTGATAACAAGGATGGATACTCGCAACATAGAAGTTTAATGTGTTCTCAAAAAGGCTCAAGAAAAAGCCTTAGCCTCCTCCAACTACAACCATGCATTGAAATTGATAATTACATCGAATATGTTCTTATTGTATATACAGAATGAAAATGTTAAAGTGCAAGCAATCCAGATATAAACCATCCAGGAGAAAACCATGCAAGCTTCGAGAAAAATGGGCAAACAATAGCTAAGCAAACAAGCATTTCACTCATAAATTGCCATATAAGATTTCAGCAAGTTGCCAAAAGCATTCACAACAATGCATCAAGTACATGTGCAGTAGATTTCCTTAACCATTAAAACACATTTTCTTTATTTCTTAATTTTTAAACATGTCAAACACACTTGTTTTTTTTTTGTTTTCACTGAAGCATATTAATAGAAATGCATCCAGCCACCTTTACAGAAAAACAGCCAACATGATGAGGACAGAGCTCTTGGACATGAAGTTGTGGGTGGATTGTATCAATTTAAAGAAGCTAGTACCTCCAACAATGCAGCAGCAAACTGCATTTGGGTCTCCTCGTCTATCGTCAGGAAGAGAGGCACGTGCACAAATAACGATTTGGTCCCATTTTGTTCTGCAAACCGAAGGGAATGATAGTAAACATAATTGCACACGAAGCGGCCTGCATCATCTGAGGTCATCACTTCATAACCCATCTTTGCTAAGGCCTTGGTGACCTCCTCAACTGGAAGAGAAGTCTGTGCAGGTTGGAACAAAGATAACCATTTACGAAGGGTGAAACAGAGAAAAAAGTATAGAATAGTCATGAATAAATCACAAAACCATGCCAAAGAAAAGCAATTGTCCAAACAATCCACTAGCATCAATATTGACAATGACATACATTCTACTTCTGGACAACTATGATATGCAGTCTTGTATAAACAGGCACCTCCACACAAACATCAAGACAACAAGTAAAGAAGATAAAGAGAGTCATCATGTGCTGAGATTTTGGTCAACATTAACTTTTGAGGAAATCAGTGCACGTCTAACTGTCCTGTACTCAAATCTTAATAGAAATTTTATGAGTGGGGGAATAAAAAAATAATGTATCCATGGCGTCGAAACAAAGAATACTAGACTGCAGCTCTGTTTTACCAAAGTATAAAACTATAATCTTTCGCATGTAAACCCCTCTATTTTGATTGAAGTTGGACTTAATCTCTTCCACTCGCATAAAAAAAGGAGCCAGCAGGACAACTCAAATAACTTAGACAGGTTAGACACAAAAAGTGAATGACCTGCTTCCCAAAAAGTTGACTTTTGTATCACTCGCAATACAAAAATATATTTCTTTCTAGAATCAGATCCTTCCCCACGAAAGCAACAAATCCTTAAACCAAAGCAAAAAACTAAATGCTCAAACAGAGAATTGGCCATAGATTTGTTCAAATTTTAAGTGAACAAGAAAGAAAGCACACGTAAGAAAAGTGACCGCAAATTGGTATAAATACCATTTAACTTTAGTTTCATCCATCATAGTGACAACTGCTGCAGTTCATCAAGAGAGTTTATAATCAAATAATACCTATCTATCTATACGTATGCACGTGTGAAAATATATATAGCACTACACAAATGGTCTATTATAACTCAACGAAACTATATGAAGACAAGAAAAAAAAAAATACTCTTTTTCAGGAAAGTAATGAAAAAACACGTTTTACCTTTCGTATGCGTGAAATTCCACCATCTGCAGGAATGATGGGAGCTTTCTACATAACATAAAATGAATTAACCTCAAATAAATTACATTTAGGTGCAATGAAATAAAATCTACATGTGCACAAGAAACCTTAGCAACTTCATCTAACCTGGGGCTTCCATCCCATCTCATCAGGACAACGAAAAGTAGCTTCATTGACAGCTTGATGCTCAAGGGCAAACCTAGTTGCACCACTATTAACTCCAAAGTGTACCTGAAGAAATGTAGTTACAAATGTACGGTATGTAACTCATATAAATACAGTATACAATGAATTCAGCAGCAAGGAATTGTCATTGGCTTGATGTAGATGCTGTTCTGGTTCTAGGTTAAGGTTTTAAAAGACAATTTTAGTGAAACCAAAGTAAGAGGTTAAGAGGTTTCATTAACATTTTACAATCCTCCAGTTTCATCTTCTCTCTCAAGGTGTAGAGAAACCATTATTACTTGCAAGTGTGCAATAGGATTTGCAGAGGATCCAACTGACACAAGCCAGTCTTAATCACTATGATATTAAGCAGGGGTTTGATAAGTTTCTAGACCTGTATAATGTTCCTGAATGAACTTAATAGAGCCACTAATCACATGAATTCAAAATTATTGTCAGTCTTGCATTATCTCTCATTTCTTGTCTCCTATTTTGTGTGCCAGAGGGGGGATTAGAAGGGTTGAGAATTAGCTAAATGGTAAAGCCAGAATGTTCAGCAGATCCTAGAGAGAGTTTTTATCACCCAAGTATTCTTATTGCTGTGCTGCTATTACAAGAGTACGAAGCGTTTCCAATAAGTATACAATATGCATTTCGTCAATGTTTCCAGCTATATAATGAAACTTAAATATTTTGGCTCATGCTCTGCTGATTAGAGATTGGGATTTCTAATCACAGTCTGATTTTAATAGATCTCCCTACCAGGTTGGGATCTCTGCTGGAAGAATAGGAAATGGGAAAACAAAATTTGTAATTTTTCTAATTGAAGAAAAAGATCTTATCAAAAAATAACCTTGGACAAGGAGTAATTGGGGAAAAACATACAACAAAACAGAAGAGATTAGATGACGGAAACTGACCCAAATAATTCTTCCAGAATTTGAAGTTTTGGTGTCCACCCCACTAATGGCAGATTGCAATGTCTGGTATAAGGGAGCAAGCGCTCCCTGTCCAGCAGTATCAAGAATGCTGCAACTCCCAAGAGTTAGACCTTTAGGCAATCCCTTCTTCTTCACATACTCTTTGAGATTACCAACAATTGTCTCAGTTGGATTCTCTGAAACTCCATGAAATTTCTTGAAACCCGTCACATAAATTGTTACTGCAGGAGGCCCTTCAGACCCCATACCAATTATTGAGATATATTTAAAAATGTGTTATAGTGCCTAAATCAAAAGCAATATCTGAGTACCTGCTGAGAGGAAATGGGTTAGGCAATCAGGAAGCTGCGAACACAAAATCATGGTGAACTATGAAAGCTATAATTTCTACCATCAATGTCGTTTTACAAATTTCATGGACTACTTTCAAACCAATAATCTCCATGCCCTAGAAAACCATAATCATCTGTTTCTTTTATAATTATAACACAGGGTCCTGGACTCTTCAAGCACCAAGTAATTTCCCAGGAATGTGGCAGTTCCCCCATCCCACATGTACAGAGCAATTACAGAGAGATAAACCCCAAGGCATAGCCGCCAAAGGGATTGGGGGTAGAATTCGTCAACCTTCCAAAGGTGCCTTAACTCAAGATAGAGCCACTCAACAAATTTCTAGGGCTAATGAAGCAATTATCTAACAATTTTACCAATAGAAAGTAAATTGATGGTTTATCAGGCTATAATTTTTACACTTTTGTATCTCTGTCCTACAGTTACTTCAAACCATAACATAAGGCTATTCTTTAGCAATCATAACAATAGATGTTGACGAATCATTTATATGCTGACACCAATGAATTTCCATTCCTGTAGATAACTATACAGCTTAGTATGAGATTTCCCAAAAAACGAAACAATTGGAGGAAAAAGAGACCCCTGCAGTTCATTCGGAAAGCTCCAAGGCAATATGAAAATCGGAAAGGCTCGGTAGTCTCAGTCATAGGCAAGAATATGGCAATGCGGGGAATGAGTGTATATAACCATGGAAATCAAAGTTGCTCAGAAAACAAAAAATCAGTGGAATTTATTGACAACCCAATTTCGAAAATCAATGTCGCATTAAATTAAACAAATAATCCGATCCGAAGTCAAAGGTGCACATATATTAAAGAACTATGAAGGCGAGGAATCCCAACGAATCACTGTATTAAAGAAAAACCACTCAGAACCGAAATACCAAAAACTAGAATCCAAGCAGAAAGCTTGATCAGACAGAGATTCTCACAACTATCAAAAACCCAGAAACCTACATCTAGAAACAAAGCGAGGAAACGAAAACTATAGCAAGTTGGTTGAGAAAAATTCTAGGATAAAGAACGAACATGGATTTGATTCCTTACCTCTTTTAATCTTCCCAGAAGAAAAGGAAACAAAATGGACACGCTCGCAGATCATTAAAAGAGAGCAATAAATGAACAGAACATATATATATATATATATAGACACACAGATATATACGTATTTAAATTTTCCTTTGAAAAAGGAAAAAGTTATCAAGAAAGGTGGTAGTGGAGGCCCGAGGATCGTTTTCAAACAACATGAAAATGCAAGCGCATGTGTAATTGAGTAGCATCTGTCATTGTTATTATTGGTATATGACTGTTCATGGTAGACTTCTCATACAACCTGACACTAACATTACCCGCCGTCTACGTAGGAATTTGCAACAGTAAAGTTTATCTGTTCCTCTTTCTTGTTGGAGTCTAACTAATGATGTGTCGTTTATTGGCCAATGTGTTTGCTTTTAATGATCTTAGATAAATATATATAATATGAAAAGTATTTATATCGATATGGGTGTGCAAATTTTGCGGAGACAAATTAATTTAAAAGTTAATAATTATACAATAAATTTTATTTTTTTAAATGTTTATGTGAGATAGGTTGAATATTGAGAATATCTTACTATTATTTATTATTATTATTTACAGAATATTTGAGAATATCTCACTATTTAAACGTAATTTTTTATGTAAATAATAAAAATCTTAAACCTATTTCAAAGAAACCAAAATCAACAGTCTATAAAGAAAACAAATATTCTCATAAAAACACTTTACTCGAAAAGTAAGAAACTACTTGACTCATGACTGCTGCATCTTTTGCTTTCCCTTTATTTAGGTTTAAAGCAGTGAAGATCTAGAGGAATAAGGAATATAAAAGTGCATATATATATATATATATATATATATATATAATTACCTGATTTCATTCAGTACTTTTTATAACTTTAAGTACAGTGCGGTAGGTAACTAGGAGGTTTCAATAATGTCAAAAATAATGAAAGGGTTATTATTCTATTATTATTTATTTATTATATTTTTTGTATTTGATTTTTTTTAATTTTTAATTTTATTTAATGATTAAGAGAGTGAGTATTAATAAAATTATATATATTTTTTAATTTTTTTTTGTGATTAAAGATGTTAAAAAAATATTTAAAAGAAAATGATAAAAAAATAAAAAAATTTGAAATGTCCTTGAGTAATAGATGAATTAGTAATTGAACAGTAACTCTATCACTACCTAATGCCGAATGGTTGGTCTAAATAAATTTGAAACCAAACATATAATAAAATATGATGAGATTAATGGACCTTATGTACAAAGTTGTTTGATAATTATGAGAATTATGTTAAAAAAGTGCACCAATGCCAATATTCTATACTGGGGCTTGATTAAAGTAGATAGGAGTGGCTCAAAGTTTGAATTAAATCAGATTGTTATGATGCATTTTGTCATTAATCATGACTAAAGGCATGGCTACTAATTATTAAACCACTTAAAAGTAAGCAGTGCTAGATATGATAGACTTCAAAGATAGAGCATTGGCATGTAATTATGGCCAGTTCTGACTTGCAGCATCGGATGCCAATGCAAATCGATGCAGGGGTCGTTGGTTGTCTTGTCCTTGGACTACCATTTTTTTTTTTATATATATATATACTGCCGACCATTTGACTCTATGGCCTTTTGTTAGCGGCGTTCTTGTTTGTAAGGCTGCATCTTTCCTTTGTGCATTATTATTAATCAAGGTGGTTTTGAATTTTGATAACAGCTATGAGTGTAAAACTTTTTAACAGAATAAAGAGATATGTATGATCTTTTATCTCCAACTATTTAAGTTTAAAAATTGAAAAGGCTATAAAAAAGAGTAGAAATTTTTTCTGCAGAGAAAGAACTTTTACTTTTATCTTAGAATTTTATTGGTGAGCCTAATAAAAAAATACAAGTTTCTTTATATAGACAAAATTAGAGACTCTTACTTATTACTCTTATAAAATTTGGGCTACTCTCATTATTTCATTCATAAAAAAAGTAAGGATTAACCACTTTATTTATTCAAAGCAATTATCAGATGAAGTGAACTACCTTAGGAAAGACAAATGGTTTTCTGGGAAAACTAAAAGTCTAACATTCTCTCACTTGGTTCACTTAATAGGTAAAACTGAAATGACAAAAATTAATACCCTCAATTTTGTCAATGTATCCTATACACGAACCATGGCAGTATTGCTCTTTATACTGAGTATTTCCCTTCCATGCATCACAATACATAGTATCCCTTAAAATATTTTATGAACAACTAATAAAATTCATTCAGGTCCAACTTAATCACTCAATGGATATAACGAATTCGTTACTTTATGCACAAAACTGAAATTGAATTCAACTTTATTCTTTGTGGAATATATAGCAACATGAGAGAGATTACACTTTAGATAGGCCCATATGATCCCCATGGCCCTGATGTTGTTTTACCAATAAATCTTTGGTCATTGGATCGGTTAACATCAAATCTGTACTAGTATGCTCAATATACACCACATTATTTTTTATGCTCTCTCTCACACTTAAATATTTTATGTTGATATGCTTGCTTCTGCTTCCACTCTTATTGTTTTTTGAGAAGAACACTACAACTGTGTTATCACAAAGAATCTTTATTGGTCTTTGAATGAAATCGACAAATTTAAGACCAAAAATAAAATTTTTCAACCACATGGCTTGTGTCGTTGCTTCATAACACGCAATAAATTCTACCTCTATAGTAGATGTAGCAACTATAGGTTACTTCGTACTCTTCCAAGATATAGCTCCTTCAGCAGGAAGAAAGATATATCCGGAAGTAGACTTTTTGGTGTCTACACAACCGGCAAACTCTGAATATGAATAGCCAACCACTTGCAAATTTTCTGTATGCATGTAGGTTAGCATGTAGTCCATGGTTCCTTGCAAATACTGCATCACCTTCTTTGCGGCTATCCAATGTTGAAATCCTGGGTTACTTTGATCGCGATCCAATAATCCAACTACTAGACATATGTCTAGACGGGTGCAAGCTTGAGCATACATCAAGCTACCCACTACAGATGCATAAGGCACATTTTTCATCTCCTCGTGTTCTAATATATTTTTAGGTGATTAACCTTTATGAAATTTATCACCTTTCATTATGGGAACTATAGAGGCTTTACAATCTAAGATAACAATCTTGTAAAACTTTAAATACCATTGACGGGAAGCCTATTTTAGCCATAAAGAGACATCTTCAACTTGCATACTTTTTTACTGTCATCACTGAAACCCTCAGGTTATTTCATGTTAACCACTTCATCAAGATCCCCAATAAAAAAAACCGTTTTAACATCCATTTGATGTAGCTTTAAATCAAAATGAGCTACTAAGGCCATGATTATCCTCAATGAATCATTTTTAGAGACCAGAGAGAAGGTTTAATGATAATATATGCCTTCCTTCTAATGGAATCCTTTTAGTGACAAGTCTAGCCTTATATCGTTCGACATTACCAGAAGAATATCGTTTGGTTTTATAAACCCATTTGCATCCAACTGTTGCCGCCCCTTCTGGTAATTCGACGAAATCCCATATTTAGTTCTTATAAATGGATTCTAACTCATTCATCATGGCATCTAACCAAAATATAGACTTATCTCCACTCATGGCTTGTGAAAACGTAATTAGGTCTTCTGGAAGTCTAACGTCAAAATTAGACTCAGTTAGGTATAAAATGTAATCATTTGGAGTAGCAGGCCTATGTATTCTTGAGGATCTTCTTAGAGTCACTACTTCGTCATTTGGAGATGACTCAATCGGCTCAGACTGTAAATGCAGAATAACTTCAGGTTGAACCTCATTTACGGGAACATGTTGTTCTTGAATTGGTGTCACCGCATGATCTTGTGATCTATTTTGCCTTGAGACAACCATTCTTCTTCCAAAAGAAGGCAAAGTAGCATGTTCAGGTATTTTCTCAAAAGTGACCTCTTGAGGATTCACACTCTCACTAGGTTCAACATCCTCAAGAAACCTTGCATTTTTAGATTCGAAAATTCTAGGGCTATGACTGGGATAATAAAATCTATATCTTTTTGAGTTACTTGGATACCCAATAAATAAACCACTAGTTGTTCTTGGGTCTAACTTCTTTATGTTAGGATTATAAATCATAACTTCAGCAAGACAATCCCATGTGTATATGATTTAAGTTAGGTTTCTACCATTTCCACAACTCGAAAGGTGTTTTAGAGATAGACTTGGATGGAACCCTATTAAATATATATACTGTAGTTTTAAGAGCTTCACTCCACAAGGAAATTGCATGTTAGATTCACTAATCATGCTCCTTACCATATCCATTAGCGTGCGGTTCCTTTTTTCTGAAACAATTTTGTTGTGGTACATTGAATATTGGGCAACAATGCCTTCCGCTTGAAGAAAATTTGCAAATAGACCCTTCATTTGTCCATTTTCTGTGTACTTACCATAGTATTCCCCTCCTCTATCAGATCTTACGATCTTGATTTTCTTTTCACTTTGATTCTCTACTTCTGCTTTATAGGCTTTCAAAACATCTAATGCTTGAAACTTCTCATTCAGAAGATAACGATACATATACCTAGAATAGTTGTCAATAAATGAGATAAAATATCTCTAACCATTCAGGCAAGGGGTAGGAAATGGTCCACATATATATGTATGTATAATCTCAAGAACACTTGAGCTCCTTCTTGAACCTTTAGAATTATTGTTGGTCTGCTTGCCCTTTATGCAGTCCACACAATTCTTGAAGTCAGTAAAATTGAGATCTTGTAGGACCCATTCTTTTACTAACCGTTTCATCCTCTCTATAGAGATGTGTCTCAATCTCTTATGCCATAGTAAAGAAGATTTTTCATTCAAAATGTCTCTCTTAATGCCAATTGAATGCAGGGAGATATAATTCTCCTCAAAATCGAGATGAATATCTAATTTAAATAAGTTATCAATTAAAGTTCCAGAACTAACAAGAATTTTATTCTTAAAAACAGTCAGAGTATTCTAAAAAAGGAAACTATAATATTTGATAATAAGTCTAGAAACTGAAATTTAATTTCTACTAAATTCTCGAATAAAAAGGGCATTATTTAAATCCAAAATATTTCCTGATTTGAGAATCATTCTAAAAACTCCAACTGCAACAACTTGTGAATGCCTTTAATTTTCGGTGAAAACCTAAAGTTCACTTGTTGTTGGTTTCCTTCTGGTGAGAAAACCCTGCAATGTATTCACAATATGGATTGAAGAACCAGAATCAATCCACCATGAATTTTTAGGAGCATCAATGAAAATAGATTCATGACACACAAGAGAGATAGAGCTACCTTTCTTTTCACGCCACTATTTATACTTGATGCAGCTCTTTTTACATGTCCATATTTCTTGCAAAAGAAGTAGCTCACCTTTTTGCCATTAGATTTATTGGATTTTGATGGCACATTATGCTTCCTTTTCTTTTGAGGTCTACCTTAGCCTTTCTCGGTCTTAACTTTATCATTCACGACCATATTTGCACTTTCAGGTCGATCATGCTTGATCATTTCCTCTTCTTGCACACACATAGTCAGGAGATCTGTAACTGACCAGTTTTCCTTATGTGTGTTATAAGAGATATTGAAAAACACATACTCAAATGACAGTGAGTCAATGATGAAATGGACCAAGAACGGCTCAAATATCTATTTCTTTAAGCCCTTAAGTTGAGAAACAATGTCTCTCATTTCCGTAATGTATGCACGCATATCCTTAGAACTGTCAAAAGCTTTAGTAGTGAATTGCCTGATAAGAGTGCTAGGAAAAGGCTTGTCAGAGCGAACAAATTATTCCTCACTTGCCTGCATTAATTCTTAAATTATAGCGTAGTCACCAATAGAACCTCTAATGCTCTTACTCATACGAGACTTTATGAGCATTAGACTTAGGTGATTAGATCACTCGCACCATTGGTAGTTTTCGATGACTTCCTATGTATCAGTATCCGTGGCAGCACGTAGTTGCTCCACACGGAGTGCATAGTCAAGGTCCATATCTCCCAAGGTAAAATGAATTGAATCTTTCCAGTCAGAATAATTAGTGCCATCAATCATTGGATTAAAATAAACACCATTAGCAAAGAATTGTGAAACAACAGCTGCAAAAACCAAGAAAAACATTAATGTTATGAATTCAAGTAAATTTTAACCTTCATGTGGGAAAAAGTTGCATACCAGAATAAATTTACTTATCTTTATTTATAAGACAAATTATTCTGACTATTAATAAATGATACTATCCACACCTGCAGGCAGAAGAGTAATTTTACGGTCAATACTGAAAATCATTTTCTTATACTAATTAAATCACAAAAATTAAAGATTTCCCAGTAATGATAAATCCTTCAAACTTATGATTTAGTTACAATGAGATTCCAAATTTATTTAAGTATTCTTTTAAATAATAAGGATGTTGTAGCATTACCTTCATTATTCAAAAGAAATACAGCTGGGCACTACTAAAATAGGTGAAAACCTATTAACTATAAATTAGTTGAAAGGCCCATCAATATGTATAAAGCTTGAAATTAAGCCCAAAGTCAAAACATGCATTTAAAATCCATTAATATAACCATCTAGATATGAATTCAAAGACAAAAACTTAAAAGCAAAAAGTCAAGCCCAACTCCGAAATCATTAAAGACTCATTATATGAACAAAATTGAAATGCTAATAATTCTAGCACAAAACTGAAAGGTTTAGCTTTGATACCAACTGTAAAACTTTTTAAAAGAATAAAGAGATCCATAGGATCTTTTACCTCCAGTCATTTGAGTTTGAGAATTGAAAAACTAATAAAAGATAGTAGAGATTTTCTGTAGAGAATGGACTTATAGTCTTTTGCCTTATAACTTTATGATTGAGTCTAATGGAAAACACAAGTACCTTTATATAGGCAAGACTAGAGACCCTTACTTATTATTTCTACAACCTTTGGGCTACCGTCATTATTTCATCTATAAAAAAATAGTAAGGGTTAACCACTTTATTTGTTAAGGGCAATTACTTATGCTTGATATATGAAGTGAATCATCTTAGATGAAGTGAACCATCTTAAGGAAGACAAATAGTTGCCAGAATTTAAGTTTAGGATCCATAAATCTCATATAAATTCGTTAAAAATAAAAATAGGATCTATTATAAAAGAAGAATAAGTAAATTTTTTTAAATTATTATTTTTTTCGAAGAATTGCACGAGATTTACACGTGCTAAACTTATAAAAATTATTTTTCTTTTCAAATACAAGGGAATATAGCAACTTTTAACTATATATGTATATATTTATATGTATATATATATATATATATTATATAATAGTTGGCAAAGTTCATGTTTATATATATCATTGTTTGGTTTGTGGAGTACTTTAATTTCTATACATGAGTCGATTCTTCTAATTATCGTTATTGTAGCTTCAACTTTAACTATGCCGCATTAATCATGATCAATAGTAGGGGTGTGCAGAATTCCGAGAATTCCGACTCTGTCCGACCTCCGCTCCGATGCCGACTCCGACGGAGTCGGAGTTGTCGGAATTCGGAGTAGCTCCGAATAAATATTCGGAGTCGGAGCTCGAAGGAGCTCCGACTCCGACTCCGAATTTTTTTTTAAACCCAGCTCCAAAACGACGTCGTTTTGGAGCTGGGTTTAAAAAAAAAAAATTTGAACGACACCGTTCCACTAAATATGGAACGGCGTCGTTCCACATTTCCTTCTTGAAGGGGCTTCTTCTTCACGAACGGCGTCCTCTTCCTTTTCACTTCTTCTTCTTCCTTCTTCCTTCTTCACTTCTTCTTCCTCCTTCACTTCTCTCTCGCGTCTCCCGTCCCAGTGACTGAACCAGTGAACCAGTGAAGTTCAGAACACCGTTCGTCGTTGCTCCTCCCTGCCGCCGTCCCTCTGTTCAGCTTCCAGCCTTCCACCTACGGTGAGCCCTAAATTTATGAGCCCTAAATTTAATTCAAGCACGTCTCTTATGAATTGGAGCCAGTAGTTGTGATTCTTGTGATTCTTGTGTATTGAATATTCAATATAGTCCCCAACACGGCGCTCAAAAACATGAATTTTACATTGTTTTGAAGACTTGCGCTCGAGCGAGGTGTCGAGCGCAAGTCGAGCGCACGTTGTATTGAACATTGGCTCGAGCGATATGTCGAGCGGAAGTCAAGCGAACCTCTCTGGAAGAGTTCTGCTCGAGCGCTACGTCGAGCGCTCATCGAGCGAACCTCTCTGGAAGAGTTCTGCTCGAGCGCTACGTCGAGCGCATCGAGCGAAACTCTCTGTATGGATTCTGCTCGAGCGCGACGTCGAGCGCAGGTCGAGCGAACCTCTCTGTATGGATTCTGCTCGAGCGCCACGTACGTCGAGCGAACCTCTCATGCTCGAGCGCCACGTCGAGCGCACGTCGAGCGAACCTCTCTGGATGGATTCTGCTCGAGCTCCACGTCGAGCGCACATCGAGCGAACCTTCTGATGGGTTCTCGAGCGCACGTCGAGCGAACCTCTCTGTATGGCTTCTGCTCGAGCGCACGTCGAGCGCACGTCGAGCGAACCTCTCTGATGGCTTCTGCTCGAGCGCACGTCGAGCGAACCCATCTGGATGGGTTCGTCTGAGTCAAGCGCACATCAACCGAACCTCAATGTAATAATACATCGATACATGTATTATTATGATACAATAATACATGTCCTATTGTATAATACAATAGCCTAGTTTATTTTTAAACTAATTTTTTGCTTCTAATTTAATTTTTTCAGCTTCATTGATTGTGATATGGATCCTAGACATAGTGGAGATGATCGTCCACAAGGGGATGTAGCGGATGCCAATGCTACAACTCCTACACCGGTGGGTACTTCCACCCCTAGAGCCACATCTAGGGCAGCTACATCTAGAGCAGCTACATCTTGTGCGAGTAGTCGACTCCCACTCCCAGTTGATATAGAGGATGAATATATGTTCAACGAGGAGGAGGAGATGCCCATTGAGTAAGATCAACCACCACGGCCTTCTAAAAAGAGGTCGTGGACATGGGAGCATTTCACCAAAATTTCTGGTGAAATTGCGAACCCAGTGGCAAGATGTCATTATTGTGGATCACTTTATGGATGCCATTCGAAGAAGCAAGGTACCAGTGTGTTGATAGCACATCTAAATGGTTGCCAACGATATAAGATAGCGAAGGGATTGCAAGCCACTGATCAGACCAACCTCAGTTACCAAACTTCTACAGCCACTGATGGTACACAGACTAAGAAATTGGTCATCCCTCAATACAGTGAGAAGATGTTGAGGGACATGCTTGCAGAGATGATAATTACTGATGAGATGCCATTTACCACAGTCGAGAAAAGAGGCTTTCGAAAGTTTCTAAATTTTGTTGAGCCACGATTTCCCATTCCATCACGGTATACAGTGATGCGAGATTGTATGAAGAGGCATGCGAAGGACAAGGAGGAGATGAGGAAGATGTTTATTACCACTGGCCAAAGAGTGTCTTTTACGACTGACACATGGACTTCCATACAGAACGTCTGCTACATGTGTATCACGGCACACTACATTGACAGTGAGTGGATTTTGCATAAAAAAATTATTGGTTTTAAAGAAATTGTGGATCATAAAGGTGCATCCATTGGGGCGAAGATGGATGATTGTTTAAAGGACTGGGGAATTCGAAAAGTGCTGTGTATTACAGTTGACAATGCCAGTGCGAATGAAACAGCAATTGATTGGTTTAAGCGGAACACGACGGTGAGAGATGATGTCATTCGGGCCCACGAGTTTATTCACGTTCGATGCTGTGCTCATATCATTAACCTCATAGTTGTTGAGGGATTAAAAGAGGTTCATGATTCCATAACCCGAGTCCGCAACATTGTACGATATGTGAGGGGTTCCCCTCAAAGGCTTGCCAAGTTTAAGGCAATAGCAGAAGATTTGAAGATTGAATGTTCTAGTATGCTGTGCTTGGACGTTCCGACTCGATGGAATTCTACATACATGATGTTGGATGTGGCACAGAAGTACCAAAAAGCATTCGAGCGGATGGAGGTCAAGGATGGGGGCCTGAGGTATGCTTTGTTGGAGCCAGCAGGACAGGGGCTCGGTGCGCCAGACGCACATGATTGGACCAGTGTGAGTTATTTTGTTGAATTTTTAAGAACTTTTTATGAGATAACCATGCGACTATCTGGATCCAAATATACGACTGCGAACTCATTTTTCAGTGAGCTCTCAGAGCTTCACTTCCAGTTGGAAAATAGTTGTACTGACTCTGCTGGATTGTTATCTGATATGGCTACGAGGATGAAGATCAAATATGATAAATATTGGGGGAATATTGAGAAGATAAATAGATTGCTATTTGTGGCTGTGATCCTTGACCCTCGAGTTAAGTTGGCCGTTCTAGAATTTTGGGTAAATTCCGTCCTCGGGGCAGTGAAGGCTGGAGAGTTTATTAGATTGCTAAAAAGTGATGTTGATGACTTATATCATCACTACAGTACTAGTGCTCAGCCTTCATCCGCAGTTGGTAGCTCCTCACATTCGAGGCCGACAGGATCGACAGTTCCCTCAGGTGATACTGACCCATCTGTAGGGGTTAGAGGCAATCGTGTCATACGGCAGTATCATCAACTCATGTCAACAAGGAATATTATGCATTGTACATCTGAGATTGAACGATATTTTATGGAAGCTGTCGAGGCACCTAGTGATGTATTTCAGTTATTAACTTGGTGGAAAGTTAATTCCACCAAGTATCCAGTCCTTTCCCGTGTGGCCCGAGATGTGCTAGCCATTCCTGTCACTACGGTTGCCTCAGAGTCGGCATTTAGCACTGGAGGTCGCGTGTTGGATGCTTATCGGAGTTCATTGTCACCGTCAACCGTGGAGGCCCTCGTTTGCACACAGAATTGGATAAGTGAAACGCCCATTGGACTAGATACCGTTGGCGTTGATGCCGAGAGCTATAGGCTTGAATCGGGTAAGTTTATATGCTTTTAAATGATGATTTAATTATTTTTAATGTTTCTAACTTCTACTTTTTATGATTTTATAGATCTAATTGTGAACCCTAACATAATTACCGATGATTGAGAGTTTGGAACGGACGCTACTTGAGAGTTGTGATGGAGTTGAGAGAACCTCCTTTCTTGGTAAGAATCAAATTATTCTTTTACCGTATATAATTTTTTATTATCAATTTTTTTTCATCTATTGATTGCTATTTTCTATCTTCATTTCAGGCGTGACCAATGGAACATTGGGGTTTGAGTGAAACCCGTGTTTAATTTTTATGTAATTATATTTCAAGACTGAGTCATATTGTTATTACGTTATAAATGAGACTGTTATAACTTATGGCTGCATCATACATGTTATTTACTTTTTAAACTATTTATATAGTTATATTTATGTACTTATATCCCAAGCAAATACGTGGGATAAGTACTCTTTATTCTATAATTTCTATTATTACTTATACATCATCTCTCAAAAGTTTATAATTTATTATCCAACTGAAATTAATCGAATTATACAAATTCGTACCATCATTCTTTTCTATAAAATTTTAAATTTGTGTAATTTTCAACTCATGAGTCATGAGCACTTTTAATGCTAAATTTCAGGCGGACATAAAATAAATTAAAGATATAATCAAAATTCAGTAACAAAATCAGAACGAATATTTAAATTATTGAAAACTCTTGAATAAACCAAATATTTGTAGATGGTTAACTTTTAAAAAAATATATATATGTTGCACACTATCTGAAACGAAATTGAACAACAAAATTTAAATAATAATAAAAAAAAAAATTCTGAAATTGAGTTCAAAGGTTGGAGCTCCGACCTCCGTTCGGAACTCCCTCCGAACTCCAGTCGGAGTTCCGATCGGAGATCGGAGCTCCGACCTCCGTTCGGAGCTCCGATCGGAGGTCGGAGCTCCGACCTCCGATCGGAATCGGACTCCGACTACGTTCGGAGTCAGAGTCGGAGGGGAATTTTGGCTTCGAATCCGGTCGGAGTCGGAGGTCGGAAATGACAAAAAGGAAATTTTTTGTTGATGGATTCTGTTTCAATTCACTTTGAATTATTGTTTTTGTCCTCTTTAACATTCATGACAACATTGGTGAAACCAACTTGATAAGAAATTAAGGTTAATTGTCGTCCAATTGCAAGGCTGATTGTGTGTTTGTGTGTGTTTTGAGTTTCATTTTTGTCATTCTGCCCAAGCTCTAATTGAGAGACCATTGTTAACTTGGATGCATGTACTGTTTTTTATGAATTCTCTTTGTTTAGAAGTCCTTTCCATATACAACCTTTCCAAATCCAAGAGTTTCCAAAATTATGGATGAACCAAGAAGATGGAATGAACTCCTTTTACATGCCCTGTTTTCCCCCAACAGTGTATCAAAAGTTCTCAAAATCCCTTTGTCATAGTATAATTTTGTTTCTGCTTCTCAAACATAGATTATCTTTGCTAACTTCTCTATTTTTGGAATGAATGTTAGTCTGTTGTGGATAACTTCAATAATCAAGCAACGATTGAAAGTTGCAACTAAAGGAAATTAAATGATCTGGACTCAAAAAGTGTCAGATCAATGACTGTTAATTCAATGCGTGCTAGAAGATAAGTTTTCCATAAAATTGTAAAATTGTGGACAAATCACATTTTATTTTATTTTATTTTTCATTAAAAGGGTCCTTGAATTCAGCAGAATTGAAGTACCAGATGCCACATGACATAATTTGCTGTTAGCTAGCACACTTATAAAAAAAAAAAAAATGTTGTTGGCACACTTATTCACTGAAAGGTAAAAGTGATGTATATCTGGTATAATGCTACACCATGCAATCATATTTTTCTGAGGATGTGACTTTTCTTTTCTTTGTTTAATGCTACACCACCTTTGCTTGTTCATAAGTCTATGATTTTCTATTACATTTCAACTTTAATTGTCAATGACTTTGTTTTTTCTGTGAAGTGTTCAGAATTCTTTTAAATGTGATTGAGATTTTCTGAGATCAACAGCGGAGGAAATTTGAAGATGGTTGTACTCATGGATATAAATTATTGTGATGAGAAACTCGTAAATTTGTTCATTGTAAAATTGATGTTTTGTATTGTGATGTAAACAATGTAATATGTAGTATATTGTGTTGATGTCTAATTATTTATTTTGTTTTATAAAAATTTTGAATGGGCAATAAAAAGATAAAAAAAAATAGATATATAGATATTCATTATGTAAAAAATAATAAACATAAAAGGCCTATAAAGAAAAACCTTTTAAAAAGTGCTGAAAAAAAAAAAAAAAAAAGAAGCAAAATCTCTGGGTTTATTGAAGAATGTAAAAGAAAAAAGCAAAAATTCAGGATTTCTTGAAGATTTAAAAAAAAAAAAAACACAAAAAAATCTGGATAATAAACCCGGATATCTCCGGGTTTTAATTCTGGATATCCGCCTAGATTTTAAATGGATTTATCCAATTGGATATCCACCCGCTTTTAAATATCTGGATCTGGATTTGATATTCCCAGATCTGGATCCGGATGAACAGCCCTATATTCAGACAGATATCTGCCCACTTTTAAGTATTTGGATCTAGATTTGATATCCTCAAATTCGGATATGGATGAACAGCCCTATGGCTAAGTTCGAATGATATTCAAACTAACCATCGAGCTAAAAAATGCTTACAACAAAACCGTGGGGACAAAATGGATGGTTTTCTCAGTAGATCAACATACTACCAGCTTAATGGAGGTCATGACAATTGACAGAGGATCATGTCAAAGCTGAGTGCTATGATGGATGGAGCAGACTGAGGTAAAATTGAAGTGGCAAAGTTGACGAGCATCTCTCTACTTAAATGGCTACATTTTGTTAAAGAGAAAGATGCGATTAACACATAAATCTTATACAAGAAAATTGAAAATAGATAATTTTGCTCTTTTCATCAAAGCTAGCCTGGACTCATCAAGTACAAATAAGACCAATTGCCGTAGTTCTATTGCATGGCATATTGGCATGCAAAATCATGATCAATACTGATCAAATTTTTAAATTGATCTACTGCTTGACTACATCAATTTTTACATTCTTCTGCATGACCAAAAGTTTATTAGTTTGCTGCGTTTCGATATTGAGTTAAATTGTGAATAGTAATATTTTAACATTTAGGAGTGGACAGCGGGGGCCCGCCCCCCACTAAAGGTTACAATCTAAAATATAATTCTAATGAGTTTATATTTTTTTGAATAAAATTTATAATTATATTATATTATAATTTAGGTCTAAAAAATATTAGACTTAAAAAAAATTATAGATTCAGTGAATCACTGGATTGAGCGGAGGGCGGGGTGTGGGATTGAAACCGCACCTCCCTCATGGTGCAGGTAGCACCCTTAATCTCATTGAGATGTGTTTAATTTTTTTATGAAAAATTAAAAAAATAGTAAATCTCATCAATCAATCATGATTTAACATGAATTGAATTTGATTTAACAACCAAACATAGCCTTTAAGTTTGCAAGATCGATGAAGTTTAGTAGCTAGCTGGAATGTCGTCATTAAAAAATTACGTACCGGGCTATCATAGCACAACGTAAAGTGCCAATGTATATCGTGCATTTTTAGTAAGCAAAAGATCGATTCTAGAAGTGCCTGATTTTTTTATTTTTTTTCCACCATTTTGCGATACCGCTTCTTCTTCCTCGGTGGCAGCTTGAGAATCGATGATATAGTGCGTGTAGTTCGGAGGTAGCTAGAAAGCAATAAATCAACAATTTTCCATTCTAAAAGAGAAAAGCATGCCAAATCAGAAACTTGGGTGGGAGTGAAAGGGGAGGAAGAGAGGGAGGATCTGCTCTTCATTTAAATTGAGAGAAGCGGATTTAGAAAAAGTTGGTGTAATTTCTCGTTTATTTTTAAAAAATATCTCAATTCATCTTATCTCATCAATTTTTTTAAAATTTTAATATAAAATAAAATAAATAATTCAATTTTTTTAAATTTTAAAATAAAAATAATATTAAAAAATATATTCTAACAATATTTTATTTAATTTTTAAACTTTAATTTCATTTCATCTTATCTGTAAAAACAAACAAGATCGAAATTCTGAATCAATATTTTCTAAATAGCATAAAAAACTAATTAGCAAAATAACTTCAAGAATCGTCTACTCTACGGTTACAATGTAATTAATCAATACATTTTATGATCGAAAAGTAATATTAAGTATAAATCTTAGATAGATAAATTTTATATAAGCGTTTTATAAAAAAAAATAATCACATTAATAAAAAATAATTTTTTACAAAAAAATTATATAAAATTTGTCTATTCTAGTAAAAATCATTTATCTTTTATCGAAGCAATAATGTCATTTTCAAAGCATTTGTTTCCATAAGTACTTATATGTGATTTCAGAACTTATTGAATTGTGGCATGAATGATTATTATATAAAGATGAGAGTTTGAGCGCATTGAGATGTGAGTCAAATCCTAGCTAAGCATCGGCATCCCCCAAACAAAGATCATGTTTAGATGTTAAAATGAGTTTAGTTGAATTGAATTGAGATGATAAAATATTATTTTTTAATATTATTATTATTTTAAAATTAAAAAAAATTGAATTAGTTATTATATTTTATATTGAGATTTAAAAAAATTATAATGATAAATTGAGATGAGTTGAGATTAATTTAAAATTTAAATAAAGCCAAACACAAAGATCGAGGAGGGACTTCCTTTAATTTCAGTCAAATATGTCTTACGTACGTACCTCTTCCTCGACCAGAAAACCAAAGTTCCAGTACTCTATCCTCTCCCCAGCCCCTTGTAATTCTGAAAACTACCCACTGTTTTGGAAAGTAGCCTGGCATTATCTCCTGCGTAAACCAATTGCTCTGCACGTCATGCACGCACCTGCATACACAGCCAATCTGTTTAAATCTCCCTGCGCGCTTTGCTCTAACATATATCGATCTGTCGATCCTTGAAAGGATATCCAGTACCGTTCAGCTCAGACCTCCCAATTGACAGTACAAGGTACTTCACATCTTCACCAATGACTCTTTTCCTTTCTCTGATCTCTTCTTTTTCGTCACTTTGACTCACTCACTCAACGTCACTGCATGGTCCCCTAGCTAGCTACACGACATGACATTACATGCATCCAACGGGCTTTTCACAAACTCAATGAATTCGATATCAGTATCATCTGACCCGCTCATTAACAGTTGTAGCCATGCATGCAACCTTATTGGCCCTGATCACTCTTGCAGATACGATAGCTAGGCGAGCCTCATGATCAACATCCAACTTCTCATATAATATATATGGTACATCTACAGCTGATGATATATATTCTTCCATGACTTTATTTTTTGCTCTCTATCCTCGGATTCCATTACCATTACCTTTTTCTTTCGGCTGTCTGAGTTGGCCTAGCTTGTTTCTTAGTTTGTTTATGAGATAAGATAAATTTAAATAAAAGTTAAAATTTAAATAAAATATTATTAAAAATTTATATTTTTAATATATATTTTTTAAAATATATGAGTGAGAGAGAGTAGTTGTGGGACAAGTTAAGAAAGTTAGTCCCAAACTAATTAAGGGATAGGACATGATTATATTCGTTTCTGAGTCTATCATGACTCGTGACCCAAAAATGATATTTGTTTTTGAGAAATACTTTGAGTTTTAAATTTGAGATCCAAAAAATGTCTTGAATGGGTATTGTTTTTTTTATTAAATGATTAAAAAAATATTTTTTAATGATGTTATGAATTTTTTATTTTTTTTAAAAATATTTATGATAATTAAAAAAATATATAAAAAAATTTACTCTATTTAAAATAATTTTTGAATTCTAAATTCGAGCGAGATTCGTTGCAGGACTCTTTGTTTTTTGTACAGCGTTACGTACGTATTTGATATACAGCTGACACTGGGGCATAGTGTTAGGTTCCCATCACAGTCATGTATGTGCTTTGGGGTCCCTCAGATCATTTTTTTTTTTTTTTTTTTTGTTGTTGCTTTCTTTTGATCAATTGGGGCCTACACTGGTATTGTGAGTTTCAACTTTCAAATTGGTTGAACTCACTTTGATGGCTCAGTGAAAAAAAGAAGAAAGCAAAAGAAAAATGATTATACTGAGAGATGACTAGTAAGGACTACATAAAGGTTAGGCTCCCAACCCCTGACTTGAAGAGCTCCACGTACATTTTGGTTTGGAGTCAAACCAATCTTCCGCGTTATACTTATGGTGGCTCAGACTGGTTACTGTAAGATAATTATTTATTTACGATTAATTTTAATAAAATTATTATTTATAATTAAAATTAGTTATGAATAGTTTTTTAATTATAATAAATTGATCACAAAAATCTATTTTTCAGCTTGTAATATTAGAGCATCCTTGAAATTGGACAGTGAAACTCATTTTTTTTAAAAAGTTAAAAATTGAAAGAATGAGAATTACTATAGATATAAAAAGATTATATAAAAGTAAATTTATAAACTTGCATAACTTCGGGTGAGGCGTTAAATTTACTTTACATTAAAAACAACTTTACAATCCGACATACTCGATTAAGCCACGTGAATTTATAGATTTACTTTTATATAATTTTTTTGTGACTAAAGTATTTATCATTTTATATATAAGTTTAACACATGCCAATCTTATACAAATTATTTAAAAATTAAAAGAAAATTTATTATGAAGAAATAATATTTTTTTTATGAATTTTTAATGTTTTTAAAAGAACATTGACTATATTGTGTTTGAATGTTGAACTGAATTAAGTTGAGATGATAAAATTATAATGATAAATTAAGATGAATTAAGATAGATTTAAAATCTAAACGTATCTTAAATTTGTACAGATAATTTTAATTTTTTTTTTTATCATTTTGGCGCTCAAACCAATGTATTTCCAAATATCATAATTATACGCGACCCATGAAGCTGATACTAACCTAAAAAGTAATAAAAGGATTGGGACAGGTGAGGTTGCATCCAATAATCCAATTAGAAAAAATTAAAAAAAAATGTTATTTAATTGGATTATTCAGGTCATGGTTCAATCAGACCAAAATGCACGTGACTTGATTGAGATGTCATGTAATTTTCAACTAAAATTTAAATTTTAAACGAAAAATATAATACTTATTTCAAACCTTTTATATAATTTGAAATTTGGGTTGAGATGTGTACTTGCGTGTCAATTTTGTAAAACGGAGTTATGTCCGAAAAGAGACTCTTCCAAGAGGCTTCGTTGATATCTTGACTTCAGCCCGTTTGAGATCGAACTCCAATGCTTATTATTTATATAATAAATTTTTCAATAAATTATCATTCATCATCTCACATTTTACGTTCTATAAAAAATATTTTCATATTTTATAAAAAATATTCTTATATTTTATAAAAAAATTATAAATATGAGATGTGAGAGTGAATAGTAACTGATGCATAATAAATTCTTTATTTGTAAATGCAACATTCTTGAATTTAAGGAATATGTTTAGATTATAAGAGTATTAACTCAGATTAATTTATAAATAATAGAAAAATAATAATTAATAGTTTATGAATAATAATAATAAATTTTTTATAAATAATAATAAAATAATGTAAAAATATCTAATTGAATTGCCAAAGGCGATCTCGTTAGACAGATCAAGTAGATGGAAAAAGAGAAAAACAAGTAGCATCAAAATTATCCATATCCCATTATTCGGATGAAGAATTAATGGTGTAAAAAAAAATGTAGAGGGCATGAGCTGGCTAAAGTTGCCAATCATGACCTAAAGTTGCCATCAAGGAACCAAGTCGATCTATAGCAAGATGCCATGGCAGTACCTCATCACCCATATATGCATATGCATATATATGATCATGTCATGGTGCTGGCGTCACACATGCTCACATGGTCGAAGGTGGAAACAATATGATTACGTTATGGGCAGTGAGTAAGTGATGTATACGATGATTTTTATATATTAAAATTAAGACTTTTGAATGATTGATAATTAACATAAATAATGTTACATATAATCGTAAAATAAGTATTGTACAGTCACTTTAAAAAATAGTGAGATTTATTATTAAAAAAATAATTTTTTTTTATATAAGTCTTATATTTATTTATTTTTTTTAAAATAACTGTACGGTACTTATGTATTTACGACTACAAATATCATTTCTCAATTAATATATGGTCATGGTGAGTACTGCATAACGATGGTGTGATCAGTTTACGCGGTTTTAATTCATGAAATTTGAGTAGGCTACACAAACCCAACACCACGCCACTCTGGATGATCTCTCTCTCCCCTTGCTATTTATTTATGGTCCATGCATCCAACCCAGCAAGACATGGAGGGCAAAACATATTCTCTATATTTTATCTGCTGTCTCTCACTTTCTCTCTCTCTCTAATAATCAGGCAGTAGGTGTGCAAGAAAAAAAAGAAAACAGCCTTCTTCTTTAGTTTTTTAAAAGAAAATCTCTCTCTCTCTCTCTCTCTCTCTCTCTCTGATATTTTGTTCATCACAGAAATAAGCATATTGGGTAGCAAAATCTATTATATATATACTCCATTTCTTGATCTTCTCCTCCTTCTGAAACGCGCTTCGAAATATGGAAGGAGAACGAAAGAAGAGGAAGATATTGGAAAGTGAAGAGGGAGAAGATGATGAAGATGATGAAGAGAAGAAGATACAGAAGTTCTTTGATTTGATTAGAAGCACACGCGAGGTGAGAGATCGTTTGAGGAGTAGTACTGGTTTCAATGAATCAAAAGATCAGAAAGAAGAGAAGACTAGAGTTGAGAAAGAGATCAAGGGAATCACAGTCTGGAATCCTACGTTTCAACCAGAAGATTTCATACAGGATGATAAGTCCTCTAAGAGTACTAGTCCTGGTGCCACCCAACAACCAGGTCCTTCTAAAAGTACTACTAAAGGAAACGAAGAAGAAGATCAAGATAGATCAGAAGATGGTAATCATGGTTTAGACCTAAACCTTTCTTTGTAGCAGCGTTAAATAAAGGAGTGTTTACATATGATATATGCATGCTGAAAAACTAAGGTTTTGTATTGCTTTGATCAGAAAGCAGAACTTGTAGTACTGCATGCGCATCGTAATCCATCTGTGCTATATATATATATATATATATATGTTGAATTTGTTGACATTTTTATCTCCTGTTTGCCCTAAATAACATATGGTATGATAGCATTAAAGCCAGATATGGGAAACTGGGAATCCATAGCTTTCAAAAAAGGTACAAACTAGTCCACCATCTGAAAAATAAAGATTATAAGGAAATAAAGATCAACATAAAAATTGTACTACTTCAACTCAGAAGAAGGAAACGACCGAGAGAGACCGAAGTCAACTTGGAGAATGATATCAGACAGAGAGAGGTACAGTAAAGCACCTTTTAAGGACACCATGAAATGGGCATGCAATAATGTCTGACAGAGAGAGGTATGGCGAATTGGGTTTGCCTCGAACTTCGTAAATTTGAGAGTGAGATTTGTTTAGAAATGAAAAATTTTTAATTTTTATAAAATTTTAATGATATTTTAATTATATCATTGACTAATCTTTTTAGAATATAAATCATATGATTTAAGGGTGCGTTTGGAACTTAAACCACTTTCAACTCATCTCAACTCATCATTACAACTTTTTCAAATTCCAACACAAAATATAATAAATAATTCAACTTTTTCAAATTTCAAAATAATAATAATATTAAAAAATAATATTCTAACAATATTTTATCATCTCAACTCAATTCAACTCAACTCACTTCAACATCCAAACACAACCTAAGTCTTCTATTAGAACGATACATATCCCGAACATATTATCATATTTTTGTGGGAGTGAGCAAAGTTTTAAAAAATAGGAAAAAAATAATTCTCTGCAAAAATCCTGAGTTGGCTGGGCTGTTGCAGTGAGACCATGAGCTTCAAGCAAATAGTTTTTGTTTGAATTTGAGTTTGTGCGGAGCACAATTCGAGTGGTGCTAGGTGTTAATAAGTTGGAAGTACTGTTTGTATCATCACCACATTTTATGATTCAAACCGAAACTGTTTTAGCTTTATGTCAAGCGTACTTTGAGGTTTCGTTTGGAATTAAAAATCCTCTCAATTCATCTCAATTTATTATTATAACTTTTTCAAATTCCAATACAAAATATAATAAACAATTCAACTTTTTCAAATCTCAAAATAATAATAATAATAATAAATAATATTCTAATAATATTTTATCAACTTAACTCAATTCAACTCAACTCACTTCAACATCCAAACGCAACCTGAATCTTGGACAGAAATTAGGGGGGGAAAAATCTAGATACATCCATTGATGGCAGTCATTTCAAACAGAATTCAACCAATAAAACGATTTTCAAGTTTTGGTGATTAGAGAGTCGTGAGATATTAACGAAGGGTACCTAGTAGCTCTACAGTCACGGCCACAATATTATTAAAAAATATTTTCTTAATTATTAAATAAAAATAAAATTTCATCAAGAGTCACTAGCGATAACTCCAATAAGAAGAGTAGTGTTTTCCATTGATACAAATTCTTGAATATGCCACGTCACTTGGTGTGATAGTTCCTTCAAAGTGGCTTGACAGATGATCACTCTGATATTTAATTTCTTAATAGCGCAAAGGCTCTATCTTGAATGTAAAATATAACTCTTTTTTTTTTTTTATTAAAAGGGTTCCTGCAACGTAGACTCTACAAACAAAAAAAAAAAATGAAGAAATATTATAGCATCAAAAATCAAGAATTACTTGGCTCACTTCTATGGATCTCAACACAAATTCTACCATCTCTTAACAGCAGGCCTGAGAAGAAGAAATGCTAGAGACTCCACTGGTCAATGGACCCACTTGTTATTGAATCTTAATTTATTAATCACTTTAGATTATTATATATTTCATCCAATCCACAAATCTCGGAGTAACTAGAAAATCTTTTTGAGAAGCAAATTTTGGACCAAGACAACGAATTATTCAATGCGGTGCCAAATGAAGAATAAATCTTTGGAAGTTTAAAACAAATTCCAAATTGCAAAGTGCTAGGTCCAGATGGTATGACGGCCCTCTTATATAGACATTATTGGAGCATCATTAAAAAAAAAAAAGAGGTCATCCAAGCAGTGCAAAATTTTTTCAAAAGTGAAAGACTCTTGAAGCAGATGAACCACACCAATATTGCTGTCATCCCAAAAACTCAAAGTCCAAGTTCCCTGAGCCAATACCGCCCAATCAATCTCAGCCAATACCGCCCAATCAATCTCATAAATGTCAACTATAAAATCATTGCCAAAATATTGGCCAATCGCTTTAAAGCCACACTAGCTAATATTATCTCTCCCCTTAGACAACTTTTGTCCCAAGCTGCAAAATAAAAGAAAATACCATAAGCACTCGCAAGTTATTTCGCCACCTCAAAAGGAAAACTAGGAAAAAGGGTTTAATGGCCATAAAACTCGACATGGAGAAGGCTTTCGACCTTGTTGAATGAGAGTTTCTCTTTACAGTAATGAAAGTATTGGGATACAGTCAAGGATAGATAAATCTGATAAAAGAGTGTGTAATAACTGCAACCTTCTCTATCATTATAAATGGCTTACCAAGGGGTTTCTTTAAAGCGCAAAGAGGATTAAGCCAAAGAGACCTAATTTTGCCATTTCTCTTCATACTAGTCACAGAGACATTATTAAGAATTCTGTTAAAAGTTGAAGCGCAAGGTACCCTTGAAGGAAGAAAAATCAGTAGAAATAGTCCACCCATCTCACACCTACTCTTCGCAAATGACACAATCATTTTTGTGAAAGCCACAGAAAGAATTGCTCAAGTTATCTCTGAAAGCTTAGCAAAGTAATAGCAGTGATCGAGGCAAAAAATAAACTTGAGCAAATCCTCCATCTTCATCACAAGGAATACATGTCCATCAACCAAACCAACCACCACTCAATGGCTTCCTTACAAAGCATCTTCAGCTATAATGAAGTATTTGGGCTTGCCAACTTCCTTTAGTAAGAACAAAAATGAAAACTACAAAATTGAAAGGTTGGAAATCAAAGCTTTTATCACAAGCAGGAAGAACAATGCTAATCAGATCAGTAGCAAGCACCATCCCATCTTATCATATGACCTCTTTTCAACTCCCAAAATCAGTATGTAAGGCTCTCGACAGTAGTTTCAAAAGATTTTGGTGGGGATTCCCAAAAGAAAAAATCCACAACTTGACTCTAAAATCATGGAAATCAATTTGCCAGCCAAAAAAACCAAGAGGGCTCAGACTCATACTGATGGAAAAATGGAATCAAGCTTTATTAGCAAAGACATGATGGGAAATAAGTGAAAGACAAAATGGTCTATGGTAGTCAATTCTCTCAACAAAATATCTCAAAAACTTGAATTTATGAAATGCAGCACCAAAATCATCAGACTCCTACCTGTGGAAAGGTTTTCTCCAGACAAGAGGCTTACTCAAAAAAGGAAGATACTACCATATAAATAATGGGCTTCCGGTTAATATCTAGTCAGAACTGTGGATTCCCTCAATGGAAAATTTCACACCAAATTCGATCCGAGGAATGGATCAGATCCACCATTCCTTAAAGGTTTCAGATATAATCATAGAAAACTCACGATCTTGGGATACGCCAAAAATGCAGAATCTATTCGACCAAGAAAGCATTACAAAATTCAAAAAATTTCACTATCGACAAACTCTCAGAGACAAGACAAGGTAATTTGGACCCCAAACCACAATGAGAAATTCTTGATTAAAACAACTTACCACATAACAATCAGTACCCAAGACTCAGCTCAACAAATTCCCACACTGACCCTGTCCAAAACCTTATGGAGTCTAAGAATCCATGACCATCATAGGAACATCCTCCCCACCAAATCAAGATTGAGCGCAATTGTTCCCCAACTTGACTTCAAAGAATGTCCACTATGAAATCAGGCAGAAGAAACCTTGCTAAATCTTTTTATAGAGTGTCTAATAAATCGAATACTATGGCAACAATGTCTCTGGCCATTAAATTTAGCAAATCTACCCATATACCCCATTTCAAATTGGATAAAGATGATCTTATACCCAAAATAGGAGTTGAGACTATGGGACACGAAAAAGCACCTCATCCAGCTATTCGTGGTAGTAATAATGGATTTTGTCTTGAGGAAACGAAATGATATAGTTCATAACCATGCTTCCCTATCCCTTGAGACGACAAAAAATCATTTGAACCAGGTCTATGAAGAATACAAGAAAGCATTGGAAGAGAAATAAAAAAAGCAAGAGGAAGCCTCCGCTACCAAATTATCAAAGCATTTAATTCCTTTGATGCTGCATTTAGAGATGAGTTCTCAGTATCATCAGTGATACGTAGGGACCACAACGCAGACATCTTGGAGAGTAGAACAGAAAAAATTCAAACGAAAAACCCTCTGGTAGCCGAAGCTTCAACGACACTTCTAGTTTCCAAAATGGCATCACAACATCAACAAAATTTAGCAATAATTGAAGGCGACACCCAATATGTGATCACAACCATTGAAAGCTTGGACCCATCCACATTTTGGCAAATCTCCCTCATCATTGCAGATTTCCAACAAATCTCCTGCCATCATCAAAGATGGAAAGTAGTCAAAATCTATCGATCACAAACTCGATATGCGTACTCAGTAGCGTAATGGATAGCAACCAGTCAAGTTTTTGGATGCATGGCTTTAGATAATCTCCCTATATGCTTTTTATTTATTGATAGTAAAGAAAATGATCTACCTACAACGTTTTGTAATTTAATTTATTCTGTAATATATGCTTGATTAGAAAAAATAATAATTATTATTTTTATCGTAAATAATTTATTATAAATATTAATGTTTCTTGTAGCATATTATGTTCAAGATGATGCCTGATCAGTTGGCCGAGTGAGTTGTCCCCGACACGATGCTTATCATGAACCACCTTCCAAATATCAGCCTAGCATGAGTAACCATTCGCATGAAAGGAAATTATTGATAGCCGATACAAGGACATGACGTCAGAAAATTAACCACCAATATAGTTATCTATCTTAATTATATGATATATTATTATTACGAGTAATAATAAAGAGAAGTTATTATAATAATATATATTTTATATTCATTGTATAATTGTTTTAAATTAATTGTTTTTAATATTTATTTAAAAAAATATGTGATTTAGATGATATTACATTATGTATATAAAATAAATACTTTTAATAATAATTTTTATCTATATTTATTCTATTATTATTATTGATGTGTTCACATCGAAACACTTTTCCTGGACAATATTTAAAGGCATCCCAACCTATGAAGGTCCCACCTCCTCGTTGATTTGCTTTTCGAGGATTTTAATCATTCATTACGACCGGTGGGTGGGTGATAGTTCAGCAGTAAGCTGGCCCACCACCATGATCATGTACGATGGATCTTCAGCTCTTTAGATTAATCTAAGGCAAGGTGATGAAATTAAAAGAGAAATTAAATGAAATGAGAATTTTATAAATAATAATAATAAAATAATTTATAAATTTATAATAATAAAATAATTTGAGTTAAGATTTTATTAAATTTTGAGAGAAAAAATTTAGATGAAAAGTTTAATAAAAAATATTAAAAAGTTAAAATATTATTATAATATAATCTTTTAATATTATTTTTATTTTGAAATTTAAAAAAATTGAACTTCTTTTTTTTTTGGATTTGTTAAAAAATTTGAAAAATTATAATAATTAAATGAAAAGATTAAAAATAAAAAATAAAAAAATATTTATATTTAAATAATGTTTAAAAAAAATTATAAAAATTTTTAAGATGACCCGTAAGAATAAGAATGACAATTAGTTCCTAGCAACTAAAACAGAGCAGCAAAGTAAGCTTATATTTTTTATTTCTTTTTTTTTTAAAGAAAAAGAGTAGCAAAAGGCTCCTAATGTTCAAGGAATATAATATTATATGTATCTCTAATATTTTGTACTTTTCAAGATAATATTATAAGAAAATTATTTATTTTTGATCAATTAATTTCAATAAAATAATTATTTATAGTTAAAATAAATCTATTTTAATCATAAATAATCATTTCGTCGCAAACAAATAATCACAAAAGCCAGATTTTCTTGTAGCATGCAATAAAAATAGGTAATGCTGGCCGTCAATCGAAAGCCGCAGCACACCCTTCAGAATTTTTTTTTTTTTTTCAACTCAACACAGTATATTGAAGATGTAGATTGATGTTTTTCATTTCTCAATAAAAATAGGGGTTATGGAGACAAGATCTCCGAATATCCGTTGAATAGAATAAAGTTGAATGGCATAAAGCCGAAAGTACTGCTTATGACTTGTTCTATCGCATCTGCGTCTACTTCAAGTCTACTCAATTTTATTACCCAAAAAAAAAAGCATGGAAAGATGATATTATTCTTACCTGTGAGATGACATGAACCTTCATGCAAATTTAATTGTGGCAGTAATAAGTACTCTCTGTTTAGAATTATTAACGTGATAAAGTGTGCGTTGAATTCATATAAGGGTACCCATTACCCTTGTAGTGATTACATGGTGAGAAAGTTATAAGTAACTCCCTATTCTTACGGGTTAATTAACTTCTAGATATGTTAATTAACCACTCTATTAGAAAACTCTTTAAATAAGAGTCTTATGTACGTTAGTTGTATGTTTGGAAAAAGTGAATGAATGTACAAACAAAGGTTGTCCTCTCCCTCTACAATTTTCTAGAGCAACAATTTTAAACTTTTGATCTTGAATAATGAAATCATTTTGGGAGAATCTAATAACCTCTTAAGTGACATAGAGGTGCAATCAACATAGAGGTGCAATCACTATAATTTGAAGTGGGTTGTAAGACTAGTAAAGATCCGAACTTGTAAGAATTATGTTCCACTTGAGGTTATAATTCAAATTAATCTTATTGGAATTTGATAGATTTTCTTTTAGCTACTACCTACATTTTGAACCACAACCTTCTAAGTCTATTCCCTTATGTCTCAACCCCATATGAATTATGGAAATGATGCAAAAACAATTCTCAAACAGTTGTGGTCTTGAAGTTTTGCGGGTTATGCTCACATCATTTCTTATAATTACGGAAAACTTAACTTTAGAGCAAATAAACATATATTCATAAGATATTTAGAGAGCTCAAAGGGTTACGTAATGTATGGTAAACATCCTAACAGAGGAATGACGGAAATAAAATCACATGATATCACATTTATTGAGAATGATTTTTCCAATATTAGTGAATCAAAAAAATATATTGGACTTTTTGAGTTACAAGAGCACGAGAAATCGAAGTTACATTATCTTTTGATGAGCAAAAAATAGTGGGAGTGACTTGCCTCCTAATGTGAGTATACCACTAGAAAGTAACTCAAAAGAGTTTTAGTTATTTAGAACGTGAAGCGAACGTAAAACTATTCCTCATCACATTTTGAAAATGAAAGAGAATCTTTCAAGTGTGATGTGACCTTGATGTGCCTACTTCTTATAAGGAATCACTAAATTCACTTGCTTCAAATAAATGATTGGCTGCTATAAGAGATGAGATAAGTTTCATGACAAAGAAAGAAGTTTGGGAGTTAGTAGATCTTCGACTTAGGCGCAAATCTATTTGAAATAAACGAGTTTTAAAAATTAAGTGCTAGACAGATGGATTAGGTGACAAGTATAAGACTCGTCTTGTGGCAAAAGACTATACTCAAAGAGAGGGTATAGAATACGAAAAAATATTCTCTCTTGTGGACCTATGGTGATATTTGCTTCAATTTGCCTCATTTTAGCTATAATGGATTTTTTCTAAATGGATATAAAAACTGCATTTGTCAATTGAGAATTAGGAGAGGAAATCTATATGAATCAACTTGTTGGTTCTGAGGTTGAGGGATAAGAGTACAAAGTCTGCCAACTGAAACGTCTCATTTATGGCCTTACAATCGTTTAGACCAAGGCTTGAAAAAAGGGTTCGATTTGATTAAAACCGAATCAGTGAGAAACCAAATCGATTTTAGTGAACTTTTTGAATCGTTCACTAAACCGTTTCAGTCGATTGATTTGGGATGTTTTAGACTGTTTCTAGCCGATTTTAGAATGATTTGAACTGATTCAAAACTATATTTATTTTTAGGTTGTCAAAAAATTGAGTTTTTTTTTTTAATTTCTTATACAAAAATATGATAGAACTAAATATATATATATACATATATATTAACTTTTTCATCATTATATTCAATAAGAGTTGCAGAAAATTTGAAAGATAAAACAGGTAGTTCTTTATTTTCTTTAGTTGCACAAAAGAATTAGGAGATAAATAAGTATTTCATATTAAATTTGTGGTTGTGCATAAAATACTACATTTTCCATGTGCTTATAATTTAATGGTCTTTATCTTCTTCTTATATAAGACAAAAGAATGTCGACAATTGAGGATAAATACATAAATTACATATTTGTTGAAACTATTTAGATTCATATAATATTTTTATTAAAACTAGTCAATGAATTTATATTTCATACTCTTTTATACATGATATAAAATGTTTGAATTCAATCATATATGATTTTTAATACTTTTTATCAATATTAAAATAATCAATTCAAAATTGTCATGAATCACCTGATTCAATTTGTTGAATCGCTGGATTCATTAAATCGGTCCTTTGATCTTTAGATTTCATAGGGCTATTACTTCAATTGACTTTGATATGCTAGAATAAGACCATTGTGTGTATATCAAACGTACATGGAAGAGTTTTCTGATATTATCTTTATATGTGGAAGACATGTTTTTAGCTAGAAATGATATGAAGATAATTGTCACCACAAAAGAATTGTTGACCTCTAATTTTGAGATGAAAGGCATGGATGAAGCAAATTATGTGTTTGGAATTAGAATTTCAAGGGATCGATATAGATAACTTTTTGGTTTCTCTCAAGAGATTTACATGATTGTCCAGGGTAGATTATTTGGATTCTTACTTGTTATTTTATGCATGACTCATAGCTAGAACGATTGTCATTTTGGCTCGATATGATCATGATCAGCATATTACATAATGTGAGGTCAAGAATTGCTTTGAGTTATAAATTAATGAGGGATTAAGAACTCTTGACCTAGTGAGATCAAACAATCTAGGTCATAGATGAGATATTATGAGTGATGTACTATGTTAATAAGATGGTGACTTAATAGAGTACTCATATTCTTTGCTTTTTCTTCAAGTCGCACGCTTCATTATTTGTATAAGGAATAATTGATTGAAAGATCACGAGCATATTGTTAATGGACATGGTTCCTATTGTGGACAATCGGGAGATCATGTTTAATTGGGTACTTCATAACCCATGTAATGTTCAGATGGGTGGAGAAGTTACAAGCAGTTAATTAACTCCTCACCACAAGCAATTAATTAATTCCTCACCATTGACATCAAAAGACTCTTTAAATAAGAGTTTTACATACATTAGTTGTGTGTGGAAAAAGTAGGTGGACGTACAAATAAAGGTCTCTTCTGTTTCTCTATAATTTTCTAGAGCAACCGTCTTAAACTCTTCATCTTGAAGTGCGGGATCACTTTAGGAGACTTTAGTAGCCTTTTAAGTGACGTAGAAGTGTAATCACAACAATTTGATTAGGGATATAAGATGAGTAAAGAACTGAACTTGTGGAAATCTCGTTACGTTTGAGATAATTCAAATTAACCTTATTCAACATAGATGTGTACGCGTGTGTGTTTGTGTAGTGTGTAGGTCTTTAACCTGGTTTAACTAGAAGTTAATAATCTTTTAGATGTAAAGATGTTTGGGTTGACGACGTACTTTCTTCCTTGCCAAACATGCGCGCGCGCGGCTAGCTAGGGTGCGTTTTCCAATTTCCTGGTGAAAAAGATGTTCTACATAAATGCAGAGTCACGTTTACCTTAATTTCTGTCACATTTACGTGCCTAGCTAGCAACTTACAGTATTCTCCATCGCAGAAACTCCTGAATGCATTCGTAATTCAACTAATACATAATCAATACATTTGAGTGGTTTAACTAATTGCCTTATAAAGAGTAACAACTAAGCCATATCTCATGAGGTCATGATAAATCTCAAGCATTAAATAGGTAGGCTAGCTATTTCTCTCGGACTACTTGACATGAAAGCTTAAAGCAGATCATACCCAAGCATATTCACAGGCATGCACACATGGAACACAATAACACGGACTTGGATGTGATAAAACACATAACATGCAATAAGAAAAAGTTGGAAACAACCACTTTTTAGCAATCATCCCTTACTCTAATGGACAGCAGATGTACGTACACAAATAATATGTATCCTCCTTAGTAAGTAAGGGTGTAACCGGTCTGGTTCGGTCGATCCGGTTTTAGATAAATTTTGGAATTGAATCTATATACACTGATTTTGAAAATTTAAGAACTGATACGAACCGTTTAATCACCAAAATTGGAACTTTCTATTTTTTTAGTTCCCATTTGATTTAGACCTATTTTTTCGGTTTGCCATTTACACATGTGGCACTACAAAAGTTGAGACAATATTAATATGCATGTTTAAGATTAAAATTTTAGATTATATGAATTAGCGATTTAACATATAATATATATAGTATCATTTAAATAATTATATAAATAATATTTTATAAATAATATAAAAAATTAAAAAATATATATACATGTACCGTTCTGGTTCATTTCAAACCGATTTTTAGAATATAAAAATCGGTACCGAATCGGTTTGATCCGGTTTCGGTTCTTAAGAACTAGTATCGGACCGGACTTGTTACCAACATGACCAAATCCCTATTCCGGTTCGGTCAATTCAAACATATTTTCTTCAGTTTTTTTTTACACCCCTACTCCTTAGTAGCACAACAGTACCCTCTCTTGATAGGTTGGCAAGAAAAAGGATTTCAATTATCCCTAATCGGGGAAAACAATGTGGAGTCATTTCTAAAATCTATCAGTCAAATCAATATCGCTATGAAAAACTATTTTTACAACTATATTATTAATAGGCCCTAATTTATTCATTTATTTACTTACTAAATTACAATCCAAATTAAACTAGGTCATACGAGCGAGGCAAATCCTCCATTGACATTTTTCCAAATGCAAATGGCAAGTAGTTTACAAGTACCCTCTTCAACTTGAAAAAAATCTTATCTTTTACAAAGATTAGGGTCATGCTCGAGGAATCATATATAACAAGAAACAGAAAGACATGAAAATGCACTAATTATTTCCTCAAGTAAGTGGTCAACCATGACAAAAGAAATCAAACGTAGCACGTGGTGTAGAATAAGCTGTGGAAAGTACTTTTGAGGATATAAAGGTGTTTGCAGCTTCAGTATAATGGATCCCATCCCAACTTACGAGTTTAGATCCTTCATTGCAGACCTGAAAGCCAGGCTGACCACATGTCACCTTGATATTATAATTGTATGGAGGACCTCCATGCCCGCAGCATGCCATTAGGGGACTCGAGAAACCTACAAGATGACTTCTCAGAACAATATCCCTTGAGTTGGATTGTTGATCACGAACTACGTCCATATATACTAACATATATATATATATATATATGTTTCCTAATTATTGGTAGTGGATAACTCCACGATCTATGTTATGTTCACATAGATGGAGAGGTTATAATTAATTAACTCTCTACTACTACCACTTAATTTCAAAGAAGATAATTAACCTCGCTCTTACATGAAAACTCTTTAAATAAGAGTTTACATACATTAAATGAAGAAGAATGAAAAAGTAAACCTACAAAAGAAAAACTCTCATCTTTCTCTATAATTTTCTAGAGAAACCATCTAGATTTCTTATTTTGAAACATGAAATTTTTTAGGAGACTCTAATAGTTTCCTAAGCGACGTAGAGGTACAAACAACAAAGTAGCGTGGACTATAAGATGAGCAAATTAACAATATTTGGGCTTGTGGGAATTCTGGTCCTCAAAGGTAATTCAAATTAACTTTATTTACACTAATCATGTTAAAACTTCTGCAAATTAAGTTCTGTGAGTTTCGGTTAGCAGAGGACTGGATCATGTTCAATTTATAAAAACCTACATAACAAAAACCAATAGAGATCAGGGAGAAAAAACTTTTGAAACAACAAACTTACCGTATTTGGTGGAGTTGGCGATGAGATCATACTTGATTGCAAATATATCTACATAGACTATGCTAGCATCCTTCAGTTCAGATCTCATCTCTAGGCACAAATGACGCAGTCCTTCATTAAACAATCTTGCAGCAGAATTATAACTTGAAAGACATCCATACGGATCCAAATCCTTGTTCTGAACTAATGAAAGCTTTTGTGGTAGGCAACCCAATGGCCCAGTGTTATGTATCCAAAAGTTCCGACCACCTTGAGTATACAAGGTCTGCATTTCATGTAACAAATTAAAAACAACAGTGTTGATAAGGTCGTACACGTTCGCAACTGTGAGTACTGCATGGATCATCGAAGGTTGCCCCTAATTTATATAATGTGATCATATATTACCAACAAAAAGCAAGATTTTTGCAGGAGCATTGTGAAGTTTTCTTAACATCTATTATTAATGGAGAATAAACGCACCTTGACAGCATTCTGGATTTCTCTAATTACTGATGGAATTCTTTTTACAACCTGTGCATACGATAGGTTCTTGGAGAATGTATTGGCCATGTCATTTTGGCCCATATCAATCATGTAAAGTGCATTCCGGAATGACTCATCATTGATCAAAGTCCCTGAACCTATATATATGCATACACACTTTCAATTATGATTGAGGATGATGGAATTCCAGAAATACACAAATGACTTTTTAATATTAAACGTGTCAATATATAAGTCAATAACGAGTTATAAGAGTATGATCATTTCTCTCCTACTTGACGGAAAGTTGGCAAAACCTTATTAATCCAAGTGTTTATGGGACTAGGTGATATAGAATTAGTCAAGCCCTATTCATCCATCTTGGTTCAAAGCCAGGACAAACCTTTGAGTCAGAATTTTCAGCAGTTTTGAGGATTAATAGGACTCCCAAAATTTCGAATTCAAGAACCTATTCACTGCAGGCCGAAAGGGATAAAAACCCTTTTCAGTCCAGGTTTCTTCCATGCATAGAGGGGTTTAATGGTTTTCCAATTAATTCCTTTAATTTAGCCTCTTCACTGAATAGTTATTCATGTTAATCTAGAGATCTAGTAGTGTTTGTGGAAGTCAAACTTAATATGCAAACAACATGAGCACAGTTTAGTACTGATGAACAGTCGATTTTCAATATTAAGTTCTTCACATGTTATGACCACCTATTTTCACTTTTTCTTGGGCATGACTTCATTTATTTGCTAAACAAAAAACGGTGAAACCGTGATAGGATGGTTGATGGCTTCCTGTTAAATTTTGGATAAAATCTCACCTGTTAATTCATCTACACTGGTAAAACATTATAACAATTCAAGATGATCATTTTAATGTTGTTAGAGATTTTGGTCGGACAGTTATAAATGTTGTGGAGTCCATTTCATTTCATGTGTGTCAATCTGTCTAGCTTTTAGTGTTCGGTCAAAACTGTACGAGTACTTATCTGTCGAGGATAATGAAATGAGCAAGCGCCAAGTAAATGAGAAATAGTACCTGAGGCAGCAAGTTCAATGGAGCGAGCCTTAAAATGAAGGAACTGCATGACCTGAATATTCAAAGAAAATGGGACATAACGAGGGAGAGTAGAGGACCCCACCACTGCAAAATTTGCCCCATTTGAGAACTTGGATCCTCCCAAGGAGTCTAGGTATGGGCTCAGGAAGGTTGCATTCAAACTCTGGCCTACACATATTAAATAAAGAAATAATTTGTATAAGTTTTAAATAGATAAATTTAGTATAAAATTTTATAAAAAAATAAATTTTATCTTAAAAAAATATAAAAAAATTATTATTTATTTATGAGATCTATTATTTTATAAAATATTTATATGAGACTTGTCTATTTTAAATTTGTATATAATATTATTCTATTAAATATAGATTTTCTAATTTAGATCTTTAATAAATAAACTATATATATAGATATACATATATATATATATATATATATATATATATTATATGTTGCTTTCAACTTTGGATCCCATGTCCCTGACACCCTGTCCCAACACTTAATAGGATACTCCAAATTCTCAGAAACAAAGCAAAACAAAGAAGAAAATAGATCTATGGTCGTCCCCTACACACATTCTGCAATTAGATCCTCTGGTTTTTTCTTTTACTATTCTAATTACCTCGATTGATGAAAGAAAATATTTTAATTTTTAACTATAAAATAATTATATAAAAATAAATATATAAATTAAAATAATTTGAAGTGGTACGTCAAATTATAAAATTATTTTTATTATAAAATAAATATAACGAATTCTATGAAGCGATGTCAATTTATAAATTTATTTTATATAATCTTTTTATATTTATAACAATTTTCTTTAAAAAATTTATATCTTTTGCTTAAGACTGCACACACAAAGGAGAACATTATCCTCATATCTTGATGACTGATAAGTCTGAATAGAATCTTAAATGGTAAATAAATAAAGCTGATCATTTCATATTTCTATTTTCCACTAAAGAATTTGCTGGAACGACTTTTCCCATCTTAGAATTATTGCGAACATCTTTTTCTTTTTTTTATAAAAAAAGAAAAAACACTTTTGTGAACGAAATAGAAAATTCAAGAGCATATTATATGAAATAAATTCTTGAAAAATAAAAATTAAAAAACCAGACCCACCTCTACGAAATCAGTTGATCATAACCAGGAAAAACAAGACAAATCTCCATGCATCACGCAAGATTCACATGATGATGCTGAGAAGTGGGACCCTGCACGGGTTGGGTCCCACCGATGAAGACATTGGAGTTTGCACATGTTAAAAGATGTCGCTTTACACTTGAGTGAAAGAAAGGCTTAACTTAACCGTTAATCACGTCCAGGCATGAGGCAACACACTGATTACAAGTGATTGCAACCGTGGAGAACATGAATAATAAACATGATGAACGGTCATAATTGAAGGCGAGGTCTCACTTACACAGGAGGTCGATCAGGAGCCGGCCATCGGACAACCGGCCTGTAGACCGGTGGAAGAAGGCACGACCGTTGGGAAAATTGACAGGGAAACCGAGCCCGGCGACGAGTCCACCCGTGTCGGAGTTGGAGTCCCCGAAGTTGAAGATAACCGGAGGTCTTTTGCACTGGCAGAGAACCGGGATTGGAAGAGAAAGCAGGGAAAGCAATGGAACGAGCAAGAAGAAGAAGAAAAAGGAGCAAAAGTGGGAAGGAGAGAGAGAGCGAGAGGCGGCCATAGTGGGAGTTGGAGGTTCTAATTTCTTTCTTGCAGCTTATACTTTGGCCGATGCTGCTGCATGCTGCCCACTGCTTTTTTCTGTTTGCTTATGTATTGGGGTTTGGAGTTTGGACATTTGGATTCCATTATTAGTAATTTACATATTTATTTTGCTATTTTTAGGATGCTTGGTCGTCGGTGTATATAGGTGTCTCATGATGAGTGTATCGTTGCATGCATGTGGTCGTATTGATCATGAGCTTCGCTTCATCTTGGTCACTTGGATCGATCACCTTTAATTATTACATTATCTTCTTTTTTTAATATAAATATATATATATATATATATAGATTTATACAAAAATAGATATGTATATGTATGTTAATGTAGGTCCCTCAGTACATATTGATATGATTTTCTTCTTGCATATTTATATTAATAATTAGCAAAACATGGATCTCATTATAATTTGTACAACACCAAGTATCAATAAAATAAATAAATAAATAAATAAAAAGAGATTTGAGATCAAATGATTGCATGGTTACTACCATTCTTCATTTTCTTAATTGGATAAACTAAGAGGGGAAGCCACTAATTAAATGATAGTTTTGATATAATTCGACCACTGAATTGTGAATCTACAGCTACAAGCGGCCAGGACGGTTTGGGCAGTGCTGCTGCACTATTTTGGATTGTTGAAGAGACAAACATACTCTTTGATCTCCTTTATAAGGATAAGCTTATTCTTGGATAAAGAAGAGTACTGGTTCTTATAATAAAATATGAGTGGTGCTACGTACTCTGCCGCCTGAGTAGCACCGCTCCAATTGACCATTAGGTCAAATTGATTTTTTTATTTTTTTTATTCATTTTTTATCATTTTAAAATATTTTTAAAAAATATAAAAAAAATATCAATATACTAATAGTTATAACTTCCTTAATCATTAAGTAAAACAAAATTATAATAAAAATTAAAATAGAGGAGGTGTCAAATTTAGGTGTCAAAGTATCATTTTCCATAAAATATATAGTTGGGATCAGTTTAGGAGCCATCGCGTAAAGTGTCGTCACAAAACATGCCATTCAAATTCAAAATTGTCATGAATCGCTCAATTCGACTTGTTGAATTGCCCAATTCATTGAATCTGTCCTTACCTGATTCCGATTTTTCGAGCCTTGCCTTTAAGACACCAACAAAAAAAAAATCTCTTGATCTTTATTTGACACCATTTATTCTTCCTTCATTTCGCAATTGTTAATTTCACCCTAACCATTGTAATTAAACGCCTCTGCTGATCTTCATTCAGTTATTTTTTTTTAATAAGAGTTGAATTATTTGAATTTCAATAAAGAAGTACTTTTAAGAATCCTATTTAATAAAAAAGTGTAACTAGAGTACTTCACAGAGACATACACTTTTTTAATTTAATTTTCTATGTATATGCATGTTATGATCAAGGGACAACCTTTTGAGTAATTAATGTAGGAAGAAATTAACATTGTTGTCCTTCATTTTATCATTTGATTCATTTCTAATTAACATGTTAGTTCACGTGTCATAGTTAAGTGATCAAAATTTAAAGTTATTTAAAGTATATTATATCAGTTGATGTGATTACGAAGATCATGAATAAAGATCAGATGATGATCATTAAGTATAACAAATAGATGGCCACAAACATCGGGTAATTAAAGCAGTAGTTTCTCAATATTATATTACAAAACAAAGTACGTATATATAGACACAACATGCTAGAAAGATAGACTGCTGGTGCTTTTTTTCTTTCTTTGAATAAGGAAGATACAACGGGAGGACGTGGGGTTTCCGCGCGGCTCATATAAGATAGAGGGGGTAAGAGCATCCCATTCGCGTCCCTAAAACTAACCCTTAGCCAAGTTATAGGAAAAAAACATGAAAAGTGAAAGAAAACTCATCTACATCCGGTTTCCTAAATTAAGTTTTAATTTTAGGATGAGTACATGGGTTACTCTCCAAACTTATATTTTAATAGAATATAAAAGGGAAGTGAGAGAACAAAATAATAAAGAAAGAATAGAGAAATATTATTTTAATCGAATAAAGAAATGATAGGAAATAGAATATATGAGATTTTTGAAAGATGAGTAAAATTTTTAAGACAAAATTATAAGAAGTGTGATTTCTAACCAAATTTTAGGAAATATTATAAGGAACGGATGAAAATGCTCTAAGGAGGATAGATATTGGGTGGAGTAATGCTAAATATAGTTATGATCAGTTGTAGGTGTCGTCATGTACTTCTTTTAAAAATAGTAAAATTTATTATTGAAAAATTAATTTTTTCATTTAAGTTTTATATTTATTTATTTTTTTAAAAAGAATGTACAAGAATGTATAATATTTATGCATTGTATGATTGTAAATATCATCTCTCTATTTGTCGATGGGATTAGCGGGATAGGAATGTTTCTGAGTCCTCACTTTCAAGTCTTGAAAGCAAGCTAATTAATGAGATAATTATGTAGTACTGAAAAGTTGACACTTTTGAATATTTTCTTGACAAACCAGAATCAATGTGATATGTGTTGATCAAGCACTTTGTTATGTCCATATATATTGGGTGATCGTTTTATTTCAACATAGTAATTACCTTTCCATTTTCGTTTGAATACGTGCTTGTTCTGTCACTTTTAACTTTTCTGATCATCAGCACTTATTAATTTAATGGCACATTTAATGGGTTTCATCGTTGGTAGGTACGTAGAGTTATTGAAGTCATGAAGTGAATGAAATAAAAGATAATTTATGCATGCTTGAGTATTAAGGCACGCATTTCCTCTGCCTCAAATCATGGTGCTCAAAACGATGCTTCTAGAGGAGTGATCAGCTCAAAGACAAAACAGAAAAGTACAATTGTGGCAATAAATGCGGTATAACAGAAAGAATATGGTGCACTGCTACGGAAGGCTTAGAAGAATTTTCCATAACAGATTTCTTATGATTTGATACTCATGTATTTGCCATCTGTTGTGCTTTATAAATACTATGAGGCATTGTAAAAAAAACGTAGTAAGGGAAGATGGTCTCATAGTTCAGACTACAGAATGGAAAACATTTCATAGAGGATTTTTGTCAAATACCTTTAATGCCTTGTCTATTTGCATTTTTCAATATGGTACTAAAGTTGTAAAAGGATCCACATCCATTCTTTCCTTTCCTGCACGTCACGTAACAAGGAAAATTGCCACCCACTGTCAAGTACTTCACTATCATCAATCATCAAATATGGTACCGAGGCCTTTCAAACTGTTGTGTTTCTTATCAATCGTATGCCCACACCAACTCTTAATAATATTTCACCCTTTCAAGCTCTATTTCATCATCTTCCTGATTATTCTTTTCTGTGCATTTTTGGTTTTGCGTGTTGGCCCAATTTACGTCCATTTAATCATCACAAAATAGACTTTCATTCTCAACTTTGTGTCTTCATGGGCTATAGCCCAGATTATAAAGACTACAATTGCCTCCATATTCCAACAGGCTGAGTATACCTTTTGTGTGATGTCCGTTTCAATGAGACATGTTTTCCCTTTGCGCCTCCATCAAGCCCCTCAACTGTGTTGGCCCAATCAGTTGCTCCACTCATCCACTTCCTTCCTCGTTGGATCTGCTCCCTACTGGGCTCAGTCCCTCTTCTTATTCAAATTATAAGCCCACACCTTCTAACCCATAAACATTCCCTTCGAGTTCAGACCTACTTTGTGCTTCCCCTTCTCAACCATCCTTGTTGCCACCTTCGGCACATCCAAACCCTACTGCATCTTCATCTCCACCCTAACGACCTACCTTTCCTTTGCCTTTTCTCACTCAGCCTTCCACAAATCATCCTATGGTCACTCGTTCAAAAGCAAATATTCATTGCCCCCTTCTCCAATCAGATGGCACCATCCTGTGGCCTCCTCCCAAACCTTTGCTCTCTCTCACTACCTCTGAGTCCCCTGCCATTCCTGAGGAACCTTCCTTATACACCGAAGCTTCTAAATTTTCTTAGTGGCATGCGGCCATGGCCACCGAGTTTCATGCTCTTTTACAAAATTGGACTTAGGATTTAGTTCCTTTTTCACTCAAGCAAAATGTCTTAGGGTCCAAGTGGGTACTCAAAACCAAGTAGCATGCTGATGGAACACTTGAGTGTCGCAAGGCTCACCTTGTGGCCAAGGGATTCAACCAGCAAACCAGTCTTGATTACATAGAGACATTTAGTTCTGTGGCGAAACCAATTACCATTCGTCTGCTCATCTCCATTGCAATGACTCATCAATAATCGCCACATCAACTTGACATTTAGAACGCCTTCCTACACGGTGACTTGGAGATGACGTCTACATGCAATAACCAACTGGGTTTGTAAATCCTAACTTCCATACCCACATTTGTAAATTACGAAAATCTATCTATGGTCTGAAACAAGCTCCTAAGGTTTGGTTTTCTAAATTGAGTAATAAATTGTTATCTTTAGGTTTTCACAACTCACGATCTGATTCAATTTATGTCTTGATCTATGTTGATGATATTGTTGTTACTGGCTCTAACTCCTCTCTTATTATTGATTTTATTACTGCCCTTTGGTCATCCTTTCCAGTAAAAAATCTTGGAAATTTGCATTATTTTTGAAGTATTGAAGTCTGTCGTAATTCCACTGGTTTGTACATGTCTTAAGCACGATATATCTCTGACTTGTTAATTTGTACTAACATGCATAATGCAAAACCCATGTCCACTCCAATGTCTGCCTCAGTGAAACTCACTGCTCTTGATGGCTATTCTTTTTAGGATCCTCAACACAGTGCAGTGGGAAGTCTCCAGTATCTTGCCTTTAGTAGGCATGATATTTCTTTTGCCGTAAATAAAGTCTATCAATTTATGCACTGTCCTCATCTTCCTCATTGGCAAGCTGTCAAGAGGATTCTTCATTACCTTCGTCTAACTGCTAATTTTGGGCTGCATTTTTCCTCTACCATGTCTTTAACACTTACTGCCTTCTCTGATGTTGATTAGGTTGGCTGCCTTGATGACCATAAGTCTACCGGAGGTTTTTGTATTTACTTTGGCTCTCACCTTGTCTCCTGGGGCTTTAAGAAGCACCCTACTATAGCTCGTTCCTCCACCGAGGCTAAATATAAGGCAGTGGCTAACATTGCATGTGAACTTCTTTGGTTAGAATCCTTGTTAAGAGAATTAGAAATTTTTCTTGCTGATCCACCAACTTTGTGGTGTGACAATTTTGGCGCCACATATTGTTTTGTTAATCCTGTCTTACATTCTCGGACTAAACATGTGGATCTTGATTACCATTTTGTGAGAGATCGTGTGGTTGCTAAAGCTCTCAAAGTCTCCTTTGTATCAAGCAAATATCAAGTTGCTGATATCCTCACCAAGCCTCTCTCCACAGCTTGATTCTCCATTTTACGCTTAAGCCTCACCATCTTCTCGGTCCCGCTTGATTCGTCAGGGGCTATTAAGGCACACATTTCCTCTGCCTTAGATCATGGTGCTCAAAAGGATGCTTCTAGAGGAATCAGCTCAAAGGCAAAACAGAAAAGTACATCTGTGGCAATAGATGCTATAACAGAAAGAATATGGTGCACTGTTATGGAAGGCTCTAGAAGAATTTTCCATAACAGAGTTCTTGTGATTTGATACCCATGTATTTGCCATCTGTTCTGCTTTATAAATAATGTGAGGCATTGTAACAACTTAGTAAGGGAAAATGGTCTCATAGTTCAGACTATAGAATGGAAAACATTTCATAGAGGATTTTTGTCAAATACCTTCAGTTGCCTTGTCTATTTGCATTTTTAAATATTGAACAAGAATATGGCATCACATGGGATTTTCAATAATTTGTCAATAGGCACTGATCTTTTTAGACTCAAGGCCAATGTCTTACGATTATATGTGTGTGTGTGTGTTTTAGACATTTTATATATTTAGTAGAAAATTAAATAAAATATGTAGATCTCATAATATTTAATATATATTGAGGTATCCATGAGTATGTTATGTTTATCTTTCTCATAATTATAGAAGATTTTTCAATAAATAAAAGATTAAGTTTATTCCCTTTCTTCCTGTAAGGAACTTAATTGTCACTTTTACCTCCGTGACCAACAAAAAAAAGGTGGAAATTATAATCTGTTCCTATAATTAGTTAATTTAGTAAATTTTTGCTTAATTTCTAACTTTACAGTACATATTACACAAAAATGGATAGAAGGCAAGTGAATACATCAACCTCAAAAAGTACAATCTACCAAATGCACTAATTTACATCATGCTCGATCGAACATGCATAATATAAGATCATATCGAACTTATTCTATGATGTTTCGAGACTATTTAATAAAAAATATTAATTAAGATTGTAATATATAAGAAGAGATCATGAATTGTTTAATTCTTCGAAATTGATATGATTTATTGTGGTATATTAAATTATATAATATTTTGTACTATAGAATAATAGATGTAATATGATTAGTCACTATATATATACATACATATATATATATATATATTACAATTGCATACTTGAGCAAAAGCACAAAGTTATAATTAAAGATTTGAAAAAAAAACCTAAAAGATTATTCTCTATTTTAAAAACAACACATTAATGTACGTAGCTATAACAACACATTAATATAAAAGAGAATAATATCAACTTATCCACTAATTATATAAGTTTATGTACACATGATGATTAATGTACGATTCTTGTCCACCTGTTTAAAGAAAATTTAGGTACATCAGCTGGCTATATATATTAATGCTATAAGCAGAAATTGTTCGTACTCTCTGGATGATCAGTAACGTACTACGTAATATAAATATTCCTTCTAAGCTCAAGCTGTAACTTACACATGATGATTAATACGTACACAATTAATACTTTCTCTAATACAAAAATCATGGGGATATTCCATGTACATACATACATATATATATATATATATATCTATGGGCTTCACATTGGAATTCATTAATTAATCAAAAGATCATTGCTTTCATGAGGATTCAATAATTAGTAATTCACGTTCTAAAAATAAGATCAGATAAAATAAAATAAGATAGAATGTCACTTTGTGAATCCAAATGAGTACTAAGAATATCAACTTATGCACATGTTACAAAGTTTTCTGTTCCGATAGAGATGAGGTACTGCCCAAGGGTTTATTATATAGTTTCTGTGATGATCAGTATTCATTTGAATGCAACAAATAAGGGGGTTGGAAACAAGCTGCAAAAAGCATGTTGAATTGTAACAGCCAGAGGGAGAGGACCCACCAAAACACAATGCATGGGTCCCAATTTCATTTTTTTAGCTGATATATTATTATATTATATTGCACAAAGGAATTTGGTTGCTTCAAGCCTCCGAACGTAAGCCGTATAGCTGGCTCAGCACGTACGTACAAGACAAAAACTGAAAGCGACTTTATGGATCAGTGGTGGCATTCACTTGCTCCCACGCATTAGCCTTGGTGTAATTGCTAGAATTCAATCTTCAAACGGGTTCCCTCTTCTTTTTTCATGCCGATGATTCTCTTTAATAATTACTTTCTGTTGCAGCTCACCGCTATATATATATATATATATATGGGCCTCCACTCCATTATTTCTCATTCTGTACTCTATCTCTCCATCTCTCTCTCTCTCTCTAAACCACCATCTCCATCTCTCTTTTTAAGATCAAATAAGGGCGTGGTAGGTTTAGAGAAACAGTAGAAGAAATAAATGGGTCGTGATTTGATGCTTTTCTTAGCCAACGTTGTGCTGCAAGTGTGTTATGCAGGGATGAACATCACATCAATGTTGGCCATGCAGTCAGGCATGCACCCACTTGTTCTCGTCGCCTACCGGCAGATTTTTGCAACCATGGCAATCGCTCCCTTCGCTTATTTCCTCGAGTGGTAAAAAAAAAAACAAAAACTCAGAAACTTGAAAACTAGTCACCATATTACATGCACTTTGTTTCCGGTTTCTTTTTTTTTTTTTTTGCATGCATGGATTCACTTTACTTGCATTTTGCTTTGTCTGGTTTTCTTTGGGGTTCGACGTGGGGCTTTGGACTTTTCTTTCTGAAGTAGGATACGTTTTCTGATTTCTTGAATTTCTCGAAATGGATTACTTCAAAAGTTGCATTTAATTTTTTGTTTTTTCCTTTCTGTTTCGTTTGGTGCAGATTTTTTTCTTTTATTTAATATTCTTTCAGTGGATTGTCGACAGTTCTGCGTTTGTATATAGGTATCCATTCGAATAAATGGGGGTTGGAACCTTTCACTAATGCAAGAGAGAATTTCTCTTCTTGTTCTTGTTCTTCTTTATGTCATTTGGACACACAGACATATATATATAAGACCTTTTATATAATTTTCCGAAAAAAAAAAGAGGTTTTCAAAGGTTCTGAAATTGGTTTTTTTGGGAGATCGGATAGCTAGCTAACCTTTTTAGACACGGAAATATCTGTTCATAGCTGCATGAATTAATGAGACTGTTTCGTAGGTGCATATTCCGTGGTTTTGCATGGTTTCTCCAAGCCATTTATGCCACTTCTTGCTAGGTTTAGCTAGTTGGTGCTTGCCACTCATGCATGCATGGGGTGATCTTGCATGTGCACCACATCAAGCTTGGCATGCCTTTCTTTCAAGTTTCAACTCCTTTTCATACTTTTCTACTTTAAATTCATACCTTTCAAGTTTTCCCAAAGTTCTTCAAGTTCATCATGATGTCTTCGTTACATGGTCATAACATATAAGAGCATTAATGCTGTTCGTATGAATGATTTTAAATAACTTAATTAATTCATATGTCAATCATTTAAATATCCATATCATAATTCGTTAGCTTCGAAATCTACATATTTCTCATATTCTCACTCTTTTACTTGTCATAATAGCAGTAGTACTTCGGAAAATGATTAACATGATTTTTTCAACTTTTAATTTATAATTATAAGTACTTTGTATTAAACGGATATCATTTTGTAAATTAGCGTAATGATATGGATGACCATTTTTATAAATTTTTTTTAAATCATTTTTAAATAGAAGGTATTTTTATAAAATAATAATATTTTTAATTACAACTAATTTGTTTTACAAAAATAAACTCGATCTATTTAAAACAAGTTGTCTTGTTTTAAATAGAGGCATGCAGAAATATTGCAATTTGTACACGGACCATAGCAAGCCCTTTGCTTTTCTGGAGTGGTAGAACCAAAATCGTGATGAAGTAGTACTAGTTTAGGAATTAGCCAAAACTTTGTTCCGGGTTCTCTTTCATGCTTGGATTTGCTTTAGTCACATTTTGCTTGTTTAGTACTACTTCATGATTTGAATTGAATCGTTAGGTTTAATTAATTATTATAGGACTTTTCTGCCAAAATGGATATTCAAGAAATGGTCTATATATATATATATATCATACTTTTCGTTTCATTATATTTTTTTTCTTTATATATATAAATTTTTTTAAAATTATATTAATTGTAAAATTATAGAAACTTATTATATGAAATTAAGTCAATTTTAAAATTTATTTTTATAAATTTTTTCATAAAATTTTGAAGAATAAATATAGATAGAAGTTACTATTAGATACATTCATTTTACACACATGATGTGACATCATCTAGACCACACATCTCTCCAAATGAGTATTGGAAACAATTAACTAGAAACAACTATACAGTAAGTATAAAATGTATACTGTTATAATAATTTTTCTCTAATATTACTCAATTTTGAAATATTCTTTTTTCAGAAAACCTCACAGTTAATTAATTAAAAACTTCATTGTAGTTGTCTAGGTCGCGTGAATGCATGGATCTCAGAAAGTTCTGATGAAATCGTTATTAATTAATTGAAAATTCTGTGAATGGCAAAAAGGGATTTGCATTAATTAATTAATACAGCAAAATTATAGAGGCCACGCATGCATGCATGGTCGCCACGTAGGTTGTCTTTGTCCCTTGTCCCTTATAGTGTACAGATGCTTGGGAAAGCCCCCATTGACAGCTACACCGCGTGCACTGTGCTTTACCATTAATTAATGCTTTCAACCCCTATCACAGTCGATTATCCTTTTTAGGTTTTGCTGCAACTTCTTCACATTCTCGTCTTCGGTTGCATTTCTTTTTACCCAAAAATGTCATCCATCGAGTACTAATTATTAATTGCATGCTTATTTTGCGTTGGCACTTGCATGCATGCATGTTTATGTTGTTGGTCTACAAATGATTTGTGTTGTTGGTCCACGTACAAATTAAAATCTAAAGAGTAAAAAAATAAAGAAAAATTCTATTTACAGTCTTTAAATAGAGATTATACGTGTAAATCTTTTATTAAATAAAAAAAATATCATTTTGAGAAAGATATTATTATAATTTTAAAATATTTTAAAAATAAAATTGACTAAACTTGCACATACTGTAAGTAGTATTGTTCAGAAACTAATATTAATTCATATGATATTGTTTCAGTACTAATTAGCCCATAATTAAAAGTCCAATCAATTTTATGAATTTAGTACTAATTTTCACATGAAATTCATGAAACCTTAGAATAACGTACTCGTGTTAATGATCTGACCTCGTATATATCTTTCTATATATATATCATGTACAGGAGGACAAGGCCGAGAATTACAATGCCTATTTTGTTCCAAATATTTTTGTGTTCTTTAACAGGGTAATGAATTTATTCAATCAATTATCTTAATTTGTTGTCTACTACGTACTTTAATTACTGCTCTATCTGTTGATGAACTTGATCAAAGTCTCAAAATGCAGGGCAGTAGGAAATCAGGTTCTTTATTTTCTAGGGTTAAAAGAATCGACCCCAACGATTGGATGCGCATTAACTAATACACTTCCAGCATTCACTTTCATCCTTGCTGTCCTGTTCAGGTACCTAGCTACAAGATTAATGCAAATGGCAAGTAATTTTCTGTCCGGTTAATAAGATACTCAAATTTTTATTCGAATCTATACATACATGAGATCAGTACGTACTTTTTGTTTAATTAAAGAGAGATATATAGACTAATTAATGAATTAGTAGCTTCGTACGTACAAGATTAATGAGCAGTACGTTATTAATATTACTGGGAAAATTCACATGATGAATAACGACATATGTATGTTATATATATATATATATATATATATAGAGTAGGTTTTTTTTTTTTTTTTTTTTGGTATAAATCGGAAGTTTCAAGAGCTGATGTTTGGTAGGCAAGAATATGTGGGAATCAAGACCAGGCCAGGGCAAGCAAAGGTACTTGGTACAATTTTATGCGTGGGAGGAGCTCTTTTGTTGTCATTCTACCATGGAAACGCCATAGATATAGGAGAATCCAGCATTCACTGGACGTATGGAGAGAATATGGAAAAGAAGAGTTCTTCAACTTCCACTGGCCAGGGAAACTTCATCTTGGGCCCCTTCCTCCTAATTTGTAGTTCTCTCTCTTGGGCAATGTGGTTCATACTTCAAGTAAGCACTCAGCTCCTTTTCTTTAAGCTGTTTGGATGATGAGATAAGATAGTTTTAAATGAATTCAATTAAATATTATTAGAATATTATTTTTTAATATTATTATTATTTTAAGATTTGAAAAAATCAAATTGTTTATTGTTATATTTTGTGTGAAAATTTAAAAAAATTGTAATAATGTATTGAGATAAAATGAGATGGGTTGAAAGTATAATTTATCAATCCAAACGACTCCGCCTAAATTTTTCCCAAAGGAATTTTTATTTGAGTCTGATACACTTCTAGCTAGTTCAACTACGTAGTACATGAAGTTCGTATGCATGTATATATTTCTGCAAGTACTGTTTTGGAATATTTTTCAGGCAAGAATGGGCGAGAGGTTTCCAGCTCCTTACACAACCACCACACTAATGTGTTTCATGGCCAGCATCGAGTGTGGGATCATTGCCTTAATTTCCAAACACAACGCTTCTGCGTGGTCATTGAGCGATCCGATGAGGATTATTGCAGCTCTCTACGCGGTATGGTTCAGTTTACTTTGTCAAGAACAGTATACACACACACACAGAGTTGATTCTTTCTTTTTTGGGGGGCAAGGAATATGAAAACTGAAAAGTACTAGGTTCAAGCCCTAGCTAGGACATTCGCCAGCTTAAATTGTGCCAAATACCAGCTTGAAGCTAGCACATGAATGATATGGCGACCCCATCTATTTAGACTTAAGATTTCATGAGCTGTCGAGAGTTTTAATTCGTAGTTAATTAGCTAGATGATGTTTAATTCGTACCTCGCCTAGCTAGCTGCAGTAAACCATGATTCATTTGAAAGGCATATTATATATATATGATCGATGCTGATGATCATTTTCAGGGAGTTGTGTGTTCTGCACTAGGATTTGCCTTAACTTCCTGGGCTATCCAGATGAAAGGTCCTCTCTACGGCTCGGTGTTCAACCCTTTGTCGCTTGTCATCGTCGCCATTTCTAGCTGGGCCCTCCTTCGTGAGCAATTACATGTTGGAACGTGAGTCATATTAATGTGTCCGTTTGTTGCATGGTTAGGTTAATTTACTCCTGATTTGACTGGCTAAGTGGTAATTATAAATTAACCCAACTTCATAATTAATTTCAAAAGCAAGCATATATTAATTCTCATGCACACTTAATGCCAATAGCTATATATTTATATATGTTACATATTAATGTGTACTTGTAAATTACAAGATCGAATTAATTAGTTGGATCAGCATGCCTGTATACTTGATCTGTTACTAAATTTCAGTATGTACGTGGTTAAATCAGTGCTCTAGGGTCTTGTTTTATTGTGATGGGACTCTATGCTGTTCTATGGGGGAAGAATAAGGAGATCATGAGACCGATGATGAGTACTACTGCTATTCATGAAGATCAGACAGCATCAAGAAAGCAAGACGATGATGATGAAAAGATGGTCGAGATCAAGGATGACTTGGAAGTGCAGTTGAATCCAACATCAAATCGAAACCATCATGTCTCGACTGGAGATAAGGAGAAACACATGAACGACACCAAGCTGTAATCCAACTCGATATTGTACGTTGAATGTTTGTTTAATTAATTGGACATGCATGTCAGGAGTTTACTTTTAAGTTCAAATAAAATTTTCTTCTGAACAATCTCCTAGTACTCCTAGTACTATATATATGATTCCACAATTCTATTTTTTTTTTTTTTTTCTAAATAAAGGGTCATATTCTCTAACAAACAGTACTACCCGGCCGATTATAATTTATGTAGAAGAAACGACAACAAAAAGGGATATGAGACAAATGAAGTTGATCCGTACCAATCTTCATATACATTTCTTGTACCCCTACCTTCGTATTTCTTAATAAAATCAAGAGAGTCGTCCTATATATCTCGAATAGCATTGGATTGGTACATGGACTACTTCACGGACTAGTGCAGAGCATATTATATATATATATATATATATGAATATATCTATATATATATAATCTTGGGGACTAATTATAAAGAGCCAAGCCTAAGTTATAAAGTCCAAAGTAGGATATTAAGATTAGTGAAAAGATGCCATTCATTTTAAATTTTATCATCTTAATTATACTTGTTGATCACATTATATATTTAAAATGAAAAATTCTATTTGCAGTCCCCACTTGGGAACTGTATGTGCAGGCTCTTTATTAAATGAAAAAAAACATCATTTTAAGAGGGATAGTTTTGTAATTTTAAAAAATTTTAAAGAGAAAATTGTCTAGACTTACATTGCAGTCCCCCAAATGGGAACTCTATCTAGCATTGCTCATTTAAAATAGCTATTCATGATTTAAGTAGTATTTTACATATGAATTATTTAAAATGTGATAAATTAGTAGCTAGGTGTAATTACGAATTAATACACTTGCTCACATAACATATTTTAATTAGTTATCATTTTTAAGTGTTAAATATATATGATATTTTTTGAACTATATATAAGGTAAGTTATTGTAATTAAAATTGATAAAATATAAAGTAAGAATAACATTGGTTTTGAAATTTAAATTGTAAGATGCTTTAATCAAGAAAAATTCAATTATATATAAAGATCTTTTAATTTTTTCTCTAATTATTCTTGAGTTATTAATTTACTCAGGGGTAGAATTTTTTTTGTTTAGATAATCATTTTTGAGTTATTAATTTATTTTTTTGAGTTATTTATTGTTAAGGCTGATCTAGCACTTATAAATTATATGTGGACCATTCAATTCAATTGCCAAGGTGATTGGTGAGAAATCAGTCTCTGAGATCATTTTCCACATCACCACAGCCAATACCTTCTCCGTACCAAACCCTAGCAGACGTCACCCAAATGTTTATAGACGCCGTCAAAACGACCGTTACTTACGACCCATATATAAAACCTCTACATCCACGCCATTCTTTTCGTCCCCATTTCTCAGATCTGCCCAAGACGTCCGGTCTTCGCTGTCGCTGTGTGAGTCTCTCTCTCTCTCTCTCTGCGTAAGATATAATATGCGTAGATCGACTAGATCGGTTTGGGTTTAGATCTGAGCCTGTTTCCTTTTGGTTTGTGAGATTTCAGTTTTGGGCATTTTATATTACAGTTTTAACGTGGTTTATGGAAACCCATTTGGATGTAGGCTTTGGACGATGTGTTTCTGTGTTGGTTTTGAAGTTCTCGCAGATCTCTTGCATATAGGACCCGTTTAGATGTAATTTATTAAGAGCCTGATTTGGATTTGTTTTGCTTACAACGTTCTCTGTTCTCAGAAAATCTCTAAAACCCAATCGGTGCCTTTCTTTCACAAAATCATATATTCTTTGATGTTAAATACGAGATCTTGTTTTCATATTGTTAGGTTTGTTTGTAATTGTAGAGCACAGATCTGATTCATGGTGTATAATGTTGAAGGATGCAATATGGATTTCTTTGAAAAAAAGGATTGGATTTAACGTCATTTCTGAGATAAATTGGGTTTTTCCAAATCTTCGGTTACTTTGAGCTAACAAACCAATCAATTTCCAGCTACTAGGGGGGAAATTAAGATCCATCATCCCATAGGTCTTGTTGAAGAATCTACAAGGTTTATAATAATCGCTCTCTATGTTGATGCACAAATAACTCTGATGACCAAACCGACTTATTTCTTGCTGTTCCTCCTATTCAATCGAAGATGTTTTGAATGTCGTGTGCTATTATTGGTACGTGATTTGCATAGTGTTAATGATTTGATCTGACCTGTAATTTTGGGATTTCAGCTGAGATAAAAAGATGGGGCTGTCTTTCACCAAGCTATTCAGCCGGCTTTTCGCCAAGAAGGAGATGCGGATTCTTATGGTGGGTCTTGATGCTGCTGGTAAGACCACCATCTTGTACAAGCTCAAGCTGGGAGAGATCGTAACCACCATTCCCACCATTGGTATGATTTTATTTTTTCTCAACATTGCTCAAAATATGTGGTCTGTAGATGAGCTATTATTTTACTGTTACAGGTGATTGGATTAACTCTCTTGCTTAGACTCTGGTAATAGATACTTATTTGCCTTTACCCAGGTTTCAATGTGGAGACCGTGGAATATAAGAACATTAGCTTCACCGTTTGGGATGTTGGTGGCCAGGACAAGGTTTGTGCTTTTATCATAAGAATGGTGCATATTTGCTTATTCTTATGATAAAAAATTTTGTTTACTGATCAATAAAATATTCTTTTTTAGTTTCTCCTTGATGTGTGATGAAAAGCACTTCAACCTGTGGCAGGCATTTCATGTGTATGTGAACATGTTTGCATGACTTGAGTTATGTGTGGTTACAGCTGCTGGAATTAATGCGCTTGTATGTTTTTCTTGATTGAATGCTAGCCCATCAGGCGTCAGCACACAACAAAAGCATAAGTTACATTAATTTGAACCACCTTGTATTTCTTTTGTTCTTTGAGGAAAGGCTACCCACGCTGTGACAGACAAATAAGTATTCATATATGTATTTTAAATATTTATGTTTGCAAGAATTCTGTACGGTCAATTTTTTCATGATGTATGTGCTTATTGACGGTCTTGTGCTGATTAGTTGTTCCTCCATCAGCACATAACATAATCATAAGCTACATTTACTTATGCCACCATGTATTTTGGTTTTTTCCTTGTATGAGGAAAGACTATCCATGCTGTGGCATATATAATAATATAGGCATAAATATCTTCATACCATACCTTGTGAATCCTTGTATTTTATGTACAGTTCTTTTCTTGATGAGTATATGGTGCATTTCATGCATTTATAAATGACAAGCTTGGGGGTGAGCCATTAATATTAGTCCTTAGCTATTAGTTCAGTCTTGTTATTTTAGTTATATTTTGGAAAGCCAGTTTGTTGCGGCTTATAGGATGTGCCTATCTGTATGAAATTGAGTTTATTTTTTATTTATTTAAAGGTAGATCTTGTTTGGTTTATAATGCATCGAGTTGTTACCTTCATGGAAAGCTTTATCATATGCTATCATATAGTCAATGCTGTGTCAAGCCTTTTTCTGAGTGTTATATTTTCTATGTACAGATTCGACCTTTGTGGAGACATTACTTCCAAAACACTCAGGGTCTTATTTTTGTGGTTGATAGCAATGATCGTGACCGTGTGGTTGAGGCTAGGGATGAGCTGCACCGGATGTTGAATGAGGTAATTAGAAGGCATGCTCATAATGCAAAATAAAAAAGACCTCAAGTGGGCATTGCTAATTATAAGGAGCACATGTTCGAGTACTCGGTCCTTTGTCTAGGATATTTACTTAGTCCTCTTCTTGTATACTCAAGGCATTTGTCTATTTTATGGTCGATAATTTTTTTTTTTTCGGTTATCCTCATGTATACTCCCTGTGTACTTGGGCTTTTGCCTACTTCCATAATAAAACTTCTTGATCACCGATCCAAAAAAAGAATTTGTTTATTGATCAATAAAAAAGTAGCACGTCCGAGTGTGTTGATTTCTTGTTGATTTTTAGGATGAATTGAGGGATGCTGTGCTGCTTGTATTTGCAAACAAGCAAGATCTTCCAAATGCTATGAATGCTGCTGAGATTACCGATAAGCTTGGTCTTCACTCCCTCCGCCAGCGCCATTGGTATATTGATGATCTCTCACTCTCTCTCTCACACACTCACTCACTCACTCATTCATTCACACACATACAGTTCCCAATGTATAGGATATTTACTATCTGCTCATTGGTCATGGCGATTGTGGGTTCTATTGCAGGTATATCCAGAGCACATGTGCGACTTCCGGGGAAGGTCTCTATGAGGGACTAGACTGGCTTTCCAACAATATTGCCAACAAGGTAAAGGCTCTAACGCTGTGTTGGAACTCAGCCCTGAGGAAGTTTTCATAATTATGCGTTAATTATTCTTTTTTATTTTTTGGGTCTTGCAGGCTTAAGAGATCCTTAAATCTTCACCAACTTTTTGGGCTGCAATCTCTGTCAAAGGGGGATGTTACCCTTGGTTATTTGGTGTTCATGCGTTTTGACTTGTTTCTTTCCTGAAAATATATCCGTTTGTTTAGATCTTTCTTACTACTATGTGATAGGCATCGGCATTTGGCATTGTAGATTCTAAATAATTCTTGACTCAATTTATACGATCCTTTTTGCAATTGTTTCCCTTCACTGGATCTGCTTGGAATGACTTAAATATCCCGCACTCCAAGGCCAATAATATCATCTGCTGAGTACTGGTAGAGTATTGACACGTAAGTAGCGATGCCTTTGTTCCTCGAGGTTCAGCTTCAGTATGGTGTCTTTTCATAAACAATTACATTCAAATGCTTCCATGTTGAGGCCTTGTTTGGATATTGGAATGTATTGTGATCAATTCAGTTCAGTCAGTCAAATTTTAAGATAAGTCTAACATTCAAATACTGAATTCTCAATTAACTAAACGTCACTCAACTCAAAATCTGTTTATACATAGTCTAATTTTTTTTAACTCTATATTTTTACACGTGGAATCTATATTATTTTTTAAATTCTCATAAATATATCTAAATTTATCTTAACATTTAAGTATATTTAAATTTATTTTAGGTGGGTCTCACAAAATTTATTTCACAATCATAATTTATTATTATTCATAACGAACTTAACTCATTTCAACTCACCTCAATATTTAAATGAGACTTTAATGTTGTGTTTGGTTGTTAAGCCGAACTCAGTTCTTTATGAATAGTATTGAGTTGAGTAGTGAATGAAATTATGTAGAGTCCATCTAAATTGAATTTAAAGTATGTTTAGATGTTTAAATGAGTTTAATACTTTTTATGGGAAGTTGAAAAAGGTTGTGGGTTCCATGTGTAAGGAAGTTTTAAATTAAGATGTGTTTTGTAATTTGAGAGTTAGTATTTGGATGTCAGACTCAGCTTAAAATTAGACTGAACTCAGTTGAATCTTGTAATCAAATGTAGTCTAAGGGTAGGTTTGGGGGGTGAGATGAGAATTTTGTGTTTTGTTTTGAAGTTTAAAATATTAAGTTTTAATATTATTATTGTTTTGGGATTTGAAAAAGGTGTATTGGGATTTAAAAAAGTTGAATTGTTTATTATATTTCGTATAGGAATTTGAAAAAGGTGTAATGATGAGATGAGATGAGAATTTTGTGTTTTGTTTGAGGTCCCAAACCTGCCCTTAAGATACCATCTCTTGGCCTTAGAGCATTAGTATTGGTTTCATCAAAATTATCTTCAAAATTTGATGAAAGGTACATGTTTTTCATAAATTCAAAATCTCTCTATCCATAATCTCACATTGAATTAGCTATTAGATTCATCAAAATATAATATAATATTATTTTTTTAATAACAATATTTTTAATTTTTTTTTCATATTTTACAATTACACAAACCATATGTATATTAATAATTTAATTTGATACTTAAATTGTTATTTTTCAACTAATTTGTTTTTCTCAATCTAATTACCTAACAAACACATTTCAGAAACTAATTTTCAATCCCAAACTAAAATAGTCTCCTGTATTTTGTAATAAAATAATAAGATAGATTTATGAATAGTGGGTCTTTAAATATGAAGATGAAAATCTCAACTTATTATTCAAAATTTTTTTTTGCTCCTCTCTAGGTTTCCGAGGGTTATCTACGTAGAGGCGATTTCTACTGCCGTCAGTGCAGTGCCCTGCCTTTCATGGAGGACTCTCTCCATAATCTCTATCAACGTTTATCTTTGACCGAGAGTGAAAATGCAGAAGTGGTGGTGGAACCAGAGAAGTTGGCCGATGCTTTTGTGAGTGGTGGTCAGTGCTTGATTCTGAAATTATTCACGGAGCGCCACTATCACAGGGAGATTTTTAAGAGTACGATGAGGAAAGCTTGGCATTTGGTGTTAGGGGTGAAGTTTAGGGACTTGGACTCCTCTCTCATGCTGGCCGAGTTTGAAAGTCTTAAGGATAAGGAGAAGGTTTTACGTGGGGGTCCCTGGTCTTTTGACAACCATTTGATCTTAATGGCTGAAGTAGATGGTCGGAGTCAGGTTCATCAGATTCAATTGACGACGGCTTCGTTTTGGGTAAGGATTCACGATTTGCCTTTAATGGCTCGAACTGAATATGTTGGTCGGTTATTGGGTATGAAAATTGGGATGGTAGAGGAAGTAGATGTGGAGGCTGGGGACATGAAATGGGGTGAGTTCCTGCGCGTAAGAGTTAAATTTCCAGTCGATAAACCTCTGTTGCGGTGCTCAAAATTCATGATTGGGGGTGGAGACCCAGTGTGGGTTCGTTTCTCTTATGAACAATTCCCCATATTCTGTTACTGGTGTGGATGTTTGGGGCATAGCGAACGAGAGTGTGTCAATGTCAAACGGGGGTCTGAGATTTCCTCAGTGACTAATTTTCCGTATGGTATGTGGCTTCGTGCAAGTTCTCGATCTGGTACGAGACCAACTATAGGGAAAAATAGAGGAAATAACCCAGTAAATCCTTCCAAAGTCTCTTCCCTGAAGTATCTCATGCTTCTGGGTCTAAGGAGATGCCGGAAGAGGTTATGGTTGAGAAGGGGGCTGAGACGATGGCGGAAGGAGGTATCTCTTCTCTGTCAAAAACCCAAACTGTCCCGAAAACAGTTACAGACTGTCCGGAAGCGATTCAACAGGAACATGGAGGTTATGGGCAATCAGTGATGGGCGAGAAATTGGGGAAGGTGGTTAACGAGCTGAATCCTCTACAGCTTTCTGATGTAGAGTTGACTCAAGCTCCCATTCTTGTTATTGGGCCTGGTGGGCCAGCTCAAATGCATTTGATTACTCAGGCTGAAGACCAGGAAGGGGGCTTTGTTATAAGGCCTGATGGGATTACTAGTAAAAAGTGGAAGCGTGCTTCGATACTTCATGACTCGAAATCTTCTTATGTTCAGAGAATTCCGGCTGGGCAAGGTGATTTGAAGGCGCTTCCAAGGAAAAGAAAAGGGGTGAAGGACGAGGGCAATTCTCAAGGACGCTCATCAAAGAGGCTGCTAGTTGCTCGACCCCACGAGGTTGATGGGGCTCCCGTTCCACTCTCAGAGATATCGGCGGTGGCTGTGGATCAGCACCGCCGAGACCCATGAAAATCTGTAGTTGGAATGCACGGGGGCTTGGGAACCCTCGTGGCATTCGTACCCTCTGTGATTTAATTCAGAGGGAACTACCCGACGTCTTGTTCCTGCAGGAGACCAGATTGTCCACTCGTGAAGTTGAATCCTGTAAGTACAAACTAGGCTTTCAAAATTGTTTGGCTATTAGTTCTGATGGAAGGAAAGGGGGTATTGCATTATTATGGGATGTTGAGATTGATTTATCTGTGATTAACTATTCGTCTAATCATGTTGATGCTGTCATTAAAGATTTACGATTACGGAAGGGTCACTGGTTTTTAACTGCTCTATATGGTTTTCCTGAAACTCACCTGCGACATCAGTCCTGGAGTTTACTTAAATCTTTATGTCGTGCTCCTGATGAACCGTGGCTGGTGTTGGGAGACTTTAATGAATTATTGTCTGCTCATGAAAAGAGTGGGGGTAATCCTAGGCCTGAAAAACAACTTAGTGCTTTTAGAGAGGTTGTTGATGTCTGTAGATTGAGGGATTTGGGTTTCTCGGGGCCAATGCTTACTTGGTCAAATAGACGAGCTGGTGATAAGTGCATTAGAGAAAGGCTTGATCATTGCTTGGTTAATTCTATGTGGTGGGCCTGTTTCCCTAATGCCCGTGTGACCCATGGTGTGGTAGCCTATTCCGATCATTTACCTATTTGGTTAAATCTAGAGGGAGCTAGTGCTTCCCACAATAGTCAAAAGTCTTTTAAATTTGAGGCCATGTGGGTGGGTGAGGTTGAATGTGAAGAAATAATCAAAGGGGTTTGGGAAAGGTGTGCTGCCCCAGCTTCTATGAATGTTCTTTCAGGTTTGATTAAGGAGTGTGGGGATCAGCTACAGGGGTGGAATAAACAAGGTTTTGGAAATGTTCAAACTCAACTAAATAAGGCACAACGATCCCTATGCAATCTACAGGACATGGACCCAGGATTGGTCTCTAATGATGCTCTGAATGCTGCAAGAAGTAAGGTTCAACTTTGGTTAGAAAGAAAGGAGATTATGTGGCGACAACGTTCTAAGGCATTGTGGCTAAAGGAGGGTGATAGCAATACGAAGTATTTTCATATGAAGGCCTCCCAACGAAAGAGGAAAAATTAGCTTTTTAAGATCCAAGAGGAAGAAGGTGTGTGGCAAGAAGGTATTCAGAGGGATATGGTTATTATTGATTTCTTTCAAAACCTTTTCACTAGTTCTTCCCCGGCTACTGATGTTGATTCTTTGGCGTTCTTAGAATCATTGTCTGGGAAAGTTTCTGGAGATATGAATTCAGATTTGATGAGGGAATTCACAGCTGAAGAGGTGAAGGAAGCATTACATCAAATGAATCCAACAACGGCTCCGGGTCCGGATGGAATGTCTCCAATATTTTTTCAGAAGTATTGGCATGTCGTGGGGGCCAATATTACTGCTGCAGTTCTTCAAGCACTCAACTCAGGTTCTTTCCCAAATTCTTTGAACCATACTCATATTGTACTGATTCCTAAGAAGAAGTATTCGATTAAAATGGGTGATTTTAGGCCAATTAGTTTGTGTAACGTGGTCTATAAACTTATTGCAAAGGTCCTTTCTAATCGTCTCAAATCTGTACTGCCGAGCCTTATAAGTGAGAGTCAAAGTGCTTTTGTCCCTGGACGTTTAATTTCTGACAATGTTTTAATTGCATATGAGCTGGTAAATCATTTGAAGCATAAGAAAAAAGGGAAGAAGGGGTTTATGTCCTTAAAATTGGATATGAGTAAGGCCTACGATCGGGTGGAGTGGGTCTTTCTAAAGTCTGTTATGGAAGTGATGGGGTTCCATCCGAGGTTTGTTGGGCTGATTATGTACTGCATCAAATCTGTCTCTTTTTCTGTCGTGATTAATGGGACACCAAATGGTAACATCATGCCAACTCGGGGATTAAGACAAGGGGATCCGTTATCCCCATATTTATTTCTTCTTTGTACGGAAGGGCTGATTTCTTTATTACGAAGTGCAGGGCTGAGAAATGAAATATCTGGCGTAAAGGTTTGTCGCGGTGCTCCAAATATTAATCACCTACTTTTTGCGGATGATAGTGTAGTCTTTTGTCGGGCGGAGGTGGCTGAAAATAGAAGGGTACAATTATTGTTAGAAAAATATGAAGCTGTTTCAGGCCAAAGAATTAATAAAGAAAAGACAGCTATAGTTTTTAGTGGTAATGTGAGTGAGGATACTGGGACAGTGATTAAAGACCTTTGGAGTAATTGTGAAATACAACAATATGAAAAATATCTGGGGCTCCCACCAATTATTGGGCGTTCTAAGAAGAGTGCTTTTCAGTCTATTAAACAAAGTGTATGGCAAAAGCTTCAAGCTTGGAAAGGAAAGTTGTTGTCACAAGGAGGGAATGAGATTCTTTTAAAAGCTGTTGCCTTATCTATCCCATCTTTTACAATGAGTTGTTTCCTGCTTCCCTCTTCTTTGTGTATGGAGCTAGAAAGTATGATGTCAAAGTTTTGGTGGGGTCAAATAGGAGCTGAGCGGAAAATTCATTGGTTGAGTTGGTCTAAGCTGTGTCAGAGAAAATACCAAGGTGGATTGGGTTTTAGAGATTTAAGAAGTTTTAATCTTGCTCTACTTGCCAAGCAAGGATGGCGGTTGGCTCAAGATGAAGGCTCTTTATTACACAAACTACTAAAGGCTAAATACTTCCCTCACACAAGTTTTATGAACGCTGGTCTAGGTAGATGCCCTTCTTACACTTGGAGGGGTATTTGGGAGGCCCGAAAATGGTTAGATGCTGGCTGTAGGTGGCGTATTGGCAATGGGAGATCGGTTAATATTTGGCAAGATAAATGGATTCCTGGGCATCTCCCATTGAGATCAGAAGGCGTTTATGGAAATGAGGGGAATAATTCTGCTTTGGTTGAATCTTTGTTTGTTGCGAATGTAAACATGTGGGATGTCCAAAAGCTTAGGACTCTCTTCAATCCAAATTTAGTCTCAGAAATTCTCAAAGTTCCCTTATGTTCTGATGCTATTGAAGATAGAAGAGTTTGGGAGCTTGAACGAAATGGTTTGTTCAGTGTGCGAAGCAGTTACAGATTTATTTATGCTCATATTGGACTGCAATGTGCCGAATCCTCTAACATGCAAGCTCACCAAAAATTCTGGAAACACTTGTGGAAAATGAGAGTGCCGCATAAAATTAAAATCTTTGCTTGGAGGGCATGTAAAGAAGGGCTACCTACTGCTATGAACTTAGTGAAAAAACATGTCCTTTCCGACGATACTTGCCAAGTTTGCTTATCATATAAGGAAGATATCACTCATGCTGTGGTGACTTGTGAGGCTGTCAAAGGTATGTGGCGTTTTTATCTACCGGAATTATTTCTTGATAGACATATGTCTTTGTTTGAGATGGCTTTACAACTGTGTGAGAGCAATATGCATGAGAAGTTGCCAATTTTATTTGCTTTGGCTTGGGGTTTCTGGTTTAGACGTAATAAGTTCATTCATGCCCAAGAATTGTTGAGCCCTGTTAATGTTGCTGAAACTGCGGTTGTTTTGCTGAGAAGCTTTGACCAAGTTCGTGGCCAGTCGAGAGTTGAAGTTGTGAAACATTATAAATGGAAACTTCCTCCAACTGGTTGGCTTAAATTAAATGTTGATGCGGTTGTTTTTACAGAATGGGACAAGGCAGGTGTAGGAGCAGTTTTGAGAGATGAAAATGGCAGCATACTCATGGCTCTGAGCAGAGCTGAAACTTTGTTGGAAGGGTCCGAGGGTGTAGAGCTCCTTGCAATATTCAGGGGATTGCAGCAAAGTGTTTCTATGGGTGTTTCACAGATTCTAGTGGAAAGCGACAGTTTATTATGTATTGAAGCCCTCAATGATGATAGCATGGCCCATTCTCTGTTAGGTGTGTTATATTTTGAGATTAAGAAACTTGTAACGTGTTTTACTACTTGTAAGTTTTCCCATGTATATAGGGAGGGTAACATGGTAGCTCATAAGTTAGCTATGAATGCGTTACAAGTTGATAATATGGCTCTTTGGTGGAATTGTATTCCAGACTGTATTTCTCAAGTCGTTTGGCTTGATAATTGTCTGTAATCACTCTGATTTCATCTTTTGGATAAATGATATTATCTTTTCTATATAAAAAAAAAAAAAATAATAAAAAAATATGAAGATGAAACTAAATTTTCTATAGCTCAAAACTTGAATTTTGAGTCTTACCGGATTGAATGTCTTTACTCTCAATCCATTAAAATATTAGACTTTTTTTCGTTTTATCGAATCAATTGCCAGTGCTCTTAGGGATGGCAAAGGATGCGATGGGTTTTAGGCTTTATAGCGAGGTTTTCAACCCATTTGGGTGGGATTTTCGCAAGGGTTTGGGTTCGAAGTTCTAAACAACCTAAGAATTGAGATAACTTTGGTGCGCCAGCCTTAAACAGACTGCCGGTTAAAACTGTATCTCAACGGCTGAAGGACTTGGTTGAAATTTCTAGTGAAAAGCACTAGCTCCCAAGTTGGGGCGTAAAGCAAACAACAATCTATTGATATTTGAACTTGTAGGGTGATACTAATTCACAAGTACTTCCCTAAACAAAATAATATATATATATTTTTTTTCTAATTCAAACACATCAAAATCAAAGCAACAGTCAAACCAAATTTTTTAAAAATTAATAATTTTTTTATTTGTTAGTTGTATAAAAGTTGTGTCTTGTCTTTATCATTTTTGGTTGGACTTTCGCTTGGTAGTACTTGCCCACTTGTGACAACACTGCATCGAGCATGAATAGGATGTGAGGCGGTTAGCCGGTGCCAACTGCTAAGGCTGACTATCCATTTATGACTATCCAACCATTACATTACTCCAATATTTAGTATCAATTCATAGGATTCCACTTCACACTCTCATATGCATAATCTAATAATATCACAAGCAAACATCATCACAAACCACACCAACTTTCCTCAGTCTACCACATCAACACAATCAATTTATAAAACAGATATGTCCATAACTTAACACACACAACCAATCACATAAACAACCTAGAGGAGATAAAGGGAATAGTTGTTATACCATAAACAATCTAGATGTGGCTATAGTGTTGCTCGAGACTGTAGTTGTTGTTTGTTGCCACTTGAGGAGGTGTCCAATGGGTGGCCAGACAACCACAGAAGCTGTGGCCAAAGGCATGCTTATGGTGGTGCTGCATCATGGTAGTTGATGGCGTGGGTTTCTATGGGACTGACCAAGAGGAGGGGCTGGGTCACGGGGGGGACCTCGATTTCAAGAGGACAGCCGTGAGACATGGGAGGAGCAGCCGTGGGACTGGAGGTGGTTGATTTCGTGTGCGGCGGGTGGTACTCGGCTAAGGGAAGAGGAGGCCCATGATAAGAGAAATGAGAGGAAGGGTCTACTGCCGTGTGTGGGGGTGGCTAGCGTGCCTGTGCTCTTGGTGAGGCCATGCTGCTGCCATTCACAGCAGCGCTGGATTGCTGTGCACATGGAAGACGAGAGAGCTTGAAAGGGAGATGCCGAGACAAGAGGAGAGAGGGATCTGAAGGCTAAGAGGGAGGAAGGATTTTTACTGCCAGTGAGACGTGATGGCATTGGGTGGATCGATGGCGACGACAGCCCTTGCACCGTGCAGTTTTGAGCCGAGAGGGAAGGGAGAGGGTACCCGGGGAAGATTGTCAGTGGATGGGAAGAGGACAAAGAGATTGGGAAAAAAGAGGAAAGGATGGGGTTTAAGGGTGTTAGGAAAATATTAGTTGATTCGATAAAATTGACCGATAAAATTGATTAATTGATTTATTTTATTTTATTTTATTTTTAAATTTTACTTAATGATTAAAGAACTAAATATATTTTTTAAAAATATTTAAATTTATGTAAAAAATGATTAAAAGGAAAAAAAATACATTTACACCACATCAGTTCACTTTGTCGATTAACCATCTGTACTACTAGCATTATCCTAAAGGGTTTATATCGTGGAAAAAAAGAATTCATGGGAAAAGGGCAATTTTGTTATAGTATATATATCTAATGCAAAGTAGTTGTTGCATGTCAACATTATTATATATTGTAACATCCCGATCCTATATCATTAGAGATAATTATACGGATATTTTATTAGGTTTGATAATTAGGATATTATTATTATTATTATTATTATTATTATTACAACTACTACTATTATTATCACTATTATCAAGTTTTACATTTATTAATTTTAATAGGATTATTATTATATTGTTATTGATATTTTATGTATCACCCGATTTTTGTGCAATAGCCACTTACTCAGTTGATGAGCAGTTTCTCCACTCCGCACGTCTCCACTCCCATACTCATGCACGTCTATTTTCCTCTAGGTTTCCTCTTGATTCATCACCTATATATATATATATATATATATATATATATATATTACACTTATCACTTTGAGATGAAAAGAAAACTCCAAGCCGCAAACCTCAAACCTTCCCCTCCATGTATGCTCAGCCCCTTTGCCCAGAGCACGCTGACGGCACCGTAGACAACCTCAAAAGACCACGAACCCACTCTTCGGACAACACAGTAAGCCACACCATGCACCACACGGACGAGCCTCCGTTTTCCACTTCCGAAACAGAGCAGCCAGTACAAGTTACTTTCGCCAGCCACCTTAAGGACGTCGAAGCACCTCTCAGACAACATAGAAACTACCGACTTGTTGTTTCTCGTCGAACCCGCATCTTCCCGGAAACCGGTCGCGTCGCCACCCATCTCTCTTACTCTCTCAGCATTGCACCTACCTGCCCAAACGAACAGCCGTGTCGCCAACCACCTCAAGGGACATTGGAGCACCGCCCACGGTGACAAAAAGTACCAACCAGCCCAACCCCGTTGAGCCCACTCCCTTCCGGTAAGCCCATCGCCGTCAGCCACCATTCTCTTTCTAGTGTTTTTCGGTTTGATGGTTCTCTCTCTCTCTCTCTCTCTCTCTCTCTCTCTCTCTCTCTCTCTCTCTCTCTCTCTCTCTCGGTGTCGCACCACCACAGAGAAGCCGCTAGTTGCACCGCCGTGACCCTAGCTTGTCACCTGAGCCACCGCGCAGCCCATCTCCATCGCATACCCTCTCTCGGTGAGCCCCTACTATCTCTTGCATGGCTTTTCGTTGCTCTATCTGTGTGCCTTAAAATCCTCCATGAAACATTGATTCACAATGGGCCCTTGGGCCTTATGTATACTGGGATTATTAGATAAGTTTGTGTTTTAAAAGTAACTTGGGCTTAGTTTTAACTTGGTTGGTGTTTAAATCTGGTGGGTTAATTTCCTTGTGGGCTGAGCTTGAGGTTAACTAGACATGTACCATTAGGATAGATTTGTATTTTAAATTGGGCTTGACTTTATTAAGTTTCAATAATTGTTTTAGTGATTTTTATTGAGCTTAATATTTCTAGTTGAGTTTATTTTTATTAAATAAATATTTTATTCATAAGCTCATTTTTATAAGAAAATGCTTAAAGATTTTGAAATGTATTTTAAAATGTACTATTGAGCCTAATATTTTGTTAATATTCCTTTGATTATTTAGTAGAAATTTAATAAAATTATTATGTTAAGAATATTTAAACAATATTAGTATTTATTAGGTTTCTTATCAGATTTAATAATTATGTTAAGAAATGAAACTTAGTTTAAGAATTTGATTTTTATGAATTATTTTAAAATAGCTCGAGTATTCTACTAAATTATAAATTAGTATTTTAAGTCATTTAAATACTAAGATTTATTGATTATAGTGTTAAACAAAAGATTTGTTTAACTATCTTTTAGATTGTAAATTTAATTAAGTAAGATATTAGTACTTATTTATTCTCAAACAAATTTAGTGATAGTTATTATTGCATATAGGTGTCAAGTTACGAAGTGTTATTCAAGAAAAAGCGTAGTGAGATAAGTAATTTGATCATAAATTATGATCATCACAGTTTAGCTTATAAATAAGTATTATTCAAGCCAGTTTATTGACGGCCATTATTTATGAACCACTCATGTCATACGCAAACATGTCATCCAGCATAGCATACGATTATGTCATTCCGCATCATGTTCAGAGTCAGAAATTATAATTATGTATGTATTATGTCATGCATCTCATGTATATAAGACACATAAGCTATCTTAAGTTCAAAGTGCAAGATAAGATAAGATCAGTTAATAAGATGGTCATTCAGATATATGGTACCAATGCAGTTCAGTTTCAGAGTGGATGTGCAAGCCACGAACTCAGTCATGGTCCACCATAGTATGCCAGAATACTATCAACAACTCCTCTTGCGGCCGCGGGATGTGGGGTCGGTGCACAACCTCGCACACAAGTTTAAGTGTATTGGCCAGTCAGATAAATCAATCAGATCAGTCAGTTAATTCAGTTAAATCAGTCATACATAGTATAAGCATCAATATGAACACTCATGAATTTAAACTCTCAGCATGAAATTTTTTATGAAAACCTTATGTTTATTATGTTTACGTTGTGATGGATTTCTTGCTGAGTTTTTGACTCATTTTAGTTTGTTTTCATGTTTTTAACCACCCAGGTGAGGATGATGAATACGAGCAGGCAGGTTAGGAATAGAAAGAGCAGCTAATTTTAGTTTCAGACTTTTTAAAATAAAACGTGCTTTTATGACATGAATTTATTCAGTTTATTCATTTAATATTTTTGGAAGACATTTTATTAGACATTTTTCTACAAAATAAATTCCTAATTTCATTTATGAAATTTGAGATATCTTGTCGGGTTTATTTTTATGAAAAATACGTGACACTCTTAGCCTACGAAAAATGGGGTTACATATATGCATGCAACTTTTACAAGAGCTACAAAATAATAATTTTAAAAATGATTTCTTCCTATATTTTTCAGCCACTTCTAAGGTGAAACAAGGTCGTGGTAAAGCACAGTGCATATCATTTGAGAAATTGAGAAAAACTGGTCTCATTTAAGTGAAAATAGAATCGGGCAATAAGGGAGCTACTAGAACAAATAGTACTACTTTTATTAGCAGGGTAGGCTATATTGCTAGGCATTTTGCTCCCATTATATGCAAAAGCTGGAGGCACATCCCTAAAATAGATAAGGAGGAGTTGTACGCTCGAGTCCCCGTAAGTAATCTTTGTGCTTATTTATTATTTTCCTTTTTTGGTTTAAAAAATATGTAATACATATGTTTAATTCAAAGTTTCTCACGTATATAATCATAAACTATTGTATTAGGTAGTATCAATTTCGTCATTAACAAGCATACATAAAAAACTTCATGAGAAAATAAATGTAAATTGATGTCTATAATATTTACAAATAATGTAAATTTGGAGTTTACGGTAGGCATTGTATATATAATAGGCTTGTGATGGAATTGGAGTTTGAGAATGTATATATATGTTAAGGGTAGAACTAGTTGGTTGGTAGTAGTTCCATTTCTAAATAAAGTAAATAATAAGTTAAGATGGATAAAGAGGCTAGCTGTTACCTATTCATAAACCTTGCATTTCTTTTTTTTTTTCTTTATGTTCTTACTCCTAGAATTAACTTGCATTTTTTGGTTTTTTTTTTATAGAAATTCTGTGATCAAAATGCTTTGAATAGAAGCAACTTGAAAGTTAATCACATGGCTGGATTTTGCTTGACTTCTCGAAGAAAATATAATTTGTAATTGTTATTTATACATCGTGATTTTTAATAATAGAGATTTTTTTTTTTTTAATTTTTTTAATCTGTTGAAGCGTGGGGAGGATACTACTCTGATTGATTTTTATAAACTCACACACTCGAAAGATAACTCTTTCACGACTCCTACAATAGAAGAAAATTATGTAAGCAATACATTTTTCTTAGCGAAATACCTTACTTCAACTTGAGTCTTGATTTTTTTATCGTAACTCTAGCATATAGATGTTATATTTCTAGTTTTTTCCTTTTATTGGTCTAAGGAATCCAGTGTATATATATATATATATATATATATATATATATATTGTCATTATCTTTGTCTAATATAGAGTTCCATTTTGAGTTAAGAGTTAGAATATGCCATCTTGCACTATTTGCTTACTATAGTTCATAGATGAAGTGATACAGGTAACTTAAACGTTATATGCAAAGTTATTTTTTATGTTCAAGAGTTTGGTATATACATTATTGTTTATTAGTTTTTTAGATTTAGTGTTTTATGGCACCATGTAATTAGAATGTTCTTGCATTATTAATTATTATGATTATTTTAAAATAATGTATTAGAAACACCTCTTGCTCACTTATTTTAACCATGGTTGTAAACTGTACTGTACAACAATGAACAAAAACAAAAAGTCAATTTCAACTTTGAGATGTTACTAATGTTTGTTTTTTTCTTTTGTGATATTTTATTTCTTAACGTTAATTGATTTTATTTTGCTTGAGTTATGCATTGGACTTGGACAAGCACAATGCATATATATACTAACTTACTTTTCTAAGAAAAACGTGTTCTTACTTTTACAGCATAGGATGAAAGATTTATAGAATGAGAGAAATGTTGCCGGATCATCACGAATTATAGAATATATTTTCAATGAGGTTTTGAGGCATAAATTTGGATATGCCAAAGGATTGGGAAATTATGTCATGCCTATTCCATCATCTTCACGTTCATCCAAAGTCATCCAACTCACTCAACAAGTAGAGAAATACAAGAATAAGATGGAGATTTAAAAGGAGAAACTGGAGGAGTCGGTGCAAAGGACAGAATCTATGCAATCAAATATCAACAATATGATAGAGAAACAAAGTGAATATGATCGTCGCCTCTCAGAAATTATGGCACAATTAGAGACTCATAGAGAGTCCTAAAGAGACATTCAAATTCACATTTCTATTTTAGTTTGCAAAGAACAAATTTTATTTGAGTGTTTTTATGAACAATGATACTAGATTTAAATGATGGCTTTAATTTTATGTATTTTGTTGTAGCACTAGAATTTGTTATTAATTGTTTTTTAATATTGATGATTATTTGGCCTTTTATTTATAAAGAATGAAGAATTGTGCAATTATACGTGATTGAATATATTTGTCACTAATTCTAAATGCATGTCACCATTTATGATTATAAATATTTGTCGCGAATTCTAAATCATGCTGAGTAGTGACGAGAGTTAGTCGTTGCTAATAATAAACAATAGCGACAAATTTAACTCTTCACCTATGCTAGACTCTAGCTTTTTATTGTATTATTTGTGATAAATAAATTTTGACGGCAAAAATTAGTTTGGCGACAACAATACTTCCTCACAAATAGTTTTCTATTAGTGACAATTATTTTGGTCGTTATAATGTTCATATTTGTGACGAATTAATTGTCTAATATTAATGAGGAACAAATCTTTCATCACAATTACGTTAGTTCTTACGACAATTTTGGTTTTATGGGGACCTTTTGGGACCAAGTATGAGAGTCTTCTTGCGATACAATTGTCGTCGCTAAATATGGTATCTTTTGTAATTGTGTGCTTTTGTTGTTATTAATAACTTTCAATGGCGAGATATTTTTGACGAATGTGTGACAATTTTTTTTCCTCACAAAAAACTATTTATGATGAAAATTCAATTTTTTGCGACAAACTTTTTTCTTGATAAAAGCTTTATTTCTTATAGTGCCTTCGTATTCCTTGATCAAATCAAGAGGCGAGTCATCCTATCTCGAATAGCATTGGATTGGTACATGGACTAGTACTTCATGACGGACTAGTACTGCAAAAGTTTTGCACAAATTAAAATGTTATCATGGAGAGCATATATGATCCATTATTGGAGACTAATTAAGAGCCAAGCCTAAATAATGGGTGCTAGTGGATTGATTAAGGTATGGATTGGTAATGAAGATATTCCGGTTTCAATTAGAGGATTAGTTAGACTTGACTTAGGAAGTGTCCTTTATATTTGTGTTTGTTCATAATGATTTTTGTAATTCTTTTATTGATTGGTTTTGGTTCTGTTTGGGGAAATAAGTGTAAGACAGGGTTGATTATTATTTTTGTTTATTTCTAAATCCCTAGCTTGGATAAATTGTGCATATGGCATTCATTAGCCAAAAGTGAGGACTTTTGAATAAATTTGGGCGGGGATCACTCCTAGACATGTGATCACTCTCTCTTTAAAAAAAAAAAAAAAAAACCCTAAATAAAGTCCAAAGTAGGATATTGAGATTAGTGAAAAGATGCTATTCATTTTAGCTAGATTTTATCATCTTAGAGCATTGGCAATGGCATCGTCAAGTCTAAAATTTAGATAGAATGTTATTTTTTGGCCATAGCATGGACTTCTAGCCAGATTAGTCCACATTGGACTAGTTATCTTAAAGTCCAAATAATAATAAAATATTATATATTTTAATAATATTTGATAATTTTTTTTAATATTTTAGAAATACACTTAATATATTATTTAATAACTTTATTAAAAAATTAAAAAATAAAATTATTATTTTTCTACTATTTTTTCCCTCAACCTAATTATTCAATAAATATATTTTGCCAACCATTCACCCAAAAATCACATATACAAACATACAAACATTTCTTCTACCCAACATTTACATTTAAAATTGTGGTTGAAGCCAACAAACATTTACATTTGAAATTCATGTAATTTGTAATTCTATATTCGTTTACATTTGAAATAGCACTAACATCCATAATACTCAGTTTCCATATTCTTCAGCATCACATTCTTACATAATTTGAACAAGAGGGAGTTTCCCATGAGGCCTGCATATTATTGTAAAATATCTCAACCTTTACTATACTTTTGATAGCTACAAATAACCCAAAATTACCTAGTGTATAAATTTGGCTTGAACTTTGAGCTAAAGCATTCTAGAGTTAAGCAGAGTTTGGTAATATAAGAACTGGGACAATACATCCAGTTCATAACATCCATAACATCCATTTTTTTTTTTTTATAAGTCCATAACATCCAGTTCATAAATAGCCAAAACAGTCCACAAATGTATCCCAAAACACTCCACACTCTACCTTAATTTGAGACCGATTTGCAAGGTCTATCTCATTCATCACTATGATCTTCCTTGATGAAGATGTGTAGTCTCTCAATTGCTCATATTATGATGATAATGGAATCTAGAGGCAACAACAGTAAACATCAAAATAATGTTAAACCCATTGATTGTTCCAGATCATCTAGTGCCCAACAAATTGGAGAAATGAAAATAAGTTGTTCAATATTCTATAGCGTCAACCAAGCCACTTCGATTTTAAGGCAACGAGAGTACTCTCCAAACCAATTAAAAAACTCATTTTTGAATAAGCCAAGTAAACAATTTTCACTTTAAAGCATGCAAGTTACTTGATCTACTAGTGAAGAGCCATATTAAATCTGTCAAAGTAGAGGACAAGGGCCATAACAGAATGCACAAAACCATCACAGCAGAGGACATCACGAATGCACACCAGAAATACACCACAACAGACATAGTACATGCACAACAAAGAAATAGAGAATCTTCTACCTCCATGTAAATCCATACAAGAATGTTGAGAAAATCAAGTGAATGAAAATATTATTTTCTCTCCTGGGTATTTGAATAGAATATTTGTAGGCATTGTATATTTATGTGTGTCTTAGAATACAATGACTATTTGAACAGGATATTAGTAAATGTTTTTTTTGTTCATGTCAATCTTAGACTCTTTTTTTTAAAGATGTTAATAAATAGAAAATCTACTTTAAGAAGCTATTACTGAAAGCACTAGGCTCAATATAACCTCTTTGAATAGAAATCTCAATCCAAATTCAATTCCCATAGAATAAATTGATAAATAAATAGATAACCCAAGTTACTAACTCAGTGAACTCTTCAACTAAACCAAATATGCATAATCTAGATCTTTAACATGAAACTTATATGCATGAACAAGTAGATATTTGAGAAAATGTAGACTGTATTGTAGGCCTTGTACAGGACAGAGACGTGCATGGTTTTCGATCAGTTGTTCAACTTTTTTAAGACAACGGAAAACAAAACAATAAAAGAAAACCCAACTCAATAAAAGAATAAATTTCACATCGTATGAGAGTATAAATCGAAATCTATGTAAGAAATCCATGTAAATCGAAACCCAAATCGGAAATTAGATTGTAAGAAATACCCAAATGGTATTTTGTTGTGACAGATTTGGAGAGGAAATGTGCAAGTCTCTTGTGGGCTGGAAGACGACGGCATGGACGATCGATGGAGAGAAGAGGGCATGGACGATCAAAGAAGACGCAGGTATCTGTGTTTTGCACGTTTCGAGATGAAGAAAAAGAAAAACGAGGAAAATTGGATTAAGAAAGAGAAAGAACGAGAGAAAGAGAGAGGACATATGAAATAATAAAATATGAAAGTGAACAGTACCTCGCCAGATATGGAAAGGAGCTAAGATATATTGTAGCAGATATATTGTAACAGATTTATTTTAGTTGAAAATAATCATTTCATTGAAAATAACTAATTGTAAATAAGTACTTTTTTTTATAGTGTGTGAGTTATTTAAAATCATGTGTTAGATCAGTTTGAAATTACTACATTGATGCAAAAGCAGCAATCAAGTGGCTCAATGCAAGGCATGATGTGACTGCCTTGAAGTTCTACATACAACAAAATGTTCTTTGTAATGAATCAATAAATAATAATATTCCATAAATAAATTAAAGACTTGTTTAAACAGTGAGATAAGATGAGATGATTTTAAATGAGTTAAATAAAATATTATTAGAATATTATTTTTTAATATTATTATTATTTTAAGATTTGAAAAAGTTGAATTATTTATTATATTTTGTATAGAAATTTAAAAAAATTATAATGATGATATGAGATAAAATGAGCTGAGATGATATCTCTATCCGAACGAGCCATGAATCATAATTGACCTAATATATAACTATATATAATAAAAAGTTGGTATGTTTTCTTTTCCAAGAAGGAATTATACCTTTTCTCCTAAAATGTAAATTGTAAGATGTTTTAATCAAGAAAATTTGAATTATTAAGATCTTTTAATTTTTTTCTCTAATTCTTGATTGCGGATATTCATGAGACTTATAATTATTCAGGGGTAGAATTTTTGTTTTGTTTTTATTATTATTGTTTTTAGATAATCATTTTTGAGTTATTTATTTTTTCTTTTGAGTTATTTATTGTTATAAATTATATGTGGAATATTCAATTCAATTGCTAAGGCGATTGGTGAGAAATCAGCTTCTCTGAGGAGTGAGACTAGGGGCCGAATGAGGTGAATAGAGGGCATTTACATCCTCTAATAATATTGTGACACGTTTGCATTTCAAAAGGAGAAGAATAGAACCGCACACAACAAATCCCATGCAACCCCGTCCACCTCTCTCTCGCTTGTCGTCTTGGTTGTGCTCTTTCTCGAAGCTCTCACTTTCTCTCACCACTCAGTCTCCATATGGGCACGAGCATAAGATGATTTCTTCCAGTAAAATGAATATCTAGGTTTCCACCTATCGCTGAGGTTAGAACAGAAGATCCTGACTCAACCCAAATCCTTCTAGCACTTTTTTTTCTTTGAAACTTTCTAAATCCTCTTCAAGATGAAAAAAAAAAAAAAAACATGAATACAACCCAAAAGCTTATTTGTTGCACTTGGCAAAACTAGATTGATAGCCCATGGTGAATCTTCAAGCACTGTCATATCTTACACATAACAGGACATCATTTCAGAGACTCCCAAGTAATCATTGTTCAGTATACAAACCAAATTTTCATCTTAATCAAGTTATACAAAATTACTAAAAACTATTGCCAACTAAGTAAACCAATTGTAACCGCTGTAAATTCAAAATTACGAGATTGTCGTCTCACATTATTAACAAGGGATTGAAAACAAACACATCAAAACTCACACTCAGATTCAACACCAAATCATTTTAATTTAGGATTATCTTTAATTTAACCTCTAATTTGTTGATTTGAACAATCAAGCTCTTAATTCGATTTAAACCTTTAATCTATCTGCTAACTTAGCTCCTCTTCAAAGTAGATATGGGCACGAGCATCAACTCGTAGCTTTGTGGAAAACTATCATTCACTTGCTCTGTTTTTGTGCTAAAAAATGCCAAAACTGAAGGGAATTGCATTTTTAAGCTCTCTTTAAATATTGATGGTTTCGGATGCCATGGGAGTGAGAGTTTGGATGTGACTACGGGTTTTAGGTTTCAGGCTACGGTGGCTTGCGGGTACTATGGAGACTTAGGAGTGAGAGAAGGTGAGAGATTCGAGAGAGAGAGAGAGCATGACCAAGCAGTTCTGAGGAGAGAGAGGGGAGAGTAAGGGAAAAAGCGGGGAAGGTATATGGGAGAGAGAACTTGCCTAACAATCAATTCTGGCCTTTCATAAAAAAAAGAAAACAGTTCTTCTATATGCAACTGCCGGCACGAAACTGGTTGACGTGGCACTCTGAAAATTCAAAAAAAAAAAAAAAACCAATTGAGTGAAATATGCAGGAAAAATGGAGGGAAAGAAAAATGAAGAAAAAAGAAGAAGAAAAAAGCGAGAACTGAAATGAATATGAGCATCGTCTTCAAGTTTTCTTCTCCCTCCCGAGCTTCGTCTTCGACTAAACCCAGCTTCTTCTTCGACTCGTCTTGTCCCGAAAATCTCATCTTGTCTGAAGCTTCATCTTCTCCCCCGAGCTTCATCTCTTTCAAGATTTTGCACAAGTGCGTGCGTCCAGAGGTAAACGGGAAGGAGACATACTCATCACTCACTAAGAGAGAATGAGAGGCGCGATGGTAAAAATGAAATGACGCACTAGAAGTCTCTCATGATGCTTCAACATGTGAAGCACTCCAATACTTTGAACCTTTCAGAATGCTGACCTACGTGAATGCATGTGGTGCCTTGCACGTTTTACCACGTAGTACTTCAACTACAAAATGTTATGCTTTATATGTATATTTTGATCAAGAGGCTCTCACCAGCCATCATTAGGTAATGTAATAGCAGGAGAATTCATGATGGAATACTTTGAACCTTTCAAAACTATTGTTATAGAACAATTGTTATATATAAATGTTTTAAGAATGCAAATCTATATATGTTTCTTTTTTTTGGGTTCAAATGAATTTTTCATTCGATTTTTTCTTTATATATATATAAAGAGCACCAGAAGTCTCTCATGATGCCTGATGCTTCAACATGAGGGAAAGTGTTTAGTACCTGTTCAGCTTGCTTTGTTCTTAGTTAGGAAAACAGGGGATGGTTGGGGTGCTGCGGCTTGGAGCAGCAGCAAGAAGAGGAAGTTTTACGCGGCTAGCAGAGGATGTTGCTCTGCTAGCGGCTTGCCGTGGGAATGAAACGACTTACGAAATGGGGTAGGCAGAAGATCGAAGGGAGAGGTAGAGCTTTCAGCTTCGAAGGGAGTTGGAAGATTTTGGCTTTGTGAGTTGTCTCGAAGATTTCTGTCTCGTTAGTTTTGCTCTTCTCTTTTGCAAGTTTTACGCGATTTAAAAGATTTTTGAAAAACAGATAGAGATGAAGAGTTGTGGAGTTGAACAAAATGAAGAGACAGAAGTGGAAAAAATAATTTTTTTTTTATAAAAAGTGGGTCCGATTATGTTGAAGTTTCCCCAACCGATTGTAAGTGAGTTTTTGAAAAGAAAAGTATACTTATCACCGTATTATTAGAGGGTGTAAATGTCTTTTTAACACTCATCTCGTTTGAAGTTTTGCTCCTGATATCATTTTCCACATCACCACAGCCAATACCTTCTCCGTACCAAACCCTAGCACCCAAATGTTTATAGACGCCGTCAAAACGACCGTTATCTACGACCAATATATAAGACCTCTACATCCACGCCATTCTTTTCGTCCCCATTTCTCAGATCTGCCCAAGACGTCCATTCTTCGCTGTGTGAGTCTCTCTCTCTCTCTCTCTCTCTCTCTCTCTCTGCGTAATATATAATATGCGGAGATCGACTAGATCGGTTTGGGTTTAGATCTGAGCCTGTTTCCTTTTGGTTTGTGAGATTTCGGTTTTTGGCATTTTATATTACAGTTTTGAAGTGGTTTATGGAAAACCCATTTGGATGTAGGCTTTGGAAGATGTGTTTCTGTGTTGGTTTTGAAGTTCTCGCAGATCTCTTGCATATAGGACTCGTTTAGATGTAATTTATTAAGAGCCTGATTTGGATTTGTTTTGCTTACAACGTTCTCTGTTCCCAGAAAGTCTCTAAAACCCAATCGGTGCCTTTCTTTCACAAAATCACATTTTCTTTGATGTTAAATACGAGATCTTCTTTTCATTTTGTTAGGTTGGTTTGTAATTGTAGAGCATAGATCTGATTCATGATGTATAATGTTGAAGGATGCAATATGGATTTCTTTGAAAAAAAGGATTGGATTTAATGTCATTTCTGAGATAAATTGGGTTTTTCCAAATCTTCGGTTACTTGAAGCTAACAAACCAATCAATTTTCAGCTACTAGGGGGGAAATTAAGATCCATCATCCCATAGGTCTTGTTGAAGAATCTACAAGGTTTATAATAATCGCTCTCTATGTTGATGCACAAATAACTCTGATGACCAAACCGACTTATTTCTTGCTTTTCCTCCTATTCAATTGAAGATGTTTTGAATGTCGTGTGCTATTATCAGTTACGTGATTTGCATAGTGTTAATGACTTGGTCTGACCTGGAATTTTGGGATTTCAGCTGAGATAAAAAGATGGGGCTGTCTTTCACCAAGCTATTCAGCCGGCTTTTTGCCAAGAAGGAGATGCGGATTCTTATGGTGGGTCTTGATGCTGCTGGTAAGACCACCATCTTGTACAAGCTCAAGCTGGGAGAGATCGTAACCACCATTCCCACCATTGGTATGATTTTATTTTTTCTCAACATTCCTAAATATATGTAGTCTGTAGATGAGCTATTATTTTACTGTTACAGGTGATTGGATTAACTCTCTTGTTGCTTAGACTCTGGTAAGTGATACTTATTTGCCTTTTCTCAGGTTTCAATGTGGAGACCGTGGAATATAAGAACATTAGCTTCACCGTTTGGGATGTTGGTGGCCAGGACAAGGTTTGTGATATCACTGCATAAGTTCTTTAATGGCCATAACATTAACCATACAATTATGAATTGAGTCATTTAATGATGACTTATTATAGGGTGTTTTAGTTCCACGTAGTGGTAACTGAACGGAGATATCAGGCACCTCTTAGACCATGGGGCCTCCAACCCTGGGACAGTATGTACAGAATTTAATTTTAATTTCCTAGTGCATATTTGCCTATTCTTATGAAAAAAAATTTTGTTTACTGATCAAAACAATATTCTTTTTTAGTTTCTCCTTGATGTGTGATGAAAAGCACTTCAACCTGTGGCAGGCATTTCATGTGTATGTGAACATGTTTGCATGACTTGAGTTATGTGTGGTTACAGCTGCTGGAATTAATGTGGTTGTATGTTTTTCTTGATTGAATGCTAGCCCATCAGGCGTCAGCACACAACAAAAGCATGAGTTACATTAATTTGAACCACCTTGTGTTTCTTTTGTTCTTTGTGGAAAGGCTACCCATGCTGTGACAGACATAAATAAGTATTCATATATGTATTTTAAATATTTATGTTTGCAAGAATTCTGTACAGTCAATTTTTTTCATGATGTATGTGCTTATTGACGGTCTTGTGCTGATTAGTTGTTCCTCCATCAGCACATAACATAATCATAAGCTACATTTACTTATGCCACCGTGTATTTTGGTTTTTTCCTTGTATGAGGAAAGACTATCCGTGCTGTGGCATATATAATAATATAGGCATAAATATCTTCATACCATACCTTGTGAATCCTTGTATTTTATGTACAGTTCTTGATGAGTATATGGTGCATTTCATGCATTATAAATGACAAGCTTGGGGGTGAGCCATTAATATTAGTCCTTAGCTGTTAGTTCAATCTTGTTATTTTAGTTATATTTGGGAAAGCCGGTTTGTTGTGGCTTATAGGATGTGCCTATCTGTATGAATTTGAGTTTATTTTTTATTTTTTTAAAAGTAGATATTGTTTGGTTTGTAATGCATTGAGTTGTTAGCTTCATGGAAAGCTTTATCATATGCTATCATATAGTCAGTGCTGTGTCAAGCCTTTTTCTGAGTGTTATATTGTCTATGTACAGATTCGACCTTTGTGGAGACATTACTTCCAAAACACTCAGGGTCTTATTTTTGTGGTTGATAGCAATGATCGTGACCGTGTGGTTGAGGCTAGGGATGAGCTGCACCGGATGTTGAATGAGGTAACTAGAAGGCATGCTCATTTTACAAAATAAAAAAGACCTCAAGTGGGCATTGCTAATTATAAGTAGCACATGTTTGAGTACTTGGGCCTTTGTCTAGGATATTTAGTCGGGCCTCTTCCTGTATACTCTAGGCATTTGTCTATTTTATGCTCAATAATTTTTTTTTTTTCGGTTATCCTCATGTATACTCCCTGTGTACTTGGGCTTTGCCTACTTTCATATTAAAACTTATTGATCACCGATCCAAAAAAAAAATTTGTTTATCGATCAATAAAAAAGTTGCACGTCCGAGTGTGCTGATTTCTTTTGGTTGATTTTTAGGATGAATTGAGGGATGCTGTGCTGCTTGTATTTGCAAACAAGCAAGATCTTCCAAATGCTATGAATGCTGCTGAGATTACCGATAAACTTGGTCTTCACTCCCTCCGCCAACGCCATTGGTATATTGATGATCTTTCTCTCTCTCTCTCTCTCTCTCTCTCTCACTCACACACACACACACACACACTCACACTCACACACACTCACTCATTCACAAACACATACAGTGCCCTTTGTATAGGATATTTACTATCTGCTAAATTGGTCATGGCGGTTGTGGGTTCTATTGCAGGTATATCCAGAGCACATGTGCAACTTCCGGGGAAGGTCTCTATGAGGGACTAGACTGGCTTTCCAACAATATTGCCAACAAGGTAAAGGCTCTAACGCTGTGTTGAAACTCAGCCCTGATGAAGTTTTCATAATTATGCGTTAATTCTTCTTTTGTTTTTTTTGGTCTTGCAGGCTTAAGAGATCCTCTTAAATCTTCTTCAACTTTTTGGGCTGCAATCTCTGTCAAATGGGATGTTACCCTTGTTATTTTGCGTTCATGCGTTTTGACTTGTTCCTTTCCTGAAAATGTATCCGTTTGTTTAGATCTATGTTACTACAATATGATAGGCATCGGCATTTGGCATTGTAGATTCTAAATAATTCTTGACTCACAATTTATACATGATCCATTTTGTAATTGGTTCCCTCTTCACTGGATCTGCTTGAAATGACTTAAATTTCCGCACTCAATTTCATCTGCTGAATGCTATGGTTAACTAGATGTATTGACATATAGCTTTTTCGGGTCTCCACTGTATCTTGCGGGCATGGAAGTAGCGATGCCTTGGTTCCTGGAGCTTCAATATGGTGCAGTTGATTTAGTCTTTTCATAAACAATTACATTCAAATGCTTCCATGTTGATTTAAGGTACTTTCTCTTGGGGAAGGCAAAAGGACGTGATGGGTTCTAGGCTTTTTAGCGAGTCTTCAACCCATTTGGGTGGGATTTTCCGAAGGGTTTGGGTTCGAAGTTCTAAACCGCCTAGGAATTGAGATAACTTGGGTGCGCCAGCCTTAAACTGACTGCCAGTTAAGACTGTATCTCAACGGTTGAATGACTTGCTGAAACTTCTAGTGAAAAGCACTAGCTCCCAAGTTGGGGCGTAAAGCAAACAACAATCTGTTGATATTCGAACTTGTAGGGTGATACTAATTCACAATTACTTCCGTAAACTCCATAACAAAATAATATTTTTTTTTTCTAATCTAAACACATCAAAATCAAAGCAACAGCAAACCAAATTTTTTAAAAATTAATATTTTTTTAATTTGTTAGTTGTATAAAAGTTGTGTAATAGTAATGTCTGTCTTTATCATTTTTGGTTGGACTTTCGCTAGGTAGTACTTGCCCACTTGTGACAACACTGCATCGAGCATGACTAGGATCTAAGGCGGTTAGCTGTTGGTGCACCACTAAACAATTGGTGCCAACTGCTAAGGTTTACTATCCATTTAGAGCTCGGATCGGATGGAATGCATCACTTCCCACATTTATGCCTAGGTTTGGGACAAGGAAAAGTTAACCAATCTGAATCTGATGGCTCACAAAGTTGAAAAATTATGAATTATTTGATCTGAATTGAATTGAGTTGACACCAGTGATTTACACTACCACATTTGGTAGATTTGACTACCAAATAATCACCCATCTTGCATAAGTTTGATCTCAAGAATAACCGTGTTGATATATTATGGGATGAAAGGTCATAAACACACTAATTCTTCCTTGAATAATAACAAATAACAAACAAATTGCTCATCATTGAATGGTGGTCGAAACCATGCATTTAGCATAGAAAAGAAGCCAATTTGGACGTTATTTCTTAAATAATAATCAAACAAAAGACAGCTTATAAACAACAGCACATGAAGAAACAAATTCTGTTGTTGTTGCAATTGATAGGAGCCTCAACAACGCATATATCCTAATCGATTACCCCAAACTAGTTTTATGAGCCGTTGATCAAATTTGGGGAATTTCCTTTATGTTCAATTCGTCCATTTACCTCAGAACTCTATTTGAGCTGAAGAGAAAGTTATCTTCTCCAGCAATGGTGGAATGCAGCCGTCCAGCTGCCCAACCATTGTTAATAACACGAACGGCAGCACGGGCTGGATCACCAGTCACACGGCTACCTTCTATGTGTTCATCAAATTCTGGAAGACCACATGCCTTTCTCTCTTTCCTTCTTCTCCTCTTCTCCTCTTGTTCTCTCCTCAGCCAACTCTCGACAGTTCTCTGCAAACCCAATCTCACCAGATAAGCACCAACTAAAGCAATAAATTGTTGTCTGCAAGTCCAATTCCAGTTTCTCTCTCTCTCTCTCTCTCTCATAATTCAATAATTGATATGAAATGCATCTTCAATATCTACTATAAGCGCAGAATTACTTTGAAGTTTGAAATCGAAAAACCTACCATTAATGACAATTTACTGATGTCCTTAACTTTTTCCATAGGCATTGCTATTTGCAACATCCCATGAGCCACATAAACCTGAAAACATAATAGTTTTGACCCTAAGGAGATGTAAAGACTCATACAAATTTAAGGAAAGAACCCTTAACGAGAAAAAAATGGAACGTGGACATACAATATGAGATGGCCAGTCCTCTAGACCATCAAATATATGTGTTGCATAGATGATTGTGGCACCTCGTTCTTCACACTCCTTTCTTAGAAACCTCAGAAGGTCAGCCCTTGCTAGTACATCAAGGTCGACTGTTATTTCATCAAGAAGAAGGACCTAGATAACCAAGGAGGCAGACTAAGATACATTAGGAGATGAGATTATTAAAAAATAAAATAAAAATAAGACACATCATACATGATTATGAAGAACTTACCCATAATGAGGTGTGCATAAAGAGGAAAAAGAAGAAGCTGTGCATAAAGAAAAAAAGGGTGGGAAAATATTGTGGTTGTATTCAGATATCAATACATTGTGGAAATACCTTGAATGGCTTGAGAAGACCCATACAAATTTGCACTCGTCTTCTCTGACCATCAGATGCTTTGTGCATCCTCCATGATAGATCAATATCGAGTACCTACATTATTAAGGAAACAAGTTCCATAAAGAAAACCCTGGCATTGGGCAACAGCACATTGTGAACTCAGAAATGCAATTTGCACAAGTATTCTCTGAACACTAGCTACATTGTGCATCCTCAGAACAACAACTCTGACGCCTGAATTTTTAACACAACAAAACAGTGTTGCTCAATCACACAAAGTAAAATTAGTGTCTCTACGATCTAGGCTACAAATATTTACAAAAAACAGCACTGAATGAAACTATTGACTTTTACACCCAAGCCAATGATATGAGAAGATTTAGAGGCATAAATCTGACACAGGATCCCGTCCCACCTAACAGCTTGTATAACTGACCAAATTGAATATCAGGGCAATTTTTTAGGAAGTTGCATCACAATGAAAGAACACAGAGCATTATACCTTGATCAACTCAGCTCTTCTTTTCGGATCAATCCCGGCAACTCCATAGATCATTTTTTCTGCAGAAACATCCATTTGTATTGGAACCTCAAATCCTGCAAAAGCGACTTCTCGCCTCCACTGCAAAAGAATAATTCCCAAAGAAAACTAATTTAATCTGATTACAAGATGTTCTCCAACCTATCCAAGTAATGGTAACATAAAATTGCCGAGCACAATTGGGCATGTAAATTCAGGTTCAAATGAAATTGTACATGAACATAATCGAGCAAGGATGGATGAAAGTTGCGAAAAATATAGGATTACAAAAGCTTGTATGTTTTAATCTTTGGAAACTTTGCCTGAATGTTCAAGTAAAATTTGGTATGTTGTGTAAAATTTAGCATGTGCGTGTGTAATGGAAATTTGGATGAGTTTGATCCCAGATGGATTGATGAATTGCCTACATGTGTCCGGTAAAAATTGTTATGCCAGATTTTCATTGAATTATCCATGTGACAATCAAATAGATTTAGTATACTAGCCAATCATGCACGTTTTCCTCAATATCTAATTCAAAAGACCAAGAACGTCTAAGTAAAACTCACAGGTCAAGCCACAAAACAGATTAATCAGCTTTATTAAATAAATTAAAAAAAAAAATAACAGCATATGTTTTATGGTATAACGCATAAATTTTCTAACACAATAACTAAATAAATGAAACACAAACCTCGCCACCAAGATAGCTGAGATCACCAGAAGAGGTCAACGAGGTGTCATGAAAAGCCGATCTTCCAAGTACGCGTACCATATGGGGTTCCACCATGTGCTTCCCACCCAATATCTTCAGAATTGTAGTTTTACCTATATTAACAATTAATAAACACACGCACAAACCATCAGAGTTTTCATTCAGAACCGTTCTAGTTAGGTTGCTAATAAAATGAGATGAAGGGAAAAAATCTCTTGGGACTTTATTTTGCTCCGTCTACTGAACAACCAAATAGAGGCCAACGAAATTCTTCTTTCTATGATAGAATATAACCATTTTGCAAACGAACAATCGTATTGGGGGCTCAATTCTGTCCATCTCCTTGCCGATTAAACCCATTCCAAATTAACTACAGAATGTATTGACTCAGTGATATAGCTTTGATTAAATTGTCTTCAGTTTTGTCAGCAACCGATGAATCAAACAACAATCTGAGCTAAGGATCGTATATATAAGTATATTGCAGAGAAAACCCATTACAATTTAACGATAAGAAACATTAACCTTGATTTAAAAAATTTTCCTTATTTTTGCATAAACCAAACGGAGAGAATAAAGAAAACAGAGTATGAAAAGAAAGCTCCGAAGGTGGAAAACAAAAGGAAGTGAAACGAACCAGCGCCATTGGATCCTACAAGGAGGCAGCGATGACCAGCGCGAAGGGTTAGAGAAAAGCCGTCAATAAGAGGAGTGGACCCCGGCGGAGGGTGGCCGTCGATTCCGGGGTACGTGAACCTCAAACCGTTGATCTCTATCGTTGGCTCGGAAGTTTCATCCTCACCCATTGCTTCAGAGATTGAGTTTCAGAGAGAGAGAGAGAGAGAGAGGGAGTTATAGGGGGCGAAGTTAGGGGAGTTTGGTGACTCGGTGGGTGGGTGAGTAAGATGCAGAGAGAGGGAAGCGATGTAGGCGAGGCGTGGCGGAGTGACATTCACTTGTCAAAACACAAGCGGATCCCATACGTGTAATGCTTCCATCCACAGTTGAAGAAGTGAAAGAGGTCAAAGTCAAACTCTTGGTAAAAATTAGGAATTTTTTTTTGAAAAAATTATTAGAAACACAAAAGAGATCTCACAAATAGACGGTAGTACGTTAGTTAAGTTCATTTTTTTAATTCAATTTCTTCATTCTCCCTCGTGGCCCCAGTTCCCATCTCTCCCTCCTCAACGTTCCACTGTATTCCCAACCAAACCCTGCATTTCCATCCCCGTTCATCAGCTCCAATAGTAGATCTAGTAGGTCTCCAATTGCAAATTTAGTTAATTGGACTCTTAATGCATATAGATGTCATATGTTTTTTGTTTTGTTGGTTCTAAAACAGTTGCTATGATATGGCTTTTAGTTGTGATACGATGGCATTTGGGGTAGGGATCCGAACGGTAAACTAAGCCACTCGCCCGCCTATCGAACGGAAGGGGGTAGGGACAGGGTGCGTAAGAAAAACTGACTCCTTGCCCAAGTGGGAGTAGGGTGTGGGAGGGGTGACTGCTTGCTCATGTAGGGCGAGTAGCAACCCTAATAGAAATGTTTAGTCTACATGCTTATCTTACACAAGATAGTTTACACACTTGTGTGGTTTAATATGATCTATTAGATTTTAAGTTTTTTTTTTTAATAGTAGATATGTCGTATTAAATTAAATCACGTTAGCGTATAAACTTCATTTTGTAAGATTTACATGTAAATCTAGCACTTCTAGTGAACAAATTAGCATTAATATATTAAAATTAATCATATTTAGGAAGAAAAAATGCCTCACCCACCTCTGCCAGTTTTTACAAAATCCACCTGTCTAAGTCCACATGAAGCAGGATTGGTTAGGAGGCCTCATTGTCCAATCCTACACTAATTTACTTGGAAGGGCTCATTTATCTTCACAATACGAGCCCAATGATACTGAATGAGGCCCATTCAAGGGAGCTCTTGGATTGAAAGACCATGGGCATACCGTACGCATGCCACCACAAAATCGCACCACCTAAGGAGATCAATATGGTAACCATCACCAATTAAAGATATTATCTCTTAAAGAAACAACAAGACATTCGCTTGCGATATGGTAACCCCTTCCTTTATCAAATATCTCGGGAACATGATAATAAAATCCTCGAGATTTGGGGAAAATTAAACTATCCTTATCAGCAATAAGTTACATCTATATAAAGAGCCCGTATTAGAAATCCAAGGTAACTTTTTGATCCCTCATTGCAAGCCAATAAATATATTTCTAACTTAGGCATCGGAGGTGCACCATGCACATCGAGTCACCATCGTTTCTTGTCACAGGTTTGCGGTCGAGATCAGTTGGCAATGAAACATGTCCAAATTAGTGGCGTCGTCTGTGGGATCTGTACAAAATTTCTAATGACATCTCAATGTGGTTTTCACATGCCTGCTACGACAAGCTCCCACACAACCCGTGACCAGGAAACCACTTTAACAAATATGGAAGCACGACTTTTGGAGATTGAAGAACAATTGAGGAAGATGGGTGTAGCAATGGAGGCTCTCCAGCAAGAAAATGAGAGCCTTAGACAGAAAGAGCAAGAATATAGTGAGGGTGCCATGCCAAACCACATAGCGAACAACCAGAGGGAGAGGCATACAATGCAGGTGGAATGAATACTGAGGAGGTGGACAAGAAAAAACTGCACGACAAACTGCACAGTCTGGTCGATAAATATGAGGAGATGGGGGGGGGGCTCATCCTCGATTGACCAGGTGCTCAACTACATAGATTTACCCTAAAGAGCATAGGTGATGATCGTACCGCTCCTGCCAAAATTCAAGGTCTCGCAGATAGAGCTATACGATGGGTTCTGAGATCCAGTAGATCATTTGGAGAATTTAAAGCACACATGACCCTTCACGAATTCCCCAGAGAGATAGCATGTCGAGCTTTCCCATTGACGTCGAAGAGTTGCCAAGCAATTCCTGAAGCAATTCATGGCTAGCAGGAGGTGAAGACGACCTGCAATATACCTCCTGAGCATCAAGTAGAAAGAAGAAGAGAACCTAAAGGCACAACTCACTCAGTTCAACAAGGAGCGATTAACCATTGATGATCAAGACGGGAAAATTACGTTGGCTGCCCTTCTGGGGGGCATATGACTTTGAAGCTCATTCATGGTAGAGTTAGCATAGAGGACCCCGTCAATATAGATAGTTCATGGACAGAACCGATGACTTTGTCAATGCCGAAGACACACTACAAACCCTAATTACACCACAAAAGGTAGAGATGAAGGAAGAAGGTAAGGACCCTTAGAGATCGAGCGACTGAAGAACCTAGGAGAAAACTGGGGGAAGCCAACATGACAAAAGGCTAGAAAGGCGAGCGCCTCATCGCGAACGTAGTCCAAGATTCACTCACAACAGTCTAGTCACCGAACCAAAAGGGAGGCGACCAAGCGAGAAGAGGGAAATTTTCTTGTAACTACCATCATCCAGACAGTCACTGGATGAAGGACTACTATAAGATGAAAAGAAGAGTCAAAGAGTTGCAGGGAAGCTGCGAGTTGGAGCGGTTGCTTGCAGAACGTTCGAAGCCCCTGAAACAAGCACTTGGGTGGAGACGGAGAGAGATTGAAATGTCTGATGAAATAAGAGCCCATAAAAGCAACGACCAACAAGGAAAGATGATTGAGACACCCCTCGCCAGAACCCAAGTCACAGTGAGGCACCTTTGGGGGAAATTCGAATGATAGCAGAGGGTTTGTTGGAGGAGGGACCTCTGCATCTAGCAGACAAGCGCATGCTCGTAGGGCAAGATACGAGGAGGTTTACACGACAGACAGACCTCCCAAGCAACCAAGGCGTAAGAGCTCGAAGAACATCTCCTTTGGGGAAGAAGATTGCGAAGGGGTCCTGTACCCCCATGATGACGCACTAGTAGTAACATTGCTGGTCACCAACTACACTACTAGACAAATTCTGATCAACAACGGAAGCTCAGGTGACATCCTATTATGGGAGGTCTTCACCAAAATGGGTATTGATCCTAGTAAATTGAAACCATCACCCATGCTGCTAAAAGGTTTCTCCGGGAATGTGGTACAACCCCTAGGCACCATAACCCTACTTGTCATAGCTAGGAAAGGAGCATACATTGCCACTACCATGACCGACTTCCTAGTAATCAGAGCCCCATTGTCCTACAACACTATATTAGGGCATTCAACCTTGAATAGACTTAAAGGTGTCACTTCTACCTATCATTTGAAGATAAAGTTCCCGACAAAGGTAAGAGTAGGAGAGGTTCGCAACGAGCAAGCCCTAGCTCGGGAGTGCTTTGTGCAAGAGCTTAAGTAAGGGGGGTGGATGTCTATACCATGGAAAACTAGAATTAGGGAAAAGTCCCACCCTCGCCAGCTGTCCTCCTTGATCGTTATGTGGAAACGAGTGATGAAGAAAGCTTGTAGCAAGCAGAAGCAAATGAGCTACTGAAGCTAGTAACGCTACACCCAAAACAACTGGAGACTACAACACAGATTGGGACCATGCTCCATCCCAAGATTCGAGAGGCATTGAAGCAGCTCCTGGTCAAACATAAGGATGTGTTTGCATGAAACTATGAAGACATGCCCGGGATAGACAACGCAATCATCGAGCATCACCTTTGTGTTGACTCTGCCAGTAGGAAGGTCTACCAGAAGAGAAGATCGTTTAGTACAGAGAAATATGCGGCCATAGCCGAAGAAGACGATTGATTGCTCGTGTAGGATTCGTTAGAAAGGTTCACTATCTCGAGTGGTTGTCCAATATTGTACTAGTATAAAAGTCCAACGAAAAATGGAGGATGTGAGTAGACTTCATTGACCTCAACAAAGTGCTCTCAAAGGACAGCTTCCCACTACCACAGATTAATTTGATTGTTGACTCTATGGTGGGACATCGGATGTTGAGCTTCATGGACGTTTACACGGGATACAATCAGATCCAGATGAACCTAGAAGAAGAGGAGAACACCTCGTTCATAACAGACCAAGGATTGTATTGCTATCAAGTCATTCCCTTTGGGTTGAAGAACGTTGGTGCAGCGTATCGAAGACTCATGAATCGAATGTTCAAGAGGAGATTAGATGAAGTATGGAGGTTTACGTCGACGACCTGCGGGTTAAACGCAAAGAGCCATCCCAGCACTTGGAGGATTTGAGGGAAACCTTTGCCTTGTTATGCGACCGATTCCTTTGTAAGGTGACGACCACTTGCACGAGAACTATCATGCATCACTAACAATCGGTCAATATGGGCCCTCGTCAACAGGGCCTCCATCCAAATAGCTTCTTGGTTGTGCTTGACCTAGGAATAAACCCTCTCAACGAGGACTTACTCTGTTGAGAGAGAGTAACGGCTATCACTGTCGGCGAATTTTTTTGGCACTGTTTGGCATTAGAATGATGACTTTCAAATCTAGTGAGAGGATATTGGGGACGAGAATGAAAGCTGCAAATATTGCCTTCCAATGCCCTGACCAAGTGGGTAGGAAGGAACTCCCAGACAGTCAAATCAGGATACTCCAATAGGTTCCAAAACCATTCTCCAAGAGTTGCAACAACACATTATAATTCTCCAAGCATTAGAGTGAAGCTGAGCTGATGCCAACTTCAAGTAGTCAAGAACGTCATGCACTGGCTGACAAAAAGAGAGCCGTAACCCATGAGAAAGGGCATAGGTTGTGAGGGTCACCTTCTCAGCAAAGCCTTCGAAGTCGAAGGACCCTTGGGGAGGAGATTTAAGAACCATTGAATCAGGGATTCCTCAACTTCCTGAGGTCGGCTATAGTGAGGACAAACGACCAATTGTAACCTTCATAATAGGGCACGTTGCTGACAGAGGAGGACTCTGGTGCTAACGAGGACTTCGTAAGAGGGCGTGATCCATGAAAAGGTAGTCAAAGGATTTTCTGGTGAGCCATTGACACAAACAATTGATACGAGGAGGAGAAGAATTTCCCCTATATGGCACGGATTGGGAAGTCCCCCTTCTCGCCCTCCTTACCAAGAAACTCCCATCCTTGGCCAAAATAAAAAAATAATTTTTTTTTGTCACTGTGTGGCATTAGAATGACGGCCTTCAAATCGAGTGAGGCGATATTGAGGGCGAGAACGAAAGCTACAAAGATTGCCTTCCAATGCCCTAATCGCATGGGTAGCAAGGAACTCTGAGGGCAGTCAAATCGGGGTATTCCTCTCAAGCGAGTTCAAAAACCATTCTCCAAGCATTAGAGTGAAGTTGAGTCGGCGTCAACTTCAAGTAGTCAAGAATAGGGGTGTAACCGGTCCGGTTTTGGACAAAATCTAAGACTGAACCGGAATGTACCGGTTTTGTATTTTTCAAAACCGGTTACTCTCCTAAACCGGTACTTCCGGTTTTACCGGTTTCCGGTCCGGTCCGGTCCGGTTTTTCAGTTTTTTTAAGACTATTGGTATAGTTATAAGTTATATATTAGTATTAGTTATAAATTATATATTTAATATTAGTATTAACTATAAACTTTTAGTATTAATTATAAGTATAACTATAGTCTATAGTCTATATTAGACTATTAGTATTATTTATAAACTTATATATTGTATTAACATTTAATGTATAAATTTATAATTATACATTATATATAAAACTTATATATATTAATATTTAATATATATAATATTTTGTATAAAACTTATATATAAAAATATTTTTTTTTTATATTTTTTTTATCAACCGGTCCGGTTCGGTCCAAAAAATCCCTAAACCGGAACCGGACCGGAATTGACTGGTTTTCACATTCTAAGAACCGGTCCCGGACCGGACCGGTTCAAAACCGGTAAAACCGATCCGGTCCAGACCGGTTTTCTAGTTTGAATTTACACGCCTAATCAAGAACGTCACGCAACGATTGATAGAAAGGGAGCTGTAACCCATGAGAAAGGGCACAGGCAGTGAGGGCCAGCTTCTCAGCGAAGCCCTTGTAGTCGACGGCCCCAGGTACATCGGGCCACCATCTTTTCTTGTTACAGGTTAGTAGTCGAAATCAATTATTAGTGGTGAAACATGTCCAAAACATTACTGATAAATCTTTCTATATCCTAATTATTGTTTTAAAGTTGAATGGAAAATATTTTTTCAAATTAACATTTATGAAATTCAAATAATTAATATTTATCATATATAATAAAATAGCAATTCCATAAAATGGGTAAATAATGGCTAGGATTCGAAGAAAGCCGCCTACTGTTAGAAATGTCTATAGAAATTAAATAAACTGATTTATTCTCCACCAAAATCACTTAAAAAATGATCTCATGACTACTACATAAATAGTAAAAATAATCATTAGAACACTAATACTTTGCCATTGTGAACTCTCTAATTTTTCTTCATGCATGGGATATTGGTGTTTGATTGACATATTCAGCTGATCTATTTATGTATTTTGATGTTGCCACGGATGGATAATCACAAGCTTATCTAGTGATAGGCAGGCAGGCCAACACCTTTATTTGCAAATTTTCAAACGTTATTCTTTCATTTTTCATTAATACCAAAAAAATAATGTTTCACCAGTAATTAGCTATATTTTAAATTATTCAAGAATTTAATATTATGTAATATATATATAATTTAATATATATTTTTTTAGTCATAAAACGTGGCCATCCAAGTCTTCTTAGATAGGCGATTGATGTTTAGACATTTTAATAATCAGTCCCTGCGTGTGATGCCGTGATAGGTTTTGAGTAGTAATGCGCTGTGTGGTAGGTGAAATCAGCGATGATCTCTTTTCTTGATGGTTGAATCCAATCTAACAGTAGGACTTTTATGAAAAAATGAATAGAACAGAAAGAAACAGAGAGGAGCTTCATTGTCTCCGTTTGATCACATGCAGCTTGCTTCATCGGTAGGTTCATTTATCTGTCCGACAGTTTGAGAAATTAGAGACAGACGGCGACCAAAAGCGAAAGCGTATGCAGTTTGGGTAAGGAAAACACTCACCATGATCACCTTCTTTTGCTTTCTACTTCTTGAATTTGTTCGATAATCTCGTATTTTAATTTACAGCTTATTGAGAATCATTAATTTTTTATTTTTTATATCAAGAAATTACTAGGACAGAATGATAATTACTAGATGATGATGAATGATATTTTTTTTTTTTTTATATATTTTTAGCGCGCTAGGCTTAATTACTAGCTGCATGCAACCCAAGAGCAACATCTTTCAAATTTTTTTTTTTTAATTATTATAAAGACGAATCAATCATATTGAAATAGATTATCGCTTTATATATGATTCATCTCATGTACGCGAACGTACTGTTGTTCGGAGAGCCATTTGCTTTGCATTAATTAATGCCATTCACTGGATGCTCAGAATAAACAAACTCAAATTAAGCTCAATGTTATCCCATCCGTGATTTACATGATGTCCAGTGAGATATCAATATTCTCTTTGCATTCAACATTTGATTGCTTGATTTGGAATAATTTCCGATTTACTGTATGAAAACAAGTTTGGTCAAATAGGATCTAGACTAGTTTTCCATTTTTTTAATTATCATATTTCTTTTTGCTATATGGACTGAGAATGGATCAGCAAAGTAGAAAAGTAGAGGAGATTAACAGTATTTTGTGCGATGAGGTGATCTCAGATAAGTTGAGTTGATTTGTGATTTGTAGCATTTTGTGTGTTCCATTGATCAGATGTGTTTGAATGTATGAAATAACTAGGTTGAGATATGTTTAAATTTTTATGGAAAGTTGCTTCCCTTTATTCTCTGAAGCTAGAAGTAACACTTTCTGTGAATATGTATCTGATCATCATGACTATCGTGATTGGATGATCAAGTCATCTATTAATTCTTACTTATCTTTCATGCATCCATTTTACCATTAAATTAAGTGGTGAAGCTAGCATTACTTGGAGGGCATAACTTTAATTTTGATAGTTTAAAGTGCATATTAAACGCGTGTTAGTTATATGACCTAAAATTCAGCAGTAATGGAACATTGCAGAAAATTGTATAACGGCATGGAGACGATTTATCAGAACACTATCGCTTTTGAGCAATGGCGTTGTCTAGATGATGCACATGTTTCTCATAGTGGATTTACTCCTTTTAGTAAGTACTGGGTAGAGTACTACCCGTCCGGTATTAGCGAGATGAGTGGCAAGCAGGTTAGGTTACCCGCCCGCCCATATACGTAGTGTAGAAGGTTAAAAACCTAATTCTCTCTTCTTTCTCCCTCAATTTATCCTGCTCACAGGGCTGCACCTTCTCGCAAGGTACGTTACCCTTCTCAGCTTCTTTTCTTATTCAAGTACTTAGTCTTAAATTGGCCCATATTTTTATAATATAATTGTATTGTAGTCAGTACTGAGTCATAATTTGTGTAAGCTGTAGGCCGGGAGCTGGAAGCCAATTAATTAATTCAGAAGATTAATTGTGAGATGGAGAAATCAACTAGAAATCAAGAAATTCAACATAAAGTGGAAACTGTCACAAATGGAAATCAAAATCATGCTGAAATTCATCAATTGGATCAGGAAGCTACAAACACTTCGAGTCATGGAATTAATGGAAATCAACATAGAGAGTTGGTAATTAGCATCAAAGAAATGGCTGAAAGTTGCTTGGAGCTGCCTCCCTTATCATCAAACAAGTGTTGTATCTACAGGATTCCAACTTGGCTTCGCAAATTGAATGAGGAAGCCTACACTCCTGAGGTTATATCAATAGGGCCTTTCCACCATGGCAACAAAAGATTAGAACCCATGGAAAAGTTGAAACTGAAATATTTTCACAAATTCCTGCAGCGGGTTGACTTCAACGTGGAGATTTTAGTAAACACCATAAAGCTAAATGAAGAAAGTGTGCGTAGTTGTTATGCAGAAACCATCAAGTATAGCAGTGACGATTTCGTGAAATTAATTTTGGTGGATGGGATCTTTATTATTGAATTTTTCTACGAACTATGCCTCCAAGGACCATATAGTGTTATTCGTGAGAACCATATACTGTTAAACCCAATATCGTGGCTGGCAATTATGTTGGACTTGAAGTTACTGGAAAATCAACTTCCTTTCTTTGCTCTTGAGATATTATTCCGCCATGCACGTGTACCGATTTGTGAGCATCCTTCCTTCAATTCGCTTGCAATTCATACCTTTGAGAGGATTAACGATCAGAAATTGCATCAAAATCATGAAGCGTATGAAATTAGACACTTTGCTGATTTGGCCAGAGCATTTTTTCTTCCATCATCCAGAAAGCTGCCACCATATAGAAGAGATCCTGCTTATGCTGATCATTTATATACTGCAAGCCAGTTGGACGAGGCTGGAGTGAAGTTTAAGGTGAGCTCAAGCAAATGCTTACTTGACTTGAAATTCACCAACGGAACGTTCGAAATTCCTTGCATAAAATTGTATAATTCGACTGAGAATACTTATCGAAACGTCATAGCACTTGAGCAATGCCATTATTATACAAATAATCCACAATTTACAGACTACATTGTGCTATTGACTTTCCTAATCACCACTCCCAAAGACGTGGATTTACTTATTAGAAAAGGAATCATCATTAATGGGCTTGGCAGCAACAATGCAGTGGCTTCTTTCCTCAATAATCTGGGCACAAATGTCCCATATGGCATCAACTCTGCTTATTGTGATTTGTTTGAAGATTTGAATGCATTCTATGAGAACCCTAATCATATTTGGAAGGCTACCTTGAAACGTGATTATTTCAGCACTCCTTGGAGAATAGCTTCTACTGTAGCTGCTGGTATCTTACTGTTGCTCACTCTCGGACAATTTATATGCTCCATCATCCAAGTTGTGAAGATGTGAAGAAGCTTTGTCCATGAAATGTTGGTAGGACATAATTATTTTACTCATCATGTTTAGAAATTAATTAATTTGTTAGATAATTGCTAGCAATAGCTTGGAAAATTTGAAGATAACATGCACAAAGATAAGTATTGTTTGAGATACTATGACTTATCTTCACTTTCTTCATCTATTAGTGCAGAGCCTTAGCTCTAAATGCTGTAAAAATACACCCTCATATGTACACAATAGAATATACGCAACACTAATATCTTCAACTTCAACACATTTTCATTCTTTACTCTGTTCTTCATTTGCTGAGTTACCGATTGCTTTGTGCTTTGCCAAACCCCTTGCATTTGATAGCACCACATGTGAGGTCTTGGATTCTATGGTGATTTCTTTGTTGTTAAGTTGTGTTTTCCTCATTTTGCTTACTCAGACAAGTTCTCAAAATGAAGTACAAAATCATAGCTCGATGTTATCCCATCTGTGATTTACATGATGTCCAGTGAATTGTGTGATATCAATGTTCTCTTTGCATCATTCAACATTTGGTGGCTTGATTTGGAACAATTTGTGATTTACTATATGAAAACAAGTTCGGTCAAAGATCAGGATGTGGACTTGAGAGTTCAATTGTTAAATTATGAACTTTTTTTCAGGAACATATACGGGCTGATATTGGACAAGAGTAAGTGATAGATGATATGAATTTCATGCAAGAAAAGTAGAGGTCATGCTATCAACCCGAGGGATTTGAATGAAGTGATTTTTGTGTCTTTGTTTCTTATTAACATACAATTTTATAGCTTTGTTGTTATAGATACTATTGGAATATTAATGGGCTTGTACTCACGAGAATTTATTTATATTTCTCTCATAATTAATTATTGTGCTATATTTCTATATAATATAATTCTTTTTTTATTGTTAATGATGGATTGGCAAAAATTACATTTGAACATAAAAAGTAGTGAGGCCATTCAAATCTTGGCTAAAAAACCATTCGAATGTTTATTATCATCTAAATTTTAACAATAAAATGTTCAATGTAAAAATATTCGTACAATTACAATATCTATTTGCATAAAGCTTTGGGGATGAAATTATTATATATTATTATTATTATTTTACGAAAAATATCTATTCAAATGGAATTATTGAAGAAATTTCATCTCAATAAACTCTGTTTGAATGGTATTGTTGGCGTTTAAACACATATTAGACAATAAAATAAATTCATCCAAAAAAAAATCCGTTCAAACGCTTTTTGAACGGGTTCAACAATATCCGTATTGAAGAAATTTTTTTGGGACGCATAAGAGTTTTTTTCTTTAAAATTCTAATTTACTATAATAGCAATTAATAAACCCGCGTATAATACTTCATCATTTTCATTCATATAAATTGTTCAAAGTCAAGACATTGCTGATAAAATGAAACGAAATAAGGGAAATAGATAGAGGGTGTAGGCCGGACCAAGTAGGGTGAGGCCCCACAAGGCTATGAATAAAGTTCACAGATAAAATTCTTGCTGTTTAGATAGTAAGATGAGATGAGATAATTTTAGATGAGTTGAATAAAATATTATTGGAATATTATTTTTTAATATTATTATTATTTTAAGATTTAAAAAAATTGAATTGTTTATTATATTTTGTGTGAGAATTTAAAAAAATTATAATAATGAGATGAAATAAGATAAGATGAATTGAGATTACTTCTCAATCCAAATGGGGCGTATTAACTTTTGTAAAATGCATCTTTTATTTTGTTTTTGAATTTATTTTTCTTTCTTATTTTTCACTCACCTCTTTTTGTAATAATAATATTTTATAACTATTTTACAACTAACTAATGTGACAATACAACTTCCTAAACATACTTAAATTTAAGATGCTCCAAAAGTATCACTCGATTAAAATTGAAAATTGAGTTGTGAAAATAATTATATAATAAATTATATGTATATCATTACTCTGTTATTTTAATTGTATCCCTAAAAAATTACAATTGAAGAAGTTATTTCCTATCTAAAATATGCGCCCCCTCAATTATAATCTTGGCACTTATATAAAAAAATATATAATCTTGGCATTGTCTCTAATTGGGGGTTCAATTTTTGCTCGTGATCTCATTTCCAAGAAGACTTGTTACAAATTACGAAGTGACTTTAGTCTAGATGGGATGCAAAATCCCCCTTTTACACTTGCCAATTGAAAATTGACACATAATATTTTCACTGACTTTCTCTTACAATGTGACTTAGGCCCAGTTTGGTTTTACAGATAGTCTCAACCCATCTCATCTAATTTCATCTCAACATCCAAATACCATTCAAACACAAACACGACCTTCAAATTGAGTAAGTTGATATCAGGGGCGAGAACGAAAGCTGCATGGGTAGTAAGGAATTCTCAGGCAGTCAAATTGGGGTACTCCTCTTGAGTAGGTTCCAAAACCATTCTCCAAGCAATGTAACAAAACATTGCAATTCTCCAAGCGTTAGAGTAAAGCTTAGCCGACACCAACTTCAAGTAGTCAAGAATGTCACGCACTGATCAATAGAAAGGGAGTCGTAACCCATGAGAAAGGGCACAGGCAATGAGGGCCACTTTCTTAGCGAAGCCCTTGTAGTCGACGGCCCCAGATACATCGGGCCATGCACCATCTTTTCTTGTCACAAGTTAGCAGTCGAAATCAATTATTAGTAGTGAAACATGTCCAAAATATTACTGATAAATCTTTCTATATCCTAATTATTGTTTTAAAGTTGAATGAAAAAGATTTTTTCAAATTAACATTTATGAAATTCAAATATTTAATATTTATCATATATAATAAAATAGCGATTCCATAAAATGGGTAAATAATGGCTAGGATTCGAAGAAAGCCGCCTACTATTAGAAATGTCTATAGAAATTAAATAAACTGATTTATTCTCCACCAAAATCACTTAAAAAATGATCTCACGACTACTACATAAATAGTAAAAATAATCATTAGAACACTAATACTTTGCCATTGTGAACTCTCTAATTTTTCTACATGTATATTGGTGTTTGATTGACATATTCAGCTTATCAATTTATGTATTTTGATGTTGCCACGGATGGATAATCACAAGCTTATCTAGTGATAGGCAGGCAGGCCAACACCTTTATTTGGAAATTTTCAAGCGTTATTCTTTCATTTTTCATTAATGCCAAAAAAATAATGTTTCACGAGTAATTATCTATATTTTAAATTATTCAGAATTTAATATTATATAATGTATATAATTTAAGAATAATGTTACTCATCATCTTAATTTTTATCATCTTCTCATCATCCCATGATGTAGTATTAGATGATTAGAGATAAGTACTTATTATATTTTAGTTGTAAATTTATTCTCCACTGTCATATCATGAGATGATGATAAAAAAAAGACAATGAATAAATTTTCTCACAATTTAATATATATTTTTTTAGTCAGAAAACGTGGCCATCCAAGTCTTCTTAGATAGGCGATTGACGTTTAGACATTTTCATAACGAGTCCCTGCGTGTGATGCCGTGATTGGTTTTGAGTACGTAGTAACGCGCTGTGGTAGGTGAAATCAGCGATCTCTTTTCTTGATCGTTGACTCCAATCTAACAGTAGGCTTCTATGAAAAAAAGAATAGAAAAGAAAGAAACAGACAGGAGCTTCATTGTCTCCGTTTGATCACATGCAGCTTGCTTCATCGGTAGGTTCATTTATCTGTCCGACAGTTTGAGAAATTAGAGACAGACGGCGGCGACCAAAAGCGAAAGCGTATGCAGTTTGGGTAAGGAGATTAACACTCACCATGATCACCTTCTTTTTCTTTCTTTTTGAATTTGTTCGATAATCTCGTATTTTAATTTACAGCTTACTGAGAATCATTAATTTTTTATTGTTTATATCAAGAAACGAGGAAATTAGAATGATAATTACTAGATGATGATGAATGATATTTTTGTTATATGTTTAGCTAGATTTACTAACTGCATGCAACCCAAGAGCAACCTCTTTCAATTTTTTCTTTTTTATTATTATAAAGACGAATCAATCATATTGAAATATCATTTTATGATTCATCTCATGTGAACCGCGTGTTGTTCGGAGAGCCATTTGCTTTGAATTAATGTCATTCACCGGAGGTGGTGCTTAATTTCTACTTATAACTTACCGGCCATACAGTAGCATCAATTATCTTTTATCTTATTCACTTAATTTGATTTTGTAATTATCATCAGACTATTCATCTAATCTGTTCAAGACTTAGCCATGCTGCCAAGGTCTTTTCGATCAATTGACAACACTTTGATTTTTCACTAAAAGAACCAAGGATCCAATCTCCTTGCTCAATATATATATAGAAAAAAACCTTAGCCGAGCGTTAGCGAATCTATCTAGATTCTCATAGCGAGGTGCTTCTGAGTTAGCCAAGCAATGTAGTAGCGCCCATTATCATGATCATCCAAGTACTTAGTTTTAAACCCGTCTATACATACATATATACATACATAGTGGCTTTTCTGACCCTAGCTGATCTAATTTCATGCATGTTATGATTGGCCATTTTTATCATGTGTAGTTCATCAACTAATGATCAACTCAACTCGTTACATACAAAATTGATGCATGCCTGCTTGCTTATTTGGGTATTATTTTTCTAGCTAGGCCTATATATAATATGATATGATATGCAGGTTAAAATATTACTTTTAAAGACTGATAATGTGGTTTTTGGTCATGGTGGGTACGCTTAATTAATTTGTTTGCTGTTAAATAAAAATTAGCATTAACGTACTATTAAGTTGCCCACAAAATTAATTGTCCTATATATAGATTTTTTAATCGATCTATTGTAGTCACTCTTCTTTGTGTAAGCAGGCCGGGAGGAAGCCATTAATTAAGAAGCTAACTGTGAGATGGGAAAATCAATAAGTGATAATCAAGAAATTCAACCAAAAGTGGCAAGTACTGCTTCAGTACTCACAAATGGAAATCACAATGCTAAAATCTATCGAAGGGAGGAAGTAAACACTCTTAGTAGTGGAAATGGAAATCAGCATAGAGAGTTGGTAAATAGTATCAAAGAAATGGTTGAAAGCTTGGAGCCTCCCTCAATATCGCACAAGTCATGTTGTATTTACAGGATTCCAACCTCTGTTCGCAAAATGAACGAGGAAGCCTATACTCCTGAGGTTATATCGATAGGCCCTTTCTACCATGGCAGCAAGATATTAGAACCCATGGAAAAGTTGAAACTCAAATATTTTCAGAGATTCCTGCAGCGGATTGACTTCAACTTGGAGATTTTAGTAAACGCCATAAAGCTGCATGAAGAAAGTGTACGTGGTTGTTATGCAGAAAGCATCAAGCTTAGCAGTGACGATTTCGTGAAACTTATTTTGGTGGATGGTTGCTTTCTTATTGAGTTTTTCTATGGATTATGCTTCCAAGGATCACAAAGTGCTATTCTTGAGGACCATATACTGTTAAACCCAATATCATGGCTGGCAATGATGTTGGACTTGCAGTTACTTGAGAATCAACTTCCTTTCTTTGTTCTTGAGATATTATTCAGCCTTGCATGTGCACCGGATGGTGAGTATCCTTCCTTCACTTCACTTGCCATTGATTTGTTTGAGAGATTTCATGCTCAGAAATTACCTCAAAATCTTGAAGCGGATGCAAGACATTTTGCTGATTTAGCTAGAGCATTTTTTCTTCCATCATCCAGAAAGCTATTGCGACAAAGAAATTTTGCTGGTGCTGATCATTTATATACTGCAAGCCAATTGTACCAGGCTGGAGTGAAGTTTAAGGTGGGCTCAAGCAAATGCTTACTTGACTTGAAATTCACCAGTGGAACGTTGGAAATTCCATGCATAAAATTGTATAATCAGACGGAGACTAGTTATCGAAACGTCATAGCATTTGAGCAATGCCATTATCCATATGATTCACATTTTACAGACTACATTGTGCTATTGAGTTTCCTAATCAACACTCCCAAAGACGTGGATTTACTTATTAGAAAAGGAATCATCATTAATGGACTTGGCAGCAGCAATGCAGTGGCATGTTTTCTAAATAATCTGGGCACGAATGTTGTATATAATGGCAGGAACTCTGCTTATTGTGATTTGTTTGAAGATTTGAATGCATTCTATGAGAACCCCAAGCATACTTGGAAGGCTACTTTGAAACGCGATTATTTCAGCACTCCTTGGAGAATAGCTTCTACTGCAGCTGCTGGTATCTTACTGCTGCTCACTCTCGTACAAACTGTATGCTCCATCATCCAAGTTGTGAAGATGTGAAGAAGCTTTGTGCTTGAAATTCTGGTAGGACATAACATTTTATTTTACTCCTCACATTCAGAAATTAATTTGTTAGATTGCTAGCAACAACTTGGAAAATTTGAACTAACATGCACAAAGATAAGTTCTATTTGAAATAATACGCCTCATCTTCACTTTCTTAATCTATTTGTACAGAGCCTCAGCTCTAAATGCTGTATAAATACAACATAACATACACTGCACTAATATATTCTAACTTCAGATAAATACATGACCCTCATATGTACTAATATATTTTAACTTCAGAATAAGCAAGGCCGTCTACGTAAACTGTTCGACGCAATGCCTGAACCAAGGTTGTGTACAACATACGCTCAAAATAAACAAACTCAAAGCTCAATGTTATCCCATCCGTGATTTACATGATGTCCAGTGAATTGTGTGATATCAATATTCTCTTTGCATTCAACACTTGATTGCTTGCTTTGGAATAATTTCCGATTTACTGTTTGAAAACAAGTTTGGTCAAATAGGATCTAACTGGCTTGTTTGGAAAAAGTTTTTATTCCAAAATTCTTATCTCATCTCATCTCGTCCTATCTCTTTTCCAAACACTACTCAAATACAAATATTTTCAATCTAAGTTTTACAACTTTATCAAGCTAATCATTACAACTTTTCCAAAATTTCAAATAAAAAAAAAATTCAACTTTTTCAAATCTCTAAACAAAAATAATATTATAAACCATATTCTAACAATATTTTAACTTTATAATATTTTTTATTTAACTTTTTCTCTCACCTTTCTCAAAACCCAAAACATACTCAACTCAAACTATCTCACAACTATTTACAAACTATTTTACTATTATTCATAAAATTCTTATCTTATCTCACTCTCCAAGCATTCCATTTTTTAATGATGATTTTTCTAAAAGGTTATATGGAATGAGAATTGAGCAAAGTAAGAGGAGATTAGGGTGTGTTTGGGTGCTGAGGTGATCTCAGGTGATTTGAGTTGATTTGTGATTAGAAGTGTTTTGTGTGTCCCAATTAGAGATGTGTTTGAATATATGAAATAGATTGAGATATGTTTAAACTTTTATGAAAAGCTGAAAAAATTATAAATTTCATCAATAATTAATTTAAGATAAATTGAGATGAGTTTGATCCGATACATAGCCTAAGCTAGTGATAGATGAGATGATGTAATGACCCGGCCCAGCCCAAGTATTGGAGGTAAACATTGCCTGAAGTGTTCAATGAGTTTGATTTGTTATTCACACTCTCCCTATTTCATTTCCTCCGTTCACCTCATTCTCACCATTTCTCTCTCTCTCTCTCTCTCTCTCTCTCTCTCTCTCTCTCTCTCTCTCTCTCTCTCTCTCTCTCTCTCTCTCTCTCTCCCCTGTGATTTACGTTTTTCGCTTCACTCCTCCACCTTCTCCTTTGATTCTTGGTGTCATTGTCCGACAATTGAGGCCATACCATTAAGCCTTCCTCCATCCCTTTCTCTCCTCAGTTTCTCACTCCTCTCTCTGTGTCTCACGGTTACTCCCTACACCACAAGCCGCGTCGTCACTACACCACCCCATGTTTTCTCTACGTCGCCAGTAACTCCTCCTGGTCTACTTCTCTTTAACCATATGTTGCCCCTTTGTCGGTATCGCAACTCTGTCTTGCTAGCCCACAGCCAAGGCAAAACTAGTAACCTTGTAAACAGTGGTGGACCTATGTTTATCTAAAGGGGCATGGTCCCCCAAAAGTTTTGAAAAATCAAAATATACCTAGTTTTTAATCATAATTTTATAAATATAGAAAATGACATCCCAAAAAATTTATAATTTCCATGTGCTCTTCAAATTTTTATAAAATTCCAATATACTTAAAAATGTCGCTCCAATTGTTTTTTCTATATTCCCGGAATGTCTTATAATTTCTATATATTATTTATTTTTAAGAGTATGGTCTCACCAAAATTAAATCAAAACTAATTCTAGGAGAAATAATAGACATATTAATATGGATCCCAAATTTTTTTGTTATACAATATTAGGCTTCTTAATATGGAATCCAAAGTGAAAATATAAGAAAAATCATTTAAGGTTGGTGATCTATATAGAAAATAGTTGGGAGGTTTTGTCCTCTAGAATTCATTGAGCAAAAAAAAAAACTTATTTGATGTCTCAATTATAGTATTATATGCTTAATGTGACACAAAAATATCTAAAGTGTACATGACACTTAATAAACTAGCTTACTAACTAGAATGAAAGATAACATTCTAAAAGATCACTTTATAGTTTCTATGAATTAAATAAATTTCAAAAATCTCATTACAAAAATAATAATGGATGAATATTATTTCATGAAACATTGTCATAAAAAATCCGAAACATATATTAAGATGTTGTATTTTTAGAATTTTATTTCTACGTGTATATTGTAAATTATCGATATCTAATTTTATATATAGTTATATTTTTATGATTTTTGAATCTCAATGTGTCACACACTAGAACATTTGGGCCCCCTCAAAAAAATTGTTGGTTTCGCCATTGCCCTTACAAGGGACAATTTGTCTCCACCACAACCTAACCACCAAACCAGTTGCACTGATCCTCCATGAAACACACCTCACTGCTTGCCATGTTGCGACCTGCAGTGGAGCCACTGTGAGTCCCCCATCATTGCACCAAGCACTTCCTCCATCAACAACCCCTACTTTACACCATAGAAAATAGAGCAGCGCTTATTTCCTCCACTATAAACGCAAACCACGACAATTCCTCGTCCATGTCAAACAACCCCAACCCACAAGAAAATTGCCACAAACCACCGTGCGCTACCGTGTTTCCGTGACCCAGACACTTGTACAAACACCCACACCCTGCCTAACCTCCTTTAACAGTTGCAAGATGGCCATACTACGAAACCAAGACCGCACCAACGTGCACCCATACCCATTATAAACGTTAACAAGATTATGGAATGTTCTGCTCCCTGGAGCAGTGCAATGTGTTTTCTTTATATAGATAATTGGTACAGTCCTATACAGTGTGAATCAAAGCTGTAAAAATATGAAAAAAATAAAAGTTGTACAAAATATGGACAATATACACAACATAACATTCTCCTATGATCACAGGTCAAGGTTCCCATAATCATCCAAGCTATCCCTTAGAATCAGCCTTGTCTTTAGCATCTGATATGGTCTGATTGCCTTCTTTCACAAGAACGTTGAGTTTGGTACGAAGAACGTGGCAACAAGTGGCTTGGTAAGGTCATCAACAAGCTGGTCTTTGCTAGATATGAATCGGACCTCTAGTGATTTTTGATTGACCTTTTCCTTGACAAAGTGGTAGTCAATTTCTACATGTTTAATCCTTGCATGGAAAACTGGCTTGGCAGTGAAGTATGTAGCACCAATGTTGTCACACCAAAGTACCGGGCGTTTGGAGAGGAAGATACCAAGTTCATGAAGTAGTGATTAAAGCCATAGGGACTCTGCAGTGGCATGGGCTACAGCACGATACTCGACCTCTAAGCTAGAGCGAGTAACCGTAGGTTACTTCTTGGAACTCTAGAAAATTAGGTTGGGTTAGGTTGGGGTCGAAGTAAATACAGTACCCAGAGGTGGACTTCCTGTCATCGAGGCACCTTGCCCAGTCGGCGTTTGAGTAGATTGAGAGTTGAGTGGAAGGGATGGGTCGAATAATAAGTCTGAAATCAATGGTGAACTTCATGTACCTTAAGATGCGTTTGACTGCGGTCCCATGTTCATTAGTGGGTTTGTGCGTGAACTGACTAAGCTTATTAACAACAAAAAAAAAATATTTGGCTGTGTCAAAGATAAGTACTGTAGGGCCCCAACTATGCTGCGGTAGAGAGAGGGATCTTCGAAAGGAGCACAAGTAAATATAGATAGCTTCTATGATGAAGACATAGGAGAAGACACTGGTTTTGCTTCAAGCATGTCGGTATGTTGAAGGATAGTCATTATATATTGTCGCTATGACAAGAACAACCCTTCACTACAAATTCTCGGCTCAGGGTTGTAATGAGTTGAGAGATGGCAGTAAGGACCTGGTAATGAGGATGTTGTCCACGTAGACCAAAACAAACAATGTGATGAAGCCGTGAATAGAGACAAACACAGAGGCGTCCGAACTGGAGTTGACGAAGCCGAGGGCAAGGAGATGTTCACTAAGTTTGGAATACCAAGCTCATGGCACATGTTTTAGGCGATATAGAGCTTTTTGTAGTTTGCAGACATGAGTAAGAAAGTTGGGATGAACATACCCCACTGGTTGACTCATGTAGAGATCTTCAGACAGAACCTCGTGAAGAAAGTCATTTTGGATGTCGATTTAGAGAATAGGCCATTGATTACAAATAGAAATATTGAGGACTAGCCGCACAGTAGTTGGCTTGACAACGAGTGAGAAGGACGTGTGTGGGCAAGTCACACGATGTTGAATACCAATGTTTCCAAAAAACTTGTGGAGAGAGCGGTATTCCCCTCCCCAATCAGTTTGAACGGATTTGATCTTGCAATTGAAAGTACGTTCAACAAGTTTTTGAAATAAACAAAAAACATGATAGACATCTGATTTGTTGGGGATAGGAAAAAGCCAAGTGTACTTACTAAAATGATCCACAAACGAAATGTAACATTTATTCCCATTTGTAGACATAATAAAGGAGGGTCCTCAAACATCCAAAAATATAAGTTCAAGAGGATGATTAGATTTAGACATAGAATAAAAAAAATAGAAGACGATGGCTCTTTCCTTGTTAACAAGCAGAAAAAATGTCCGGTATTTTATTGGATGAAACTGATAAAGAAAATTTAGAAATAACATGTTGTGCAGTCTTATAGGATGGATGTCCTAGTCGAGAGTGACAAACTTCAATTGGAACACATTGGCTAAGATAAGTTTGTGGTGTGGTGGAGGAGGTCACGGTGTAAGGAAAGTGGTAGAGCCCGTCCTTACTCTTGCATTGTAGTAGAATTGTCCCCGGACGTTGGGTCCTTCACCAAAAAATAAGAGGCATGAAATTCAAGATAGACATTGTTATCTTTTGTAAATTGACTAATTGAAACAAGGTTCTTCTTAATTTGAGGCACATACAAAAGATGGGATAATTGAAAAGAATGATAGGGGGAAGAAAGTTTGCAAGAGTCAATATTATGTATTGTCATACCTACCCCATCACCAACTTGAATATGCTCACTTCCATTATAAGGCTCAGAATGGAGATTCAAGTTGTGAAAATCATGAGTCAGGTGGTTGGCAGACCCTGTGTCAGGGTACCAGTTGCCATCTGTAGTGGATTGCTTGTTAGTTAAATATGATGCCATGTTTGGTGGATTGCCTTGGCATGCTTTGTCGATGTAGTGGTAATATTGTATCGCTGTGTGACCGTGTTTCCAACACACTTGACAGAGAGGGTGTGAGAATGGAGGACCAAAAGAAGAATGAGATGAGGAGTTAGGTCCCCCCCCCACTTGGATGTTCGCCACGCCCACAACCTCTGGAAGAGCCATTGTTGGGAACACAGCTTTGTTGTGAGCCTAGTTGTTGATAAGTGGATTTGCCTCCTTGATTTCTGGAACCTTCATTACGTGTAGTCATATTTAAGTCAATAATAGAAGCTTCAAGTGCAAAATGGTGTTGCTCAAGGCGAAGTTCAAAGTTGAGTAGATGGCTGAAGAGATCTTCTATGGACATAGCATTAGGTCGAGTGGTGATAGCCGTTACTATGGCGTCATATGTGGAGTTGAGGCCATTGAGTACATACGACTGGAATTCATTTCGCTGAAGGGGTTCTTCGACTTCATCCTTAGGAAGTAGTTGGACATGTATTGACTCCCCTTTTTGGTGAGAGACAAAGATTGCCTCGTTTGCATGACTCGTGCCTGTGAGTGAAAGGAGAAAATTTTCTCCAAAGCCAGCCATACTATTCTGGAGGTGGTGATACCCACCATTTGCACTAGTATAACTTCAGACAGAGAAGACACCAACGTGTTCAACACGATTTACTCTTGTCATACCAAGAAGCATATTTGGGGTTGGGAATTTCTTTGGGTTCAGTTTATGAAGAGTCAGCTTCAGGGTTAGGTATATATGCAGGAGGATGAAGAGTGGTTCCATCAACATAACCATACAACCTCTGCTCGCAAAGGTAAGGGACAACTTGGGCAGTCCATAGTAGGTAGTTGCCTTTGGTCAATTTGATAGTGACAAGGCTCTGAATATTAATAGGTGTGAATGAGGAAGGCAAGGTAGAGGAAACTCTGGATGAAAGGGTGGAAGAAGTTGCCGAAGCCATAGGAAAAAAAAATGACAGTGGTCACTACAACTCTTGATACCATATAAACGTTAACAAGATGATGGAAATGTTCTACCCGCTGGAGCAATGCAATGTGTTTTCTTTATATAGATAAATGGAACAACCCTATACAGTGTGAATCAAAGCTGTAAAAATATGGACAAAATAAAAGCTGTACAAAATATGTACAATATACATTGCATAACATTCTCTTATGATCACGGGTCAAGGTTCCCATAATCAGCTAAGCTATCCCTTAGAATCAGCCTTGTCTTCAGAATCCGATATGATCCCATTGCCTTCTTTCACAATTTTCTTAATACCCATGCACACCGCTCGTGTTTCTTCCATTGCCACGCTTTGTTGAAACTTCACATCGTAATCTTGCCTCCCTCCTTCCCTCCCTCCATGTATGATCGGGTAGTGAGTATGTATTTTGTTTTGTAATTACGTGAGAATAGGCTAAGCGTAAAATATTAAGGGTCCAAGTGTTAAGGTTTCAAGTTGAAAATATAAAGTTTTATAGACACGTGTTGTAGGTGGTAGACTTAGGAATAGGTGGGGTTGTATTTCATGGGTTAAGCGTTTTGGGTAAATGGTATCGGGTGGATCTTGGGTTTGTTTTTAATCCTTGGTTCAATATGTAAACTCGACGTTTTGGACATTGAAAATATTTTAGACCTTATTAATGTGATGATTTAGAAAAATTATGTTAAATTCAAAATATTTTTGGGAGTGACATATCTGAGGGTACGAGAATTTTAGATTTTAGTGTATATATATAGGTTATTTAAGTATTACGAGTTTTTAATTGCAATGTATGTGCTTAATTAGAGAGTCATGCACGATTGGAAATTGATGCAAGTTACATGCCTCTTTACAGGCGACGACTGATATTCGCTTGGCACTATTGTAAGGAAGTGAAGAGAAGTTAAAAAGTCCACATAAGTGGTGCTCATATGCTAGACATTGGCTAAAAACAGACTGAGGTTGATTTTATGAAAAATTTGTATATTTTGTTAGGGAACATTAGAAACAATCCTAATCATTTTTTTTTTTTGCATTACTCATTGTATTAGAATAAGAAAAGAAAAATATTTTTTTTTTTATGACTAGTGTAGACATGAGCAATTTTGACATTCTTTTCTCAACTGTATAAAAAAAGTGAATATAAAATCTGAAATTTTTGTATACGATTATATTATCTGTATATATTCAACACTATGTTTTTATATGAAATGTTGCATCTGAAAACCTCTGACATGATATTCTATTTCTGCTTCCATCCCAACCTCATCAAGGTTGTAAAACTGTGCCCTCTGTTATTATGTTTGGTACCAACTTATTAGTTTTGTACGTGGTCTTTCCTATGTGCACATTTGGGGCTCCAAGAATAATAAGGGAAATATTTCACATTTTATTTCTGATCGGTTGGCCGTCAAGATTTGCATAACCCTACCACAGGAGTTAAATGTGGAATACGTTCTGTTATGATACTATTAAGTTATGCTTATGCCAAAGGACTTTTGTATATTTTATTATTGTAAATAAATGTTTATGAAGTTCGTTCTAATATTTTGATAATCTGTTTTTTTCTGCATTCTATAAATGACTCATGTTTACATACTAGTACATGATTACTACTTACTGAGTTGTTGATAACTCACCCAATTATCTCTACTATTATTTAGATAATTTTGGTATTTTAGGCAAGGACCAAGAAAAGGAAGCATGAACATGATTGGTTGAGTATAGTGGAATAAGTGCTTGAGAGGCACAAGTGGATTACATATTGGAATATTTTCCAAAGGGTACAAGAGGCTATTAGAGGATTTTGTTAAGGAAACTAGTCATTTTCTACTGATTTTGGGAAATTGATTTTGTTTTTGAGACTTTGTAGTGTTCTTGATTAATAAGACTGTAGTAGTTCATTGATGTTCTTGTGGGGGAACATATAATTTTGGTTTGAACAAATGAGTTTTATGTATTATAGAGCCTTTAGAGTTTATACGTGTATTGTTGGAATGTTATTTTAAATGACAGGAACTACCTCCTTGATCCTCTGAGTTCGGGGTGTTATAGATGAACTTCATACAACAAGAGTGAGGTCATGCTATCAGCCTATTGTGATTTTTGCATCTTTGTTTCTAATTAACACATAATTTTATAGCTTTGTTATTATTGGTAATGGGCTAGTATTCACGAGAATTTGTTTATATTTGCTCCTATAATTAATTATCTTGTTGTATTTCTATACGACAAATTCTTTTTTATTGTCAATGATGGAATGGGAAAAATTATATTTGAACGTAAATCTTGTTGTATGTCTAAAAAATCATTTGAATGTTTATTATATATATTGTTCTATCTAAATTTTAAAAATAAAATGTGAAAATAATCGTACAATTACAATATCTATTTGTAATTCCAGGATAAGTCACCATGTACGTGTGAAGCCATGATAGGTCGTGAGCTTAGATGAGGTGTTGAATATTGCAGCTTAATCAGTATGTAATGTTGTGATAGGTGAAATCATCGAAACCTCCGAATAAATCTATTTTCTTCATCGTTGACTCGTCACTCCACTCTAGGGGTTCCACTCCAACAGTATAACTATTGTGCGAAAAAAAAGGAGAGGAACTTCATTGTCTCCGTTTGATCATCACTTGCTTCATCGGTTCTATGATCTGTCTGAAAGTCTGAGAAGTTATAGAAAAGCGAAAAACGTTTGTTTTTTGAACACCACATATTTTTGCTCTGCTAGGGCTGATGTGGCATAGGAAAATTTTTGCTCTGCTAGGGTTTCTTGCATGGTTGCATGTATGGCTGTCGTCGGGGGTTGTCAAGGCCCTTCGACATTGGCAGAGGGGTCTCGGACGTTTGCGGAAATGCTTTCGAAATCCCCTCATGCTCTTCCTGAGGTGAGTGTTCCGTTTCGGCAACCAAAAATTGTTGATGGTGAAGTTTTTGTTCAATTCTCCAAGGAAGAATTGGAATGCTCGGCAGTTCCGTTTAAATTTGCTCTTGTACTGAAGTTTTTACGTCAAAGACCATCACTGGATGGATTATGACGTTCATTCTTGGGCGTTGGGGGTTGGTGAATCAACCAGTTGTTTATGCTATGAGAAAGCCTAGGCATGTCTTTGTACGGCTATCTAATGAGGAGGACTTTATTAAAGCTTTGTCTAGGGAGAGTTGTGATGTTGATGGTGTTGGTTATAGGCCATTCCAGTGGACGGTTGATTTCAATGAGGATTCGGAACCAGCCTTGGTTCAGATATGGATTACGTTACCTGGTTTGCTGCCGAACTTTTATCATGAGGCCTTTTTGAAGAACATTTCGGTGCCGATTGGTGTGTTTTTGCGTAGGGATAACGCTACTCGTTGCTCTATGAGAACGGATGGGGCCAAACTCTATGTCCTAATGAATATCTCTTAGGCTCCATTAACATCCTTTTGGCTTGGCACTCCAAAGAACCCCACAAGTTTTCTGCAAGAGGTAATATACGAGACTCTGCTAGCTTTTTGTTCTAAATGCAAGGTGCAAGGGCATAATCTATCAATATGTAAGGCATCTCAAAAAGTAGTAAAGGAAGGGAAGAAGAAGGAATTTGATAAACCAACTCAGGCTTGGATTCCTAAACCTACGACTGTTCCTGAAAATTCTGAGAAAGTTCCTAATGATCATGAGGGAGATGGCTCTGAGGAGCAACCATTGCCTGAGAATATAACGGGAGAAAGGGAACAGGTGACTGTGTTACCTTATATGGCAGTGGGGGAGGTGGCTCTAGTTCAGGTGAAGACTGTTGATGTGGATGATGGGCAAGGGGAGAATTTGAATACGTCATCTACGGATGGGTGTCTGTTGATAGGGGAATCGAGTGGGTTCGTTGTGAACGTGGATGCCGGGTGTTTCATGCCAGTGTTGGAGGAGACAGGCGTGGATTTGGTGTTGAGTTGTGGATAACAGGGGCAGGTGGGGATTGGTGATATTCTGTCAAATGAAGAAGGGGAATTGGTGGAGGATTGTTTACAAGTGGTTGTGTTTGAGGAAGGTATGGAACGGGTGGAGTCAAGGTCTGATGGTGAAGTGGGGTTGCCTCACTTAAGGAAGGAGCGGGATGGATTATCGGATTTTGAAGTTGTGAATAAGGGTGTGTCCAGAGGAAGAGTTTTGAGAAGTTCATCTAAGGCTCCAAGCAGGCCCTCGAGGCTGGACTTATGATTAGTAAAATTCTGTATTGGAATGTTTGGGGACTAGGTACTTCGAAAAAAAGACTTCGGTAGTTATTAAAGATGTATAAACCAAAAACTTTAGTGGTAGCAGAACCTTTCCGAGAGGAGGAACATATATTTTGTTGGAAGAATATGTTGGGGTTTCATGAATGTTACTCAAATGCGGCTCAGTCAGGCAAGGTGTGGGTGTTTTGGAATGAGGAGTATCAAGTCGATATACTGGGGGCTTCTAGTCAGCAGATTACCTTGTTAATAAATTCATCAATGGTGGTTTCGATAGTCTATGCAAAATGCTTATATTTGGATCGTAGAGCTCTGTGGACTGAGCTTCTTACATTTAGCTCATTTCCATTTCCACGTGTTGCAATTGGTGACTTCAATGTTATACAGAATAATGGTGAAAGACGCCGGGGTCATCGTTACCGGGTGCTATGGAGGATTTCTATACGTTCATTGAGGAAGGGGGTCTAATTGAGGTACCTTCAAGTGGAAATACTTTTTCCTGGTGTAATGGTCAGAGGGGGAGGGCAAGAAGTTAGGCTAGGCTAGATCGTGCTCTTTGTTGTGTCAGATGCTTGGAGTTATTACCATCTTTGTTGTTGAAATATTTGACCTGTAGAGCGTTGGATCATGCGCCTATGTTAATTGGCATGTCAGTTCCGAGTGAAAGATATGGTCCTTCTTTATTTAAATTTCAGCAGATGTGGACTTTACATGATGATTTTTGGAGATGCGTTACTAGTTCCTGGCAGGAGAGTGCAGGTGGCACGGGTCTATGGCGTCTTGCTTGTAAGTTAAAACATCTAAAGGGGGTGATTAGGAGCTGGAATAAGGAGGTCTTTGGATAGACTGGTGAACGTATAAAACATCTAGAGGCTAAGGTGGAAGAAGGTGAGGCCCGATTGCAATAAGGTTTTTCGGATGAGGCGGAAGCAAAATTTACTAGTGTAAAAAATTGAGTTGTCTTCTTGGCTGAAAAAGGAGAAGTTACGGTTGGCACATCAAATAAAATCTACATGGGTGGAGCATGGGGAAGTGCATGCTGGGTTCTTCAAGGCTTTGAAGGTGCAGAAAATTAATGTGGTTAGGGAGATGCGTTTGAGTGATGGTCGTGTCTTGGCTTCTCCAGAAGCAATTCATGATATTGCTGCTGTGGTGCATTATGAGGAGTTTCTCAAAGAACATACGGGGCATGATATTCTGGAGTTATCAGGTCTAGTTCACCAAGAGGTGGTGGAGGAGGAAAATAATATTCTTTGCAGAGTGCCTTCGGAGGAAGAAATAAAGAGTGCCCTATTCTCTATTCTCGTAGATAGTAGTCCGGGGCCGAATGGGTTTGGATCGGGATTTTATCAACATTGTTGGGAGTTGGTGAAGTCAGATGTGAAGGAGGCGGTTTGTGATTTTTTCTATGGTTCTCTGCTGCCTAGGTTCTATACTTCTTTATTTATTGTTTTAGTGCCAAAAGTTTCTAATCCCTCATCTTTTGAAAAATTTAGGCCTATCAGCCTTTGCTATGTGGTGTACAAAGTTTTTTGTAAAATATTCGTGGCTCGATTAAATCCGGTATTAAGTTATATTATATCGTTGGAGCAAGGTGCATTCCTTCCTGGTCAAAGTATTTTTGAGAACATAAGTCTCACTCAAGAGTTGGTGCATGATTTAAATAAGCCAGTTCGGGGGGGAAACATATTGATGAAAGTTCTTATCCCATGTGTTAAGTTCTTTTCATTTTTTGGCAAAAGTTTGTCAATTGATCCTCCAATGTGTTACTACACCATGGTATTCGGTGGTTATGAATGGGACAGCTAAAGGATATTTCAAGAGTGGTAGGGGGTTACAGCAAGGGGACCCTCTTTCTCCATACTTGTTCATTCTTGTGGAGGAAGTTTTCTCTCGACTTCTTAAACAAGGTTTTGTGGTGAGGGGAAGATCGGTAGTTTCACGCAGCCAAGAAATGGACCATTTATTTCCCATTTACTCTATGCGGATGATATGGTGATATTTGCAAGTGGGAGTAAACAATTGGTTCAAGAAATTAAAGCTATTCTTGGTTTATATGCCTGGTGGTCGGGACAAAAAGTGAATGCGTCAAAGTCATCAATTTTCTTCTCTAATAAAATTACAGCTCGTAGGCGGTGTGAATTGTTGGATCTAACAGGTTTTTCTGAAGGAAAATTTCCGGCTAAGTAGTTAGGGGTGCCAATTATATTGGGGAGAATGAAGGGAATTTATTTTGAGGAGTTGGTGCAACGTATTCGGCAAAGGATAGAAGGGTGGAAAGTTAAGTTTCTTTCTTCAGGAACTCGACTGATTTTATTGAGAAATGTTCTATCAAGTATGCTGGTACATTGCTGACTGTCACTAAGGTGCCGAAATCGATTATTGCATAGCTACAAAGAATGCTTAGCTCCTTCTTTTGGGGCTCGGTTGATGGTAAAGCCAAAAGAAAATGGGTGAGATGGGACAACATTTGTAAACCAGTTGATGAGGGGGGCATTGGTTTGAGGAATTTATTGGATGTCCAAAAGTCTTTGCTTTTGAAGTTTGCATGGAATCTGATTAATACAGAATCGTTGTGGACAAGGTTTTTCAAGTCCAAATATGTGAAAGGGCAACATATTTCTCTTGTGTCTCATTCGAAGGGCACTTGCTTTTGGAAAATGGTGATGAGTGAAGTGAAGGTTGTACTAAAGAATTCTAAATGGCTAGTCAGGGAAGGCCATCTTTCTTTTTGGAGGAATAAATGGATGGATTTTGGTCCATTATGTGATCATCAGAGGGTTGTGGCAGATCTGAATTTAATAATTAAAGACTGTATGGAAGGAAATCGATGGGATGTGGATAGTTTAAGGCAACTAGTAGGGCAAGAAAAACAGGAGTTAATTGTGGCAAAAGTTCCTAGAATAAGAAATGGAAATGATAAATTGGTTTGGATGGGAACACCGGATGGGTGTTTTACATCAAAGAATGCGTGGAGTCTTGTTCGTGAGGTGGCTCTGAAATCTCAATGGTTTGAGTGGATCTGGCATGCGGCATTACCAAAGAAGATTTCAGTGCTAATGTGGAAAGCTCTATCCCATAGTCTTAGCGTGGATGAGAGAATTAGGCGGCTCGGGATTCCGATGGTGTCTAAGTATGAGTGTTGTACACAGAGGGCATTGGAGGATTTGAATCATGTTCATTATGGGGGAGAGATAGCTTCGGCTATTTGGAAAGTTTGCTCTCATGTTCTAGGTGCCTCATACATAGTTAACAGGTCATGGAGAGGAACGTTTGAGGCTTAGTTTAGACGTTCAGCGAGGTCGTCGACGGTTGGGAATTTACTTGGTCTTATTCCGAGTATCATAAAGTGGAGTTTGTGGTGTTGGAGATGTTCGGCTAGAATGGAGGGAAAGAAAGATTCAGTTGGTGTGCTGTGGAGGTCTTTCAAAATTTGGATCAACTGGGTTGGTTTAAAAATAAAGGAGAGCTATCGATTGGGGCAGAGGGATGTTCAAATACTTACGTTGCTGCAGCTGTCGATTAAGATCAGAAATAAGGGAAGAGTCAGAGCAGTTTCTTGGCATAAACTAGTTACTGGTTGGGTTAAATTGAACACTGATGGAAGTTGTGTACAAAATCCAGGTGAGTTGGGCACTGGTGGCATACTGCGAGACGAACACGGAAACATGAAGTTTGTGTTTGCTGCAGGTTTGGGCAGGGGGACTGATACGCAGGCGGAGCTTCAGGCTTTATTAATGAGTTTACGTAAATGTCGTGCTTTTGGGGTTGATAACATTATTTTGGAGCTTGATTCTTTATGGGTGATTAATTGGCTGAAAGATGGGAAGTGCAGCTTATGGTATCTGGAGGATTTTTGGGAGGAAATTAGTGGGATTTTATTAAGAACAAATTTTCAGTTTCAGCATGTGTTCAGGGAAGGAAATAGGGCAGCATATTTTCTGGCTAGGATGGGAAGTAGTGGATGTAATGAAGAATGGTTTTCAGTAGAGGACATTCCAATTTCGCTTAAGGGAATCCTCCGGACTGATTGCAGCGGCTAACCATATTTGCACAAGTCTAAGAAAGTGGGGTGAGGTTCACTGAGTTGATGCTTTACTAGTTGAGTTATTTTTGTGTTTATTTGTTGGCAGTCTAGTTGTGTATAAGGTATTCTTCCGCCAAAAGTGAGGTTTTTTAATAAAATGGGGAGGGGGTTAAAAAAAAAAGCGTTTGTTTGGGTACTGATCAGGAAAACATTCACTATCACAATCTTTTTCTTACAAAATAAATTATGCCATGTGTATGTGGTCATGTGAGTCATGTATTGAAGGCGTGGGTATTATTTGTCTAGGTCTATAAATAAGGTATGATATGGTTTACTTTTAATGACTGATAATGGAGTTTTTGGTCATTGTGAGTAGGCTAATTAATTTGTTTGCTACTTGACTAGGCTTATTTTAATTCATTTCTTTTAAAGCCGTTAAATATTGAAAAATTAGCATATATTAGCATTAAAGTACTCTAAGTTGCCCACAAAATTGGCCCATATTTTTATCTGGTAGTCACTCTTCTATGTGTAAATAGGTCGGGAGGAAGCCGGCTAGTTAATTAAAAAAGATTAATTGTGAAACTCCAACTGATTCCTTACTTTTTTTTTGTTTTCCATCTCTTGCATTTAGCCTCAACAAGGAAAATAAAATTTTAGCACTTAGTATTTACCAAATAGTGAAGTTCTCGAACTGTTTTAGGGTTTCCAACCCCTTGACAATTCCAACTTAGGTAAATCATTGTTGTTGGTGGGGCTGCTTAACAACCTCCACCATTGAGTCCTGAGTTCTGCTCCTTGCAGGTATGAGCTTGTTTTTCTGCTTCTTGACACTTGGAGCAACCAGAGGCTCCTCCTCTACCACTTCTTGTTCTCCTTTTGTTTTTTACTCACCACTACTTTAGTCAGTGAACCATTATTTGTATTTAGAGATAAAGCTCTAGTCCTTCTTTTCCAACTACTTTTCTTGGTGATCTCGTCAGCACAAGTATTAGCAGGAGTGTACTTTATAGTGCTGACTGTGCTATTGACATTTGTGCCCTCTTTTGAGATAGGAACATTATGAGGGACTAATAAAGGTGATTCAATATCCATGCTGGCAGAGAGATTGTTACTTGGTGAGGTGTCAACCTGCTGATATTCTTTGGTGCTAGAGCTATCCTTCCTAAGAAAGTTGCTTCCCATTTTGGTAAATAGCATCCTGTGAAATCTCCTTCCTTTTGGGATTTTTGTTTTGACCTTCCATACTAGAGTTGGTAGTATCATTACAATCAACATTTGCCAAATCTGCATTACTTGCCTTAGATTGCGCCTCATTTTGCTGCACATCTTGTTCCTTGCCTAATTTTTGTACCACGACTTTCTTCTCTGTCAGAATGTTGATGCCGCCATGCCTGCGATGGTGCACCTCCCATACTGCCACCATACTTTTTTGAACCAGAAGAACTAAATTTAATAGGTTGCGCTCTAAGCCAAGGGCCATACTATTGTTGAGAAGAGGCATCCATCTGCTTGTCTTTGATAACCTTGTAACAACTCCCGCCGATGTGTCTCAACACACCACATTTGAAACGTAAGTTATGCAACCTTTCATATTTGAAGGCAATCCAGTTTCACATCAATATTTAACCATCTTCCTCGTGCAAGAGGTTTGGTAATATCAATAGCAATTTTGATTCTTAGAAATTTACACCAACCTGTACCTTCTTGTCAACATCTACTTTAAGAACCTATCCTATTGCAGATCCATATGTTCTCCTGTAGATCTAATATGTTCTCCAACTTCCTTAAACATGCCTGCTAAAGGCAAGTTATGATACTGCACCCAAAAATGTTCTTGGGAGAAAGCAATATCATGTGGTGCAGTGTTGTCTTCGAAAGCTTTTAGAGCAACTAGAGACTTATCAAAGGACCACGGCCTGCCAACCATGATCTTTTTTTTTTTTTTTTTTTGTCCTCCACCTTTGAAACTCCATAAGAAACCGATTCTCCCAAATCTCTTTAAAAATAATCCAGCCCACATGTTTCCACACTTGAGACATTGTGTACCAAAAACCTTCTTTGTTCACCCCCTATATCTGATATGATCATTGCCAGAAGGTATTGCTTTCCTTTATTCTCTGAAGTTTGAATAACACTTTCTGAGAGATTAATAACGTGCTCCTCCTCCTCTGTGAGGCTTAAACCTTCCCAGAGAGTAAATAATTCTCCATCAGCTATACTACCACTCTACAGACAAGGTCTGAGAGACTTCATGTCTTTGCCAAAGATACTCAAACCTTACTCTTCAAAGAAGAGGACAGTCAAACATGCATCATGTCGAAGTTATCAGTAATTAGCTGCTATTGGAAACACTACAACAAATTTGAGATTTTGGGACGAAAAAAATTTCGTCCCTAAAAGTCATTTATTAGGACGAAATTTAAATTTCGTCCTAAAAATTGATGACTTTACAAAATTGTTTGAACGTTAAAATAACCATTCGAACAGTATTTCCTGTGACGAATTAAATCGTCTCAAAAAAATTTTCCCGTTTGAACAGTAAAATTTGGCGGAGAATTAATTTATTATGGTGGGGAAAGTTCAAAAACGTTCAACGATAATTTGTTGTGTTTGAACGGAAAATATTTGGTGGCAAATCCTGGCGGGAAGGTTTCTAAACCATTCGAACGGAATATATTTAGTTAGAACATATTCAAGCACCACATTTATAAATTCGAAGGTATAATATTAATCTCGGTACGAAACTCAAAATATAAAAAATATATATCATATATACAAATTCATTAATTAATTTTATGTAATTAATTTTAAAATATTTTAATAATTTCTTTTATGTTAAATTAGATTTTTAATTAAATAAATATTATCAACCACATATATATTAATAAACCAAATAAAGCAGATTATCAAAACACCATATATATTGTTCATAACTATAACAAAAGAAAATATAAATAAAAAATAGAAACTACAGTGTTGCGAGGTCTCTACACACATCCTCGACTGCAGCTAATTGTGTCTTTACTTGAGTCAGTCGAGTACTGAGCGTGACCTGAGTTGCATTATTGGCATTAATCGCTGTACGTAACTCATTAACCTCTGTATGTAACCCAGAGACGGTAGCCATAATCTCTGTATGCAACTCAGACATGGCAGTATGCACTGCATCAATCACTGCTGATGTGTGTACGCCGATCTCAGGACGCAATATGTCAGCCATCTCCTCGTGAATAGATGTGCGTGATGCCTCAGCCTGTGTAGATGTCTCCCAGCCGATACTCTAGTATCTTTCGGCTGTGCATCTCTCTGAATCTCAACCCTGTCTGGAACAGCCCCATGAAAACAAAATCTAAAGTGTCACGTGCTCCGTGACTAGGTGGTGCTGTTGATCGGTGCCATCGAAAATCGGGAACGCTCGGCAGGTTCGGACACGACCCCGGCATGTAGCAAAAATCGAGTGATGAGGATCCCAAACGGCAGTATATATGTCATAATGAACCGTACCTCTGATTGGATCCTCTCAAATATATAACCAACGAGGTCGATTGGGATGCCACGAGCGACCCGAATCATAAATCTCGCTCGATCCATGCCGACCTCGGTCTTGTGCTGCCGTGGGTCAATATTGTTGGCAATGATCAAATTCATGATCTTGAAGAAAGAAGATAAATCTGTCTGCCTAATACTCTTCGTCCCATCGTACACTGGAGCATCTGGACCAACAATCAAGTCTCTGACCTCATGATCAGCAAGTGTGTCGATCTCATTTGTGTAATCTGGTCCCTCGTCTTGAGACATAGCTGCATCACCTGAAGGATCAGACTCTCTAGGTGGCAGGTTTGGATAGGCATCAAGAAGCCTAGGAATACCCAGATATGCAGCGAGTCCATCCGCTGAAAATATAACAGGAGCTCCTCGGACACAGATCTTGTATGCCCCTCCATCGTCTGGGCTAGCAAGACCGAGCTCTTTATAGAACCAATATTTTTAATTTCGTACCGTACCGGCCGGTACGGCCGAAATTTTTCGTTTCGGCCGTCCGGCCGGTACAGGTACTATATATGTTCCGTACCGGCCAAAATACCTGCCGTACCGGACGGTACCGGCCGTTTCGGCCTAAATTTCGGCATGTACCGGCCTATACCGGCCTATATTTCGGCCGGTACCGGCCGATATTTCGGCCTGTGTTTTTTTTTTTTTTTTTTTCATTTTTTCAAACTAAGTTCATTTTTTGACCTCCAATTTAGACTAGACTATTTATAATTTATATGTATGTATGTATTTATATATAATTTATTCATATATAAACTATTATTTTAGAATATAATTGTTATATATATTTATATATAATTTATTCATATATCGACTATCCCGAAACGGTACACGAAATGGTACCGGTACCGAAATATTTCGTTCCAGTGTCTTGACCGGTACGCCATCCGGTACGGTATTCAAAACATTGTATAGAACTCAGTAACGATCTTAATGAAGAAAAGAAGCTCCATTCCTTCTTCTCGTTGATCTAAGATTGGTGCCCAACCACGATCATTGAATACTGATGGGAGGGAATGACCCTCACATATAAGAGCTACAAAATCAGACAGTTTTACCTGTCGCTCAAGTAAAATAGTCTGCTCTCGAATTGTTTGGATGGAAGGTTCTCCACATCTACCATGTTTACAGCCCCGATAAGACATTATTATGATCCTGAAATTTTAAAAATAAAATATACATTCAACATTAGTGATAAAATCTAATTACGACTAAAAGATTTACAAAATTATATACTATAGCAATTTAATAAATTAATAATATGCGTTCGAGCGCCTAAATATATGGTCGAACGGACCATTAAGAACGTTCGAACATTTAAAAAATGTTCGAACGGACAGGTTAAATCGTTCGAACGGAAACCAGATCTAACTCGGTCATAGAAGAGTCAACTTAGCGGCCATGAAAACACCCAAAATAGCATCGATTCTGTGGTTTCTTCGACAAAAAACATAGTACTCTTCATTTCTAAACATCCTACGGTAGATTTATGATGTTCTATGGTGACTATTGATGAGAAAATCTAATTTAAAAAAAAACAAATAAAACCATAAAATTATAAAATAAACGGTAAAATGAGTTTGAAAATACATACCTTCACTTGGGAGGAAAAGTGATTGACGTAGGTGCTGATTACGGCGGCAGACGGCGGCGATTGTAGTGCGTTCAAACGTTTTCTCGCTTTTTCAAACTGAGGGGACGGCGGCGTGAGAGAAATACCTCCCCACGATAACTTATACGTGCATAACCGTTCGAACATTAATATAAAACCGTTCGACCGTTAATATTTCACGTTCAAACGGAAGTTTTTTAAGTTTAATAAAAATTATATTAAATGTATATTATATTTATAATCCTATAAATTAATATAATATATATACTATTATAGTAGATTATATATACTGTAATATTATAATATATATTATGATAGTAGAATACTTTAAATGAAAACATAATAACTTATATGTATTTTTTTATAGTATAATAGTAATATATCGAAAAGGATTGTGGATGGAAAAAATATAGTCTCCTCTTTGGTTTTGCCTTTGGCGATTTTAGAGGTGGTGTTTTCAAAAGTTCGAAGGGAGTGTGTGTGGTAGGCCCAACGCTACGCAAGATAGAAGATTTGGAGTTTCAATGGAAACAACTACGCCTCTCTTCGGAGGAGGAGGTAGTTCTCGAGTTTCCTGTAGAGGAAGAAGAGGAAGTATTACGTAAAGGTGAACGTAGTCTCATTGGGAAAGTATGCAGTGATCGTGTTATTGGGAAAGAACTTATTTCAAATACGATGGCTAAAATCTGGAGGATTAGCAAACGGGCTGTATTCCAAAAGGTGGAGAAGAATGTTTTCGTAGTAAATTTTGAAACGCATGCAGATAAGAACAGAATCTTAGAAGGCAGGCCTTGGCTTTTTGATAATATGTTGTTTCCCCTGCGTCCTTATGATGGTAGGTTGTAACCCACTCAGATTAAGTTCGAATCTAAGATCTTCTGGTTACAAATGCATAACCTACCTCTGGAGAAGATGACAAAGGAATGTGGAGAGCAGATAGGTGCCTTTGTTGGCAAGGTTTTAGAGGTGGATGCAATGGATGATGGTGTAGGGTGGGGAAGATTTCTTCGAGTGAAAATTGATATGCCTCTGTTTAAACCTATTGCTCGTGGGAGATTTATTCACTCGACAGGTGGGAAGTTATGGGTGCCTTTTCAATATGAGAAACTTCCAAAGATCTATTTCAGGTGTGGATGGTTGGTTCATGATGATGCTGGTTGTTCTAAAAGTGGACCAGGATTTGTCATGGAGGATAACTTATCTATGCAGTTTGGTGCATGGCTTCGTGCGGAGGGGGGTACCCGTCGTAAATTACCTCTTTTGTCTTCTGTTGCAAAGGAGGGCACGAAGGAGGGAGACAGTGGTGTGGTTATGGAGGAGCATGGTCATCAGCCTACGGTGGTGGCGGAGTTGCAGTCCGTGCAGAATGAGGGTGTAGGAGGTTATGATAGTGGCAATTTTTCAGGCATGAACCTCAGAAGGGGGTTAACTACTATTCAACAATTAGATAGTGGGGGAAAGGATAAGCAGGTGCTGAATGATTGTGGATTCTGTTTTGGTAGTAGCAAGTTTTCAGGAATAAAATTCGGGAATGAGCCAACTTTACCTCAGGATTCTGAAAGTGCGGGACTTTCAAAACAGCAGACAAATGAGACTGATAGTAGTGCACATGCTACTCCCTTTAATCTGCAAGATTCTGTTGCAAACACGATACAAAAGAAGGGCCATGATGGGCTCTCACGACCTATCCAACTAGCTTCTTTGGATTTGGTTAAGAAGCCCAATAGGTTACAACACAAAGAAGGACGACCCAGAAGTCCTGTATCCCAAGTCTCAACGGACTTAACGGCTTTTGTGGTAGATACATCAACTAATCGGCAGGTAGCACAGGTGAGTGAAAGTGATCCTATTCAGTGCCTACAGACAAGGGGTGGCAAGTGGAAGCAACAAGCCCGTCTTAAAGGCAAGTCTACTTTACTGCCTACATCTCAATTTGGTAGGAAGAGATTGGTTGATGAAGATGAAGAATTGTTCCCAGATATAGTATGCTTGAAGAAAGGTAGATTTGAAAGGGATTCACAAAATGATTTGGTGGAGGCTGTGTATCAGCCCCGCCAAGCATTATGAAAATTCTAAGTTGGAACTGTCGGGGGCTTGGGAACCCCTGAACAGTTCAAAGCCTTTGCTCCATAGTGAAGGCTAAAGGGCCCAAGGTGGTATTTGTTATGGAGACGAAGCTATCAGTTCAGCGTGCAAGATTAATAGCAACAAAGGCAAGGTATGACAATTGTTTGAGGGTGGATGCTATTGGCAGGAGTGGTGGTCTTATGCTTATGTGGAAACATGATAAAAATATTGAACTGCTTAATTACTCTAGTAGGCATATTAATGTTGTGGTTTCAGATGCTTGTGGTGAGAACAAATGGCTACTTACTTGTTTTTATGGTCATCCAGAGGCTAGTCAGAGGAGACGATCTTGGGATTTATTAAAATCTTTTAAAAATGTTTTTTCAAGCTGGTGTGTCATTGGAGATTTCAATGAGATTCTCTCCAATGATGAGAAGGTGGGAGGCAGTGTGCGAAGTGAGAATCAAATGGAGTTGTTTAGACAGGTTTCAAAACAAGGACGATTACATGATTTGGGCTGGAGAGGGGAGAAGTACACGTGGAGTAATCGTCATGAAGATGCTACTTACATCAAGGAGAGACTTGATAGAGTTCTGGCTACTCAGAATTGGATCGATGGTAATAGTCAGTATAAGGTTGAATCTCTGGCAGCTATTTGTTCTGATCATCGACCTATTGTACTTGAATGGGGTTCGGGCAGTGCAGTTCAGAGCTGGGGTTCTGGCAGCTTCAAGTATGAATATAATTGGGGTAGAGAAGCTGGTTGCAGTGCTTTAGTAGCATCAGAATGGCGAAATGGAACTGTGGGGATCAATATGTTAGATACTGTGCAGTCCAAGCTAAACTATTGCAGTAAAGAACTCAAGAAATGGAGCAAGAACTTGGATAGTGAGAGAACTAAAGTCATTAAGGAAAAATCAATGTTGTTGGATCAGCTTCAACAAAATGAAGATCCGTGTTCTATGACTGCTCAGAAACAGCTTCAGAAGGATATAGATTTTCTTCTAGATCAAGAGGACATCAAATGGAAGCAAAGGTCAAAGAAACACTGGCTAGAAAAGGGGGATCGTAATACTAAGTTTTATCATGCTTGTGTCAACTAGAGGAAGAAGAAAAATTCAATCCAAAAAGTTTTCATCGTTGAAGGGGTGCTTTTGACAGAACCTGGAGAAATTTTGCTTGACTTTGGGCAGCACTTTTCTCAGGTATTTCTCTCTACTCATCCTCCTAGAGATATCATTTTGCAGTGTTTAGCAGGAGTGGACACTCGAATCTCTGATGACTTGAGACTAGATTTGGAGAGGGGTTTCTCAAGTGCGGATGTACTATTCGCCTTAAAACAAATGTCTCCTTTTAAATCTCCCGGGGCAGATGGGTTTAGTGTTGGTTTCTTTTTAAATCACTGGGATATTGTGGGAAGGGATGTATCTAATGCTGTCTTGGAGTTCTTAAGCAATGGAGTTATGCCTGCAGGACTAAATCATACTTTGATTGCTTTGGTGCCAAAAGTTAATTCTCCTTCCTCTATGAATGATTTTCGACCAATTAGCTTATGTAATGTTTTATATAAGCTAATTTCTAAAGTCTTGGCAAACAGAATGAAAAAAGTGCTGACTACGGTTATCTCATGGAACCAAAGTGTTTTTATCCCAGGTAGACTCATAATTGATAATATTATGGTAGCCTATGAACTACTTCATACTATGAAATCTCGACAAAAAAGTAAGGGGGGAAGTATGGCTATTAAATTGGATATGTCCAATGCATATGACAGAGTGGAGTGGGAATTTTTGGAAGCAATGATATTGAAACTGGGATTTGGAAACAAGTGGAAAGGTTTGATAATGACTTGTGTAAAATCTGTTACTTATTCTGTTAAGGTAAATGGGGTTCCAGGTAACATTTTTTTCCCTTCTTGAGGCCTTAGACAAGGAGACCCATTGTCTCCTTATTTATTCCTCCTATGTGCTGAAGGCCTCTGTTTTTTATTCCAACAAGCTGAGAGAGATGGTCTTCTTAAGGGTGTTGCTGCTTCTAGGGGAGGTATGCCCATTAATCACCTTATCTTTGCAGACGACTGTGTCATTTTTTGTAAAGCAAAGCAAGAGAAGTGGAATCACATAGAACATATCCTGTGGCAGTATGAGTGTGCTTCAGGTTAGACTATGAACAAGCAAAAAACGTCTATACTCTTTAGTTCAAATACTGTCACTGCAGCAAGGGAGTTGATCATTGAGTCTACAAATGGGGTACTATGTGGAAATTACAATAAGTATTTAGGCTTACCTACTACGGTAGGTAGGTCTAAGTATAACACTTTTAGATGTTTGAAAGAGAAGGTTTGGAGAAGAATTAATAGCTGGAAAACATAAATGTTATCGGCAGCAGGAAAAGAAATTCTTATTAAGAGTGTTTTGTAAGCTATCCCGGCATACACCATGAGTGTGTTTAGCTTACCATCTGTTTTGTTAAAAGAAATAGAAGCTATGATTTCTAGATTTTGGTGGAGTCACAAGAAAACAGGTAAAGGCATTCCTTGGTGGCCCTATTGGCCCTATTGGCTAAACAAGTTTGGAGATTACTTCAAGCACCAAATTCCTTGGTGGCACAAATCTATAAGGGGAAATATTTCCAAAATTGTAATATTTTGGACTCTAAGCCAGGTTATTCTCCTTCCCACATATGGAGAAGCATTTGGTCTTCTATTAATTTGGTCAAAGAAGGGGTAGTGTGGCGGGTTGGAAATGGACATAGCATTCAAATATGGCATGACAGATGGCTTCCACAGCCTCTTACATATCGAGTTCAAACCCCTATCAATAGGCTAGCTACAGACTCAACAGTGGCTGAGCTGATTGATGCTAATTCTTTAACATGGAAGACTGACTTAGTAGAAGGAGTTTTTAACTCTAATGAGGCACTATTAATCTGTAGTATTCCACTCAGTCTGAGGAATAACAGTGACCAAATGATATGGGTGAGCAATGCAAAGGGTGTTTTCTCTGTGATGAGTGCTTATTTCTTGGATTGCCTTATCAAACAACAGTCTGTTGGTGAAGCTTCAAATGGAGTGGCTATAGAAGAGCTATGGAGGGATCTATGGTAGTTACATGTCCCAGGGAAGATCAAACACTTTTTATGGAAGGCACTTACTGACATTCTGCCTACAAAACAGGTGTTACTGAAAAGACAGATTGTGGAAGATGGCTTGTGTCCTATCTGTCAAAGCAATGAAGAGAATGTTATTCATGTTCTATGGAATTGTTCTGCTGCTATGGATGTTTGGGGAGAGAGAGAGAGAGTCCTTTAAACAAATGGAGCTCTGTTTATAAGGATTTCAGATTGTTATGGTTGGACATGGTTAACAGGTTGGATGTTGTGCAGCTAGATCGAGTGGCTGTTATTCTTTACAAGATCTGGGCTAGAAGGAATTGTTTTGTCTTTAAAAACTTTTTTCATAGTCCACTTGCTTTAGTTAAATTAGCTTCGAATGAAGTAGAAGTTTTTCATGAATCTCAGGTGAGATTAACTTATGTTGCAGACAGACTACTTCCACAGATCAATGCAGTAGAATGGAGGCCACCAGCAGATCCTTTTTATAAGTTAAACTTTGATGCTGCCTTTGATTCTGAGAAGAGGTTGATGGGTATTGGCATAATGGTGAGGAACAACAGAGGAGAGGTGCTAGCCGTGGTTTCTGCTCCAAAAAGTCATGTTTGTTCTGCATTCTCTACAAAATGCTATGCACTTTTAAGAAGCATCAAGCTGTGCCACGAGTTATGCTTATACCAGGTAGTGCTCAAGGGTGATGCAAAGGCAGTAGTGGATAGTGTCAATGGATATAACAACAACCATTCCTGGCAAGGGCTATTGATTGAAGATATACAACTCTTTATGAAGGGACAAGCAGATTGGAGCTTAAAGTTTACTAAGAGACCTGGAAATAAAGCTGCTCATATTGCAGCAAAGCTAGGCATGTATCTAGATAGCGAATCAGTATGGATAGAGGAGGGCCCTCCGGAAGTTTTGTTAGTCACTTTGCTTGAGAAGCCATGTACTGTTTGATTTGAAGTAATGGAAGTATATTTTCTGTTTCAAAAAAAAAAAAAATAGTAATATATCATAATACTTTACTATCAAAGTGTTATCAAAGTGTTATATAGTACTATATGGTATGAGTTTATACTTAACTAATATATGTCATTCTATATGTTCCATTATACTTTACTATATAAGTTATATATGATACTATACAACATATATATATAGAGTATAGTTTACTAATATACTATCTTCTTATAAATTTCTCTATATTTTATTATGTGACCATAGTATATTTGAGGCTATATATATGTGAGTATATATTACTAATACATATGATAGTATATATTACTATATATATGATAGTATATATAACTAATAGATACGATCTTACAGTACTTTTCATTTAATGATGAAAAAAATTATATTTAAACATAAAGGTTATGTGTTCGAACGGTACTCGTAAACCGTTCGAACACATATGTGGCGTTTGAAAGTATGAAACAAACATTCGAACGGATTATTGCAATGGTGGGAAAACATCCCGCCAATTAAAAACTGTTGGATTACCGTTCGAACGTAATTTGTTATAGTTCGAACGGATTATTGTAATAGTGGGAAAACATCCCGCCAATTAAAGACTGCTAGATTACCGTTCGATCGTAATTTGTTATAGTTCGAACGAATTATTGTAGTGGTGGGAAAACATCCCGCCAATTAAACTATAGTATCATCTAATATGTCTATATATATTAATGTTGTTCTTTTATTCAAAGGTATAACGAAAAAAAAAAAATATTAACAAACATTTACAATAACGTTCGAACAGTTAAAAATAAAAGTTCGAACGGTTTATTTTCGAGCAAGAATAATTCAATAACGTTTGAACATACTATTTATACATTCGAACGTGAAAATCTAGGAGGGAATTCTCCCGCTAAATATTTTCACGTTCGAACGGTTAGTAAATAACCGTTCGAACATGAAATCTTCTGCAAAAATACGACAGAACCTCACAATATTTTCGTTCTCCTCCCTCATTCTCCTCCCGCGCACCCTAGCTCTCAGTGCCGAAGTTTACCCCCTTTGCGTACCAGAGGTATTCTTCCTCAAACTAGCCCCCAAACTCAAAACAATTTCCATCTCACTCAATTATTCTCAGATTACTACTTGTGGGGAGCTTCTTCGCACGACATATTACCATCTCCTTCCCTTTTCATCTCCAAAAATTTAGGTATACCTTTTATATTCTCATGCATGGTTTGAACTTAATATTTTGTAATGTTAGAAATTTGTATGCTTTGATATTGTTGTTTGTGTTGCTGTGAGTTTGTGATTAATGGGGTTTTCGGCGTTGTTGAAGACGACTGAAATCTGGAACGAATACGTTCGAACAGTTAGGATTACCATTCGAACGTATTGATTATATTCGAACATAGGTTAGTATCGTTCGAACGTAAACATTACATCAATGTATTTACATTTAGAATACAAATATATAAAGATAGTTGTAAATTATATGTACTACTAAATTTTTAAATAAAAATAAAAATAATTAGGATTTAATATCACTAAAATAGTTAATTCTAAATTAATAAAATTAATATTTAAATTAAAATACTATTAAATATTTAAATTAAAATACAAATGTATAAGATTTAATATCACTTAAATAGTTAATTCTAAATTAATAAAATTAAAATTAAAATTAAAATACAAATAATTAAGATTTAATAATACTTAAATACTTAATTCAAAATTAATAAAATGAAGTTTGTAAATTAAAATACTACTAAATCTTTAAATTAAAATACAAATAGTTAAGATTTAATAATACTTAAATACTTAATTCTAAATTAATAAAATTAAGTTTGTAAATTAAAATACTATTAAATCTTTAAATTAAAATACAAACAGTTAAGATTTAATAATACTTAAATACTTAATTCTAAATTAATAAAATGAAGTTTGTAAATTAAAATACAAATAGTTAAGATTTAATAATACTTAAATACTTAATTCTAAATTAATAAAACTAATATTTAAATTAAAATCTGGAATAAATCTTGAAATAATACCTACTAATTAGGTCTTTCTTGTATTGCTGTATAAATAATATGTTGTTATTGTTTGACATATGTTAGCATATCTTGCATTGTTTGTTCATCAAAATAAACCTTAGACCCATTCAAGAGTTATCAATCCGAATGAATGCTTGATTGATAACTCTTGAATTGTCCAGAGTGGACAGTTTGAGATTGTAAGATCATTCTCGCAAACTATAGAACTATATCTGTTGTCGTCCAACATTATGATTTTGGTATATTCATCCATTGTTCTCTGAATATGCAGTTTCGGTGATGGTGCAACGACGTGTTAATTGTCAGTGCACACAACCAAACAAGCATATTTGGAGAACTATGGGGAGATACTACCGAAATTTTGTTGGACGTGACAGATAATAGATCATAAGTTGGCGACTATGATCTTACAATCCTGAACGGGATATGGGTAATGCATTCCGCAAATATAAGGCGCGGTGTCATGAGCATTATAATAAGTTTGAGAAGAAGGAAGATGCATGCCAACATCCTTTTCAGGATGTCCGACCTTCTGGGTGAGAAAAACTTTGTGAAATGTTTGAGGATCCATCATATCAGGTATAATTAAATTTAATTATTTTACTTGTCCTATTTGTCATTTCGCTTCATAATATTTTCAATTTCTTTGCAGGAGCGAAGTTCAATAAACAAAACAAATATATCAAAATTGAAGATTAATCATCATGCAAGCTCAAGATCTTTTCATCGCCTTTCTAAGAAATTGGTATTGCTATTTTTTTCCCCCGATATAGTTAATTATTTGGATGAATCATAATGACTTTATATCTTAACACATTTATTGTAGCAAGATTCAGATACTAATTATGATCTGACAAAATTATATGCTACATCACACACTGATCGTAATGGAGAGTGGACTCATCCTGATGCCCATGAAAATTATGTAAGTATTATAACCTATTTTAATTAAATATATTAGAATATTTATGACGATATTAATTCTTTATCTTATATATGTCTAGGATAAAATGGTTGTCCTATGTGCTGAATCTGCGTCAGATCAAAATTTCTCAACAAGTGATATTGATATTTTTACACAAGTCTTGGGTCAACGTTCAGGATATTTAAGGGGTTTGAGTCGTTGTGTAAAGCCTGGTCCCTCTTCCTCTTCTTCTGGGAATGCATCTATGACTTCTATAACGCTAGAGAATGCGAATTCCAGAATCGAAGAAATGACTGCAAGGCTGCATGAGTTAGAGGCTCAATTGGCAAAACAAGCAGGTATGGAGATGCGCCTCAAACAACATGAAGAACAACAAGAAGAGTTCAGAAGACAGATGCAACTCCAAATGCAGCAGCTTATGCAACAGTATAGGCCTCCAAGCAACTGATGGCTTTTACGTACAGATTTTGGGATTATCTATTTATGTTTGCGCTTATTATAACACTTTTGTGAGTGTTAAATAGTTTTTAATGTATTTTTTCAATTATTATGAATGTCTATTTGGTTTTCTATTATTGATTTAAATTAAAGAGATTTCGTTCGAACGAACATAAAACGTTCAAACTCTATGTTCGAACGACAATAGCGTTCGAACGTTAACATAATGTTCAAACGAAATTTATGTTCTTAGAGTTCGAACGATCACACAACTTTCGAACATCATTTATTTCAGTCGTGTTCGAACATAAACCATACCGTTCGAACCCATATATCATTCGACCTGACCATTTAACGTTCGAACACAAAGATAAATTCATACCGTTCGAACGAATTCATGTTTGTTCGAACATACTTCGCAATCGTTCAAACACGTCACTGCTATTCGAACTTAAAATTGTTTCTGTTCGAACGATATTCTGGGACAAATTTCAACCATGACAAAAAGAAACTTCCGTTCGAACGTGTTCGAACGGTTTCCTTCAATTTCGTCCCAAAAGATATTTTTTGGGACGAAAGGGTGATTTTCGTCCCAAAATACATTTTGGCACAGTGATGTTGGAACGACCTCCAAAAATTTTTCTGGGACAAAATTGGGGTCTTTTGGGATGAAAATCACCCTTTTGTCCCAAAAAATATCTATAATTCTAATGGTTATATATTTAGACCTTGCACGAATCATTATAATTCTATATATTACAAATTCTCAACTTACCTATTTACACACTTAGATGTGAAAAGGATAATTATAAATTTATCTATGGATAAGCAGACACCTCTATTCGCATATTTTAAAGCACTACTACCTACTACCTACTTCCATCTTTCGTATATATATAAATATATATATATATTAATACAAATAAGTTTTATTGATCGTTGACTCCACTCTAACAGTACGACTTTTGTGCCAAAAAAAATAAAGTAGACGAGCTTCGTTGTCTAATTTGTCTCCTTTAGATCAATTGACTTGCTTCATCGATTCTTTGATCTGCAAGTCTGAGAAGTTGGAAAAGGCCTCGACGACCAAAAGCGAAATCGTTTGTTTGGGTAAGGAGAACAGCATTCAACATCACCATCTTTTTCTCATCTCTTTTTGAATTTGTTCCATAATTTCCTATTTTTATAGCTCATTGAGAATCATTTATTATATTTTTAGACTTATAATTAATTGTCACCCAACAACAAGCGACTTCTTTAAATTTTGATCTCGCGGAATCAAGCACATTGAAATAGACTATCATCTGTGAAGTTGTTGCTTGGATAGCAAAATATTTGCTTTGCATTAATTTGTATAAAGTAATTTGCCCATGCATACAGCAGTACCATCAATTATTTTTATCTTTTATCTTAATCACTAATTACTTTGATTTTGTAATTATCATCAGACTACTGATCTAATCTCATCATGATGATCACATTATCCAATTCAAATAAATCTTAATTAGCCCCGTCGTCTATATATATATATATATATGGATCTAATTCCATGCATATATATGTGCTATCTGGCCGGACCTCTTTGTTTTGAGTATTGAGATATTAATTTATTAGAATATTGACATTTTTATGTATAGCTAGCTAGTTAGTTCATCAGCTAATGTACTCAATTCGATCGTTGCATACAAAATTGATGCATGGCTTGCTTGTTGATTTGGGTATTATTTTTCTAGCTAGCTCTACAAATAATATAATTGTATTGTAGTGAGTACTCTTCTTAATTTGTGTAAGCAGGCCGGAAGCTGGAAGCTGGAAGCCAATTTATTATATAAGAAGCTAAATTGTGAGATGGAAAAATCAACAAGTACTTATGATCAAGAAATTCAACAAAAAGTGGAAACTACTTCATTAGTCACAAATGGAAATCAAAATCATGCTGAAATTCATCAATTGGATCAAGAAGCTGCAAACACTTCAAGTAGTGGAAATGGAAATCAACATAGAGAGTTGGTAATTAGCATCAAAGAAATGGTTGAAAGCCGCTTGGAGCTTCCCTTATCATCAAACAAGTGTTGTATCTACAAGATTCCAACTTTTCTTCACAAATTGAATAAGGAAGCCTACACTCCTCAGGTTATATCGATAGGGCCTTTCCACCATGGCAGCAAAAGATTAGAACCCATGGAAAAGTTGAAACTAAAATATTTTCAGAGATTCATGCAACGAATTGACTTCAACGTGGAGCTTTTAGTAAATGCCATAAAGCTAAATGAAGAAAGTGTGCGTAGTTGCTATGCAGAAACCATTAAGTTTAGCAGTGATAATTTCGTGAAATTAATTTTGGTGGATGGGATCTTTATTATTGAATTTTTCCACGAAATATGGTTCAAAGGATCAAATAGGGTTATACGTGAGAACCATATATTGTTAAACCCATTATCGTGGCAGGCAATTATGTCGGACTTGCGGTTACTTGAAAATCAACTTCCTTTCTTTGCTCTTGAGATATTATTCAACCTTGCAGATGTGCCAGTGCATCCTTCCTTCACTTCACTTGCAATTAAAGTCTTTGTGGACATTCAAGAAAATAAGTTTCCTGGAAATCTTGGAGAGCAACCAATTAGACACTTTGTTGATTTGACCAAAGTACTTTTACTTCCATCATCCACAAAGCTATTGCCACCACATGAAAGTAATGATCTTTCTAGATCAGCTGATCATTTATATACTGTAAGCCAGTTGTACGAGGTTGGAGTGAAGTTTCAGGTGAGATTATGCAAATGCTTGCTTGACCTAACAAGACACTATGCTGATTTGGCCAGAGCATTTTTCCGTCCATCATCTAGAAAGCCAGTGATATCAGATGAAAGAAATGATCTTCCTAGTGCTGATCATTTATATACTGCAAGCCAGTTGCACGAGGTTGGAGTGAAGTTTAAGGTGAGTTCAAGCAAATGCTTACTTGACTTGAAATTCACCAAACGAACGTTGGAAATTCCCTGCATTAATCCTGATAATGAGACGGAGACTATTTATCGAAACGTCATAGCATTTGAGCAATGCCATTATCCACGTGATTTACATCTTACAGACTACATTGTGCTTTTGAATTTACTAATCAACACTCCCAAAGACGTGGAATTACTTATTAAAGAAGGAATCATCATAAATGGCCTTAGCAACAATGATGCAGTGGCATCTCTTCTCAATAATCTAGGCACGTATATTGTATATGATGCTTCGAATTCTGCTTATCGTGGTTTGTTTCGAGATTTGAATGCGTTCTTTAAGAACACTAGGCATGGTTGGAAGGCAACCTTGAAACGTGAATATTTCAGCACTCCTTGGAAAATAGCTTCTACTGTAGCTGCTGTTACATTATTGCTACTCACTTTCGTACAAGCCATATGCTCCATCATCCAAGTCATGAAGATGTGAAGAAGCTTTGTGCATGAAATTCTGGTAGGACATAACATTTTATTTTACTACTCACGTTTAGAAATTAATTTGTTAGATGTCTAGCTACAGCTTGGAAAATTTGAACCTAACATGCACAAAGATAAGTATTGTTTAAAACAGTATGCCTTATTTCACATTCATCTATTAGTACAGAGCCTCTACTCTAAATGCTGTATAAATACACCCTCTTATGTACATGGGAACATACGTTGCACTAATATCTTCTAACTTCAACATATTTCCATTCTTTGCTCTATTCTTAATTTGCTGAGTTACCGATTGCTTTGTGATTTTCCAAACGCCTTGCATTTGATAGCACCACACGTGAGGTCTTGGACTCTATGAGACTATGATGATTTGTTTGTTGTTAAGTCGTGTTTTCCTTATTGGTTACTCAGACAAGTTCTATGGTTGAGAGTGTATACAAACGAGTTTTGTGTGAAAAATTTAGAAAATTTTGTGATTTACTATATGAAAACGAGTTCTGTCAAAGAGGATTTAGAGTTCAATAGTTAAATTATGATTATTTTTTTTTTTTATAGCAGGAACACTTATATTGGCTGAGAATGGAGCAAAGCAAGAGGAGATTAAGGTAGTGATAGATGGGATGAATTTCATGCAACAATAGTGGAGGTCATGCTATCAACCCGAGGGATTTGAATGAAGTGATTTTTGTATCTTTGTATCTTATTAATTACATACAATTTATAGCTTTGTTCTTATTGATACTATAGGGATAATGGGCTTGTATTCACGAGAATATATTTATATTTTCTCTCATAATTAATTATCTTGTTGTATTTTTATATAATAACTTTTTTTTTATTGTCTATTATATTTGAACATAAAAAGTGATGCCATTCAAATAATGGTTAAAAAACCATTATGTTTATTATCTATATAAATTTTAACAATGAAATTTTCAAATGTAAAAATAATTGTACAATTAAAATATTTATTGGAATAAAGCTTTGAGGATCAAATTTCTTTTAATTTAAATATAATATATTTGTTCAAATGAAAAAAAATCCGATCACATGCTTTTCTTACGGATTGGAAAATTTTTGTCCCAAAGATTCTAAACAAAACTTTTGAATTTCATCCCAAAAGACTTTTGGTACAAACTAGGGTCGAAGTTTTTTTCATCCAAAGTAATTTTAAGGACAAAATGTAAAGTTTTTGGGATGAAATTTCTTGTTCCTAAAAAGCAATTTTGTTGTAGTTGTTTTTATTATCCCACGATATGGCATGAAATGATTGATAGAGAAGTAAAGAATTATAAATATTTTTTCAATCATTTAATATTACATCTGAGATGAGAAAAGGATCATAACTAAAAAGATAATAAATAACATATTTTTCTTTAAAATTATAATTTCACTACAATAGCAATAATAAACACCCATATAAGCCTTAACAATTTTCATTCATAATTGTTCAAAGTCAGCACGTTGCTATTAAAATGAAATGATAATTGTGCAATGTGCTTAGACCATCTCGCCTTTCCTTGGAGCAACGAAGGTCAAGCAAGAAACCACGCATAGCCACTCAAAATCCCAACAAGCACACGAACTCATACTTGGAATCCATTGAGAATCCCCATAGAAATAAAAATAAAAATAAGGAAGGCAAAGGCAAAGTGAAGAGCCAAATAGTTCGAGGTTGTTTTGTCATGTACTGTATGAATTTTTTTGTGCTAACACATTTAGTTTGTAAAGGTCTTTTCCACGAAACTCCTCAAGATTGCAAGTTAAGACAAACACGCCTTAACCAGCAAACAACAAATTGCCTCAAAGGGTCAAAATATCCACTAGCGTCAAACAAAAATAAAAATTGTTTCTAAATATGGAAATACTCACTCTTTGCTCACAATAAACAGTCATATGCGACCATCTAAGTGGTCGATTATTAGGAAAACATTCAAGCAAACAAAGTTCCCAGAATTTATTTTTTTCTACAAACTTTCTCTATCATGGTTGAGTTGAAGATTCTCAAGACCTTTTTGTTAAAAATTGTTTCTAAATATGGAAATACTCACTCTTTGCTCACAATAAACAGTCATATGCGACCATCTAAGTGGTCGATTATCAGGAAAACATTCAAGCAAACAAAGTTCCCAGAATTTATTTTTTTCTACAAACTTTCTCTATCATGGTTGAGTTGAAGATTCTCAACACCTTTTTGTTAAACAAATCGACCTTAAGAATCGCAGGCATTTATTGGGTATAAAGTCAACAACCAAGAATTTAGTCCAAGGATAAGGCCAAGAATCAAGCCCAGAGATAAGGCAAGTTGACTTAGACATAAAAGGAAAGAGCTGCATAAGGCAAGTGTGACCAATCACTCCAAGGAAGGAAAGGAACCTTTATAAAGAGAGGGAATCTGTGGCGCTCTCGACCCCGCTTGTGTTTTGGGGAAAGTTGTAACATCGGGATGTTGCCCACTCGAGTCATAAACCCCTAGTACAATTTGACTACAAAGTGTGTGCGTACATGCAATAAAATGGTGTGCAATTAATTTGTAGTGGGAAAATGAAAATTATAGTCTTTAAAATCTAACAGGACCAAAAAAATTTAAACATCACCTTCCAAATAATCCATAAGTCCTAAATCTTCAACTATAGACAAGAAAATTATAACAGTCATCGCATAATAGTAAAAGCAAAAAATAAATAAACTTAATAACAAATGAAAAAAAAAAAAAAGACGCCAGTCTTTATTCCTTAGGCAGAGTTGGATCTTCATACTCATATCCATCATCTGCATCAAAATCTACAGTTACGCTAAGTGAAACCGTAGGTGGGGACACCATAATGAGATTACGCAAAATCTTAGTATGTCAAACCAAGGCTAATATTGGAAATAGATGCAAGTGGAAAAATATGAAATTATGCAATGGAAAATTATAAAGAATTATGACGTTTTCAATTTACCAAACTCAAGTATGTACCCATTTATCACATAAGACACTAAGCACCCTAAAATATCATTTTTAATTTTGAAAACATCCATTTGATTAAGGTATGCACCATGGTCTCCCCTACGGACCATATGCACACTCTGGCTCCCTTCATCACACCATGGGTAATGATTGTGTATATGATTTCGTAACAAGCGATGCCTAATTTTGCGCCCAGGATATACGTGACTAGGCATTCTCTAGCCTCCACCAGCAGAGAGGCAATGGATTCGACCCGAGAGCGTTACTATCTCACCCAAGCAACAACCCAGGGGATATCACTCAGTTTAACATGCTCCCAAGTGACCAGGATAGCTCTACCGAGATAATATCTTATCTCGGTTTAGGGTCGTGATCTACACAAAATCCATACAATCAATTTATTAATGTATGCACCATGGTCTCCCTTATGGACCATCCGCACACTCTAACTCCCTTCGTCACACCACAAGTAACGACCTTGCGTGTAACTTTGTAACAAGTGATGCCCAGCTTTCCGCCCAGCGCATATATGAATAGTCACCCTCTAACCTCCGCCAGTAGAGAGGCAACAGAGTCGACTCAAGAGCATTACCGTATTACCTGAGGCCGTTGATGCCCAGCAAAAATCCAGGACATGTCACTCAGTTTTACAATCTCCAGGTGACCAGAGGAGGTCCACTAAGATAGTGCCCCATATTGACTTGCGGTAGTGATACACGCATAGCCACAAAAATTCTTTGACCCAAAAGCCAATAGTTTTATAAATTTTAGCTTATACACATACAAAATCGAAATTTAATGACATAATTATCAATGACAGCTATAAATTATAATGCATCAAAAAATGCAACAATTTATAAGTGAATGACATAACAATTACAATATTTATTAAGACAAAAATAATATTCAAAAGCATATACAATCCCAACATCACAACCAACTACAAGTTTCAGTCCTAACACTTCACAGGGGCCTTCGGCCACCACACAAATTCATAACCAAACTATAGTTTCGATCCCAATGCTTCATAATAGCCCTCGGCCACCACTCAAATTCAAAACCAAACTGCACGATTCATAATTTCACAATTTTTTGACGATGGTTATTTTATATGTTAGTGTAATAATTACTTACAATGTAGAGGTAGGAATTCTGGATGATCGTGGCGTCCTATGCACTGATGCTGACTATGGTTGTTCTCATGCCAATGGTGGCGAGGTGTTGCATGCAAAGGAAATAGAAGTCTCAATAGAGGTGAAAGCGACAGCGAGAATGCTAGAGGGTGATGGAAGAGAAATATTGAAATAGATAGGAATTGACGGAGACATACTGGCATGAGGCGACTAAGGTTGGGATGTCATGGGTGGCGGTAGAACATAAATCACAGAGAGAGGGAAAGGGTGAGAGAGAATAGGGAGAATGCGAGCAGGAGAGAGATTGAGAGACAGAGAGGTAAGGGATAGGGTGCACAAGAAGGGAAGGCACAAAGGCATAGAGAGAGGGAGAAAAAGTGGAAGAGAAAGAGAGAGGATGGGAGAGGGAGAAAATATTTTAGGGTTTGTGTGTTTGGGGCCAAAACGTCGTCGTTTTGGTGGGGGTTAGGGTTGCCTCCCCTATGGATATTGGTTGAAATGGACTGGGCTTCACAAAATATCTACAGAGTTGGTAGACTCCATTATGCATGATGACTCCAAAATCTCCCCTCCTCAGAATGAGGGCATCTCCTTCAGCCTCCAGATCTTCTAATTTTCTCTATTGTATTGAGAGATATGTAAGACTATAAGAGACTATAAAATGACTACCAAATAAGGGTGTTACGGGATGATGTGGAGAAGACTGCATTTAGGACTCACGAGGGGCACTATGAGTTCCTAGTGATACCATTTGGGCTCACCAATGCACCCTTGACTTTTCAAGGGTTGATGAATGATATTTTTAGGCCTTTTTTTTAGGAAGTTTGTGTTGGTATTTTTGACGACATCTTATTGTATATAGTAAAAGATGGACAGAACACTTGGGGCATTTGGAGAAGGTGCTAGAAACTCTTTAGAAACATAGGCTCTATGCAAATATGTCTAAATGTAAGTTTGGGGGTGAGTGAAATTGACTATTTGGGGCATGTGATTAATCCTATAGGAGTTTTGGCCGATCCTAACGAGGTGGCAGCCATTCTGGACCACCCTAACAAGGTGGCAGCCATTCTGGAGTGGTCCTTAGAGGGTTCATTTGCTTGACAGGGTATTACCGTAAATTTATTAAATAAGATAGAAGGGTCCTTAGCCATGATCTCATTTCCGACCCCTGAATGGGTAGAAGAACTTATAGTTAGCTATTGTGAGTCAGTTATGTTAAGGGGGTAGAATGAACTGATTGCTAAACTTGAGAACCCAGAGCTATGTTAAGGGGGCATCAGTTACAGTAGGGACTGGTCCTAAAAAAAGGAAGGATTGTTCTGGTGGCTAACTCATCCTTTATGAAGAAGATCATGCAATACATTCATGACAATCCAATGGGAGGACATTTGGGGTATTTGAAAACATATAAAAGGGCTACGATGAACTTTTACTATAAGGGAATGAAGAAAGACATTAAGAAGATGATTCAGGAATGCGACACTAGTCAAGCTGTGAAGTATGAGACAATACCACCAGTAGGACTGCTACAGCCCTTACCTGTGCCACATCAAGTGTGGACTGATGTGCCTATAGATTTTTAGAGGTCTTACCCACCTCTCAAGGCTACAATGTGATTCTAGTAGTGGTAGATAGGTTTACTAAATTTTGTCACTTCATCCCTCTATCCCATCCCTACATAGCTACAGTTGTGGCCAACGCTTTCATTAATCATGTATTTAAGTTACATGGGCTGTCTAGATCTATTGTCTCAAATAGGAACCCAGTGTTCCTAAGCTCTTTTTGGAAGGTTTTCTTTTCACTGCAAGGGATTGATCTTAATCACAATTCAGTTTACCATCCCAAGTCGAATGGCCAAGCAAAAGCCCTCAATAAATGCTTAGAGGGCTATCTCAGATGTTACATAGAGATGAAACCTCAAAGATGGGCTCAATGGCTAGCACTTGCTGAATGGTGGTATAATACTTCATACCATTCTGCAACCAAACTCAGTCCATTTGAGGCTTTATATGGGTATCCTCCACCCATACTCCTATCCTATGTGCCCGCAACAGATCATTTGATCAATCATAAGAACTAAGGAACAAATCTTAAAAATTCTCAAGGAAAACCTAAAATAGGTAAGGAATTGCATGAAAGTGCAAGCAGACAAACACTGAACAGAGCGCAAATTCGAGGAACATGATTGGGTCTACCTGAGGTTACAACTATACCGACAAAGGTCACTGGCCAACTGTAGCAACATGAAGTTGTCCCCACTCTTCTATGGGCCATTTTAGGTGGTGCAAAAGGTGGGGGAGATTGCCTATTACCTGAAGCTCCCAAGCACATCTCGGCTCCACCCAACGTTCCACGTGTCATGCTTGAAAAGGAAGCTGGGTGCCTAGATCCGACCCCTAACTACTCTTCCTCTAGTCGACAGCCACGGAGAGCTCCGTCCAAAACCCGAAACCATTATGGACCGTCATATGAGGCGCAATGGAAACCAACCTATTATAGAAGTTTTAATCAAATGGGGGGAGCTACAGAGGGAGATGACAACTGGGAGAAGTTGTGGGATCTTCAACAACTTTTTCCCCACCTTGTGGGCAATGTGGTGTGAAGGAAGGGGCAAATGTTAGAACACTAAATCTCAAGAAGCTCAAATAGAAGAATTGAGGATTAGAGATACAAGTTGAGTTGAAGTTAACTGATCTGAACTTCTAAATGGCGTCGTTGCCAATTAGAGTGAAGGGCTGTGTTTTGAGAGGAGGAAGCTTCATTTGCCTTAGAAGCCTTGTTTTATTGAAGTAGAGTATATGTTGCGTTTTTTGGGAGATGTCCCAAACATTGTGTTTTGGCCATCCTAAACACTGCATTTAGTTACTGTGAGCTTTACTTTAATTTCAGTTGTCATGTTAGAGTCTTTTACTTTCTGTTATGGGTAGTGGGGCATCAATCTGTAGGGAGAGTGCCTTTGGTATATGAAGGAAATTGGGCAGAGGAATGGTATCTTTTGTCTTGTTGAATGTTCTGGATTATCCTAGAGGTTGAGCTACCTCGAATAGCTCCGATCTTTCATTGAAGTTTTATATTTCTATGTAATAGCATCCATTGTTACTCTGTTTCCTGGGTTTGTATTTTGGATTCTTAACAAGTGGTATCTTGAGTTGTCGATCCTTATGGCTGAAGGCACTCGCTACAAACTGTAACAAGAGGTTTTATAGAAACAAGTTGATGACCTCGAGGAGGGCCTACAAGAAATGAGAGACAAAATGAAACAGTTGATTGATATGGTACGCACGTTGGTGGCCAACCAGAATACTCTCCACAACAAGGACCTATATATCCTATATATATATATATAAATAAAGATGTGCCCATTCTTATCTTCATATTGTCTTCTTCACCATGGATATATATATATATATATAATATATATATACACATATATATATATATATATTTATATATATGGCGAGGGATGCTATTTATTATCCCACATCACAAATTTATATATTTTAATCTTATTTTTTATTTTTATTATTTTTTATTTTATTTTATTCTTGTTAAACTAATTGAGTTGTTCTACTTATCATCCATACACCACATATTTGTTATAAAAAAATAAAAAAAAAATTAAAATAAGTATAGTGTGTGGAGATGATAAGTAGAATTATTCGTTTTGGATTGGGTATTTGGTTGAACTCATTACCCTTATTAATTAGGTAATAGGAATGCAATTTTGATGAAGACTACAAGGAGTGTAAACATCATGATGAACCAACAGCTAAATTAATGGAACAAGATTCTGAACCAAGCATCATATACAAATCAATTCATTGTGGAAAAAATTAACCTATTAGAGAAGAAATCTTAGGTGCCATTTGGATGATGAGTTGAGATTAAAGTTGAAAGTTGACCAAAATGTTATTATAATATTATTATTGTTTTGAAATTTGAAAATTCTAAATTTTTTATTATATTTTGTGTAAAAATTTTAAAAAAAATTATAATAATGAAATTAGACGAAATAAAATGAAACAAAAATTAACTTATTAGAGAAGAAATCTTAGGTGCCATTTGGATAATGAGTTGAGATTAAAGTTGAAAGTTGACCAAAATATTATTATAATATTATTATTGTTTTGAAATTTGAAAACTCTGAATTTTTTATTATATTTTGTATAAAAATTTAAAAAAATTATAATAATAAAATGAGACGAAATAAAATGAAACGTTTCTTGTATCCAAATGGGGCTTAATCTTGGTTAAATAGTACTTTTCTCCATTTTACTGGAAGCCAAACGGAGGGAAAAAAAAAAAGTGTTACAGAAAGCTTAGGCGGAAAAGAAATGACATGTTTTATAAAGAAATGAAAAAGAATAAAAGAAGATTGTGGCCCATGCAGGTCTCGAACCTGCGACCTTCGCGTTATTAGCACGACGCTCTAACCAGCTGAGCTAATAGGCCACATGGCTCTTCTTTTCTTCAATGCTTACTCGAATGTTAACAGCTCCATTTTGCATTTGTAGTTCATGGATGAGTCTCTTTCTTTTCATCCTCGTAATTTCTCGTTTTTTCAGTATTTTCTTTCTCCAGATTCCCCTCGATATGGCAGCAATTTACAGCCTCTACATCATCAATAAGTCTGGTGGCTTGATCTTCCACAAGGTTGGTTCCTTTCTGTTTCTCTATTTGTCACACGCTAGACTTGGATATTTTTTTTTCTATTTGTTTCCCGACAAAATATTTCTTTGTTGAAAAGGAAATTCTCTTGAAGAAACTGGGTAATAGTGAGAAAGACTAGCCTTTAAGTTGTTTGAGTTCGAATCAGACTGTTTTGGATTCTTAGATTAAGGAATAATTGATTTTCTCTCTTTTTCAATTTTTTTCCAGCTACCAAGAGAGATGGGTATTATGTGTATGTGTGTGTGTGTCTCAGAAAACTTCCAATTTTCCTTGGAATCTTTGTCTAGTGAAAGAGTGGTCGCTTAGGTTCTTTCCAGGAAAATTTTCAGTTTTCCGTGGAAACTATTTCATATTATGTACTTTCAAGCCTTGCGTTTGCTTAATATTTCATATAAAAAATAATGAATTTTTTTATATTGGGAATGCGGCTTGTTTGATGAAATTTGTTTGTGCACACCTGCACGCTTGACAATTAGGATTATGGATCTGCTGGACGGATGGACACTAATGATAGCTTGAGGGTGGCGAGTTTATGGCACTCGATGCATGCGATCTCTCAGCAGTTATCACCAGTAGTAGGTTGTTCAGGAATTGAGCTCCTTGAAGCGGATACATTTGATCTCCATTGCTTCCAATCACTTACCGGTAAATTTTGATTTAATAACATACAATGGATCAAACACTGCAATTATTAAGGCTGTTTTATAGTAGGTGTTAATTTTATACAAGAAACTCGATAATGCGTCATGCAATAACGTGTTGGTAATCTCTCAAGCCTCATATGATCACCAACGTGTGTGTTAGTTACTGTGTTAAGTTTTTGTTAATAGTGTTGTGTCATCTCAAGCTTTGCTGAGGTTGTGATCTAGGAGATTTCAAGATGAAAAATTTATGCATGCATGAAGCTGGAGATATTTATTGCGGTCTAAGTCTTGCATAACTAGTAAGCCTCATATGAGTGTTGACTGGTACTTTTGTGTATCTTTAGTTACCCAATTATGCCAAGTATTTTATTTTTTCATTTTTTTAACCTATTGAAACTTAGTTTTATGAAGAAGCATTCTAGAATGTAATGGTACCTGTTGTTGCACGCTGTCATCTCAAATGTTTATAAAGACTAGGGATAATTTTTTGGGGAGAGGTTAGCCCCCTGTTGCGAGCCTCCAATGTATAAAGGGGAGGATGCCATATGTTTGAAAAAATCATCCTATGGGTAAAAGTATGCCACATAAAACAGCAAATCAGATTTGGATAAATTCTTGCCAAGGGTTTTCTTGGAAAGGACCTCAGGGTGGAAATCAATGCGTAAGGCCATGTGTGGTGGCATATCAATGGTTGTGTGGCCTCTATATGAGCAGCAAAAGATAGGCAGGGTGGATTTAGTGGAGGAATTGGAGGGGAGATTAACAATGAACGAGTCAAAAGACGGGTTGGTGAGTGCAGCTGATTTAGAGAACATATTGAGTTAATGAACTTGAAAATATGGAAACAGGTGAAAGAGAGGGTTTTTGCTTTTAGATTTGATGCTGTTAGATTAACTTCCTCATTGAATTTTGTTAAATCCATATTTTCTTTGTAATCCCCCTAATTTAGTATAAGAAGGTGGTGAATGAGATCACACATTGGTTGGGATGGAGAAGTTTTTGTAATCTACAATGATTCCAAGGTACTCCAATTATTACTTTGACTAGTCCTTTTGGAGTGGAAGCTTAGATGTGGTTTGGGTTTTTCTTGGGTTGTTACATTCTTGGTACAAATTACAACCCCCTTCATCTTCCTCGCCTTCTAGTTGGCAGTTGGCCTGCCTTTTATGCTTTTGTGCTTCTTGGTTGCAATGCATCTAGTGATGGTTCCCGTCCCTTCAATCAAATGGATTACAGTTTTGGTATTACTGGCCTTCTATAGGAAGACGAGAAGAACTTTGGTTGTGGAAGTGAGGATGAGGTTTTTATTTTGGTGCAATAATTTCATCCAAATTTTGCTTCTTTTCATTATGGTGCTGGCTACTACCATTCCTTTCATCCAAATTTGATCATCAAGAAATCTGTTGGCAATAACTCATCCAAGGTCTTCCATGCTTTTCTTTGGGGAGGAATTGGGGATGAAGCCAAGTTCCACCTTGTTAGTTGGGCCAAGGTTTGCTTCACAATCTCTTGTGGAGGATTTGGGTGTACGAGGACCTATAATAAGGTCTTTCTTCAGAAGTGGTTGTGGCGGTATCATCAGGAGGAGGTTTTGTGGAGGGATTTTGTTGATTCTAAGTATGGGAGCCTTTTTTTTTTTTTGGGTCTGCAACCAGCACAGCACTCTTGATCGACAGAATCGACCCACCTGCATATTCAACCCATGTTCCCCCCCCCCCCCCCCCATCTTCAACCCTCCTTTTCCCCTTTTCCTTCAAGCTATACTCTCGCAGCATTGTTGGCTCTCAATTTCACCAACTCGCCGTCGGTTGCCTCCGAATCTCTACCCCGCCGTTATGGTTCTCAATTTAAAATGAAGTAAAAATGTAAAATAGAATGACTGAGGAAATAGAAATGGATGTATTGTGAAATGGATGTAATCAGGAAAATGAATTAAAGAGAAAATGGTGCGTTGTGTGAGAAAAGTGAAAAGCTTGTGAAGTGTTTGATAAAATGGGAAGATGAACTCAGAAAACTCAAATTTCCATGGTCTTGGTTCTCTCACAGTCACACTCCCAACTCACTGAGCTCAACAACCTGGTCTCCATCGACGAAGTCCTCCACCTCACCGCTAGTCCCGTTCTCCGTAACTAGTCTTCCTCCCTCAACTTTACCCATGCGTTCCACAGTTGCTACAAAACCAAGACCTCGAGACTCTATACCTTCGACGGCAGCAAACAAGACTTTGTAAGTGGGTTAAAACCGATTTTGGGAGAGGGGGGCTAGGGTTTCATCTGTAGATTTTGTAAGCAGGTTGTGCGGGTCGAACCTGATCTAGAGTTAAACTCGTATTGTTCAGATCGGGTCGGGTCACTCATTTTTTTGCACAGGCCTAGTTCTGGGTACTTCAAATTTGAGGTAGGACTGGGCTCTTTCGGATTGCAAGTGAGAGCAAGAGTTAAAAAATTGTTTGAATTTAATTTTTTAATATAGTTTTTGTTTTGAAATTTGAAAAACTTGTACTTTTTTGTGTTTTGTTTGAAAGTTTGGAAAATTTGTATTAATTAGGTAATGATTAGATGAAAAAGTTGAAAATTTGAAATTGAAAAATATTTTGTGTTTGAGTGATATTTGGAAAATAAATATTTTAGAATTTTTTAGAATACCTGAGAATACATTGTTATCAAAACAAGGCCTTAAAGTGGCTTAGAATTGGGAATTAGGAACCATTGCTGATTTGTTTTCAGCTTGTTGTATGCTACGAATATTGGTAATGTCACGGAGGATAGGATGTTCTGGAGTCAAGCTAGGACTAGGAGATTTGTGGTTTGATGTTGGCTCAATCGGTTCAACATAGCAACCATTTTCCTTGGAAGATCATTTGGAGATGTAAGGTACCTCCCAAAATAGCTTTCTTTGGTTGGAATGCTTCCCTTGAGAAAATCCTTACCATTGATAACCTGAGGAAACATGGTCTTATTGTTGTAGATTGGTGTTATTTGTGTAAGAAAAATGGGGAAACTGTGGATCATTTACTATTACATTGTGAGGTGGCCAAGTTATTGTGGGATGACATCTTCAACGGGCCTGGAGTGGCATGGATAATGCCCAGAAGGGTGGTGGATATTTTGAAGTATTGGAGAGGTCTTCTGGGTAATGTCCATATTGCTGATGTGTGGAAAACGATTCCTCTGTCTTATTTGGTGCCTTTGGATGGAGAGAAATGGCTAGTGTTTTGAAGATCAGGAGCATTCCTTGAACAAGCTTAAGAGATTTTTCTTCAACGAATCAACGCTCTATTTTCTCGGGCTACTGGCATTAATTTAATGGGGCTAGTTTTCATAATTTCCTTGAATCCATTACTAGTTCTTAATTTGTAGCTAGGTGTTCTCTTTGTATAACTCATTTGTACTTGGCTTATGCCTTCTTTTCTATCAATGAAATATTATCTTACCAATTAAAAGAAAAGAATCATCCAAAACTGGCTGTCGTTATCTGGTAGTGGATTTCTTACCACCCTCAGGAGCCTTTGGCACTTAGAATCCCATGCTTTCCAAAGCACAAAAATACAAAGCTCTGACTCGCTGTTTTATGCAGCAGATTTTGAATTGAGGGAATATGAGAGTTTTGCGGATATTTCAGAACAAGGGAAATTTGAGTTTGGTTGTTTTTGAGTTGACTGATAAGAACATTTAATTTGGGGAAGATTCATCTGCTTGTATGTTAGAATGTGCTGCTCTTACTTTTACCTGGGGCGCACGTCTCTGCTTTATGGATTTCACAATATTGCCACTGGGTGGAAATGATTTTTATGTGAACGATTAGAAGTAATAGTTAAACAAGAGTTTCTTTTAGGAGTGTCTAATACCATTTAGAAGTAATAGTTAAACAAGAGTTTCTTTTAGATAGTATTTGATCTTCTTTTCTGCAAAATGTTGACTGAAAGAATAATATTACCTTCTTGGCAGGGACAAAGTTCTTTGTGGTCTCTGAGCCAGGGACACAGCACATGGAAAGTCTCCTCAAAGTCATTTATGAATTGTACACGGATTATGTCTTGAAGAATCCCTTCTATGAGATTGAGATGCCCATAAGGTGTGAGCTTTTTGATATTCACTTGACACAGGCAATACAGAAGGATCGTGTTGCCTTGACAGGCCGATGATCCGCTTTGGAACTAGCATTTGACCTGAGTGTTGTTTGCTGTTATACTCCGATGTACATTTCCAGAGCAGTATTATCTTCTTGTTTTAAACTTTTATGTAATAAGATATTTTTATACTTCAAAGCAATCATAATATATGGATGATTTTGTACTTAAAGAAATTCCTAGATGATTAAGCATGTGAAAATGTTTTAATTGGTGATGAAGAGAGTTTCTTCCTGCTGGAGTTTCTGGAAATCTTGCCTGCCCGGTTTGGATTAACAAATTCCCCAACTCATCTCATCAAATCATTACAACAAATTCAAACATGCAGATAAGTTATTTCCTTACACTCGCTTGATGACCCTCGATTGGTATAAATTCAGCTCAAATAAGAAAATTGGAAATGGTGTATACCTTTCATGGCATTGAGTTCAGCTGGTTCGAAAGGATGTTTGCATTATGATGAATCCTACCTTCACAAAAGTTTATTTTTTTTTTCTTTTCGCTTTACGTGATATGCTCATACTTGTCATGGCATTGTCATCAAATCTGTAATTAACGTTCAGATGAACGATGAACGATGAATTGAATACATGTGTATATAATTATAATAGCATGCCAACAAAACCAAAGGGGAAAAAAGCCTATCTGAATTGCCGATAGTAACAAGACGATAGATTTCTTAGAGAGAGAGAGAGAGAGAATGAGAGAGAGACAGAGACAGAGAGCAACATCACATATACTTAAATATTTGTATTTGATAAAACAGAAAATATGAAGAAACAAACAATGGCCAAGGAATGGCAAGCAGGACCCAAAAGTCCTTTAACAATCCGAATGAAAAAATAATAGGAAGGTCTTCTACTTAAAAATAAAGAAGACCAAAGCCAACCCTTAAAAAGACAATATTACTTACAAGTTAAACGTATAGGAAGGTCTTCCACTTAAAAAACAGAAAGACCAAAACCAACCCTTCAACTAAATAAAACCTACACAAGCACTAAGCGGCGGATGGGGCTGAAACGTAGTTCACGACACCAGCCTTGGAAAGCGCCGCCAAAAATGCTTGCAGGTTCTTCTGTTCATCCCCTGCTCCAGCCTCTCCTGCAGGCACGGTATTCTTGTAGTCCAATGACTCATCGTTGTATATGTCCCACCATTTCTTCACCAGCATCTTGATGTCTTCCCTGTCCATGTTCTGTTCCTCCCCAGTATACCTCCATGGCTTTGACCCCTAAAAAACCAACCAAATTCACCATTAGAAGACTATCATTCATAGAAAAAACAGTAGTTTATACATAACTCTGGGATTGTTCTCATAAAAAAAAAGTGGATACTCACAGCAGCACAGTAGTGAACAACTTTGACCTTGTCAAGCTCGATGTTCTCTGGGTGGCGCCACATCAAAGCCAGGACAAGGTTGTAAACTGGAGGGATCGGCTTGTAAACATCCCTAAAGAACATGTTCAGAAAGTCCTGCAAAAATCATAAATATATATTTGGGTTAGATAATTGATTTAATTGACTAAAAACCACTCCTGAGTCCTGAAGTTTCGAGAATTACCTGCTCAGCAAAAGGGGTAGGAGGGGTAGTTTTGACTGTCCTGAGGAGGTCACGGTATGTGGTCATGTTGGGTTCATACACAAACATGCCGGCATTGAAGTAGAGGGGAGGCTTGGGGCCTAACTCAGCAGGCCACTTGACCTTGTCTGGGCACTGTTGGCAGTAACCAACCTTGTATTGTGGACTGTGGCTCCATGTTTTCTCACAGAAGCAATCCATCACTGCATAGAAATAGTTGTCCGGGAGATCAAAGAGGTGATCTATATTCTCAAAAACTTGGATGTCTCCGTCTAGGTAGATCATCTTGCTGTACTCCACAAACTGCATTTTCCATCGTAGCAAAACTTATAATTAGACTCCACTCACAAAGATATTGAAACTCATGCGGGTAGGAAAGAAATACAAGAAATTTCTTTTCTTTAACAAAAACTTATGTCACCGTCAAGAATATTTTAGTGGTGGCAGACAATATTATCTGTCAATTTCGTATACACTTTCACAGGAACAGAAAATATATATAACAAGAGGTTAAAAAGAGGTCAAAGCTGAAGTAAAAAGATTGTTTGGTTGCACAAGCTGACAAAAGACAAGCTTGGCTTCCTTTTCAAATGAAGAGAGAGATTCAAATGATTCAAATGGATATGTTTCTAGAAAAAACTTTTTCCACAATATCTGGATGAGGAACCGAGCCGACTAATCTACTTTTATTTGAGATAAAACCAAGCCTTATCTAGAACAGAGCACAGGCCCTTGAACCCCTGGAGCACGTGTCAAACCCCACACGAAAACTAACTAGCAGTGACATAAAGCAGAAAATAAGTGTAAACCATGAAAAATTAGAAAATGAATTACTGCTAACAAAGCATGCATACCTCCCAAATACGAAGCTTGGAGTAATTGATAACGTAATATGCCATGGCAAACTGGGTTTGGTTCTCAGGTGGGTAAACCGGCTCAATCTCCTTCACTATGCAACCCTGAGACACCAAAATGTCACGGTGCTCCTCGGGCACGTCTGGCAAGATTGCCACTACCAGTGGGTACTTACTCTTTGCCTTTCTCAGGCCCTTTGCCAACCCAACCACACCTTTCACGTAGTCTCCATTACCGGCCAAGAACGTAACGTATGCTCTGGTGGGCATGATGGCGGCCTTGGTTAGCCCGGTGGTGGTGATGTCAGGAGCCATTTGAAGTTGGTTTTTTGGAGAAATTAAGGATGATATGAACAAAGACCGGGTGGGTGAACGGATTTGATCAGAAGGCTAGCTTTTAGAGTGTTTGGTCAGGAAGAAAACAGTTTATTTTTCTAGGGAAAGGAAGAAAAAGGGTAATGAGGATGAGGTTTTGTAGTTGAGAAAAGAAAATGGTTTTGTTTGTTTGTTCGAATGATGAGAAAATGTGTTTGAGAAGAAAAGGTTTGTAGTCAGAGTGAGATGGATTTGGAGGTTGGGGGTGGTGGGGGTTTATATAGGATTTTGGGTTGATTTGATTAGGTGTAATGTTGAAGATTAAGGTAATTAAATAATAAATATTAAATATATTTGTCCTTGTGACTTATCGGTAAGGTAAAGGTAGACTAAATAATTAAACGGCATCGCTTAGACTAATGTGGTTCTAAATTTATAATTCTACCCATGATGACTCACGACGTTATTTTATAAATTGCAGTAAATTAATTACTTATCTGAAACGAAAGAGAGTTTTGAGAGAGAGAGAGAGAGAGGAGAGAGAGAGAGAGTGAGAGAGTCAAAATATTGATCCGGGATCTGATCCGACGGTAAGAGAGAAATTTAAGGAATTGGGCGGTGCACGAAAGGGCAGGATAATAAATGGAGAGAATAAAGTATGAAATTTGTTGAATGAGTCAACTTTGTTCTTCTCATAATTGCCGAAACGACATGGGTTTATTTAACCGTATTTCATATGAGAAATGATACTTGCAGTCGTGAGCGTGCAGTCACCGTACAGTCGTTTTGAAAAAAGTGAATAAATAAGGGACCCATCTGAAAAAAAATTAATTTTTTAATAATAGACCCTACTCTTTTTCAAAGCGACTGCACGACGTTTGCGCATTCCACGACTGTATGTAGCATTACTCATTTCATAAAATCTTTTTCATACAACACGTGGCGTTCTCGTAGGTTGTCTTTTTGTTTAAATTATATACAATATAATCGTGGTTTTGGTAAGCGAAATGAGCCGTAAAGTCAAAACGGTCAAGTAGGGTCCACAAATTCATTTTTGCCACTTGTACTATGGAGGCAACGTGTCGGCTTATGATTCAGTGGACGGTGTCTCGCCACGTGGCTGAAACTTTTTTCTCTAGTTTTGTTAGTTGGTCTAAAAGGTAACTTATTTAATAAAATAACTAAAAAAACTATATTTGTAAAAGGGACAATGCAATACATAAATTCGTTACATAAAAGGGATGACGTTGCATGAGTATTTTTTGACTTTGACTGAACCGACCAATTCGGATTTCGGATAATATTTTAGACTTTTTTTTTTTAAATTATTATTAAAACCTCCGAAATAGCTGTAATATGACTAGGGACAGTGTTTTTGAGAATATTCCATCATAATTCTTGGAGTTCTTTTTTAATAAGCCTAGCTTTGTATTTTTTTAAAAATATATTAATATTTCTTTTATTAACTTTTTTTTTCTTTGAGAGTATTTTTTTAAATATTTCTTTCCTTTTTCACTCCTTAATTTGAGCCATTAATTTATACCCCAATCATGAAAAAGTCAACATCCAAAGATCAGATATTAACAAATGTTTGATGAAGAAGAGGAAAGAAATCCCACTAACGGCGTATATTTTAAATGAAAATATATTTATTGTGGTATGCAAGTATCATCCATTCATTTTAAGAACCACACAAAAAAATAAATAAATATAAGATCTATATAAAAAAATTATTTTTATAATGGTGAACCCCACATTTTTTTCGAAATAGATGTAAGAGTATTGCATACTTTATGACTGTATCTAATATTACAATTAAGGAAGAGAAATTTTATTTATCATCTCTACACCACACATCTGTTTTTACTTTTTTAATTTATTTTGATGCTGTAATAATGTGTCAATACATTTATTTGTTGTTTAAATTTATGTCTAATATGTTTCCCTTCCGAGTGATTGGATGAGAGACAAGTGGCAAAATCAGAACCATTGAAGTTAATAAGGCTGAAGCTATTCTCAAGTGAGGTGTCTGTGCTTGAAGCAGCCGTATTATGGATTTGACGACACTGGATCATTCCACGTGTCAACATCTATTTTATCCTATATATATGTAGCTTCTGTGTTGTAAACCTTAGCTTATTCTCATTTTGGGGCATTCGGTTGTTTGGGGCGGCTTCGATATAGAGAGAGAGAATAGAGAGGGGAAATCTAGGGTTTGTAAGGGTTTTCACTTGGAGAAAAAAATCACTGCGATTTTCTGTGGGTGAGTGAGCGTTTTGTATATACATGTGATTCTAAGGCTTCTCTGTAAAGGACACTGATTATCAATAAAACTTTGAGGCCATTCCTACCGTGGATGTAGACCATTAGGATCGAACCACGTAAATAACTTATGTTGATTCTTTCTTTCTTTTATTCTTTCTTTCTTTAATTACTGTTTTCATTATTACTCGATTTCTTGATATCTTTGATTCTATTAAAGGAGTTATGGATTTATTGTATTTGTTTGGTTCTGTCCGTGAATATTTGCTATCATATTTTCTTTTTTGAGTTCTGCATACAAGAACTCTTGAATAGATCTTTACAAAATTATAACATATATGTAGTATAAGAATGATGATCAGAACAACCAGTGACAGAAAGTTAGAGGATGGTATTGAAAAGCATGGGCCATGAATGGCTCATGAAATTGCCTCCACGAGGACCTACTACATGGATTGGTGCAACAAATGCTCCTAAAATGTAACGTCTCTTGAGATAATAATTAAAAAAATAAAAAGATAATCATACTGTCATAAGTTCATAACTATAGGGCCACGTCTTATTGCCACCAAAGAAAGAAAAATCAGGACGTGTAGGTAGAGTAAGATTAGGTAGCAGATGGATTCAGATTCGTGCCATTGGAATGTGTCTTAGGCCCGTTTGATTTTACAGATGATCTCATCTCATCTCATTTCAATATCTAAATACTATTTAAATACAAATACTTTTTAATTTTAAATTTTCAACATTTTTATCTAATAATTACATAATCATTATAATTTTCTCAAACTTTTAAATTAAATATAAAATTCAAAATTTTCAAATCTCAAAACAAAAATTATATTATAACAATATCTTAACTTTAGAATATTTTTATTTAATTTTTTTTCTCTCATTTTCCAAAATCCCATAAAATATCTTAACTTAAATCATTTCACTATTATTATTCACAAACTATCTCACTATTATTCACATATTTATTATCTCATCTCATCTTATATGTGTAACTAAACGAGGCCTTCATGTGTAAACACCTCAATGTTACACTATCTTAACACATGTTACAGACTACAATATCATATTGTATTTTCTAATAAACACCACAAAAGATGTGGATTTACTTGTCAGAAAAGGAATCATCGTTAACTAGCTTGGAGAAAACAATGTTGTGGCATCTCTTGTAAAAAATCTGGGCAAGAATATTTCATACGATGTCAACAACTTTGATTACTCTGGTATGTGTAGAGATTAAAATGCATTCTATGAGGACCAATCTATAAGGACCAATCAGAAAAATTAACCAATTTGAATCTGATGGCTCACAATGTTGAAAGATTATGATTTATTTGAGCTGAATTGAGTGACCAGTGAATTACACTACGACATTTCGTAGATTTGACTACCAAATAATCACCTACCTTGCATAAGTTTGATCTCAAGAATAGTACTATGGGATGAAAGGTCATAAACGAACTAATTCTTCCTTGACTAATAATAGTAAATTGCACGTCATTGAATGGTGGTCGAAACCATTTAGCATAGAAAAGAAGCCAATTTGGACCGTTATTTCTTAAATAATAATCACACAAAAGAAATAGCTAAACAACAGCACATGAAGAAACAAATTCTGTTGAGGTGAAGAGAAAGTTATCTTCCCTAGCAATGGTGGAATGCAACAGTCCAGCTGACCAACCAATATTGTTAATAACACGAACGGCAGCACGGGCTGGATCACCAGTCACACGGCTTCCTGCTATCTGTTCATCAAATTCTGGAAGGCTACATGCCTTTATCTTTTTCCTTCTTCTCCTCCTCAAGCCTTCTAGCTCGTCTTCTTCATCCCATAATGCCTTCAACACTTCTAGAGCTTTAAAGGAAGCGAGGCTTTAGATTGAAGAATTGAGGATAAAGCAGCATGAGTTAGAAGCTGGCACAACAAGCAGACATGGAGATATGATTAAAATAACAAGAACAACAACAATAGGAGTTCAAAAGAGAGATTCAACTCCAAATGTAAATGCTTATACAACAATTCAGACTTCCAAACAATTGATTTAATTTATAAATATTTTACAACTATTTTTGTATGATGAACACTGTTTTTTTTTTTCTTAATTTGCACTTTTGAGACTACTTTTTATGTTTATTAAACAAATTGTAATATATTTTTTGAGACTACTTTTTATGTTTATTAAACAAATTGTAATATATTTTTCAAGATATTATATATGTGTATTTGGTCTTTCATTATTGGGTTAAAAAATTCCTACTGTTTGAACAACCAACAACCGTACAAACATATAATCAATCTAACCATTCGAACAGTTACATAGAACATTCGAATGTATTCCATAATCGGCGTTTGAACAACAATCAGACATAATGAACTCTCTTCAAATGTACTAATAAGCGTTTGAATTCCTTTTGATGACGTTACATCTACATTCAAAGATTATATTTAATGTTCGAACGTCTTCTCCTAGTAACACGTTGGAAGTATAATAATCTGATTGAATAATCAACGTAATGAGTTCGAACATAGTTTTTTGTTTAACCACTAAATTTAATGTTTCAATGTTCTTCTATGTCACTACGTTCGAACAAATTTATTTCGATCAATCACTCATCCCAATGCATTCGAACATACGTTTACATTCGAACATAATGATTTGACCGTTCTACCATAAATCTGGGACAAAATTTAATTTTCCTAAAAAGCTTTCCGTTCAACTGCTATCAAATGGTTTTGTTCAATTTAGTCTCAAAAAAGCCATTTGCAAACAATGATATTGGGATGAATTTTTCATACCAAAAATTATTTTGGGACGAAATTGTAATTTTTTGAATGAAAAATTTCGCCCCAAAAACCCACATGAAGAAACTGTACGTTGTTGTTACGCAGAAAGCATAGCAGTGACGATTTCGTAAAACTAATATTGGTGGATTTGAGCTTTATTATTAAGTTTTTCTATGGATTATGCTTTCGAGGATCACAAAATGCTATTTTTGAGGACCATATATTATTAAACCCAATATCGCGGCAGGCAATGATGTTAGACTTGCAGTTAGTACTTAAGAATTAACTTCCTTTCTTTATTCTTGGGATATTATTCAACCTTGCAAGTGCACCGAATGATGAGTATCCTTCCTTCACTTCGCTGGCAATTGATTTGTTTGATAGGTCTCATGCTCAGAAATTGCCTCAAAATCTTGAAGCGGATGCAAGACACTTTACTGCTTTGGCCGGAGCATTTTTTCTTCCATCATCCAAAAAGTTGCTACGACAAAGAAATCTTGCTAGAGCTGATCATTTATATACTGCAAGCCAGTTGTAAGAGGCTGGAGTGACCCTGTCTCTTTGATTAAAAAGAGGCTGGAGTGAAGTTTAAGGTGAGCTCAAGCCAATGCTTACTTGACCTGAAATTCACCAACATAACGTTGGAAATTCCATGCATAAACTGTATAATCAGACGGAGACGAAGACTGGTTATCAAAATGTCATAGCTTTTGAGCAATGCCATTATCCATGAGTCACATTTTAGAAACAACATTGTGCTTTTGAGTTTCCTAATCAACACTTCCAAAGATGTGGATTTACTTACTAGAAAAATGAATCATCATTAATGGGCTCGACAGCAGCAATGCAGCGGCATCTTTACTATATAATTTGGGCACGAATGTCGTATATGATGGCAGAAACTCCGCTTATTGTCGTTTGATTGAAGATTTGAAGGCATTTATGAGAACCCTAAGCATAATTGGAAGGCTACCTTGAAATGCAATTATTTCAGAACTCTTTGGAGAATAGTTTCTACTGCAACTTTGGGTATCTTACTGCTGCCCACTTTGGTACAAACTATATGCTACATCATCCAAGTTGTGAAGAAGCTTTGTGTATTAAATTCTGGTAGCACATAATTGATCACATTGTACGTTCTGATGACATTTTATTTTACTCCTTGCGTTTAGAAATTAATTTGTTAAATTGCTAGCTACTACTTGAAAATTTTGAACATAACATGAACAAAGATAAGTATTGTTTGAAATAATATGCCTTATCTTCACTTTCTTCATCTATTAGTACAAGCTTGTCCAATTTATGTTGTTCTTCTTGAAATTTCTCAATATAGACCATGGATGAGGGTGGAAAACACAATGTTGAAAAGGATTGACATGCTCGGTTCACAACAACAACAACAAGTAGACTTACCTCAAGCACCAAATAAATATAGACCAGCCCCAAGAGCATCACTGCCTCTAGTTAAAATTAGAGAACCTAGCGAAAATCAAGCACCAGGAAATCGACGGCCACCAGATGGAAGATGATCGATTTTACTTCATTCCTGCAAACCGGGGAGACTCACAGCATTACACCAAGATCTCACACCATTAAATCCCAAACAAAGCCAATCAAATTCTATCCTCTTCAGTGTTCGAAAGCAAGGTCCGTTGAGTTTAGTCCCTACATCATTGGCCCATCGGTTTACCAACAAATCTTGACTCATTTTGAGAACCTATCGGGCCCTACCTTCTGCGATGAACCAAGTGGCTTTGAGATTCATGTAGGCCCAACTCCCTCTCTTAAACCAAGCCTACCAGTTGTCCCATATGTTAATGGGAAAAAAACAAACAAACAAAAACAGTCGCCACGAGTACGTAGTGCTGAGATAGGTGAAATCATAGGAAGCTCCAAATAAATCTCTTGCTTACATCGTTGGCTCGTCACTCCACTCTAACAGTACAACAATTGTACACAACATTAAAAACGGAGAGCTTTATTGTCTCCGTTTGATCATCACTTGCTTCATCGGCTCTATGATCTTTCTGAAAGTCTCAGAAGTTATAGACGCGGCTACCAAAAGGGAAAAGAGTTTGTTCAGGTGAGGAAAACACTCACCATCACAATCTTTTTCTTACAAATCAAATAATGTTATGTGTATGCGGCGTGCGATTTAGAGACCTCATAGAATCAAACAACTCTTTAAATTGTTCCATAATCTCCTATTTTTATAGCTTATATTATTGAGAATCATTTATCATTTTTTATATCAAGAAACAAGGAAAGAATGATAATAATTACAGGATAATGAATGATATTTTTGTTATATTTTTAGGCTTATAACTAACTGCATATATGCCACCCGAGAGCAACCTCTTTTAATTTTCTTTTTATTGTAAGGCCGAACCTTGCAAGCACGTATATCATCTGTGAACATGTATGTTGTTCAGATGTTTGCTCTACATTAATTTCATCCAGTACCGGAGGTGGTGTTTACTTTCAATATCATCTGTGAACATGTAGCGTCAAATATTATCTTTATCTTATTCATCACTTAATTTGATTTTGTAATTATCATCAGACTGATCTAATCTCATCATTATCACACAAGTTAGTTTTAAATGAATCATCTATATGTATGGGTCATGTCGGCCCAATTCCAGAGGTCCAAGGAATTAGCTCATGTCACCAATAATCATGTCTCTCAATACAATATAATTTCCAAAACTCCAAAAACAAAACATAAATTCATCTATTTCAGCCAACTACACAAGTTCCTCAACTGGTCCTCGCTACAATAATCCAATGAAATAACTTAACTACTCCTAAATCTCCATAAACTCCCATAGACATACTGAAATTCAACCTACCAAATAAAGTTTATCCAAAAGCAATAGTACCCTTAGGTACTCAACCCTCTATCATCAGCTAATCTTGCCCGCACTTTCTATTACTGATCACCAATTGAACTATCAAAATCAATTGAAAATATTATGAAGATAATGGGTGAGTCATCAACAACTCAGTAAGCAGAGAACATATATTAGTATGTAAACATGAGCATTTTCAGAGAGTTCAGAATGCAGTAACAAATCATTTCAGTTTCAATATGCAGATCTCAAAACGTGTAACCAGAATATCCGAGCGGAACGACATTTCAAACTATTCATATTAAAAAACCAACTGTTCATATTCAAAGACCATTTGGCATAACATGATTGAACATCTTCATCTTATCATATCATTTCATATCGTAACGTATCGTATCGTATCACCATATCATATCATATACCATGTTTAATCTCTGTGGTAGGATTGTACTATCCCTGACGGTCAAACCAGGTAGTATCAGAATGTGAATATTTCCTTTATTCATTCTCGGAGTCTCGAGTGTGCACATAGGAAAGAACACAAAAAAAAATCACTTTATTTCCAAAGTGGATGCACTTATATCATAGAAATTGGTACCAGCCATATAACAGAATCAGAGCTATTGTATTAGAATCAGAAACATAATCAAATACAGAATCAGAATATCATGCCAAAGATTTTTCATATGCATATCATATCAAATAGAGTGCTAAGCATGTTCATATTATTTTCACATAATCAAAAATGGATTTAGAATATCTTCATATAACATGCACAAAATTTCCAGATTTCATATTCAATCTTTTGCACATTTCAGAAACAACATGTCAAAATATTGTTCATATCTACACCAATCATGGCAGAAAACATTTTATCTTTTATACAAATCATGAGTAATGCAGAACACATATCTGAGGTTGTTTTCACATTTCTTTTCAAAACATTTCCTTTCAAAACATATCATGAACATTTTCATAAATCAACCTCAGTTCATTTTCCTTTTATGCAAAGTTTAGTATAAGAACCCCGCTTACCTGACTCTTCAACTTCTCTAAAAAAAATTCTCATAGCCATAGCAATGTAAAGCAAATTGATCGTCACCTGGACATAATCAATAAATACCATACGTTAATACAAATAAACCGGTGCATCCAAAATGAACGTCACAAGACTCACAACTAAACGACTCTACGACAACAATCCCATGTTTCCAAATCTTCTAACTATAACATCAACATACTTAATCCATAATAATGCCTTGTTCCCAACCATGGCACAAGCCTCCACGCTCTTACATTAAGGGCTCGTTTGGTTGTTAGATTGCACTCAGCTCAGTTAAGTTTGGTTCAGAAGACCTCTTCTAACATCCAAACACTAACTCTCAATTTATTAAGCTCATCTTAACTTAAAACCTCTTTATACATGGGACACACGACCTTTTTCAACTCAGTACATTTTTACATGTGGGACCCATAACATTTTTCAACTTCCCATAAATACATCTAAACTCATCTTACCATCCAAACACATCTAAACTCATCTTGGGTGAGGCTCACTGCACCATCCCAACTTACTATTATTCATAGAGAACTCAACTCAGCTCAACATCCAAACGCAGCCTAATACTTTAGCCCAAACTCTTCAATTCCACTTTACTAAGCACAATGACAAGTCAAACAAACAGCATACACTTAACTCCCACCACGTCAGGCAATTAGACAGCCCATACTCCGGACATCTACAACCCACAAACCAACAAATAAAACACCACAAACAGTCCCCAAAATCACTTGTTTTAAAACAAGCCACCACCTATTTCATCTCAACACTAATTATTTCGATCACAATCACAACGCCCAATTCATAATTTCTCAAATTCCAATAATTTCACACAGCATACAATCAAAATCATGACTACACAGTTTCCCAACACTTCGTACCATATATCACAATATCAACGTCAAGTCCATAAATTTCACAAACCCTAACTACATCAATTTAATATAATTCAAGACAGGGAGCTAGAAGTTATACCAAAGTTTGAAAGGCAGCAGTGTAAAGATGCACGATGTCACGAGCAGGGTGGTGAGCAGTGGAACTCCATGCGATGGAACTAATTGGGTCATAGTGGTTCAAACGGAGGGCATGTAGTGGATCAGCCTGGTGGCAAGGTCAATAAGAAATGGAGAGGGTATGGGACAGAAAGAAAGAGGGGTTATCACACCACCAAACAAAATCCTAGAGCGAAATGTAATCTTCGACGACCAGGAACCTAGTTTAGAGTTGTCGGCATTAGGTAATCACCAGAGCAATCAATCTCGGGACAAAGGGGTGAACGGAGAGATAGAGAGAAAGAGAGCCTCACCAGGGTGACAGCGAGCACCAGTGTACGCTAGCGTCGTGTGTTGGTCGTTAGCTGGGGTCGACGGGGAGGGACTGATCAACTGAGAAATAGAGAGGTGAGGGGGAAAATCGATGAGAAACCGAGGTTTGAGGAAGCAAGAAACAGAGGGAGCGAAAGTAGACAGAGGCATACCACTTACAGCATCGAACGGCGAGTACCGGCGGCGGTGGCGTTTCCATAATGGTGCCGAGTGACTTGGTACGGAGAAGAGAGAGAGAGAGAGAGAGAAACTGAGATGAGAGATATTGTGAGAATGAGAAGAAACGGGAAGGGTAAAAATGGGGAAACTGAAATGATGGGGAGGAAAGAAACACGGGGAGAGGAATGACAGGGAGGGGAGGAGAGGGAATCGGGAGCGAGAAAACACCCACCCCAAAGGAAACGTTTCCTTCCTTCAGTGGGCTGGGCTTTCTAGTGGGCCTGGGCCTCGGGTCTGGGAGTTATATGTCAATTATTTTCAAAGGCTATAATTTCTGACCGGCCTGATCTAATGATTCTATGCATGTTATTGGAGATTCTGGACCTCTATTGATTGAGATATTTAGGATATCGACATTTTTATGTGTAGTTCCATCAGCTAATGCAGTACTCAACTCGTCACATACAATAAAAAAAACTCGTTACATACAAAATTGATGCACCCAACCCCACTTACCATCCAAATTGGGTTCTTGATACCGCCGCTACGCATCACACGTGTCTGCATCAATCATGGTTTAACTCATATGAGTCATGTGAAGGCTTGGGTATTATTTTTCTAGGTCTATAAATAATGTATGACATGGTTTAATTTACTTTCAATACTGATAATGAGGTTTTTGGTCATGGCGACTAGGCTAATTAATTTGTTTGCTTGTTTATTATGATTTTTTTAATTCCACTGTAGTCACTCTTCTTTGTGTAAGCAGCCTGGGAGAAAGCCAATTAAAAGAAGCTTTGAGAGATGGAAAATGCAAATCAAAATGCTGAAATTCACCCACGGGAGGAAGCAAACACTTTGAGTACTGGAAATGGAAATGATGATCAACATAGAGAGTTGGTAAATAGCATCAAAGAAATGGTTGAAAGCTTGGAGCCTCCCTCATTGAACAACTCATCATGTTGTATCTACAAGATTCCAACAGGTATTCGCAAATTGAACATGGAAGCCTATACTCCTGAGGTTATATCGATAGGGCCTTTCCACCATGGCAGCAAAAGATTAGAAACCATGGAAAAGTTGAAACTGAAATATTTTAAGAGATTCCTGCAGCGTATTGCCTTCAAGGTGGAGATTTTAGTAAATGAGATAAAGCTGCATGAAGAAAGAGTGCGTGGTTGTTACGCAGAAAGCATCAAGCTTAACAGTGACGATTTTGTGAAACTAATTTTGGTAGATGGGAGCTTTATTATTGAATTTTTTTACGGCTTGTGCTCCCGAGGATCACAAACTGCTATTCATGAGGACCATATACTGATAGACCCAATATCGTGGCAAACAATGATTTTGGACTTGCAGTTACTTGAAAATCAACTTCCTCTCTTTGTTATTGAGATATTATTCGGCCTTGCGTGTGCACGGCGTTTTGAATATCGTACATTCACTTCACTTGCCATTGATTTGTTTCAGAGGATTCACTCTCGAAAATTACCTCAAAATCTTCAAGTGGATGCAAGACACTTTGCTGATTTGGCCAGAACATTTTTACTTCCATCATCTAGAAAGCTAGTGCCACGACATGAAAGTAATCTTGCTAGAGCTGATCATTTATATACTGCAAGTCAGTTGTACCAGGCTGGAGTGAAGTTTAAGGTGAGCTCAAGCAAATGCTTACTTGACCTGAAATTCACCAACGGAACGTTGGAAATTCCATGCATAAAACTGTATAATTCGACGGAGACCAGATATCGAAACGTCATAGCATTTGAGCAATGCCATTATCCATTTGAGTCACATTTTACAGACTACATTGTACTATTGAGTTTCCTAATCAACACTCCCAAAGACGTGGATTTACTTATTAGAAAAGGAATCATCATTAATGGGTTTGGCAGCAACAATGCAGTGGCATCTTTACTCAATAATTTGGGCACGAATGTTGTATATGATGGCAGGAACTCTGCTTATTGTGGTTTGTTTGAAGATTTGAATGCATTCTATGAGAACCCTAAGCATACTTGGAAGGCTACCTTAAAACGCGATTATTTCAGCACTCCTTGGAGAATAGCTTCTACTGCAGCTGCTGGTATCTTACTGCTGCTCACTCTCATACAAACTATATGCTCCATCATCCAAGTTGTGAAGATGTACTGAAGAAGCTTAGTGCATGAAATTCTGGTAGGACATAATTGATCCCATTTTATGTTCTGATAACATTTTATTTTACTTCTCACATTTAGAAATTAATTTGTTAGATTGCTAGCTACAGCTTGGAAAATTCAAACATAACATGAACAAAGATAAGTATTGTTAGAAATAAATGCCTTTCTTCACTTTCTTCATCTATTAGCACATAGCCTCAGCTCTGAATGTTGTATAAATACACCCTCATATGTACAGAACATACACTGCACTAATATCTTCTCATTTTAGCACATTTTCATTCTTTACTCTATTCGTCATTTGCTGAGTTACTGATTGCTTTGTGATTTGCCAAACGTCTTGCATTTGATAGCAACACACATGAGGTCTTGGGATTCTATGGTGATTTCTTTGTTGTTAAGTTGTGTTTTCCTAATTGTCTACTCAGACAAGTTCTATAGTTGTGAGTGTATACAAACTGTTCAATGAAATGCCTGAACCCAAGGCCGTTTACAACCTACGCTAAGAATAAACAAACTCATAGCTTGATGTTATCACATCCGTGATTTACGTGATTTTTGGTTAATTGTGTGATATCAATGTTCTCTTTGCATTCAACATTTGGTTGCTTGGAAAAATTTGTGATTGACTATATGGAAGAAAGTTCGGTCGAAGAGGATCTAAACAGTTCCATTGTTAAATTATGAATTTTTGTGCAGGAACGCTTATATGGACTGAGAATGGAGCAAAGCGAGAGGAGATTAAGCAAGTGATAGATGAGATAAATTTCATGCAACAAGAGTGGAGGTCGTGCTATCAACCCGATAGATTCGAATGAAGTGATTTGTGTCTTTTTTTCTTATTAACAAACAATTTTAAAGGTTTGTCCCTATTGATACTATGGTTTGTATTCTCGATCATTAGTTTATATTTGTTCTCATAAGAGCATTCACATCTCATGCCCCAAATCACCACTTTCCCTATAATTTGAGGTTTATTTTAAGATTTTGATCAAAATACTCCCTACATCTTAGTTCCTATTTTATGGAAAATGTTTAGGGATGAACAGTGATTCCCCAAATATAAGGAATCACTATTCATCCCGGAAACTATTTTTTATCAATATTTTATTCTAATACATAAAATAAATTCTACTTCCAATCATCTACAATTTCTCTCATACTCATAGTTGTTATAGCTTTAAATAATAACTTTAAAAATAATTTAATTAATTACAAAAATATAAAAAATTAATTTTAAAAATATTATCATATCCACAAAAAAATAATTTAAATTTTTGTTTAAAATATTCACTAGAGTAATAGTTCAAAATATTAAAAAAAAATATTGAGTAGTTAAGTTTGTAAATGGAAGTGAGAAAAAAGTAATAAATAAATAATAGAGAAATATTATTTTAATATAATAGAGAAATGATAGTGAATCGGATGTAGGAAGCTTTTGAAAAATGAGTAAAATTTAGAGAAAAAATTTTGGGGAATGTACTTTTTAACTAAATTAATGGAAATTTTATGAAAAATGGGATGTGAATGCTCTAACTAATTATCTTGTTGTATTTCTATGAAAAATGCTTGGTGTCTTGACAAAGCATCCCAACAATGGGTCCCGACACCTTCTTTCTTAACATAGTGGTTAAGTAAGTGTTTTTTTAATAATATTATGAATTTAAAAAAAATGTTTAAGAGGAATAAAAAATGTCAAAAAAAAAAAAAAAGAAGCCAAATGAAATTGTCGGTGACTTTTCTATATGATAAGTTCTTTTTCATTTTAATGATTGAATGAAAAAAATTACATTTGAACATAAAAAGTGAGGCCATTCAAATATTGGTTAAAAACCCATTCGATTGTAAGATTATAATATCTATTTGCATATATAAAGCTTTGGGGATCAAAATTTGTTTTCTTTTAAATGAAAAGTACTTGTTCAAATAGAGTTATTGGTGCTCGAACACATATAACGGATGAAAAAAATTTCATCCTAAAAAAAATCTATTCGATTGCTTTTCGAACAGGTAGAAGAAATTTTGTTACGAAGAAATTTTTTTTTTGACAATTTTGAATTTTTTCTTAAAACACTTTTTGGCACAGACCTTTTGGGTCAAACTAGGGATGAATTTTTTTTCGTCTCAAATTAGTTTTAAGGGCGAAATGGAAGGTTTTTGGGATGAGAATATTCATCCTTAAAAAGTAATTTTGTTGTTGTGGCTTTCATTATCGCTCCATTATATGTATGAAAATTGAAATGATTAATAAATAAGTACAAAATAATAAATCACTTTTCAATCATTTAAAGTAACACAATAGATGATGAAAGGATCACAATTAAAAAGAAAATAAATAATATTATTTTCTTTAAAATTATAATTTTACTATAATAGCAATTGATATACACACTTTATAATCTTACTTGACCTGAAATTCACCAATGGAACGTTGGAAATTCCATGTATTAACCTGCATGATTGGACGAAGACTACTTATCGAAACATCTTAGCATTTGAGCAATGCCATTATCCAGATGATTCATATTTTACAGACTACATTGTGCTATTGAGTTTCCTAATCAACACTCCCAAAGATGCGGATTTACTTATTAGAAAAGGAATCATCATTAATTGGCTTGCCAACAGCAATTCAGTGGCATCTTTTATCAATAATCTGGAAAAGAATATTCTATATAATACCTGGAAATGTGCTTATCGTGGTTTGTTTCGAGATTTGAATACATACTATAGGAACACTAAGCATACTTGGAAGGCTACCTTGAAACGTGATTATTTTGGCACTCCTTGGAAAATAGCTTCTACTGCAGCTGTTGTTACCATATTGCTGCTCACCCTCGGACAATTTATATGCTCCATCATCCAACTTGTGAAGATGTGAAGTAGCTTTGTGCATAAAATTCTGGTACGTAGGACATAACATTTTATTTTACTCCTCACGTTTAGAAATTAATTTGTTAGATTGCTAGCAACAACTTCGAAAATTTGAACATAACATGCACAAAGAAAAGTATTGTTTGAAATAATATGTCTTATCTTCACTTTTTTAATCTATTAGTACAGAGCCTCATCTCTGAATGCTGTATAAATACACCCGCATATTTACAGAACATATACTGCACTAATATCTTCTAACTTCACCACATCTTCATTCTTTACTCTGTTCCTCATTTGCTGATTTACTGATTGCTTTGTGATTTTCCAAACACCTTGCATTTGATAGCACCACACGTGAGGTCTTGGATTCTATGGTGATTTCTTTGTTGTTAAGTTGTTTTTTCCTCATTGTTCTCAGAATAAAGTACAAAATCATAGCTCGATGTTATCCCATCCATGATTTACATGATGTCCAGTGAATTATGTGATATCAATGTTCTCTTTGCATCATTCAAGATTTGGTTGCTTGATTTGGAACAATTTGTGATTTACCATATGAAAACACGTTCGGTCAAAGAGGATCTGGACCTAAGAGTTCGATTGTTAAATTATAAACTTTTTTGCAGGAACATATATACCGGCTGAGATTGGAGCAGAGCAAAAGGAGATTAAGCTAGTGATACATGAGATGAATTTCATGCAACAAAAGTGGAGGTCATGCTATCAACCCGAGGGATTTGAATGAAGTGACTTTTGTGTCTTTGTTTCTTATTAACACAGAATGTTATAGCTTTGTTGTTATTGATACTGTTGGGATAATGGGCTTGTATTCATGAGATTTTTTTTATATTTTCTCTTATAATTAATTGTCTTGTTGTATTTCTATATAATAACTTCTTTTTTATTGTCAATGATGGAATGGAAAAAATTATATTTGAACATAAAAAGTGAGGCCATTCAAATATGTTAAGAGTATCTTCAGCCTCAAATGGAGGCCTAACTTTAGCCTCAGATGGAGGCTTAACTAATAGCCTGACTAAAGGCCATACGCAGCTGGACACCAATCTGCATCTTTGGAAAGCCAGTTGACTCTTTCTAGTTAATTCTTTCCTTATTATGTTTGTACACTTTCCTTTTCTGTTTATTGTAATCTTCTCAATTTTGGATATCTTGCAATCTTCTTATTTATGGAAATACATGTATATATACAGCAATACTGTTCTGTAAAAAGATAAGTTTGAGTGAATATAAAAACTTCTCTTTTGGTCCATTTTTTTTAGAACCCCTCAGGGTTTAACACCTATTTGTTTTCTTACTCGATGTTACTATATCGAATTCTGGTCTGTATTCCAACTCCACCTCTTCCTCTTCCACCCTCTATATGCCTAGTATCACTTTTTTGGGGAGAGGCGAGCCCCCTGTTTCGAGCCTCCAATGTATAAAGGAGTGTTTGAAAAAATCAGCAAATCATATTTGAATAAAATCTTGCCAAGGGTTTCCTTGAAAAGTACCAAGGAATGTTTTTTTTCATTATTATTTTTGAGCTCCAACGATAGGTTGAAGCAATGGACTCCACAGGTGAGAAGGTACTAAATCGGGGGACAGGTTCCTGCCTCACTCAAGGTGGAAATCAATGCTTAAGGCCGTGGGGGGGCATATCAATGGTTGTGGCCTCTATATGAGCAGCAAAAGATGGGCAGGGTGGATTTAGTGAAGGAAATGGCAGATTAGCAATGAACGAGTCAAAAGAGGGGTTTTGCCATTAGATTTGATGCTGTTAGATTAACTTCCTCGTTAGATTTCGTTAAATCCATATTTTCTTTGTAATCACACATTGGTTGGAATGGAGAAGATTTTGTAATCTACAATGATTCGAAGGTACTCCAATTATAACTTTGACTAGTTCTTTTCAGAGCGCATGCTTAGATGTGGTTTGAGTTTTTCTTAGGTTGTTACTTTGTACAAATTACAACCGCCTTCATCTTCCTTGCCTTCTGGTTGGCAGTTGGCCTGCCTTTTATGCTTTTGTACTTCTTGGTTGCAATGCATCTAGTTATTTCAGACATGCAGATAAGTTATTTCGTTACTCTCGCTTGATGACCCTCGTTTTGCATTATGATGAAACCTAACTTCACAAAAGTTTATTTTCTTTTCTTTTCTCTTTACGTGATATGCTCATATTTTTATCATCTCTACCATACTTGTCATGGCATTGTCATCAAATCTGTAATTAACATTCAGAAGAACGAAGAACGATGAATTGAATACATGTGTATATAATTATAATAGCTTGCCAACAAAACCAAAGGAGAAACCCAAACAATGGCCAAGGAATGGCAAGCAGGACCCAAAAGTCCTTGACAATCCAAATGAAAAAATAATAGGAAGGTCTTCTACTTAAAAATAAAGAAGACCAAAACCAACCGATACAATATTACTTACAAGTTACATGTATAGGAAGGTCTTCCACTTAAAAAACAGAAAGACCAAAACCAACCCTTCAACTATATAAAACCTACACAAGCACTACGCGGCGGATGGGGCTGAAACGTAGTTAACGACACCAGCCTCGGAAAGCACCGCCAATAATGCTTACAGGTTCTTCTGTTCATCCCCTACTTCAGCCTCTCCTGCCGGCAAAGTATTCTTGTAGTCCAATGACTCATCGTTGTATATGTCCCACCATTTCTTCACCAGCATCTTGATGTCTTACCTGTCCATGTTCTGTTCCTCCCCAATATACCTCCATGGCTTTGACCCCTAAAGAACCAAACAAATTCACCGTTAGAATACTATCATTCCTAGAAACAACAGTAGTTTATACAAAACTTTGGAATTGTTCTCATAAAAAAAAAAAGATACTCACAGCAGCACATTAGTGAACAACCTTGACCTTGTCAAGCTCGATGTTCTCTGGGTGGCGCCACATCAAGGCCAGGACAAGGTTGTAAACTGGAGGGATCGGCTTGTAAACATCCCTAAAGAACATGTTCAGAAAGTCCTGAAAGAATCATAAACATATTTTTGGGTCAGATAATTGATTTGATCAACTAAAAACCACTATTGAGTCCTGAAGTTTCGAGAATTACCTGCTCAGCAAAAGGGGTAGGAGGGGTAGTTTTGAGTGTCCTGAGGAGGTCATGGTATGTGGTCATGTTGGGTTCATACACAAACATGCCAGCATTGAAGTAGAGGGGAGGCTTGGGACCTAACTCAGCAGGCCACTTGACCTTGTCTGGGCACTGCTGGCAATAGCCAACCTTGTATTGTGGACTGTGGCTCCATGTTTTCTTTCAGAAGCAATCCATCACTGCTTGTCATTGGCATTGTCATTGATATGTGGCCAAGATGTTCATTTTATGGGAGATACAGTTTCCACTCACAACTAGGAAAATAAAAAGAGACCAAATTCGAAGAGAAGTTATGTCTCATCTGCAATCATTGCATAGGAATTTATGACCATTGGGCTTCATTTGATTGTTTAGAGCACCACATCCAGATGCTTAGGTGAGGATCTACCCTTGTTCTTCTTGGCCAATAGCACATATATGTGGAAGAAGCAAGCCTTAGTCTGGGACCGTAAGTGTGGATGTTTTGAAGTGTTGTTTTGGTTATTGTACCAAAACAAAATATATTATTAATCACATATTACTATATGCTTACAATTCAAATTATATAATAATGCAATTCAATTTAAATGAGATATATATGCCTACAGAAATGGTAAACATGCATATGAATATGATGACAGACTCATTGGATAATGTTTTGGTCAAGATAATTAAAACATGTATTGTATTAACACATACAAACTATTTTCAAACTGTTTGATACAAGATAATTTTTTTTAACCATTCTGCTCATTATCTTGAGAAATACTTGTGTTCAGTCCAATATATAATTTGTGACCAATGCATTATTCTATTTGGTTGTTGCTTTGAAGGTGATGAGAGGTTACTTGTTGCAGAATACATGCCCAATGATACATTAGCAAAGCATTTATTTCACTGTAAGTTTGTTGAACTAACTTTTTTTTTATGTTGTTGCATGAGTCTACACTATATGAAATCCTATATGATCCAGTAATAGCCAAACCCACTACTCATGAGTTGAAACATTTAAAAATAAATATTTAATTCGTACCCAGGCTCAGAGATCTTGATTTCCTAATTTTATTACTTATAAAAATATATAAATATTTAATTCTATCTTTCTACATGCTACAGAAATAATCATTACTATCTTTTGTATAAAGTAGCATGTTTATATAATGATGTTTTGTATGAAGGAGCTCAAGAGAAAGGTATAGAGGAGCATGCTTTTCAAGTACTGCTTCTCATTTTGCTGAAGACCAATGTAAGGAAGTGGGTTTATGCATTTCGTTTTTTTCATAAAGTTGGTTCAAATGCATTATCAGTGTCTTTTTACATGTTAAAATAATAACCTTTTTGGACTTTTGCTACTTGAGGCTTGGATTAAGCATGAAGCTCTCTCACTCCACCATGCTCTGTTATCACATGCATGGTTTTTCATTCAAAATAAACCAGAGTTTGTCCCAATATCTAACTCTAACACTAATTAGCTAAGAGTACTAAAGGCTATGGCCATGGAAAGAAGGAAATCCCAAAAGATGGAAAAAATTAGAAAAATGTACCTCTCGGATTGGAGGTTGGATGGAGGAGAGCCAGAAGACGGCACCAAAAATGCCTTGCGGACTGGATGCTGGTGGACGTCTGACAGGTTCTTCGGAGGAAATGAAGGCACAAGCTTTCTTCGTTGGGGTTGGGGATTTTCGAGTTCTAACTCTGCAAAGAAAATGAGTAGCAGGGGGATGTTGGGTTGAGTAGCAGGGGAGAGAAGTGGGGATGTTGGGCGGGAGATAACTTGTGTTGTTGTTATTTTTATTTTTATTTTTATTTTTAATACGAGTACTGCTAGAACCACCGTCCGCTCTAATATGTGTTTTTTGATATGTTTTTTTTATAATTATTTTTTATAACATTTTTCAATATTTAAAAAAAAATAAAATAAATTTATAATATTATTAAAAAATACTTCTTTAATCATGAAATAAAAAAATTATTAAAAAATAATTATTTAATCACGAAATAAAGAAGTATTTTTTAATAATATTATGAATGTTTTTATTTTTTTTAAAATATTTAAAATTATTAAAAAAAATTATATAAAAATAATTGTATAAAAATACATGATAGAGCCTGGCTCTATCATTTTCCATGAAATAATTTAATAAGGATAAGTTACCACGTGTGATGCTGTGATAGGTTTTGAGTTTAGCCGAGGCGTTGAATATTGCAGCTTGTCCGGTATCCAGCTACCATCCAAGTCAAGATGTGAAGCTATCCAATCACATAATTTACGAAGTTACTTTGGGATATGCTTTGTATATACAGAGTCAATTGTCAGTTTATTTTTTTATTCTTTAGCCTACAGTCTCAAACATGTGGATGCTTTTATTTAATTAAAGAAATGAAGTATACGACATTGATCACACCTTTCTTTTCTCTGCTTTTCAAAATCAACGAAACCTACGGTAGATCTCTTTTCTTGATCGTCAACTCCACTCTAATATGAGTACGAGCGTCTTTGTCTCCGTTTTCATCACTCGACTTTCTTCATCGGTTCTTTGATCTGCAAGTCTGAGAAGTTAAGAGACTGCGGCGACCAAAAGCGAAAAACGTTTGTTTGGGTAAGGAAAACATGATTCGCCATCACCGTCTTTTTCTTTCTTTTAATTTCGCCATCATTTAAATACTGCAAACCAGTTGTACAAGACTAGAGTGAAGTTTAAGGTGAGATCATGCAAATGCTTGCTCTCACCTTAAAAGACAAATTGATTCTTTTTTCTTTACCTTTATTTTTTAGAGCACTTTCATTGGATTAGTTAAAAGCTAAATCCAATTAATATTTAACTATTAAAGAGTAAAATATGCTCACATTGGATTAGTTAAATTCTAAATATTTGGAATTTAGCTACAGTGACTTTTAAAAATTTTTCCAAATTTAAAGGTTACTATATATACATCAAATACATATTTTATTAATTATTTCTCTCTCCCTTTCTTTCTATCACATATTTTATCACAATTAATATATTAATTTGACTTAGTGATATATTAAATTAATAAGAACATTATTATTAATTAACATATAATAAGTAGAATAGTAAAATATGATAAAATTAAAAAAAATTAATAATTAAAAAAATTAAATATTTTTGAAATTAGTTGTTATTCATTACCATATAATGAATAAATATATAATCTAACGTGGAGATTTAACGTGAATAATCAAAACTAAATTCATCTTATATTATTTTATTATTATATAATGAAAAAATAGATATTCCAATGTAGAAATTTAAGTGAATGAAATAGTTAAAAGTTAAATTTTTCTTACATTCATCAAAACTGTCATTTAACTTTGACTAATCCGATGAGAGTGCTCTTATTCCTTTCATCAAAACCCAAGTCATTTCATTTCTTTTTCTTATGAAAAAGTATACTTACAACCGTAAATTGTATAATCGCCGCGTAATCGTTTTGAAAAAAATGAAAAAAACATAAGACCCATATGAAAAAAATTAATTTTTTAATAGTAGACCCTTCTTTTTCAATGCGATTACGCGGCGGTTACGCACTTCACGGTTGTATGTAGAATTACTCTTTTCTTATTCCATGACTTTCTCCCAAGATTTCTCTATTCTCTCCTTCCGGATATTCAGCTCTCCCAAATTTGCTCCAGTTAGTCTTTCCTCTCTTCCTATCTTATACTTCTCTCTGTAATGAAAAGAATTGTATAATCATATAGATAAAACTCAATTTTGCCCAATTTTGGGCACAACTTTGAGAAATACCTAATTGCATTTCATAATTCTATTTTTTCTTTGTCCTAGCTTTGGATCATTTTGCCGCCACACCTAGCCAACCTCTTCGAGCTTGGTCTAATATTCCTTTCATTCAGGTATAATACCCCTCCAAAGTCTTAACTTTGAATTGGATGGAGGAGATGAATGATATTGTGTGTGATAAACTTGCTTCATTCATTTGATTTTTAGATTTGTATGGTTGTGTATTTTAGTCCTGTTTGGATTGAGAGATGAGATGAGATGGTTTTAGATGAGTTGAATAAAATATTATTAAAATATTATTTTTTAATATTATTATTGTTTTGAGATTTGAAAAAGTTGAATTATTTATTATATTTTGTGAAAAAATTTAAAAAATTATAATGATGAGATGAGATGAGTTAACATCCCTTCTCAATCTAAATGGTAGTTTTGGGATGGGTTTTGATTTCACCTTGAGGTTTATTATATTTTGGATTGGCGTTGCCAAATTGTTGGGCTCTTGTCCAGACTCCATGTGAATAATTGGGAAAGTTTTTTTTTTTTTTTTTCCCTTTAATGTCTCATTTTGCTTGATTTGGGAAATATATTTGTTTTAATTGGTTGATTTTCTGTGCTTCATATTCACAACAAAAGAAAGGAATTAGAAAACAAAAATTGAATTTTGAAGAGTAGTCGATTATATTGTGACAAAGGGTAAGTTTTGATGTGAGGGTATGTTTTTGTATGGCTTTTTTTATTATTAATTTTTTTTTTATCAATAATACATTCAAATTAAATAAAAAAATACAAGAGTAATGGGTGCCTATGATTCCCCATACAAAATCCTCATACAGTGATTTCAATGCTCGGAGGGAAAGATAAGATAAAACCGAAAGTGTTTGTTTGCTTGTTTGGGTAAGCAAAACATTCACCATCACCTTCTTTTTCTCTCTTTTTTATCTTGTTCCATTATTCTCCTATTTTTATAGCTTATAGTATTCTGCTTTATTTATTTATTTATTTATTCAGTTGTTTATACTTTTTTCAATGTTATCACGTTGTTTTTTTTTTTTTTTCTCTTTGAATTTATGTACTTCTCTGGTTTGGTTCTTAGAAGGAATTTGGGTTGTGATCTCACTGTTTGGTTGTTTTGTCAAATCGAAAGAGTGAGATCAAAGTTTAAATTTGCTAAAAAAGATACATCAATTTAATTTTTTTTGTTTGCATTTCATTGCTTTAGATTGATGACAAATTCAAAGCAAATTTGGATTGTTTCAATTGCACTACATATAAATTTCTTGAGTTGCTGATTTTTTAATTTTGATTCATTCCGTTAGAATGCAAGATTTTTTAGGTTTGGGCTATTTAGTTTGAGGTTTGTGTTTAAGGATTTTTTTCATTTCTGTATAAATCTTTAGTGATTTTTTGTTATAATTTTATATTTCTAACTGTATAAATCTTTGGTAATTTTTGCTTATAATTTTACATTTCATTCTAGAAATATTTGGTTATTTATCTATCAAGATTTCTACTTGTTGATTTATTAACGTATATAAACTTCTCAAAAAAGAGAATTTAGATGATGAGGATTTTCATTAGTTGATGGGGGTTCTTAACACAATCTTTACTATATATGATAGTGTTTAGATAAAATAAGTTATTATTATAGCTTTCCTCCATCGTTTGATGAAAATCCTCATTCATGATCTTCTTTGTTTTGAGAACAAGATTTATTTTGTATGTTATAGATGTTTTAATGCTTAAATTATATACACAAGTATCACTCGATTAAAATTGGATTGTAACCAATATTTGAGTTTGGTGGGGATCTTTTCCTCCTGATATAGCTCAAGTTATCTGGGTTGATAATCGGTTGTAAACCTTTCTTTTGCAATAAAGTTCTATTTTGATATTAAAAAAAACAAAATCTGAGTTGTGAAAATAATTGTATAATAAATTATATGTATATCGTTACTATGTTATTTTTATCACTTTAATGGTATCCCTAAAAAATTAAAATTTAAGAATTAATTTCCTATCTATTCAGAACATGTAGAATAATGTAAACATTATAATATAATATGATATTATCTGAATATAAAATTTTAGCTTCTTTTATAATATACTTTGTGTATTTTGTTTTAGTGTAAAAGATTTGAGTTATAGATTATTATTATATTGGTTACCTGATGTGTCTTTTTTTTTCGTTTCTATATTCTTTTGTATATTTCAAGATTTGATTTGTAATATAATATATATTATGTAAATATAAAATATTAGTTATTTTATAATATATTTTGTTTATGTTTGTTTTAGTATAGGAGTTAAGAGTACTTGTAAATTGTTGTTTTATTGTGTTCTTTTGATGTTATGATGGCTAAGTGGTTTGGGCTTTTCAGTTTCAGATTGGTATCTCTTAACTTTCTCAATTTGTTTAAATATGAAGTTGATTAAAATGTTGAACTGGTTTATAATTTATTTTAGGGCATCATTATATTTATATTTATATATACACGTTGGAGCTAATGGGTTATCATTTGAGTTAAGAAGATCATGTGTTTTGGTCAAATTAGTAGCTCATAGCTTTGGATCATTTTTTATTATGTAAAAAGAATGTTAGTGCAAGTTTTATTGAACCTTGTTGAGCTACAACAAATCTACTTGTTTCAATAGGCTCATATTTGCCTCACTTAGTGAGACTCTTGCTTGGTTGCTTATTTTGTTGATAGTTATTTATCAAATTTGATATAATTTGATTTGTAAGATTTAAAATTTAAAATTTATTTTTGAAATCAAGTTATGCCACGTGAATGATATGTAGTGTAAAAACTTTTAAATATTGAAAAATAATGTTTCACGAGTAATATAAATAATGACATAATGTTCTTAATATATTCACCATCACCTTCTTTTTCTCTCTTCATTTTTTTTTCCATAATTCTCCTATTTTTGTAGCTTATAATATTTTACTTTATTTATTTTTTTATTTAGCTGTTCACACTTGGCATTTTCTATTTTTATATGTCTATATGTAATATATATGATATGGTTAACTTGCTTTGAATGCCTAATAATGGGGTTTTTGTTCTATATCAATTCCATTTTCTCCATAAATTTTTCATTTTTTTCCAAACAGGGTACTAGTATGAGGATTACCTTGATTTCTCACACGCCTTTTCCTTCTCTCTGAATCCTCTTTTCCTCTCCGACGCACTGCTTATTCTTCTTCTCTATTTGAGTGACAAAATCAGCCCCTATACATTCCGTTTTGGACCCTGAGCTCATACCATTTAAATTGAAGATGGGCCCTCAACTATCCTCTTCTCATGACTGGCCCATAACTTATTGTGGCCCATCCACATCAAGAGGAAGGTTATTTATTATTTTTTATTTAAAATTTTAAAAAAATTGTAATGATTAATTTTAAAAAATTATAATAATTAGTTCAAAAATATTTATATCTAAATAATATTTGAAAATAAGATGAAATGAGAATTTAAGGATGAAACCTATTTTCAATCAAACCCTTCGGACGGCGGATTCCTTCTTCAAAGTTCAATTAAGTATATATTTTCATAATGCAAAGTTACCGCGTGTGATAGGTTTTGAGTACGACTTTTGTGCCTAAACAAAAAACAAAAAAATAAAAAATAACAGAGAAGTTTTGCTCTTGCTATTATTTTTTTAGGTCTATAAAAAATTAGAAATCATATTTGTAATCGTGAGTGTGTAAGTACCGTGCAGTCGTTTTGAAAAAAAGTAAATAAATATGGGATCCACTTTATAGAATTAATTTTTTAATAGTAGATCCTATTCTTTTTCAAAGTGACTGTACGACGTTTACGCACTTCAAGACTGTACATAAAATTACTCTTAATTCCTTTCTTTTAAAGTTGTTAAATGAAAAAAATTAGCATTAGCATTAAAGTACTCCAATTTAAGTTGCCCACAAAATTATCCCATATATATATGTATATATATTTATATAATTCTACTGTAGTCAGTACTGTTCTTTGTGTAAGCAGGCAGGGAGCTGGAAGCCAATTAATTATATAAGAAGCTTAATTGTGAGATGGAAAAATCATCAACAATTCAACAAAAAGTGGCCGCAACTACTGCTTCAGTACTCACCAATGCAAATCAAAAAGCTGAAGAAACTCATCAAATATTAGATCAGGAAGCTGCAAACACATTGAGTCGTGGAAATGGTGGAAATCAACATAGAGAGTTGGTAATTAGCATCAAAGAAATGGCCGTTGAAAGCGGCTTGGAGCTGCCTCCCTCATCAAACGAGTGTTGTATCTACAGGATTCCAACTCATCTTCGCAAATTGAATGAGGAAGCCTACACTCCTCAAGTTATATCGATAGGGCCTTTCCACCATGACAGCAAAAGACTAGAACCCATGAAAAAGTTGAAACTGAAATATTTTCAAAGATTCCTGCGGCGGATTGAGAACTTCAACGTACTAGATATTTTAGTAAACGACATAAAGGTGCAAGAAAAAAGAGTGCGTGAATGTTATGCAGAAACCATCAACCTTAGCAGTGACAATTTCGTGAAACTAATTTTGGTGGATGGGAGCTTTCTTATTGAGTTTTTCTACAATATATTAAGCTCCCAAGGAAGCGATGGTGTTGTTCGTGAGAACCGTACACTATTAAACCCAATATCATGGCCAGCATTTAAGTTGGACTTGCAGTTACTTGAAAATCAACTTCCCTTCTTTGTTCTTGAGATATTATTCAGCCATGCACGTTTAGCAAATTATCGATTACATTCCTTCTCTTCGCTTGCCATTTATTTCTTTGAGGTGACTCACGGTCAGAAATTGCCTCAAAATCTTGCAGCGAATGCAAGACATATAGTTGATTTGGTCAGAGCACTTCGTGTTCCATCACCTAGAAAGCTATTGTCAACACATGAAAGTAATGATCTTGCTAGTGCTAATCATTTATATTCTGCAAGCCAGTTGGATGAGGCTGGTGTGAAGTTTAAGGTGAGCTCTACAAGCAAATGCTTGCTTGACCTGAAATTCACCAACGGAACTTTGGAAATTCCATGCATCAAACTGTATAATTCAACAGAGATTATTTATCGAAACATCATAGCATTTGAGCAATGCCATTATCCATATGATTCACATTTTACAGACTACATTGTGCTATTGACTTTTCTAATCACCACTCCCAAAGACGTGGATTTACTTATTAGAAAAGGAATCATCATTAATGGGCTTGGCAACAGCAATGCAGTGGCTTCTTTCCTCAATAATATGGGCACAAATGTCCCATATGATGGCTTCAACTCTGCTTATTATGATTTGTTTGAAGGTTTGAATGCATTCTATGAGAACTCTAAGAATATTTGGAAGGCTACCTTGAAACGGGATTATTTCAGTACTCCTTGGAGAATAGCTTCTACTGCAGCTGCTGGTATCTTACTGTTGCTCACTCTCGGACAATTTATATGCTCAATCATCCAAGTTGTGAAGATGTGAAGAAGTTTTGTCCATGAAATGCTGGTAGGACATAATATTTATTTTACTCATCATTTTTAGAAATTAATTAATTTGTTAGATTGCTAGCAACAACTTGGAAAATTTGAACATGACATGCACAAATATAAGTATTGTTTGAGATACTATGACTTATCTTCACTTTCTTCATCTATTAGTGTAGAGCCTTAGTTCTGAATGCTATAAAAATACACCCTCATATGTACATAATAGAACATACGCAACACTAATATCTTCAACTTCAACACATTTTCATTCTTTACTTTGTTCTTCATTTGCTGAGTTACCTATTGCTTTGTGCTTTGCCAAACTCCTTGCATTTGATAGCACCACATGTGATGTCTTGGATTCTATGGTGATTTCTTGGTTGTTAAGTTGTGTTTTCCTCATTGCTTACTCAGACAAGTTCTCAGAATGAAGTACAAAATCATAGCTCGATGTTATCCCATCCGTGATTTACATGATGTCCAGTGAATTGTGTGATATCAATGTCCTCTTTGCATAATTCAACATTTGGTTGCTTGATTTGGAACAATTTGTGATTTATTATATGAAAACAAGTTCGGTCAAAGAGGATGTGGACTTAAAGAGTTCAATTGTTAAATTATTAACTTTTTTGCAGGAACATATACGGGCTGAGATTGGAGCAGAGTAAGTGATAGATGAGATGAATTTCATGGAACAAAAGTGGAGGTCATGCTATCAACCCGAGGGATTTTGAATGAAGTGATTTTTGTGTCTTTGTTTCTTATTAACATACAATTTTATAGCTTTATTGTTATTGATACTATTGGGATATTAATGGGCTTGTACTCACAAGAATTTATTTATATTTTCTCTCATAACGATAAGTCAGCACACGTGTGATGCCATGATAGGTCTTGAGTTTAGATAAGGTTGTTAATATTAATAATGCATGCTTGGTCCCGCATCCAGCTACCAAGAGTAATGTTGTGATAGTGAAATCAAGGAAACGTCAAATAATGATAAAACTCTGTACGTTCTTGATCGTTGACTGAGTCCATGCAGGACTATAAACAACGAGTCTACGACTTTTGTGGAAGAAAGAAAGAACAGAGATCGACAAGCTTCATTGTGATCTCCTCGCTTCATATCAGTTGATCTTACTGAGAAGTTAGAGACGGTGCGCGGTGGCCAAAACCGAAAGAGTTTGTTTGTTTGGGTAAGCAAAGCATTCACCATCGGTCCATCACCTTCTTTTTCTCTTTGTTTTTTTTTATTTTGTTCCATAATTCTCCTATTTTTATAGCTTATAATATTCTGCTTCATTTATCTTTTTACTCAGCTGTTTACACCTTTTTTTTTTTTTTTTTTTTATGTTATCACGTTGGTTTTTTTTTTTTTTTCTCTTTGAATTTATGCACTTCATTGGTTTGGTTCTTTGAAGGAATTTGAATTGTGATCTACTGTTTTGGTTTTTTTTTGTCAAATCGAAAGAGTGTGATCAAAGTTTAAATTTGCTAGAAAAGATATATCAATTTAATTTTTTTAGTTTGCATTTCATTGATTTAGATTGATGAAAAATTCGAAGCATATAAATTTCTTGAGTTGCTTATTTTTTAATTTTAATTCATTCCGTTAGAACACAAGATTTTTTTGGTTTGAGCTATTTAGTTTAAGGTTTGTGTTTGTGGATTTTATCATTTCTGTATAAATCTTTGGCAATTTTTGTTATAATTTTATATTTTATTCTAAAAATATTTGGTTATTTATCTATCAAGATTTCTGCTTATTAATTTATTAACGTATATAATTTTAAAAAGTAAATTTCATGTTTCATCATGTATGTTTTTGACGATCTTCTATTTGTTGTAATTCCTTTTTCCATTTTTTGATTGTTGTATGATCTATTGTAAGAATAAAATAAAAAATAACATTCATTATTTTACTTCTTCTCAAAAAAGAGAATTTAGATGATGAAGATTTTCATTAGTTGATGGGGTTCTTAACACAATCTTTACTGTGATAGTGTTTAGATAAAAGAAGTTATTATTATAGCTTTCCTCCATTGTTTGATAAAAGTCCTCATTCATGATCTTCTTTGTTTTGAGAACAAGATTTATTTTGTATGTTATAGATGTTTTAATGTTTAAATTTACATCATGATATTTATTCAGAACATGTAGAATAATGTAAACATTATAATATAATATGATATTATGTGAATATAAAATATTAGCTTCTTTTATAATATACTTTGTTTATTTTGTTTTAGTGTAAAAGAAAATTGAGTTATACATTATTATTATATTGGTTACCTGATTTTTTTTTTTTTTTTGTTTGTATATTCTTTTGTATGTTTCAAAATTTGATATGTAATAAAATATATATTATGTAAACATAAAATATTAGTTTTTATAATATATTTTGTTCATTTTTGTTTTGGTATAGAAGATATGACTTATAAATTATTGTCTTATTCTATTGTTTTGATGTTATAATGACTAACTGATTTGGTCTTTTCAAAGTTGATATCTCGGAACTTTCTCAATTTATTTAAATATGAAGTTGCTTAGACTTTATATTTATCTTTTGTATTGATGGATAAAATAATTTTTTTTATTAAATTATTCACACTTTTTTTAATATTATCACGTTGGTCGCCCCTCTAACCTTTAAAAAAACTTACCTGTGCAGTACCATCAATTATCTTTATCTTATTTACTTAATTTGATTTTGTAATTATTGTCAGACTGCTCATCTAATCTCATCATGATCACCCAAGTTAGTCTTGAGCCACGTCTATATGGATAATCTATATATGTGGGTTAATTATTTCAGGGGCTTTTCTAACCATAATCTAATTCCATATGAAAAGTGATACAACCACAAATTAACAAGTTTTATAAAATTAATTCACAAATTGATATAACATTATGTGATACGTTAGATCTACTTTATAATAAAAATAATTTTATAATCTGATATACCAACAAAATTATTTCAATTTATAAATTTATTTTTATATGATTCATTTGTAACTAAAGCATTTTCTGTTCTATAACCTATTAATATTTTTAGCTATACATGATATAAGATTTGGGAAAAAATAAAATAGTAAAATAATTATTAAAACACATACATTTTATAATTGTGAATTCTCGTAATTTTTCTACATGCGGAGTTTTTGATAGAAATTTTCAACTTATCCATTTACACACTTTGATATTGTGAGATGGATAATTATAAGTTTGTCTATAGATAAGCTAGCATCTCAAATTTTCAAGCATTACTTTTTTCCATCTTTCATTAATATAAAAAAAATAATAAATGAGAAGTAACCTATCATTTTCCGCTCTCAACACATGACACTTTTGTTTTTTTCGAGGACAGCCAGATTCCTTCTTCAATGATTGATGTTAACTGTTAAAATACTTTAATATGGATTAAGTCACCCCGTGTGATGCTGTGATAGGTTTTGAGTTTAGCCGAGGTGTTGAATATTGCAGCTTGTCCGGTATCCAGCTACCATGCGTATATGAGTAATACTGTGGTAAGTGAAATCAACGAAACATCCGGATAGATCTCTTTTCTTGATCGTTAACTCCACTCCAACATGAGTACGAGCGTCTTTGTCTCCGTTTCATCACTCGACTTGCTTCATCGGTTCTTTGATCTGAAAGTCTGAGAAGTTAGGGACTGCGGCGACCAAAAGCGAAAGCGTTTCTTTGGGTAAGGAAAACATGACTCGCCATCACCGTCTTTTTCTTTCTTTTAATTTCTTCCTTTTGTTATTGTTTATAACTTATTGATCAGAATCATTTATTATGTTTTTAAAAAAACTTATTATAATTATTTATTATGTTTTTAGGCTTACTCCATGCATGTGTGCTATCTGGACATCTTTGTTTTGAAAATTGAGATATTAATTTATTAGCTAGAATATTGACATTTTTAAGTATAGTTAGTTTGGCTTATAATTCATGTTTTTTTTCTGTATTGATAAGTTACAGCTGTAACTTCGATTTATTAATAAAATGAAGCCTATTTCTATAAATAAAAATTAAAAAAAATTTAAAAAAAAAAGGAAAAAAAAAAGTTCATCAGCTAATACATTGATCAACTCGTTGCATACAAAATAAATGCATGGCTTGCTTGTACGTTGATTTGGGTATTATTTTTCTAGCTAGGTGATCTATAAATAATATATAATATGATATGTTTAATTTACTTTTAATGACTGATAATGGGGTTTTAATTTGTTTATTTATAGTTGCTTTACTAGCTGGGTACTTATTTTAATTCCTTTCTTTTAAAGCCGTTACATGAAAAAAATTAGCTAGCATTAGTATTAAAGTACTCTTATAATTAAGTTGCCCACAAAATTGGCCTATATTTTTATATAACTCTATTGTAGTCATTATTCTTTAATTCTGTAAGCAGGCCGGGAGGAAGCCAATTTATTACATAAGAAGCTAAATTGTGCGATGGAAAAATCAACAAGTTATGATCAAGAAATTCTACAAAAATTGGTAACTGCTTCATCAGTCACAAATGGAAATCATAATCATGCCGAAATTCATCAATTGAATCAAAAAGCTGCAAACAGTTCGAGTAGTGGAAATGGAAATCAACATAGAGAGTTGGTAATTAGCATCAAAGAAATGGCTGAAAGCAGCTTGAACACTCCCTTATCATCAGACCAGTGTTGTATCTACAGGATTCCAACTTTGCTTCGCAAATTGAATGAGGAAGCCTACACTCCTCAGGTTATATCGATAGGGCCTTTCCACCATGGCACCAAAAGATTAGAACCCATGGAAAAATTAAAACTGAAATATTTTCAGAGATTCCTGCAGCGGATTGACTTCAACGTACTGGAGACTTTAGTAAACACCATAAAGCTGAATGAAGAAAGTGTGCGTAACTGTTATGCAGAAACCATCAATTTCAGCAGTGACGATTTCGTGAAATTAATTTTGGTAGATGGGATCTTTATTATTGAATTATTCTACGGAATATGGTCCCAAGGATCAAATAGTGTTGTTCATGAGAACCATATACTGTTAAATGCAATATCGTGGCTGTTAATTATGTTGGACTTGCAGTTACTTGAAAATCAACTTCCTTTCTTTGCTCTTGAGATATTATTCAGGCTTGCAGATGTGCCAGTGCATCCTTCCTTCACTTCGCTTGCAATTAAGGTCTTTGAGGCTAGAGAAGATCAGGAATTTCCTGGAAATCTTGAAGAGCAACCAATTAGACACTTTGTTGATTTGAACAAAGCATTTTTTCTTCCATCATCCAGAAAGCTATTGTCACCACATGAAAGTAATGATCCTGCTATATTAGCTGATCATTTATATACTGTAAGCCAGTTATACGAGGCTGAAATGAAGTTTAAGGTGAGATCATGCAAATGCTTGCTTGACCTAACAAGGCACTTTGCTAATTTCGCCAGAGCATTTTTTCTTCCATCATCCAGAAAGCTGCTAGTGCTACCGGATGAAAGTAATGATCTTCCTAGTGCTGATTATTTATATTCTGCAAGTCAGTTGTACGAGGCTGGAGTGAAGTTTAAGGTGAGCTCAAGCAAATGCTTACTTGACCTGAAATTCACCAACGGAACATTGGAAATTCCATGTATTAACCTGCATGATTGGACGGAGACTACTTATCGAAACATCTTAGCATTTGAGCAATGCCATTATCCACATGAATCACATTTTACAGACTACATTGTGCTATTGAGTTTCCTAATCAACACTCCCAAAGATGCGGATTTACTTATTAGAAAAGGAATCATCATTAATTGGCTTGGCAACAGCAATTCAGTGGCATGTTTTATCAATAATCTGGAAAAGAATATTTTATATTGTAGCTGGAAATGTGCTTATCGTGGTTTGTTTCGAGATTTGAATGCATTCTATAGGAACACTAAGCATACTTGGAAGGCTACCTTGAAACGTGATTATTTCGGCACTCCTTGGAAAATAGCTTCTACTGCAGCTGCTGTTACCTTATTGCTGCTCACCCTCGGACAATTTATATGCTCCATCATCCAACTTGTAAAGATGTGAAGAAGCTTTGTACATGAAGTTCTGGTATGTTGGACATAACATTTTATTTTACTCCTCACGTTTAGAAATTAATTTGTTAGATTGCTAGCAACAACTTTGAAAATTTGAACATAACATGCACAAAGAAAAGTACTGTTTGAAATAATATGCCTTATCTTCACTTTTTTCGTCTATTAGTACAGAGCCTCATCTCTAAATGTTGTATAAATACACCCGCATATTTACAGAACATATACTGCACTAATATCTTCTAACTTCACCACATCTTCATTCTTTACTGTGTTCTTCATTTGTTGATTTACTGATTGCTTTGTGATTTTTCAAACCCCTTGCATTTGATAGCACCACACGTGAGGTCTTGGATTCTATGGTGATTTCTTTGTTGTAAAGTTGTGTTTTCCTCATTCTTTACTCAGACAAGTTCTCAGAATAAAGTACAAAATCATAGCCTGATGTTATCCCATCCGTGATTTACATGATGTCCAGTGAATTATGTGATATCAATGTTCTCTTTGCATCATTCAAGATTTCGTTGCTTGATTTGGAACAATTTGTGATTTACCATATGAAAACACGTTCGGTCAAAGAGGATCTGGACCTAAGAGTTCAATTGTTAAATTATAAACTTTTTTGCAGGAACACATATACCGGCTGAGATTGGAGCAGAGCAAGAGGAGATTAAGCTAGTGATACATGAGATGAATTTCATGCAAGAAAAGTGGAGGTCATGCTATCAACCCGAGGGATTTGAATGAAGTGATTTTTGTGTCTTTGTTTCTTATTAACATACAATTTTATAGCTTTATTGTTATTGATACTGTTGGGATATTAATGGGCTTGTACTCACAAGAATTTATTTATATTTTCTCTCATAATTAATTGTCTTGTTGTATTTCTATATAATAACTTCTTTTTTATTGTCAATGATGGAATGGAAAAAATTATATTTGAACATAAAAAGTGAGGCCATTCAAATATGTTAAGAGCATCTTCAGCCTCAAATGGAGGCCTAACTTTAGCCTTAGATGGAGGCTTAACTAATAGCTTGACTAAAGGCCATACGCAGCTGGACACCAATCTGCATCTTTGGAAAGCCAGTTGACTCTTTCTAGTTAATTCTTTCCTTATTATGTTTGTACACTTTCCTTTTCTGTTTATTGTAATCCTCTCAATTTTGGATATCTTGCAATCTTCTTATTTCTGGAAATACATGTATATATACAGCAATACTATTCTGTAACAAGATAAGTTTGAGTGAATATAAAAACTTCTCTTTTGGTCCATTTTTCGCATGGTATCAGAACCCCTCAGGGTTTAACACCTATTTGTTTTCTTACTCGTTGTTACTATATTGAATTCTGGTCTGTATTCCAACTCCACCTCTTCCTCTTCCAATGCTTAAGGCCGTGGGGGGGCATATCAATGGTTGTGTGGCCTCTATATGAGCAGCAAAAGATGGGCAGGGTGGATTTAGTGAAGGAAATGGCGGATTAGCAATGAAAGAGTCAAAAGAGAGGGTTTTTGCCATTAGAATTGATGCTGTTAGATTAACTTCCTCATTGGATTTCGTTAAATCCATATTTTCTTTGTAATCCCCCTAATTTAGTATAAGAGGGTGGTGAATGGGATCAGACATTGGTTAGAATGGAGAAGTTTTTGTAATCTACAATGATTCGAAGGTGCTCCAATTAAAACTTTGACTAGTCCTTTCAGCGCGCATGCTTAGATGTGGTTTGAGTTTTTCTTGGGTTGTTACATTCTTTGTACAAATTACAACCGCCTTCAGCTTCCTCGCCTTCTGGTTGGCAGTTGGCCTGCCTTTCATGCTTTTGTGCTTTTGTTATTTCAGACATGCAGATAAGTTATTTCCTTACACTAGCTTGATGACCCTCGATGGGTATAAATTCAGCTCGAATAAGAAAATTGGAAATGGTGTGTACCCTTCATGGCATTGCGTTTAGCTAGTTCGAAAGGATATGTTGCATTATGATGAAACCTAACTTCACAAAAGTTTATTTTCTTTTCTTTTCTTTTTACGTGATATGCTCATATTTTTACCATCTCTACCATACTTGTCATGGCATTGTCATCAAATCTGTAATTAATGTTCAGACGAACGAAGAACGATGAATTGAATACATGTGAATATAATTATAATAGCTTGCCAACAAAACCAAAGGGGAAAAAAGCCTATTTGAATTGCCGATAGTAACAAGACGATAGATTTCTTAGAGAGAGAGAGAGAGAGAGAGCAACATCACATATACTTAAATATTTGTATTTGATAAAACAGAAAATATGAGAAACCCAAACAATGGCCAAGGAATGGCAAGCAGGACCCAAAAGTCCTTAACAATCCCAATGAAAAAATAATAGGAAGGTCTTCTACTTAAAATTAAAGAAGACCAAAGCCAACCCTTAAAAAGACAATATTACTTACAAGTTAAATGTATAGGAAGGTCTTCCACTTAAAAAACAGAAAGACCAAAACCAACCCTTCAACTAAATAAAACCTACACAAGCACTAAGCGGCGGATGGGGCTGAAACGTAGTTCACGACGCCAGCCTTGGAAAGCGCTGCCACAAATGCTTGCAGGTTCTTCTGTTCATCCCCTGCTCCAGCCTCTCCTGCAGGCACAGTATTCTTGTAGTCCAATGACTCATCGTTGTATATGTCCCACCATTTCTTCACCAGCATCTTGATGTCTTTCCTGTCCATGTTCTGTTCCTCCCCAGTATACCTCCAAGGCTTTGACCCCTAAAAAACCAACCAAATTCACCATTAGAAGACTATCATTCATAGAAACAACAGTAGTTTATGTTGACCGATTCTCATGCAAGTGAATAAATTGACCGATTCTTGCTCATGAAGACGTTCGTGAGTGGGAGTCTATCATCCTAAGAGTCCTTTAAGTGGTCCAACACTCCTCTATCAATTTAAATTGATCCCATGAAAATAGGATCACGTGGGACACGTAAACACCAAAATTTGATGGGAATTTCGGCTATAAATACATGTGTTTGGTCTCCAAACTCACTCACTCAATTTCCTTCTGTAATACACCATCTAAATAGAGTAGAAAAGAGTTTGGAAGAGCCAAATACAGTGAGAAACGTAACTTTTACAGTGAATTGCATCAATGGCTGGAGGAAAGATTTCTTGGTGTTAAACCCTTCAATTCTCATTTCTAAAGTGTTATTCCGCATTAGAGAATTTTATTTAAGTCTAACAGTTGGTATCAGAGCATTAAAAACCTATGTCGGGTCTATGCCCTTTGTGCTTATAATTTTTTATTTTTTATTTTTAATTATATGCAATGAGGATATTTGTTTAAGTGTAATGACAAAAACGACACGTCGTTTTTCAATTGATGAAAACGACATGTCGTTTTATTCGGTAGTCGTTTATCAAGCATGAAGATAAACGACATGTCGTTTTGAATTTCAGTAAAACGACATGTCGTTTAAGAACTGTGTCTATTTTAAGGATATGGGAAAAACGACACGTCGTTTTTTCCTTCTAGAAAAACGATCTGTCGTTTACATGGTGCAATGTAAAAAAAAAAAAGGAAAAAAATTTTTTTTTCCCATTTTAAATGGCTTGAATAGTGGGTTTTTGGGTCTATGCCCTTTGTGCTTATAATTTTTTTATTTTTTATTTTTAATTATATGCAATGAGGATATTTGTTTATTATGCTCATATTTAGTTTGCATGAATTGATTAATTTTTTACTTTTTACATGCAATTTTTTATGAGTATATAGTTTAGAGCATGAGATTAAATGTTATGCATAATATTATAATCTAGATTGTACAATATTTATGCTTATATTATGAATCTTTTGTTCATAGTTATAACATGTGAATATTAGTTAAAATTATGTAATTTATAATATTAAGCTAGTCTTATGCAATTTAAATGTCTAGTGATCCATATAGTTTTATGTTAATTAGAGAATAGACACAGCATCTTTAATTAAGTAAAATTATAATGATTGATTAGGATCACATAAGGAATATTAGACATTAATTATAATTAATTATGCATAAATATAATAAATTTTATCCCATAGGAATTTTTATTATATTTATATTATTAATTAGGATAAAATATCAAATTATTCATAAATTACCCATAGGAATTATGAATGAAATAAATAATTTGATAGTTTTATCATAAAAGTTTAAGATAGAATACACATCAAAAATATAATATACCTTTTAGAATTATGAATTAAGTAATTATATTGATAAACATCTATCATATGGATTAATTGGATCTACTGGTATTAAAACTTTAGCCCACAGGCAATTTTATGTCATTAGATTCAATTTTTAGGCATGATTTACATTGGTAAAACATGAATATTTATTTAGGCCTCAATTTTAACATAAACATGTAATCTATATGCAGTTATACAACTTACAAATTTTTCAGATATTCGTTATGATATCCCTGAACTTAAGGGAGATAACTATAAGGTCTGGAATGAGAGAATTCTTCTTCATTTTGGGTGGATGGACATAGATTATGCTATTAGGAAAGACGAACCACCAGCTGTAACTGACACCAGTAATGCAGCAGACATCGCACTTTATGAGCGATGGGAGCGATCTAATCACCTAAGCATGATGTTCATTAAAACTAGAATATCAGCTGGTATTCGTGGTTCTGTCGATCAGCATGAAAAAGTCTGAGACTTGCTAAAAGCCATTGATGAACAATTTGTCACTTCAGACAAGACATTAGCAAGCACCCTAATTATGAAGTTCTCATTCCTAAAACTCACCAGTGTGAAAGGTGTGCGTGAGCACATAATGCAAATGAGGGACAATGTGGCTCAATTGAAGAAACTCGAGGTTGAAATGTCGGAGTCCTTCCTGGTGCACTACATCCTGAACACACTCTCGCATCAATATGGACCCTTCAAAATCTCTTACAACACACATAAGGATAAATGGTCAATTAATGAACTCATGACCATGTGTGTTCAAGAGGAAGGGAGACTGATGATGGAACAAGGTGAAAGTGCAATGCTGGCAACGCATGGAAAGGGCAAATATCAAGTCAAACTGAAGGGAAAAGGCAAAATACCTCCCCAAGGTGGTATTAAGAAAGATTCCAAGTGTTTCTTCTGTAAAAAGAAGGGACACATGAAGAAGGAATGCGCCAAATTCCAGAAATGGCTTGCAGACAAAGGTAATTCGACATCACTTGTTTGTTATGAATCTAATATGGTTAATGTCAATATTAACACATGGTGGATTGATTCTGGATCAACAATCCACATTTTGAATTCTTGCAGGGTTTGCAAAACCTAAGGAAGCCAGTGGGAAGTGAGCGAAGCATCTTATCAGGAAACAAGATGGCCTCGCATGTGGAAGCTGTTGGAACTTGCTATTTAATTTTATCTAGTGGTTTTGTTTTAAAGTTAGAAAAGACCTTTTATGTTTTAAGTTTTTCTAGAAACTTGATTTCAGTTTCAAGACTACTACCTTTTGAATATTCCTTTAATTTTTCAAATTCATCATTCAGTTTATTTTATAAATCTGATTGTGTTGGGAATGATACTTTTTCTGATGGTCTTTACTGCATTAATTTACAAAACAATACCACTTATGATTCAATGCATGTTCACACTGGCACTAAAAGATGTGTTATTAATGAGGATTCCTCTAAATTATGGCATCGGAGATTAGGCCATATCTCCATAGATAGAATTAAAAGATTAGTAAATGAATGGGTACTTAATACTCTGGATTCTACTGATTTTGAGACTTATGTGAACTGCAAAAAGGGAAAGCAGACCAACAAGTCAAAAAAAGGTGCCAATAGAAGTTCAGACATATTAGAGATCATACATACTGATATATGTAGTCCAGACATGGACTCATATGGTCAGAAATACTTCATCTCTTTTATAGATGATTACTCACGATATATGTATCTCTACATGCTTCATAACAAGAACGAAACATTAGATGCCTTTAAAATCTTTAAGGCTGAAGTAGAGAAACAATGCAGTAAACAAATTAAGATCGTGAGATCAGATAGAGGTGGAGAATATTATGGTAGATACACAGAGAATGGACAAGCACCTGGGCCATTTGCAAAGTTTCTTCAAGAGCATGGGATTGTTGCCCAATACACCATACCTGGTTCACCGGACCAGAATGGTGTAGCAGAAAGAAGAAACCGAACATTATTGGACATGGTGCAGAGTATGCTTAGCAGCTCCAATCTTCCAAAATCATTGTGGGCTGAAACACTATAGACGGCAGTGTATATATTAAATCGAGTTCCAACCAAGGCTGTTTCTAAAACTCCATTTGAATTATGGAAAGGTTGGAAACCGAGTTTGCGACATATGCGCGTTTGGGGATGCCCGTCTGAGGTGAGAATTTATAATCCACAAGAGAATAAACTAGACCCAAGGACCATTAGAGGGTATTTCGTTGGATATGCTGAAAGGTCTAAAGGTTATAGATTTTATTGTCCATCTCACAGTACTAGGATTGTGGAATCAAGAAATGCAAAGTTTCTTGAAAATGATTTGATCAGTGGGAGCGATCAAACCAGGATCATAGTTTCTGAGAATGATCATTCAGAATCTCAACCTTCCACTTCAAGTGATAGATTGGTTATTGTTTACAACACCCCTCAAGTACCAAATGGTGTTGAACTACCAATCATTGATGTTCCACAAGTTGCTGACAACACTCTAGTAGATCAGGTAGTTCAAGAGTTGCCAACAACTTTTGAACAACAAGTTGAACCACATACTACTTCTCAGGAAGATGATGGTGCAACATTAAGAAGATTTGTTAGAGCAAGGAGATCAGCAATTCCTAGTGACTATGTTGTATATCTGCAAGAATCTGACTACAACAGTGGAGCCGAAAATGATCCCGAGTTATTTTCACAAGCCATGAGTTGTAAAAAATCAGAATTATGGTACAATGCCATGAAGGAAGAGATGAATTCCATGAAGAGTAACGAAGTCTGGGATCTTGTTGAGTTGCCTAATGGTGTAAAAGCCATTGGATGTAAATGGGTCTTTAAAACCAAAAGAGACTCATTAGGCAACATTGAGAGATACAAGGCAAAACTCGTTGCTAAAGGATTCACTCAGAAAGAAGGAATCGATTACACGGAGACCTTCTCTCCCATATCTAAGAAAGATTCCTTGCGTGTTATTTTGGCATTAGTAGACCATTTTGACTTAGAATTGCAACAAATGGATGTGAAAACAACATTTCTCAATGGAGATCTAGAGGAGGAGGTTTACATGAAACAACCTGAAGGATTCCCCTCTAGTGGTGGTGAGCAATTGGTTTGCAAGCTCAAGAAATCCATATACGGTTTAAAACAAGCATCTCGCCAATGGTATTTGAAATTCCATAATGTAATTCCATATGTGGATGACATTTTGCTAGCAACCAATGATAAGGGTTTGCTGCATGAAGTGAAACAATTCCTCTCTAAAAATTTTGATATGAAGGATATGGGTAAGGCATCTTATGTCATTAGCATTAAGATCCATAGAGACAGATTTCGAGGCATGTTGGGTCTATCTCAGGAAACCTATATTAATAAATTTTTGGAGAGATATCGGATGAAGGATTGTTCACCAAGTGTAGCTCCCATTGTGAAGGGTGATAGGTTCAATTTGAATCAATGCCCAAAGAACGACTTTGAAATGGAACAAATGAAGAACATTCCATATGCTTCTGCAGTCGGAAGCCTAATGTATGCTCAGGTCTGCACAAGACCTGACATTGCATTTGCTGTGGGAATGTTGGGACGATATCAGAGTAATCCAGGTTTAGACCACTGGAGAGCTGCAAAGAAAGTAATGAGGTACCTTCAAGGGACCAAAGAATACATGCTTATGTATAGACGAACGGACAATCTGGAAGTAATTGGCTACTCAGATTCTGACTTTGCTGGCTGTGTTGATTCACACAAATCAACATCAGGATACATATTTTTTATGGCCGGTGGAGCTATATCATGGAGGAGTGTCAAACAGACTTTGACTGCCACTTTCACTAATGAAGCCAAGTTCGTCTCTTGTTTTGAGGCTACTTCACATGGTGTATGGCTTAAGAGTTTCATTTATGGGCTTAGAATTATGGATTCAATCTCTAGGCTATTGAGAATGTATTGCGACAATTCAGCTGCTATTTTTATGGCTAAGAACAACAAAAGTGGGAGTCGGAGTAAACACATCGACATTAAATATTTAGCCATAAGGGAACGTGTTAAAGAAAATAAAGTGGTCATTGAGCACGTGAGCACTCAACTAATGATCGCTGATCCTTTGACTAAGGGCATGCCACCGTTGAAATTCAAGGATCATATAGTGAATATGGGACTTGGTTCCATTATGTAGTTTTTCATTGTATGAACAATGTTATTTTTTAATGAAATTCTTAATCATTTTGATGTTCTTTTCTCATATTAATATGCACCTTAATTTATTTTTGAGAAAATTCATCTGTATTGGACAAAGAATAAACATAGGGTTTATTCATTAAGAAATTGTTCCCACATAAATTGTAAAGAATGAATACATAGTAATACATGGAAGGTAATACTCGTCATTAGAGGACCTATCGCCATGATTCATGTATTTATTACTTAAATGAAGATTATTGATGGGTTTAAGATAAAATCTTAAACTAGGAGTGTGGACCAAGTGGGAGAATGTTGACCGATTCTCATGCAAGTGAATAAATTGACTGATTCTTGCTCATGAAGACGTTCGTGAGTGGGAGTCTATCATCTTAAGAGTCCTTTAAGTGGTACAACACTCCTCTATCAATTTAAATTGATCCCATGAAAATAGGATCACGTGGGACACGTAAACATCGAAATTTGATAGGAATTTCGGCTATAAATACATGTGTTTGGTCCTCAAACTCACTCACTCAATTCCCTTTGGTAATACACCATCTAAATAGAGTAGAGAAGAGTTTGGAAGAGCCAAACACAGTGAGAAATGTAACTTTTACAGTGAATTGCATCAATGGCTGGAGGTAAGATTTCTTGGTATTAAACCCTTCAATTCTCATTTCTAAAGTGTTATTCCGCATTAGAAAATTTTATTTAAGTCTAACAGTTTATACATAACTCTTGTTCTCATAAAAAAAAGTGGATACTCACAGCAGCACAGTAGTGAACAACTTTGACCTTGTCAAGCTCGATGTTCTCTGGGTGGCGCCACATCAAAGCCAGGACAAGGTTGTAAACTGGAGGGATCGGCTTGTAAACATCCCTAAAGAACAAATTCAGAAAGTCCTGCAAAAATCATAAATATATATTTGGGTCAGATATTGATTTAATTGACTAAAAACCACTCTTGAGTCCTGAAGTTTCGAGAGTTACTGCTCAGCAAAAGGGGTAGGAGGGGTAGTTTGAGTGTCCTGAGGAGGTCATGGTATGTGGTCATGTTGGGTTCATACACAAACATGCCGGCATTGAAGTAGAGGGGAGGCTTGGGGCCTAACTCAGCAGGCCACTTGACCTTGTCTGGGCACTACTGGCAGTAACCAACCTTGTATTGTGGACTGTGGCTCCATGTTTTCTCACAGAAGCAATCCATCACTGCATAGAAATAGTTGTCCGGGAGATCAAAGAGGTGATCTATATTCTCAAACACTTGGATGTCTCCATCTAGGTAGATCATCTTGCTGTACTCCACAAACTGCAATTTCCATCGTAGCAAAACTTATAATTAGACTCCACTCACAAAGATATTGAAACTCATGCGGGTAGGAAAGAAGAACAAGAAATTTTGTTTCTTTAACAAAAAATTATGTCACCGTCAAGAATATTTTAGTGGTGGCAGACAATATTCTCTGTCAATTTCGTATACACTTTCACAGGAACAGCAAATATATATAACAAGAGGTGAAAAACAGGTCAAAGCAGAAGTAAAAAGATTGTTTGGTTGCACAAGCTGACAAAAGACAAGCTTGGCTTCCTTTTCAAATGAAGAGAGAGATTCAAAGGATTCAAATGGATATGTTTCTAGAAAAAACTTTTTCCACAATATCTGGATGAGGAACCGAGCCGACTAATCTACTTTTATTTGAGATAAAACCAAGCCTTATCTAGAACAGAGCACAGGCCCTTAAAACCCCGTAGCACGTGTCACAACCCCACACGCAATTTAACTAGCAGTGACATAAAGCAGAAAATACGTGTAAACCATGAAAAATTAGAAAATGAATTACTGCTAACAAAGCATGCATACCTCCCAAATACGAAGCTTGGAGTAATTGATAACGTAATATGCCATGGCAAACTGGGTTTGGTTCTCAGGTGGGTAAACCGGCTCAATCTCCTTCACTATGCAGCCCTGAGACACCAAAATGGGCACGTTCGGCAAGATTGCCACCACCAGTGGGTACATACTCTTTGCCTTTCTCAGGCCCTTTGCTAACCCAACCACACCTTTCACGTAGTCCTCGTTGCCGGCCAAGAACGTAACGTATGCCCTGGTGGGCATGCTGCCGGCCTTGGTTAGCCCGATGGTGGTGATGTCAGGAACCATTTGAAGTTGGTTTTTTGGAGAAATTAAGGATGATATGAACAAAGACTGATTGAACGGATTTGATCAGAAGGCTAGCTTTTAAAGTGTTTGGTAAGGAAGAAAACAGTTTATTTTTCTAGGAAAATGAAGAAAAAGGGTAATGAGGATGAGGTTTCGGAGTTGAGAAAAGAAAATGGTTTTGTTTGTTCGGATGATGAGAAAATGTGTTTGAGAAGAAAAGGTTTGTAGTCAGAGTGAGATGGATGTTTTGTGTGGAGGACTTGGAGCTTGGGGGTGGTGGGGGTTTATATAGGATTTTGGGTTGATTTGATTAGGTGTAATGTTGAAGATTATGGTAATTAAATAATAAATATTAAATATATTTCTTCTCGTGACTTGTCGGTAAGGAAGAGCTCGTGCTACCAATTAAACGGCATCGCTTAGACAAATGTGGTTCTAAAAAATTTATAATTCTACCCATGATGACTCTCGACGTTACTTTATAAATTGCAGTAAATTAATTACTTATTGTAAAATCCACCAATTGGTCCTAATAGTTTGACTACACTTCTCAATTTTAAGAATAATTTTTTTGGTTAATAAAAAAATCATAAAATAAAGTTAATGACAAAGAACCCAAGTCATGATAAATTGTATGATTTTTTGGTATAAGCGAAGTGTTAGAGATATAAAAGAATTACATAAAAGTAGATATACAAATTGACGTGATTTCATATAATTTGTTAGATCTATTTTACGATTAAAGTAATTTTACAATCTAACATACCATATTAAAATATATTACTTTATAAATTTACTTTTATATAATTCTTTTGTGGTTAGAGTATTTATCTAAAAAGAAGAAAAACAGTTTTAGGAATTCATGTATTTTGTTTAGGGTATTATAGTATTTTTCTTTTTTGAGGAATAGTAGAGTATCCTATTATTGGATTAGTATCTCTTTTATTTTCAAAATATAGGACATAGAGTACTGAATTATTAAATAGCATAAAAGAATTTCAATGACATTTGTTGCTGTCTATATGAATTTATCTAAAACATTAAATATTTAATAAATTTTATAAAAAACATTACTTCATAATGTATATATATTATTCACTCTGATAAAACCTCAATTAAACAAACAGATAGCGAATTTTATTTATTTATTTATTGAAGATATTTTAAACCTCATAATATATAAAAATATAAATATTGATAGATAGACAGTCTTATATATGAATCTCATAATTTTTATAAATATAAATTTTTTTTTAAAAAAAATACATATTTTACCGCTGCACGCGAAACTCCCACGAACTTAAGGCACGTAGAACGAAACTTCGACACGTGGCGTTCTCGTAGGTTGTCATTTTGTTTAAATTATATACAATGAATAATCCTGGTTTTGGTAAGCCAAATGTGCCGTAAAGTCAAAACGGTTAACTGTTAAGTAGGGTCCACAAATACATTTTTGCCACTTGTACTATGGAGGCAATGTGTCGGCTTATGATTCAGTGGACAGTGTCTCGCCACGTGGCTGAAACTTTTTTCTCTAGTTTTGTTAGTTGGTCTTAAAGGGTAGGTAACTTATTTAATAAAATAACTAAAAAAACTATATTTGTAGGGACAATGCAATAAATAAATTCGTTACATAAAAGGGATCACGTTGCATGAGTATTTTTTGACTTTGACTGAACCGACCAATTCACTTTGGATAATATTTTAGACTTTTTTTTTTAATTATTATTAAAACCTCCGAAATAGCTGTAATATGACCAGGGACAGTGTTTTTGAGAATATTCCATCATAATTCTTGGACTAGCATTGTATTTTATTTTAAATTAATTAATATTTCTTTTATTAACTTTTTTTTCTTTGAGAGTATTTTTTAAAATATTTCTTTCCTTTTTCACTTCTTAATTTGAGCCATTAATTCATACCCAAATCGCAAAAAATTCAACATTGAAAGGTAAGATATTAACAAATGTTTGATGAAGAAGAGGAAAGAAATCTCACTAACAGGGTATATTTTAAATGAAAATATATTTATTATGATGTGCAAGTATGGTCTATTCTTTTTAAGATCTATATAAAAAAAAGTGAGTAAATATAAGTTCTATATAAAAAAATTATTATTTTTTAATAGTGAATTTCACATTTTTTCAAAATAGATGTACTAATATTACATACTTTAAGATTGTATCTCATATTACAATTGAGGAAAAGAAATTATATTTATCATTCCTACACCATATACCTATTTTTATTTTTTTATTTATTTTGATATGTAGTATAAAAATAATAAATAAAATAACTCGTAAAAGAAAGTGAGAGAATGGTATTGAAAAGCATGGGGGCATGAATGACTCATGAAATTGCCATGGGCAGCGACTGAAGCCAAGGCAGCTATTTGTTGGAATGATTTAGGAGAAGCTATCTTTACAATTACTGATTTCATATGCAGTGTGAGTCCAAATTTAGGATAAGCCAATGCAACCTTGATGGTAGTGACTGAAGCAAAAAAAATAGGTCTGTAAAAAATATTATTAGAAGGGGATTCAAGCACCACAATAGAGGCAATATATCCAACCTTGCTGTTGTACAAGGAGCACGAATCCAATCATAGGCGACATCAATCATCATCTCACTTCTTTTAAAGAATGGAAAGTTAAGAAAATACATCGTTCATTAAATCGATGCGTGCACAACTTGGCGCAATGGACAGCGACGACGCAAGCTTACGGCAATATCCCTTTAATCCAAATTATTCCTTCTCTGCTGTCCTTTCATAGTAGAAAAAATCTACCTCTGTATAATTAAATGTCGGTCAAACAACTTATGATGTATTAATTTATTTGGTTTTATCTATAAAATATTAGACTTCTTGAGAAAAAAAATAAAAAAAAAAAAAAAGAAGAAGAAGAAATTGCCTCCTCGAGGACCTACTACATGGATTGGTGAAACAAATGCTCCTAAAATGTAACGTCCCTTGAGATAATAATTAAAAAAAAAAAAAAAGATAATCATGCTGTCATAAGTTCATAAGTTATAACTATAGGGCCACGTCTTATTGCCACCAAAAGAAAGAAAAATCAAGACGTGTAGATAGAGTAAGATTAGGTAGCAGATGGATTGAGATTCATTCATCTCATTTCAATATTTAAATATTATTAAAATAAAAATATTTTTTAATTTTAAGTTTTTAATATTTTCATTTAATCATTATCTAATTATTATAATTTTCTCAAACTTTTAAATTAAATATAAAATTCAAAATTTTCAAATTTCAAAATAAAATTTATATTCTAACAATATTTTAATTTTAGAATATTTTTATTCAATTTTTTTTCTATCATTTATCAAAACCTCATAAAATATCTAAACTCAAATCATTTTACTATTATTCATAAACTATTTAATTATTATTCACATATTTATTATCTCATCTCATTTTATATGTTTAACCAAACGAAGTCTTATAGTTTTTATCCGGTCTTTGTTAGTTGTTGTATCACATCCATCCTCAAAGATCACACTCAAATTCATGTGTAAGCTTAATGTCTCTTCAAGGGAGGGAGAGATAGACAGGAGTTTGTAAAATTGTTTGGATTCAGAATTCATCTCAACTCAACTCATCTCATCTCATCGTTATAATTTTTTCAAATTTTTAAACAAAATATAAGAAACAATTCACCTTTTTCAAATTTAAAAATAAAAATAATATTATAACAAAATTTTATTCAACTACTCTCAAATCTCAATTCAACTTATTATCAAAATCTCCCCTTGTGAATCTAATAATATCAACTCAACTCACTATTCTAATAATATTGTTGCGTTTGTGAATCTTCGGACAGTATTAAATACTGATCAATACTATGTAATTATATCCACTTTATGCTTCTATATCTATTATGCATGCTAGGCTCTCAAGTTTGGAAAAAAAATTCGAGAAGATCTTATTAATCTTGTTTATACTTCATTAATATTCATTAAATGTTGTTAGGCCCGTATCTATTATTTTAAATATGAAAATAAATTTAGTGTAAAAATCAATACCAGATTTTTAGCATTAAAGAAGGACCCATCAATGTAATATATTTTTTTTTTTATAATAAGAATTTCATTCCAGGCTTCAAAATAAAGTGCTTACAAATTAGAAAGATCTAGCCAAATATAGTGAGATAGAAAAGCAGGGAAAGACCCCATCCATATTTCCACATCTGAGATTGGCCCATGCATGTCTTGCCAGGAAATGAGCAACCTGATTCTCACCTCTAAGCACATGTTGAATTTGGTGATCTTCAAAATGACCTAGCAAATTCCTGACTTCCTTTAGTAAGTTACCTTGAATTGATAGTGAGTCTTCATTAGTAGACAGTGCTTCCACCATAAGTAAACTATGACTTTCCAACACAGCTTTCGTAACACCCAGATGCAAGCAGAATTGTAGACCTCGGAACATGGATAGCAACTCCACTGAATCTGGTTCATTGATCTTATGCTCAGCCTTAACTCACAGCCATAAGTACTTCCCCTTTCTCATTCCTTAATACAGCACCCACCCCAGTTTTCCGATGGTCGAAAAAAAGTGCAGCATCTACATTTAGCTTACAGTAACCTGGTGGGGGAGCCTGCCAACAACCTACTTTTTTCATAGCAAAGCTTTGAACAACATCTGCTGGGAAAGTCGGTATCTTCAAGTTGATAGCATGGTTTGCAGTCGTTATGGGATCCAACAGAAAGTGTTCAAAAATCCACTTGTTTCTCCTGTACCAAAAAGCCCATGCAATTAAGAAAAACCTGTCCAGTAAACCTTGCTCCCCTCTATGTAATAAAAACATAACTACATCAATTATTGAGTTCATGTCATGCAAATTTGATAAGACAGGCAGCAACGTTCCCCATGCAACTCTAATGTCAAGGCACTTCAACACAGCATGAGATGCATCCTCAGTAGGATAATTGCAGAGATCACATGCAGTGCTTTCAACAACTCTCCTCTTCAACAGGTTCTGTTTTGATGGAAGACTTTCCATACAAGCTCTCCAAGCAAACACTCTAACCTTGCTAGGAACCCTCATTTTCCAAATAGCTTTCCACATCTTCCGCTTGTCATTTGCACTTGAACTCTCAGCAACATCTTGATGAAACAGAGAGTTGAAAAATCTGTAACCACTTCTCACACTATAGGCCCCATTCTTCTCATACCTCCACATCCACACATCTTCATGTTGACCCGGGCTGAGGAGGATCCTCATAATATCAGAAACTATCTTTGGATTGAAGAGAGCTCGAACTCGTGAGATATCCCACCAGCCTGTTTCAGTATTTATTAGAGAATCTACCTTTGCTGAGAGATCCTTTTCTTCACTACCATCTGACTCCATAAGTAAAGATTGATGACCAGCCACCCAATTATCTTGCCATATACGAGCAGTAGCCCCATCCCCAATCCTCCATTGACACCCTTTAATCAACAAACTCCTAGCTTCCCAAATTCCTTTCCAAGTATAGGATGAGTTATGACCCATATTAGACTCAAAAAAAGAAGTACATGGGAAATATCGTGCCTTGAGCAGTTTATGGACTAAGGAATCTTTATGTTTAAGTAACCTCCAAGCTTGTTTGGCTAGTAAAGCCATATTAAAAACCTTGAGATTTCTAAATCTCAATCTCATTCCACCCCTATACTTAGAAACACACAATTTATCCCATGCTACCCAATGAATTCTCCTCTCATCATCTCTTTGTCCCCACCAAAATTGAGCCATCATCTTTTCTAGGTCTCTACACAAAGTAATGGGCAGCTTGAAACAGCTCATAGCAAAGGCTGGGATAGAACAAGCAACAACCTTGATTAAGATTTCACGGCCCCCTTGATTAACATTTTCTACAAGAAGCTATACAAGAGCTTGGCAGATGGAAAACCGAACAAGAGATCAAGCAAACGGAAATTCAAATATTATCTAGATAATTAGGAAATTCAACAAAAAACAGCAACAAATGCACCAATGATCACAAACGGAAATCAAAATATTGAAATTGAATATTATCAAAGGGATCAAGCAAACACTTGGGACTAGTACTGGGAATGACAATCAACATATAGAGTTGGTAAAAAAACATCAAAGAAACGTTAGAAAGCATGAAGCCTTCCTTATCAAAAGCGGAGTGTTGTATCTACAGGATTAGCATATATCAATATATATATAGGGCCTTTCCACCATGGCAGCAAAAGATTAAAAACCATGGAAAAGTTGAAAGTGAATACTATAAGAAATTCTTGCAGCGCATTGACTCCTAAGTTGAGAGTTTAGTAAACACTATAAAGAAGCATGAGAAGGTGTACGTCGCTGTTATACAGAACGCATCCAGCTGATTCAAGATGCTTCACTACGTCTGATGCTACACTAGAATCTTCTGGAATTACTTAAACTAGGTTGGTGCCTACCCCAGGTTGAAATATTATGACATACAAAATGTAAGAAACTCTGTTTGTAATGTGCAATGAATCCCAATGCACGCCAACTGCTTGAGAATATTCTCAAGTTTGTTAGGATCTTGTGTGTATATATACTTCCTGTACAAAACTATCGAATTAATAAGAACTACAAATATTTCAAAAAATTTTCCAAATGTGTATATATACTCTTTCTCAAGCCATAGCATCCCGCACTTCTCGTGACCTCTAGGTTACTCTTGAAACAATGTTCACTTCCAATCTCAAGCAAAAATTTTCCAAATTCATCATCAGCTTACAAATTCCAAAAAATGTGCTCTCTCCGTAACTGACTATTATCGCAAAGTTCGCCTTCACTCCGACACCATGACAGCCACTGGTGAGCCACTCCGCGACTCGAAAGTCGTTTCCTATTAACTAAATGGTCTCAACTCTGACTATGAATCATTTGTTGTCTCTGTTACTACCAGATCCATTCCTATAAGTTCAGCTGAACTATTTAACCTCCTTCTCACATTTGAAAGTCGTGTTTCCGTCACCTCCATCCAACACGGTCTTCTTCCTACTCCCTATCAATCTCATTACCCCATTCACTAATCACAGTGGTAGCCGTGGTGGTCGAAACAGCTATCGTTGGGGCCAAAATACTAGCCGTGGTGGTCACTCTCGTGGTGGCTGCTTAACTCAAGCTTTTCAATCCTCTTTACAGTAGCTCAACAAACCAACCTGTCAAGTCTGCAATAAGGTTGGTCATGTTGCCTTGCAATGCTATCATCGCTTCTACCAAGCTTACCAATTTGAGCCCCCACAATCTCTCTCTGCTCACTACTCCAGTTCTCAGTCTCTCTCCAATCTTCAGTGGTACCCTGACTCAGCTGCAACGAACCACCTCACCTCAGATCTCCAAAACTTAAATCTCTCCATGGAACCATACCTTGGTCCTGAACAAATTCGAGTCGGCGACGACACTGGACTCTTAATAACACACATTGGTGATTCTCAAATCTCTACTCCCACTTCTAATTTTTTCCTTCGAAAATTATCGTGTTCCTCACAACACCAAATCTAGTTTCTGTCCAACAATTTTGCCGTGACAACTCTGTGTTCTTTGAGTTTCATGAGTCTAATTTTCTTGTGAAAGACAAAAGTACGAGAACTCAGTTATTCTGAGGACCGGCACATAATGGCCTCTACTTGTTTCCTCCTCCAGTCTCCTCAAAGCCAGCCCCTGTCACTCTACTTGGTGAATGAACCACTGTCGCTCACTGGCATCATTGCCTGGGTCATCCAAATCTTTGACTTGTTTCACAAGTTCTGCGCACCAAGTGCTTGCCAATTATCCCATCTCAACCTGATTTTTTCTGTTCTACTTGTCCTCTTGCCCAGTGTCGCCAATTACCGTTTAAATCTTCTGTTAATCGGTCCTAAGGACCTTTGCAATTAATTTTTGTGGATGTTTGGGTCCATCCCCTTATATATCATGAGATGATTTCCGTTATTATATTGATGATTATAGTCATTACACTTGGTTTTATCCTCTTGCGTCAAATGGTGATACACATCCATTTTTCTTTCCTTCCAAACACATATTGAACATTTATTCAATACTAAAATCAAAAGTGTTCAAAGTGATTGGGCCGGAGAATTTCAACCCCTCACCCAGAGAATCTCAAGGAATTCCTCACCATCTCACTCATTCTCACACTCACCAACAAAATAGCGTGGTCGAGAGAAAGCATCGTCATTAGTTGAAACGGGCCTTGCCTTTTTAGCAGCGGCTTGTCTTCCCTATAAATTTTGGGCCAATGCATTCCAAACTACAACTACTTAATTAATTTTCTTCCCTCTCCATCCTTTAAAAACAAATATCCCATTATCTTCTCTATAACCAAGAACCCAATTACTCTTTAAAGTTTTTGGATCCGAATGTTAGCCCAATCTTCGGCCCTACAATAATCATAAAATAAATTTTCAATCACTCCCTTGTTTTTTTCTTGGTTATAATCCCTCTCATAAACATTATAAATGTTTTCACCTTCCATCAAACAGAATGTACATCTCTCGTGATGTACTTTTTAAGGAAAATTCATTCCCTTATGCCCTACAAATTCTGAACCCACGCACACCATCTTACCTGTTTCTCCACATCTATTCTTGGCCCATCGTCGATTTCCACACAAAATAGCCCATCCTCACACCCTAGTCCAATTATCACATCCAGCCCTTCCTCTCTATCTCCATCTTCTTCTTCAACCTCAACTTTGATGATTGCATCTGTAAGACCCACCTCGACATCTCACTCTTCTTCACCTTCTCCCACCTCTAATCCACCATCAATCCCACCCCAATCTCCTATTGTTACTCGATCCTAGACCAACTCCTCTCGCCCCAAATTGTTTTATGATGGTCAAATCCCCTACCCTCCACCTCACCACTGCCTCAACTCCTCTATTGAAATCTCTGAAGAACCCACTTCCTACACCATTGCTTCTCGGTTTCCTAAGTGGTTAAATGCAATGACCTGTGAATTTTAGGCCTTGATTCAGAGTCGAACATGGACTCTAGTTTCCCTACCCCTTCCACTAACATTGTTGGTTGCAGGTGAGCTTTCTGCACGAAGCATCGCGCCAACGACACTATTGAACGATGCAAGGCACGTCTCATTGTCAAAGGTTTTCATCAACAGTAGGGCATTGACTATTTCGAGACTTTTTAGGCTAGGTTTGGGTACTAAGAGTACTTCATGTACTCTCAGAATATCTCACTACTATTTATTATTTTATTATTATCTTTCACCTATTTTTTACTATTATTCAATATTTTATTATTACTTTTTCATTACGTTTTCACTACTATTCACATAATACCTGAGGTACTCTCACTACCCACTATAGTCTAACCCACCATGATTCGGTTAGCTCTCTCTCACCGTTTCTAATGGCTAGTCCCTTCTTCAACTTGATATTCAGAAAGCATGTCTTCATGGCGATCTCACTAAAACTATGTACATGCCACAACCTTTCTTTACAACAATGGGTTGCTTCAAATCTCATTGCAAGCAAGAATCCCATCTTGGATTATGGATCCCCAGTGCCGAGCAACATTAACCAATATATGAACTCCACGAGGTTGATCTTCTCAAAACAACTGCCGAGGTCGTGGAAATATTGAATCTCATGATGTCAATCACTTTCTTAGTTGCAAAGCTTGCAATGCTCATGTAACCTCAAGAAAACTTTAATGTGTTTTGGATGGATGCTTGAAATAAGGCATCATATGAATCATTTGGTGATATTATAACGTTTGACATAATGTATTTTTCTTTTTGTATATCTGTAACATACTAGTCTTGGATTTATGGCATATAAGTAAATCTTCTAGTCTTGGAACTTTTGAAGGACTATGACTGCAATATTAACTACTATCCTGGTAAAGCAAACGCCGTAGCATATGCACTTAGTTGAAAGTCATCCTCTGGCACCCTCGCTACGGTGTTTACTCCTCAGAAGCATATACTACTAGACATGGAGCGAGGAGGCATTGAGGTAATCCAGGACACTCAATCTAAGATGAATAGTTTGACCCTAGGTTCAACATTGATAGATCAAATTAAGCCCGCCCGAACAAGTGATACAAAATTGATGAAGATTAAAGAAAAAGTAGCAAAGGGTAAAAGACTTGATTATCTAGTATCAAGTCATGGCACCTTGAGATTTAGGGGAAGATTATGTGTACATAATGATAGAGTAATCAAAGATTTGATTTTGAGAGAAGCTCATCGTTCACTCTACACAGTACATCCGGGGAGCACCAAGATGTATCGGGATCTAAAACAACACTATAGGTGGAGTGGGATGAAACGAGAGATAGTGACATATGTAGCACAGTGTCTGACATGTCAACAAGTCAAAGCAAAGCATCAGAGACCCTCAGGTATACTTCAGCCACTTCCTATACTAGTGTTGACTTGGGATGAGATCAGGATGAACTTTGTTTCAGGGTTTCCGAAGGCATTAGGAGGTCAAGATGCAGCATGGGTGATTGTTGATCGACTATCAAAATCAGCCCATTTTATTCCTATTCAGATGACGTACTCCGTGGATAGACTGGCAGAATTACATGTTAGAGAGATTGTCATATTACATGGGATACCATCTAAGATCATCTCTGACAGTGATACCCGTTTCACTTCAGTTTTTTGGAGGAAGGTACAGAAGGAGATGGGAACTCAACTGACTTACAGCACGGCATTTCATCCTCAGACAGATGGTCAATCAAAGAGGACAATTCAGATCCTAGAAGATATGCTTAGAGCATGCGTGATGGAATTTAAAGGTAATTGGATTAAGTATCTACCCCTTATTGAGTTCACATATAATAATAGTTACCAAGAAAGTATTCAGGCAGTGTCGTAAGAAGTTCTCTATGGATGTAAATGTAGGTTGCCCCTCTACTGGGATGAAGTAGGAGAGCGGAGGATATTGGGACAAGAAATTAAACAAGACATGTGTGAGAAAATATCAATTATTAGAAAGAAGCTCGCCATAGCACAAGAGCGACAGAAGAAATATGCGAACCAACGACGACGAGAATTAGAATTTGATATAGAAGATAAAGTACTCTTGAAGGTTGCACCGATGAAAGGGATACTGCGTTTTGGTAAAAAGGGAAAGCTAAGCCCGAGGTACATAGGCCCTTTTGAGATCTTAGAAAGAATAGGTGTTGCAGCCTACGGACTAGCACTTCCACCTCACCTGTTAGTAGTGCACAACGTGTTTCATGTCTCTATGTTATGGAAGTATGCCCCGGATCCCACACATGTTTTGGAGTATGAGCCTCTTTAGATTCGAGACGACCTCAGCTATGAAGAAATTCTAGTGAGAATATTAGCACAGAAGGTCCAAGTGCTACGACACAGAACTATTCAAATGATCAAAGTACTTTGGAGTCACCACAGCGAGAGAGAAGCCACTTGGGAACACTAGGAAGACACGAGAGAGAAATACCCTGACTTATTTAAATGAGGTACGTTCTATCTCGAGGACGAGATTTTCTTTTAAGGGGGGAGATTTGTAACATACTAATATTGGATTTAGGGCATATAAGTAAATCTTCTAGTTAAATTTTTTCTATTATTATTATTATTATAGTTTTATCAGATTTTATATTGATTATTTTAATAATTTCTATTATAACTTTTTTGTTTGAAATTACTAGGGTTTTGTGTTATTTTTTTAATTCTAATAACTATTACTAGATTTTATCAGATTTTACGAATTTTAGTTTGAATTCAATTCTTAGTTCCTCCTATCTCCACCGAACCTCATCTATTGATTTTAGCCCCTGAAATAAACACTATAAACCTCCAAACTCATACGTCTTTCAGTATTAGTTGTTAACATTCTAGTGGAAACCGACTCTGATGATGAGCAATTTCTCCACTCCGCACGTCTCCACTCCCATGCACATGCACGTCTCTACTCTTCTAGGTTTCCTTTTATTTTTTTTCTCAATCTTCTACATTTATAAATTTCTTTTACCCCTTATACGAGAAGAGAAAACTCGAAGCCATGAGCCACCCCATTGCTGAACTCCTCCACACCATGAGCCTTCCCCCACTCTCAACCACCGTGCAAGGCCAAAAGCCTCCCAAACACAGTAAGCCTCAGACCCACCCTCTTCACGGAACCATTTTTGGTGAACCTCTATTTTCCACGTCCAAAAACAGAGCCGTCGCCCCTCCTCCACGGTAGCCACCTCAAGAGATGCCGAACTACCTCTCTGACGACACAGAGTTTGCCGGCCATCTTTTTTTGTCGCACCCACTCCCTTCCGGTAAGCCCTCGACCGCCGCCAACCTCCTCTCCCTCTCGGTTGTTTTCGGTTTAATAGAATTCTCCCTCTTTAATTGTCGCTTTCTCTCTCGGCGTCACACCTCCCTGCCTAGAGGACCACCCAATCGCGCCGCCGTGACCCCTGCCAGCCACCCAGAGCCACTGCACATCAACTTCTTCTTTCGCCGAGTCCCCTACCTCGCATGCCTCTAGTCGTTGCTCCTTGTTCTCTTCACAATATAAGTTGCTTCTAGGTCTTAATTTACTAAGTGCAGTGAGATTACTTTTACGTCCTTTTAATCCCTTCCCATAGTATCTTGAAGGAGTGTTTTAAGTATAATTATATTTATCACCTTAGGTTTAAGTATATGTTAATTATTAATATTATTAGCATGTCATTTTAATTGAAGTTGAGTTTAATATTTCAAGTTGAGCTTAATTTTATTAAATAAATATATTAGTCAAATGCTCATTTTATAAGAAAGTATTGAAAGAATTTGAAATATGTTTTAAAATATATTATTGAGCCTAATATTTTGTTAATATTCCTTTGTCTATTTAGTAGAATTTTAATAAATTATTATGTTAAGAATATTAAACAATATTAATATTTATTAAGTTTCTTATAAGATTTAATAATTTTGTTAAGAAAGGAAACACATTTTAAGAATTGAGGTTTTTATTACTTATTTTAATAGAATTGATCATATCTCAAAGTATTATACTAAGTTATATTTTGAAAGTGAGAATATGCTATTAGTATTGTAAATAATTTAAGATATCAGTATTTATTGATGTTTGTGATAAACAAAATATTTATTTGATTATGTTCTATGATGTGGATTTAATTTAGTAGGATATTTGTACATATTGTTCCCAAACAGATTTAGTGATAGTTACTATTGCATATAAGTGTCGAGTTACGAAGTGATATTCAAAAAGAAGCGCAGCGAAGTAAGTAATTTGATCACAAATTAGGATCATCACAGTTCAGCTTATATATAAGTATTATTCAAGTCAATTCATTTTTAGCCATTATTTATGCATCACTCATGTCATATGCAAACATGTCATCGAGCATAGCATACGATTATATCATTCCACATCATGTTTAAATTCAAAAATTATAATTATGTATGTAATATGTCATACATCTCATGTGTATAAAACACATAACCTATCTTAAGTTCAAGTATAAGATAAGATGAGATCAGTTAATTAGATGGTCATTTAGATACATGGTACCAATGCAATTCAGTTTCAGGGTGGATGTGCAAGTCACAGGCTCAAGCGTGTTCCACCATAGTATGTCAAAATACTATTAGTGGCTCCCCTTGCAGCCGTGGGACTTGGGGCCGGTGCACAACCTCGCACATAGGGTTAAGTGTGTTGGCCAGTCAGATAAATCAGTTAAATCAGATAAATTAGTCAGATCAATAAGTTAATTCAGTTAAATCAGTCATGCATAGCATAAACATCAGTATGAAGAGTCATGAATTTAAACTCTCAGCATGAAAACTTTTATGAAAGCCTTATATTTATTATGTTTACGTTGTGATGGATTTCTTGCTGAGTCTTCGACTCATTTTAATTTGTTTTCATGTTTTTAAGCACCTAGGTGAAGATAATTAATACGAGCAGACAGACCAGGATTAGAAGGAGCAGTTAATTTTAGTTTCAGACTTTTTAAAATAAAATTTACTTTTATGACATGAAGTTATTCAGTTTATTCATTTAATATTTTTGGAAGACATTTTATTAGAAATTTTTCTACAAAATAAATTCCTAATTTCATTTATGAATTATGAGATCTCTTGTCGGGTTTATTTTATAACAAATACGTGACACTTCTAGTTTATGGGAATGGGGTGTTACAGTATCTTACCCATTTATCTCTGATTAAATTCAATAAAAAAAAAGATGGTGTTTCGTGTGAAGAAAATCTTCTTTTTTTTTTTTTTTTTGTGTGTGGTTATTAATGTCAGTTATAATTTCTGAATCTCAGATTTTGGAGGGGCTTGTTAGAATCTTCAAAATCCCCTTCTAGGCATGTGGTAGATCGTGTTAGATGTCCAAATCTTGACTGACATTCTCTTCTATAAGAGGCTCGTTTCTAAAGTTATTTGGCCTACAGGTTGTATATAGAAATAAATCTTATGTATCAAACTGTTTAAAGAGGCTACAACTCACCCATTCCTTTATAAATATTCTACCTCGTAATTAGCATAGCCAAAACTAAAAATGCTTCTCATTTTAGTTGATGAAAACTACCAAAGTGCATAGCCGAGCTACCCTCTGCTGCATGGTAGTGGATTCTTTACTTCCCTAGTGCACTAACCACATGGTAATTAATTATTATTATGGTAATTAATTAATTAAATACACTATCCACATGGTAGAGTTGAGAAATTATAAAGTGTTAATTAAATACATTAATAGATAGGGTCTTTTAGCTGCAAAAGAATCTGTCAAATGGTTAACTTATGTATCTATCCAAATGGTATATTTTAGATTGCAACATTTTAGATACTTCATTTATTAGATACAGATTTGCCATGTCATGTTTATTATTGACCAAATGCCTACAATAAATACTCACAGGTTTGGTATCCATTACCATGCAGAAAATCTAAGAGATTTGCACTTTTATACCAAGAGCAAGGTTATAGTAGAGGATTTGCTCTCTCTCTCTCTCTCTCTCTCTCTCTCTCTCTCTCTCTCTCTCTCTCTCTCTCTCTCTCTCTCTCCCTGCCTTTTATATGGATTTAGAACCCATATCATGAAATATTCAACCAATTTAGTATAGTGAACTTGACTTCATTGGATTTCCAGATTTTTTTTTTTTTAAATCAACTTACAACATGAATTCATGGGTTCAATTCTCTATAGTCACCATCATTATACAATCATATTTACAGAATATTTTTTCTTTTTCGTTTGTGTTTAGTTGCTAGTGATTTTGGTCTTTTTTTAGTGTATCTTAGGATATATGGGAAGCACAATTACTAGATCATGAAATGGCGAAGCCCATATGCATATGACTGTTCATTCGACCTGACCTGACTCGAGAAGGCACACTTCCAACCCAACCCGATCATGTAGCATTCCGTTTGGCCGATTAGCTGACCCAAAAGTATGTCGGGAAATCGGGTATTCCGACCAGACCTTTTTTTTTAATTTATAAAAAAATAATAATAATAATTTATTTATGTGTGGTAATAATCTAAAAAAATTTGATTACCATTTTATACAAAAATTTGAATACATAAAACAAAATCAATATACAAATTAAGAAATCACTTAAAAGTTAGCATAAGTATAAAAAAAAGTAATAATAATAAGAAAAAGAAGAAGAATGATTGAAAACATACTAAGGCCTCGTTTTTTTTCACAGCTATTCTCAATTTATCTATTTTTATCTCATCTAATCATTACAATTTTTTTAAATTTTTATACAAAATAAAATAAACAATTCAACTTTTTTAAATTATAAAATAAAAATAAGATTAAAAAAATATACTTTAATAATATTTTATTTAATTTTTAATTTTTAATTTTAATCTTAACTAAACTTATCTTATCTTAATTTATCTACAAAAATAAAGGAGAACTTAGAGACATACATACCGCCAAACAGATATAAGGTACAAGGGAGCACGTATTTTTTTTAGAAATAATTTGTACAAGTCTCAAATAGACAAGTCTCATACAAGTCCTTGTAAAAAGGTAGACCTCACCTTAAAAATGTGTAAAAAAAAATTATTTTTTATTAGTAGAACTCATTATTTTATAAAATATTTATATAAAATTTGTCCATTTAAGATTTGTATTTAGTATTATTTTTTATTTTACCATAAATTATAAACTCTTGCTTTTTGGCAAGTTGGGATAAGGGTATTAAATTATGACATTCTTTTTGGACGTACGGGGCCCACATGCACGAAACTCATTATATATAGTTGTAACTTGTGTGTCAGAGATTACAAAAACATTGATGTTGCTTTATGAAGAGCGTTGAAAGTTCGTGTAACGGGTAATGACCAATATCGAACCATTTCATATGGAAAAATGCGGAAGCTGAATTCATTTCCCGTTTAACGTTTCGGGTCGGTTAAATATGATCGGGTCGGGTTGGTTCCACGGCTTATTTGTTCAGCCCTACTGATATGCAATTGCTTGTGGGTCACTCCTTTTGCTGTTATTCTTAAAATGTTGAACTGGTTTAGAGTCTTTTTAGGGCATATATAAATATATATATATATATATATATCCGTTGGAGCTTATGGGTTATCATTTGAGTTAAGGAGATCATGTGTTTTGGTAAGATTAGTAGCTCATAGCTTTGGATCATTTTTTATTATGTAAAAAGAATATTAGTGCAATCTCTAGTGTAAGGTAAAATTGTGAAACCTGTAAAACTTGGACTAGTATGATCTTGTTATTCTAATTTGGGTACAAGTTAAGAATTATAAATTTGTAGATGGATACCAATTTAGGATGTTTTTCTTGAGTAGAAAAGATTGTTAATAAAATTGAATTACGGACATATTTATTAGGAATCAATAAAAGCTTAACAGATATTTACATTCCTACAATCAGTTTTCTGTTAATCTATTGTTTTGCTAAAGCCTTTTAGGATCATTCCTGGCAACTAATGTTCAAGAAGTTTTTTTAAGCTAATTATTGTATGGTAATTGAGGTGCATTTATATGTGGCTCAAAATGTCCAAGGAGGTGTAACATTTTCATATGTTTTTGGGTAAGTTTTATTAAACCTTGTTGAGCTACAACAAATCTACAAGTTTCAATAGGCTCATATTTGCCTGACTTAGTGAATTTCTTACTTGGTTGCTTATTTTGCTAATGGTTATTTATCAAATTTAGTATAATTTGAGTTGTAAGATTTAAAATTTAAAATTTATTTTTGAAATCAAGTTATGTCACGTGTGAATGGTATATATGTAGTGTAAAAATTTTTAAATATAAAAAAATAATGTTTCACGAGTAATATAAATAATATGACATAATGTTCTTAATATATATATATATAAATTAATCAGAAAACGTGGCCATCCAATTCTTATCACAGGAGACCAAGGCCAACATGTTTGTTTCTGGGGCTACCAGACTGATGTTAAGATATTTTCATAATGATAAGTCAGCACACGTGTGATGCCATGATAGGTCTTGAGTTTAGATAAGGTTGTTAATATTAATGGTTGGTCGTCCCGCCGTGATAGGCCGTGAAATCAAGGAAACGTCAAATAATGATAAAACTGTGTACGTTCTTGATCGTTGACTTAGTGGACTATAAACAACGAGTCTACGACTTTTGTGGAAACAAAAAAAGAAGAGAGGTCGACGAGCTTCATTGTGATCTCCTCGCTTCATCAGGTGATCTTACTGAGAAGTTAGAGACGGTGCGCGCGCGGCGACCAAAACCGAAAGCGTTTGTTTGTTTGGGTAAGCAAAACATTCACCATCAGCTTCTTTTTTCTCTCTTTTTTAATCTGTTCCATAATATTCTGTTTTATTTATTTTTTTTATTCAATTATTCACAATAGGTAACCCAACATGTGAAATATTTAATTAAATGAGATTAAAATGTAGAGTTAATTAAGATTCGAACTCAAGACCTAATTTACTCTGATACCATATAAAATCTTCACTTATTCTAAAAACTTAAATTCATAGAAAAATATAAATTTTATTATTTATTTTATATATTAATATAAATAAAATAAAATAAAATAATTTCAGTATCCAAACGTTCCCAACATTTGATAGTGGATGGTCTCGATACTGGTGTTAGTGCCACCCTAAATTTATTTCTTAATGAGGTACCACTAGTGATGCTGTGAAAGGTTAAGTACGACTTTTGTGCAACAAAAGAAAAAAAAAATGGGTGAAAGGAGGTGAGCTTCGTTGTCTCAGTTTGATCACTGGCTTCATCGGTTCTGTATCTGGGAGAAGTTAGAGACATACGGAGGCGCTACCAAAAGCGAAAGCGTTTGTTTGGGTAAGCAAAACACTACTCACTATCACTATCGTAATCTCGATCTGTAACATCAATTATCTTTTATTTTAATCACTAATTACTTTGATTTTGTAATTATCATCAGACTACTCATCTAATCTCATCATGATCTAATGATCTCATCAGGATGATCAGATCACACCCAATTGAAGTTAGTCTTAATAATTAGCCCCGTCTATATGGGTCTATTTCCATGCATATATGCTATGATCTGGACCTCTAATTTGTTTTGAATAAATTGATATTAATTTATTAGGATATAGACATTAATTTTTATGTGTACTATAAATAATATATAGTATGAAATAGTTAATTCTATTGTAGTCAGTACGTACTCTTCTTTGTGTAAGTTGCTGCAGGCAGGAAGCTGGAAGCCAAATAATTATATAAGAAGCTTAATTGTGAGATGGAAAAATCAAGAATTCAACAAAAAGTGGCAACTACTACTTCAGTACTCACAAATGCAAATCAAAATGCTGAAGAAATTCATCAAATATTAGATCAGGAAGCTGCAAACACTTTGAGTCGTGGAAATCAACATAGAGAGTTGGTAATTAGCATCAAAGAAATGGTTGAAAGCCGCTTGGACCCTCTCCCTTATCATCAAACGATCGAGTACTGCTGTATCTACAGGATTCCAGTTAGTCTTCTCAAACTGAATGAAGAAGCCTACACTCCTCAGGTTATATCGATAGGACCGTTCCACCATGGCACCAAAAGATTAGAAACCATGGAAAAGTTGAAACTGAAATATTTTCAGAGATTCCTGCAGCAGACTGACTTCAACGTGGAGATTTTAGTAAACGCCATAAAGCTGCATGAAGAAAGTGTGCGTAGTTGTTACGCAGAAACCATCAAGTTTAGCAGTGACGATTTCGTTAAACTAATTTTGGTTGATGGGATCTTTATAATTGAATTTTTCTACGGATTGATATGGTTCAAAGGATCAAATAGTGTTATTCGTCAGAACAATATACTGTTAAACCCAATATCTTGGCACGCAATTACGTTGGACTTGCAGTTACTTGAAAATCAACTTCCTTTCTTTGCTCTTGAGATATTATTCAGCCTTGCATATGCATCGGATGATGAGCATCCTTCCTTCACTTCACTTGCAATTAAGGTTTTTGAGATTGAGGACATTAGAGATCAGGAATTTTCAGGAAATCTTGGAGATCAGCAACCAATTAGACACTTTGTTGATTTGACTAAAGCATTTTTTCTTCCATCATCCAGAAAGCTTTTGTCACCAAATGAAAATAATGATCTTGCTAGATCAGCTGATCATTTATATACTGTAAGCCATTTGTATGAGGCTGGAGTGAAGTTTAACGTGAGATCATGCAAATGCTTGCTTGACCTAACAAGACACTATGTTGATTTGGCCAGAGCATTTTTCCATCCATCATCCAGAAAGCTGCTAGTGACACTGCATGAAAGTAATGATCTTCCTTGTGCTGATCATTTATATTCTGCAAGCCAGTTGTACGAGGCTGGAGTGAAGTTTAAAGTGAGCTCAAGCAAATGCTTACTTGACCTAAAATTCACCAACGGAACTTTGGAAATTCCAAGCATTTATCTTGATAACGAGACAGAGACTACTTATCGAAACATCCTAGCATTTGAGCAATGCCATTATCCACATGATTCACATTTTACAGACTACATTGTGCTATTGAGTTTCCTAATCAACACTCCCAAAGATGCAGACTTACTTATTAGAAAAGGAATCATCATTAATTGGCTTGCAAACAGCAATTCAGTGGCATCTTTTATCAATAATCTGGGGACGAATATTGTATATTATAGCCGGAAATCTGCTTATTGTGGTTTGTTTCGAGATTTGAATGCATTCTATAGGAACACTAAGCATACTTGGAAGGCTACCTTGAAACGTGATTATTTCGGCACTCCTTGGAAAATAACTTCTACTGCAGCTGCTATTACCTTCTTGCTGCTCACTCTCGTACAAACTATATGCTCCATCATCCAATTTGTGAAGATGTGAAGAAGCTTTGTGCATGAAATTCTGGTAGGACATCACATTTTATTTTACTCCTCTCGTTTAGAAGTTAATTTGTTAGATTGCTAGCAACAGCTTGGAAAATTTGAACATAACATGCACAAAGATAAGTGCTACTTGAAATAATATGCCTTATCATGACTTTCTTTTTCTATTAATACAGAGCCTTAGCTCTGAATGTTGTATAAATACCCCCGCTTTACAAAACATTTACTGCACTAATATCTTCTAACTTCCCACATCTTCATTCTTTACTCTGTTGTTCATTTGCTGAGTTACAGATTGCTCTGTGATTTTCCAAACAACCCCCCCCCTCCCCCTGGCATTTGCTAGAACCACACGAGAGGCCTTGGATTCTATGATGATTTCTTTGTTGCTAAGTTGTGTTTTCTTCATTACTTACTCGGACAAGTTCTATAGCTACCAATGTGTACAAACGGTTTGATGAAATGCCTAAACCCAAGGCCGTGTACAACATACGCTCAGAATAAACAAACTCATAGCTCGATCTTCTCCCATCTGTGATTTACATGATGTCTGGTGAATTGTGTGATGTCAATGTTGTCTTTGCAATCAAGTTCGGTCAAAGAGGATTTAGACTTAGTTCAATTATTAAATTGTTAAATTGTTTTTTTTTTTTTTTTTTGCAGGAGCACGTATATGGGCTGAGAATGGATAAAAGCAATAGGAGATTAATTAGCTAGTGATAGATCATAACATGAATTTCATGCAACAAGAGTGAAGGTCATGCTAGCTATCAACCTGATGGATTCGAATGAAGTGATTTGTGTGTCTTTGTTTCCTATTAACATACAATTTTATAGCTTTGTTATTATTGATATTGTTGGAATAATGGGCTTGTCTTCATGAGAATTTATTTATATTTGCTCTCATAAGTAATTATCTAGTTATATTTCTATATAATAAATTCTTTTTTATTGTCAATTACGGAACAGAGAAAATTACATTTGAACATAAAAAGTGAGGCCATTCAAATATTGGCTAAAAACCATTCGATTGTTTATTTTAATTTGATTAAGTTTTAATAATAGAATGTTTAGTTGTAAAAATAATCGAAAAATTACAATATATATTTGCATAAAGATTTGGGGATCAAATGATTATTATTTTTTTTTTTTGTTTTAAAATAGAATTATTGGTGTTCGAACAATTATTAGGGCTAAAGAAATTTCGTCTCAAAAAATTATATTTGAATGTTATTGTTGCCGTTTGAACACATATTAAGGACAAAAAATATTTCATCCCAAAAATTTCATCCCAAACAAAGTATTCATAATTTTCATTCATAATTGTTCAAAGGGAAACAAATATTATAAGACTTCCTTTAATTTTCCATTTTTGTTGAACAACCAAGTAGCGGGCGTAGACCGGACCAAGCCCGGTGAGAACCCAAGGCCTTAAAGTTATTTGGCTTTCTCAGTTCTCAGTGGAGTCTCCACTGAGATTTATGCTTGGTCCCGCATCCACCTGCTACAATGAGTAATGCTGTGATATCAACGAAACGTCAAATAATGATAAAACTCAGTACGTTCTTGATCGTTGAGTACTCAGTCCATGCAGTACTCTAAACTACGAGTCTACGACTTTTGTGGAAACAAAAAAGAACAGAGACGAGCTTTTCATTGTCATCTCCTCGCTTCATCAGTTGATCTTACTGAGAAGTTCGAGATGGTGCGCGCACGCGGCGGCCAAAACCGAAAGCGTTTGGTTTGGGTAAGCAAAACATTCATCATCACCTTCTTTTTCTTTCTTTCTTATTTTGTTCCATAATTCTCCTATTTTTATAGCTTATAGTATTGAGAATCATTTATTATTTTACTCAGTTGTTCACCCAAGTTAGTCTTGAGCCACGCCTATATGGATAATCTATCTATATATATATGGGTTAATTATTTCAATGCCTTTTCTAACCGTAATCTAATTCCAAATGAAAAGTGCTACAATCACAAATTAATAGGTTCCATAAAAATTAATTCACAGACTGACATGACATTATATGATACGTTGGATCTACTTTATAATAAAAATAATTTTATAATCTGATGTACCAACCAAATCACATCAATTAATTTGTGAGTTTACTTTTATATGATTCATTTGTCGTCAAAGCATTTCTTGTTCCATATATGCTATTTGGACCTCTTTGTTTTGAATATTGAGATATTAATTAATTAGGATATAGACAGTAACTTTTAGGAAAATACTTCAACCACAAAATGAATATGTAAATAAAAATTCACAAACTGACGTGGTTTGATGTGATATATCAATTTTTAAAGTTATTTTTATGTGAAGTACTAGATCTAAAGAATTTCATAAAATCACGTCAATTTGTGAATATATTTTGTGTAATATCTTTGTGTATGTAGATGATTTTTTACCTCAAGAAACAAGAAAATAATAATAATAATTAAAAGATGATGAATGATATTTTTATTATATGTTTAAGCTTACAAATATATATTTATTACATATGGACTATCACTTTATCTATATGTGAGAGCCAAATGTTAGCTTTGCATTAATTTGATCCACGTGTATATATATGGATAATCTATATATATGGGTTAATTATTTCAGGGGCTTTTCTGACCGTAATCTAATTTATTAGGATACAGACATTATAAATTTTTATGTGTAGTTAGGTCATCAGCTAATGCAGTACTCAACTTGTTGATTAATTTGGGTATTTATTTTTCTAGGTGATGATCTATAAATAATATATAATATGAAATAGTTAATTCTATTGTAGTCAGTACGTACGTACTCTTCTAGTACTCTTCTCATTTGTGTAAGCAGGCCGGGAGCTGGAAGCTATTAATTAATTGTATTATAAGAAGCTTAATTGTGAGATGGAAAATTCAACAATTCAACAAAAAGTGGCAACTACTACTGCTTCAGTACTGATCACAAATGCAAATCAAAATGCTGAAATTCATCAAATATTGGATCAAGAAGCTGCAAATACTTTGTATTCTGGAAATCAACATAGAGAGTTGGTAATTAGCATCAAAGAAATGGTTCAAAGTTGCTTGGACCCTCCCTTATCAGCCAACGAGTGTTGTATCTACAGGATTCCAGCTAACCTTCGCAAATTGAATGAGGAAGCCTGCACTCCTCAGGTTATATCGATAGGACCTTTCCACCATGGCTGCAAAAGATTAGAACTCATGGAAAAGTTGAAACTAAAATATTTTCAAAGATTCTTGCAACGGACTAGCTTCAACGTGGAGAGTTTAGTAAATGCCATAAAGCTGCATGAAGAAAGAGTGCGTGGTTGTTATGCAGAAACCATCGAGTTTAGCAGTGATGATTTCGTGAAACTAATTTTGATGGATGGAATCTTTATTATTGAATTTTTCTACAGAGAAGGGTTCCAAGAATTAAGTAGTGTTATTCGTGAGAACCATATACTAGTAAACTCAATATCGTGGCAGGCAATCAATATGGACTTGAGGTTACTTGAAAATCAACTTCCTTTCTTTGTTCTTGACATATTATTCAACCTTGCATATGCACCAAATGATGAGTCAGTGCATCCTTCCCTCACTTCGCTTGTAATTGAGGTCTTTGGCACCTTTCAAGATCATAAATTCCCTAGAAATTATCTTGAAGTGCAACCCATTAGACACTTTATTGATTTGACCAAAGCATTTTTCGTTCCATCATCTAGAAAGCTATTAAAGTCACCACCTGAAAGTAATGATCTTGGGAGATCAACTGATCATTTATATATTGCAAGTCAGTTGTACGAGGGTGGAGTAAAGTATAAGCTTATAAGATCATGCAAATGCTTACTTGACCTGACAAGACACTTGAGAAACTTGGTTGGTTTGGCTAGAGCATTTTTCCTTCCATCATCCAGAAAACAAGTGCTATCAGATGAAAGTAATGATCTTCCTAATGCTAATCATTTATGTACTGCAAGCCAGTTGTACAATGCTGGAGTGAAGTTTAAGGTGAGCTCAAGCAAATGGTTAGTTGACTTGACATTCACCAACGGAAATTTGGAAATTCCACGCATTTATCTTGATAATGATACAGAAACTATTTATCGAAACGTCATAGCATTTGACCAATGCCATTATCCACTAGATTCACATCTTACAGACTACATTGTGCTATTACAGTTTCTAATCAACACTCCCAAAGACGCGGAATTACTTATTAGAAAAGGAATCATCATTAATTGGCTTCCCAACAGCGGTGCAGTGGCATCTCTTTTCCAAAATCTGGACACGAATATATTATATCATCCTAGTACCTCTGCTTATCGTGGTTTGTTTCGAGATTTGAATGCATTCTATAATAACACTAAGCATACTTGGAAGGCTACATTGAAACGTGATTATTTCAGCACTCCTTGGAAAATAACTTCTACTGCAGCTGCTGTTACCTTATTGCTGCTCACTCTCGGACAATTTATATGCTCCATCATCCAACTTGTGAAGATGTGAAGAAGCTTTGTGCATGAAGTTCTGGTATGTAGAACATAACATTTTATTTTACTCCTCACGTTTAGAAATTAATTTGTTAGATTGCTAGCTATATCTTTGAAAATTTGAAAATAACATGCACAAAGATAAGTACTGCTTGAAATAATATGCCTTCTCTTCACTTTCTTTATCTAATAGTACAGACCCTCAACTCTGAATGCTGTATATATACACCCATTTTTACAAAACATATGCTGCACTAATATCTTCTAACTTCAGCACATCTTCATTCTTTTCTCTATTCTTCATTTGCTGAGTCACCAATTGCTTTGTGATTTTCCAAACCCACCCTTGCATTTGCTAGAACCACGCATGAGGTCTTGGATTCTATGTTGATTTCTTTGTTGTTAAGTTGTGTTTTCCTCATTGCTTACTCAAGACAAGTTCTATGGCTGTCAAATTATGATTTTTTTTTGTTTTTTTTTTTTTGGTAGGAACACTTATATGGTCTGGGGATGAGAATGGAGAAAATCAACAGGAGATTAAGCTAGTAATAGATCATGATATGAATTTGATGTAACAAGAGTGAAGGTCATGCTATCAACCCGATTGATGGATTCGAATGAAGTTATCTTGTGTGTCTTTGTTTCTTATTAATTAACATTTGTTATTATTGATACTGTTGGGATAATGGGCTTGTCTTCATGAGAATTTATTAATATTTGCTCTCATAATTAATTATCTTATTCTATTTCTACATAATAACTTCTTTTTTATTGTCAATGATGGAAGGGAAAAAAATTACATTTGAACACAAAAAGTGAGGCCATTGATCAAATATTGGCTAAAAAACCATTTGATTGTTTATTATTTGTCTAAGTTTTGACAATAGAATGTTCAATTGTAAAAATAATCAAAATTATTATTTTTTTTTTGTTTTAAAATAGAATTATTGGTGTTCAAACAATTATTAGGGCTAAAGAAATTTCATCTCAAAAAAAATTTTTTTAATGCTATTGTTGGCGTTTGAACACATATTAGCGACAAAAAAAATTTCATCCAAAAAAATCCACTCTAATGCTTTTGAACAAGTTGGAAAAATTTAATCCCAAAAAAAACTGTTTTGAGACGAAATTTTGAATTTTGGCAGTGAACTTTTGGGACAAATTGGGGATGGAATTGCTTTCGTTCCAAATTAATTTCTTTGTAGTGATTTTCATTATTCCATTTTTACAGTTTTACTGAACCAAATAGAGGGTGTAGCTTAAAAAAAAAAACCAAATAGAGAGTGTAGACCGGACCAAGCCGGGTGAGAACCCCAAGGCCATGAAGAAAGTTGATAGATGAGCTTGTACGTATCAACTTTTTGCTTTTGCAACTTTTGTAAAAGAAAGATAAATCTTTTATTTTGGTTTTGATTTTTTTTTTAATAATGATATTTGTATAAATATTTTACAATTCACTTGGATAATATTTTAAACTTTTTTTTTTTAATTAAAACCTCCAAAATAGCTGTAATATGACTAGGGACTGTGTTTTTGAGAATATTCTATCATAATTCTTGGAGTTCTTTTTGAATAAGCCTAGCATTGTATTTTTTTAAAAATATATTAATATTTCTTTTATTAACTTTTTTTTCTTTGAGAGTATTTTTTAAAATACTTCTTTCCTTTGTCAATCCTTAATTTGAGCCATTAATTTATAGTCAAATCGCGAAAAAATCAACATCGCAAGGTCTGATATTAACAAATGTTTGATGTAGAAAAGGAAAGAAATCCCACTAAGAGGCATATTTTAAATGAAAATATATTTATTGTGGTATGCAAGTATTTTTTATTATTTTTTAAAAAAAATGAATAAATCTAATATCTACATAAAAAAATTATTTTTTTAATAATAGACTCGGCATTTTTTTAAATTGGGTGTACAAGTATTGCTTTAGGATTGTATCTAGTGTTACAATTGAGAAAGAAAAATTATATTTATCATCTTTATACCATATATATGTTTTTATTTTTATTTTTTTATTTTAATATGTAGTATAAGAATGATGAGTAAAAGAACTCGTGAAAAAAAGTGAGAGAATGGTATTGAAAAGCATGGGGCCATGAATGGCTCATGAAATTGCCACCTCGAGGACCTACTACATCACATGGATTGGTGCAACAAATGCTCCTAAAATGTAACGTCTCTTGAGATAATAATTAAAAAAATAAAAAGATAATCATGCTGTCATAAGTTCATAACTATAGTATTGCCATCAAAAGAAAGAAAAGTCAAGACGTGTAGATAGAGTAAGATTAGGCAGCAGATGGATTCAGATTCATGCCATTGGAATTTGAATATTGGTAAGGATGTTAGAGCACCACTTGTCTTGGATCATTCTCACCATGTCTAGAACAAGTTTTTTCTATACAATTCTAATTTTACTATAATAGCAATTAATAAACACTCGTATAATACTTCATAGTTTTCATTCATATAAATTGTTCAAAGTCAAGACATTGCTGATAAAATGAAATGAAATAAGGGAAACAGATAGAGGGTGTAAGCCGGACCAAGCTGGGTGAGACTCCTCATTACATAATAATACATTAGTACTATAGACTTATAATGATTAGTTATTATGAATCATGATTAATATAACTTATAAGTTTATAACTATATAATAGACTATTAGTATTAATATTAGACTATTAGTAATATCGTATAGCTATATGTTAGTAATATACTAATATTAGTTATAGTGATTTAGTATAAATTATAACTATATTAGTATAACTATAACTATTAACTATAGTCTTAGTCTATATTAGACTATTAGTATATATATATATATATATATATATATATTTAATACCATATTAGAGTCTAGATGTAGAGTCTAGACTATTAATATAATACTTGTATTAGTATAAATATTACTATTAGTAGGGCTGTACAGGAACCGCCGGAACCGACCGTGAACTGATCAGACCGACCGCCAGAGCACGGAACCGGCCGGAACCGGCAAAGAACCGGTCGGCGGTCGAGAGAAATTGAAGGAAAACCGATATCGGCGGTTCGGCGTCGGTTTGAACCCCTGGAAAACCGCTGAACCGGCCGATCCGGTCTATTTATATATATTTTTAATATATGTATATAAAACGGCGCCGTTTCACTTATAATAAGTGAAACGGCGCCGTTTTAAAGCTTGAAAGTTAAAAAAAAATTAAAATAGAACGGCACCGTTTGGCTTAAAAGCCAAACGGCGCCGTTTTAAGATGAATTAATAACCCCCCCCCAGGCCCCTCTTCTTCTTCCCCGCGTCATCTTCTTCCTCCTACCCTCTGCAACTCTCTTCTTCTTCCATGGCAGCGACGGCGAGACAGTTCCTCCTCCTTCACAGAAAACGCCGACGGTGGACCGAAGACCGCGCCGACGCACGTCGAGACCGATATGATCGGTTTTTTATCCCCAAACCATCGGTTTCGGCCGGTTCAGCCTACCCATAACAGACGTCGGTGGTGTCTCGGTTTTGCACCGAAACCGACACAGAACCCATCGGTGTACAGCCCTAACTATTAGTATAAAATTATAAATATTAGTATTAGTTAATAATTACTTAATAGTGATTAGTGAGTCACTGAATTATATACTAATACTATATATTATACTATTATAGTGTTACTGTTACAACTGCATATAGACTTATAGTATGTGTATATAATATATATATTATAATGATATAATGATACTAATATTATATATTATATAATAATACATTAATACTATAGACTTATAATGATTAGTTATTATGAATCATGAGTAATATAACTTATAACTATATAATAGAATAATAGTACTAGTATTAGTATTAGACTATTAGTAATATAGTATAGCTATATGTTAGTAATATACTAATATTAGTTATAGTGATTTAGTATAAGTTATAACTATATTACTATATCTATTACTATTAGTATTTTTTTTTAATACCTTATTAGAGTCTAGAAGTAGAGTCTAGACTATTAATAATTTAATATAATACTTGTATTAGTATAAATATTAGTATTACTATAAAATTATAAATATTACTATTAGTATAAAATTATAAATATTAGTATTAGTTAATAATTACTTAATAGTGAGTTAGTTGATAGGATTAGGTTAATTGGTCAAATGAAAATTATATACTTAATATATATAAATTTTTAAATTATATATATTTAATTCAGTCCGGTCCGGTACGGAAAACCACCGGACCGAATTCATTCGGTCTTTTGAATTTTAGACCGGACCTGACCGGAACCACTCCCAGTCCGGTCCTGTCCGGACTGAATTGGCCAGTCCGGTCAATTTTTCTGATCCGGACCGCTCGATTTTCACCTCTAACCCGGCACAAAGGGCTATAAAGCCCAATGACCGCGACAATGTTATTTTTATATATATCTAATAAACAAAAAAAAAAATTGAGAAATGGAAAAAAGGAGGTGGACGTTGGAGGCATGAGGGGTTGGAGACGCTAGAGACACCTTGTAGGCTGCACCTCGCCGAAAATACCCACACGGCTGCACCAGAACAAAGCAAGAATGCTCTCTGGTGCGGCAGCTACTCAATATTGAAGGAAAAAAAAAAGGATGGTAGGATTTTCTTCAACCCATTAAAAGCTTTGGGCCCATACTGGGTCATGACTTTGGCCCAAACTGAGAAAAATAAAAGGGGCAATAATATGTACGGGCCAGCATAATGGACCAAAATTCTGGCTCAGCCCAATAACCAAAAAATAAATAAGTCTGAAATTTGATTTTCTCTTATGTGCATGTTTTTTTTTTTTTTGGTTCAATAAATGCATGAATTATTTAACGTTGGTTTTTGGCTCTAAATTATTAATATGCCATATATAATGTTTATCCCATATAGAACAAATGGTTTGCACCAAAATTAAGAAAAAAATTGGTTGTCTAAAAGTACATAATTTTTCTAAATTTTGATAGAAAACCCATTAAACTCCATAGTAAAGATAAATATAATGAAGTGAACAATTTGTGTGTCAAGATCTATTCCCAAATGAAGATTTTGATGACATTACTAGTTCATCCATCAAAGTAATGTTGGAGTGAACAATTTTTTTTTCAAGATCTACTCTCAAATGATGATTTTGATGACACTATTAATTCATCCATCAAAATAAAAGTTGAGTGAACAATTTGTATGTCAATATCTACTCCCAAATGAGGATTTTTATAACATTACTAGTTCATCTTTCAAAGTAAAGTTAAAGTGAACAATTTGTATGCCAGAATTTATTACCAAAGAAGAATTCTAGTGATACAGCTAGTTCATCCACATAATTTAAGGATGGAAGGAACACTTTGGTCATTTAGAGTTTACTCCTAAAAGAGAATTCTAATGATACAGCTAGTTTATCCACAAAACTTAAAATTAGAAAAAACATTTTGTGTATTGAGATTCACTCCCAAAATAGGGATCTCAATGACACTATTAGTTCGTCCATAATAGTTTAAAAGCTGTTATTGTTTATGAATATCAAACTCAAAACATTAATATGATTAAAATATTTTTCTTCAGTAAGTATATGAATATCTTTATAAGGTTTCTTGTATAAAATGGACTCTAGTTTAAAGAAACGTGAACATTTTAAATTTATACTAATAGTTTTAGACTCTGATTTATTATTCATTTTAAATTTAACATTAATTATTATTGAGAATAGTGATAAGGATTAAAAAAATATAATGTTTAAGAAAATTGAATTAATTACTACATATTAAATTATAGAAATTTTTTAATTTTATATAGAATAATTTATTCCAGATGCATTATTATTTAATTAAAATAATAAGATATAAACAAATTGGTGTTAAAAGTCTCATTTTAATATTATGTAATATATTGTTTTTAATTAGAAAACGTGCCCATCCAACTTTCCAATTCTTCTCACAGAGACGAAGGTCACGGGCGCTCCCTACACGTGATGCTTTTATTTTTTCGAGGACACCTAGATTCCATATTCACCGAAGAAAATACCGCTGGCTCTATTATATATTTTTTGATGTGTTTTTTTTATAATTATTTTTATATATATTTTTTAACAATTTTAAATATTTAAAATAATAAAAAAAATTATAATATTATTAAAAAATACTTCTTTAATCAAGATTAAAGAAGTATTTTATTTCGTGATTAAGGAAGTATTTTTTAATAATATTATAATTTTTTTTTATTTTATGATTAAGGAAATATTTTTTAATAATATTATAATTTTATTTTATTTTTTTAAAATATTAAAAAATATTAAAAAAATTTCTATTAAAAATAACTGTAAAAAAACCATCAAAAAACACATGCTAAAGCCAATGGTGGCTTCCAGCATTACTCATTGAAAAATAATAAAGTTATTATTTTCTTCCTACATATTTATTATATTTTTATATTTAATTTTTTTAATTTTAATTAATAATTAAGAAAATAAATATTAATAAAATTATATATATTTTTTAATAGCCAAATTTGTCATGTACGTTGTGTGGTATGCTATGAGGAATCAACCTCCAAATAGATTTATTCTTATTTTAAAGTTCTACGACAAAATTATTTTTAAACTAACATTTATCAAATTCGAATATGTAAATATTTATCATATTAATAAAATTGTGATACCATAAAATCGCTAACTAATGGCTAGGATTCAAAGAAACCCGTCAAGTATTAGAAATTTCAATAGAAATTAAATAAATTGATTTACTCTCCACCAAAATCACTTTAAAATGATCCCATGACTACTAAAATAGTCTCATTTCTAGTAAGTTATTTTCATATTTTTAGCCATACATGATATAAGATTTGGGAAAAAATAAAATAGTAAAATAATTATTAAAACACATACATTTTGCAATTGTGAATTCTCGTAATTTTTTTTACATGCGGAGAGTATTTGATAGAAATTTTCAACTTATCCATTTACACAGTATTTTTATATCGTGAGATGGATAATTATAAGTTTATCTATAGATAAGCTAACATCTCAAATTTTGAAGCATTGCTTTTTTCCATCTTTCATTAATATAAAAAATAATAATTAATAATGTTTAACAAGTAATTATCTTTTTTTTAAATTATTCAGAATTTAATATTATGTAATATATATATTTTTAATTAGAAAACGTGCCCTATCCAACTTTTCGGATGTGTTTGCATGTTAAAGTGAGTTGAATTGAGATAATAAAATATTGTTAGAATATTATTTTTTAATATTATTATTATTTTAAAATTTAAAAAAGTTGAATTGTTTATTATATTTTATATTGAAATTTAAAAAAATTCATATAATGATAAGTTGAGATGAGTTTAAAATCCAAACTCACCCGAATTTTCTCACAGAGACCAAAGTCACGAGTGCTCCCCACACGTGATACTTTTGTTTTTTCGAGGACAAGATTCCTTCTTCACCAATTGATGTTAACTGTTAAGATACTTTCAAAATGATGGTGTGATAGGTTTTGAGTTTAGTCGAGGTGTTGAATATTGCAGCTTGTCCGGTATCCAGCCACCATGCATGAGTAACACTGTGATAGGTGAAATCAACGAAACATCCGGATAGATCTCTTTTCTTGATAGTTAACTCCACTCGAACAGTACGAGCGTCTTTGTCTGGATCCGTTTGATCACTCGACTTGCTTCATCGGTTCTTTCATCTGTAAGTCTGAGAAGTTAGAGACGGCGGCGACCAAAAGCGAAAGCGTTTGTTTGGGTAAGGAAAACACAACATGAGCAACCTCTTTCAATTTTCTGACTGAACCAATCACATTCACATTGTAGTAGTACCATGATCAATTATCTTTTATCTTATTATTCAATAATTACTTTGATTTTGTAATTATCATCAGACTACTGATGATCACACGATGATTACCCAATTCAAGTTATAAGTGATCTTAATTAGCCCCGTCGTCTATATATATATATATATATATATATGGATCTAATTTCATGCATATATATGTGCTATAGATCTGGACCTCTTTGTTTTGAGTATTGAGATATTAATTTATTAGCTAGAATATTGACATTTTTATGTATAGTTAGTTCATAAGCTAATGCACTCAATTCGTTGCATACAAAATTGATGCATGGCTTGCTTGTTGATTTCGGTATTATTACAAATAATATATATATATATATATATGTATTTATAATATGATATGGTTAATTTACTTTGAATGACTGATCATACATAATGGGGTTTTAATTTAAATTCGGCCCATATTTTTATAATATAATATAGGTGTATTGTAGTCAGTACGTACTCTTCTTAATTTGTGTAAGCAGCAGGCCGGGAGCTGGAAGCCAATTAATTAATCAAGAAGATTAATTGTGAGATGGAAAAATCAACAAGTGATCAAGAAATTCAACAAAAAGTGGAAACTCCTTCAGCCACAAATGGAAATCAAAATCATGCTGAAATTCAACAATGGGATCAGGAAGCTGCGAACACATTGAGCAGTGGAAATGGAAATCAACATAGAGATCATCAGTTGGTAAATAGCATCAAAGAAATGGCTGCAAGCTTGGAGCCACCCTTATCATCAAAAGAGTGTTGTATCTACAGGATTCCAACTTTTCTTCGCAAATTAAATGAGGAAGCCTACACTCCTCAGGTTATATCAATAGGGCCTTTCCACCATGGCAGCAAAAGATTAGAACCCATGGAAAAGTTGAAACTGAAATACTTTCAGAGATTCCTACAGCGGATTGACTTCAACGTGGAGATTTTAGTAAACGCCATAAAGCTAAATGAAGAAAGTGTGCGTAGTTGCTATGCAGAAACCATCAAGTTTAGCAGTGACAATTTCGTGAAATTAATTTTGGTGGATGGGATCTTTATTATTGAATTTCTCTACGGATTCTGGTTCCAAGGATTAAATAGTGTTATTCGTGAGAACCATGTACTGTTAAACCCAATATCGTGGGGGGTAATTATGTTGGACTTGGAGTTACTTGAAAATCAACTTCCTTTATTTGTTCTTGGGATACTATTCAACCTTGCATTTGCACCGGATGATGAGCATCCTTCCTTCACTTCGCTTGCAATTAGGGTCTTTGAGGACATTAAAGGTCAGAAATTTCCTGAAAATCTTGGAGAGCAACCAATTAGACACTTACTTGATTTGACTAAAGCATTTTTACTTCCATCATCCAGATCAAAGCTATTGCCATCACATGAAAGTAATGATGATCTTGCTAGATCAGCTGATCATTTATATTCTGCAAGCCAATTGTACAAGGCTGGAGTGAAGTTTATGGTGAGATCATGTAAATGCTTACTTGACCTGACCAAACACTCTGCTGATTTGGCCAGAGCATTTCTCCGTCTATCATCTAGAAAGCTAGTGTTACCACATGAAAGTAAAGATCTTCTTAGTGCTGATCATTTATATACTGCAAGTCAGTTGTACGAGGCTGGAGTGAAGTTTAAGGTGAGCTCAAGCAAATGCTTACTTGACCTAAAATTCACCAACGGAACTTTGGAAATTCCATGCTTGGAACTGAATAATCAGACAGAGACTAGTTATCGAAACGTCATAGCATTTGAGCAATGCCACCATCCATATGATTCACATTTTACAGACTATATTGTGCTTTTGAATTTCCTAATTAAAACTCCCAAAGACGTGGATTTACTTGTTAGAAAAGGAATTATCATTAATTGGCTTGCCAACAGCTATGCAGTGGCATCTTTTTTCAACAATCTGGGCACGAATATTGTATATCAAAGCACAGAATCTGCTTATGGTGGTTTGTTTCGAGATTTGAATGCATTCTATAATAACAGTAAGCATACTTGGAAGGCTACCTTGAAACGTGATTATTTCGGCACTCCTTGGAAAATAGCTTCTACTATAGATGCTGTTACTTTATTGCTGCTCACTCTCATACAAGCCATATGCTCCATCATCCAAGTTGTGAAGATGTGAAGAAGCTTTGTGCATGAAATTCTGGTAGGACATAACATTTTATTACTTGTTAGATTGATTGCTACAACTTGGAAAATTTGAACATAACATGCACATAGATAAGCACTACTTGAAATAATATGCCTTATCTTCACTTTCTTTATCTAATAGTATAAAGCCTCAGCTCTGAATGGTGTATATATACACCCATTTTTACGAAACATATACTGCACTAGTATCTTCTAACTTCAACACATCTTCATTCTTTACTTTGTTCATCTGAGTTACCGATTACTTTGTGATTTTCCAAACCCACCCTTGCATTTGCTAGAACCACGCATGAGGTCTTGGATTCTATGGTGATTTCTTTGTTGTTAAGTTTTGTTTTCCTCATTGCTTACTCAAGACAAGTTCTATGATGGCTGCCAAATTATGATTTTTTTTATTTTTATTTTTATTTTGCAGGAACACTTACATCGGCTGGGGCTGAGAATGGAGAAAATCAATAGAAGATCAAGCTAGTGATAGAACATGATATGAGTTTCATGCAACAAGAGTGAAGGTGATCATGCTATCAACCCGATGGATTCAAATGCAGTGATTTAATTTGTGTGTCTTTGTTTCTTATTAACATACAATTTTTTAGCTTTGTTATTATCGATACTGTTTGGATACTGGCCGGGCTTGTCTTCATGAGAATTTATTTATATTTGCACCCATAATTAATTATCTTGTTGTATTTCTATATAATAATTTCTTTTTTATTGTCAATTACGGAACGGAGAAAATTACATTTGAACATAAAAAGTGAGGCCATTCAAATATTGGCTAAAAAACCATTTGATTGTTTATTATAATTTGTCTAGTTTTAACAATATATAGAATGTTCAGTTGTAAAAATAATTGGAAAATTAGAATATCTATTTGCATAAAGATTTGAGGATCAAATTATTATTATTTTTTATATTTTAAATAGAATTAGTGGTGTTCAAACAACTATTAAGGATGAAGAGATTTCGTCCCAAAAAATTATGTTTGAATGGTATTATTGGTGTTTGAACACATATTTTTTAGGAACTTTTCGAACAAATTGGGGATGGAATTATTTTTGTCTGCCTCGTTTGTTTTCAGGAAATTTTTCAATTCATCTCATCTCATCTAATCATTACAATTTTTTCAAATTTTAATACAAAATAAAATAAACAATTCAGCTTTTTCAAATTCTAAAATAAAAATAATATTAAAAAATATATTCTAACAATATTTTATTCAATTTTTAAACTTTAATCTCAATTCATCTCATTTATAAAAACAAACGAGGCGTAATTTTGGAGATTCTAAATGGTTTGGATTCAGAGATGAGTTGAGATAGTTCATAAATAGTAGAATAAAAGTTAAATTATTTATTATATTTTGTGTGAGAATTTGAAAAAGTTAAATTATTTATTATATTTTATGTGAGAATTTAAAAAAATTATAATAATGAGATGAGATAAATTGAAATGAATTTTAAATACAAACGAGGTCAAAATGAAAAGTTTTTGGAACAAAAATACTTGTCCTTCTAAAAGAAGTTTTGTTGCAGTAATTTTCATTATTCCACGATATGGTACGAAATGATGGATAGATAAGTAAAAATTAATAAATAGCTTTTCAGTCCTTGAATGTTACACCAGAGATGATGAAAAAATAAATAATAAGTGACATTTTTTTCTTTAAAATTTATAATCTTACTATAATAGCAATAGATAAACACACGGCTTCATAATTTTCATTCATAATTGTTAAAAGTCAGGACGTTGTTGATTTGAGACTGACTTTAATTTTCCCTTTTTACAAACAACTAAGCTACGTTTGGAATATGGAAGCAGCTGAGTTTAAATTTAAGCCTAACCTAACATTTAATAATATAGCTCCTAAATAACTAAATATTATTTAACTTAAGACTTATTTATACGTGAGACTCATAATTTTTTTTAACTTAACAACTATTTATACGCATGATTTATAACTTTTTTTTAATTTATCATAAATACATTTAAATTTATCTTAATATTTAAATACATCTAAATTTATCTTAAATAAATTCTATAAAATTTATAATATTATCTTAATTTATTATTATTTATAAAAAATTTAACTCATTTTAATTCAACTCAATATACAAACTAAACCTAAATAGAGGGTGTAGACCGGACCAAGTCAGATGAGAACCCCAAGGCCATGAAGAAAGTTGACAGATAAGGTCGTATCAACATTTTGCTTTTGTAACTTTTGTAAAAGAAAAATGCATCTTTTATTTCGGTTTTCAATTAACTTTTTGCTTTTGTAACATATATATATATATATATATATATATTATATTAATATATATATATCTAACTAACACCGTGTTAGTAATACGTAATATTTTTATATATTAAAATCAATGAAAATATTACGTGTTACTAACACGGTGTTAATTAGATATATATATATATATATATATATAAAAGATGTGCCCAATCTTACCTTCTTATTGTCTTGTTCACCATGGATATATATGGCGAGGGATGATATTTAGCATACATTTTATATATTTTAATAATATTTTTTTATTTTATTAAACAAATTGAGTTGTTATTCTTATCATCTATAAACTACATATTTATTATACAAAAAATAAAATAAAATTAAAATAGATGTAGCGTGTAATGTTTAATGATGATAAATAGAATTATTCATTTTAAATTGGGTTGAACTCATTACTCTCAGTCATGGAGATCATGGGGTATGAAGAATTAGGTAGTGGGAATGCAATTTTGATAAAGACGACAAGGAGTGTAAACATCATGATGAACCAACAACTAAATTAATAATAGAAAATCTTGCGCTAAGAAAAAAAAAACCCTATTCTTGTTCTGTCCCTTTTCTCTCTACACAGTCCCCCTTCAAAAATCTCAGATCAGAGGAGGGGGTAAGAGCTTTGGCTCCTCCCTCCCTCCATTCCTCCTTCATCCCTTCCCCCTCTCTCCTCTCTAGTTTTTCTTTTATTTTTTTGGTTTCATTTGTTTTTTTGTTCACAATAGGGCGAAATGCAGATCTGTTATTCTCTGGAGCTAGGTGACCACCACGCACCCCATCGCAAGATTCTTAAAACGCCAATCCTTTAGACGGACAAATAATCTCATCAAATGGAGTGGCGTGTGAGCCACAAGCGAGGCCCAAAGTGCACATGTGACATCCACACATCACCGCAAGGGGAGCTCTATCTCCGCCACACACGGCTTTTCTAGAACCTGGGCCATCGGTTTCTTCAAACCTAACGTTCTGCCATACTTTTAGGATGGCGTGTGTCCCTCAAATACCAAGTCACGTACTTCTAGGATGTTTGCATTTTTATTTCTTCTAAGGTTGAAAATGCGGATATACAACTTTTCAAGCTATAATCTGCTATTTTTCCATGTATCTTTTACGTTTTCTGTTATCTCTTTTGTTTTAGGTTAAAAAAAAAAATACACAGTCTCTTAGATTTTGTCCATAAAGTGTGTTCTCTACTTCGTCTTAGATAGAGTGTAGGGTTGTTTAATTCTGTCTTACGACAGAATATGAGGTTTGTTAAATCTATCTTAGAACATAGTGCTGTCTCTCAGACGATTTTTCTGTAGAAAGTTACAGCAATGGACTAGACCATGTCAATTATAAACAAATTTGTGTATTGGAGAGCCTTAAAAACAGTAGTTGACTTGTATTCTGTATATCTTAAGTCAAAATTGTAATGTCTCGTTATAAATAAATGGAGTTTGTTCTACCTTAAAAAAGGAAAAATAACTAAATTAATGGAACAAGATTTTGAACCAAGCATAGTATACAAATCAATTCAATGGGGAGAAAATTAACCTATTAGAGAAGAAATCTTAGGTGCTGTTTGGATAGTGAGTTGAGATAAAAGTTGAAAGTTAAATAAAATATTATTATAATATTATTTTTTAATATTATTATTTTTTTAGAATTTGTAAAAATTGATTATTTTTATTATATTTTGTGTGGAAATGTAAGAAAGTTGTAACAATGAGATGAACTGAAATGAAACATTTCTTGTATCCGGATTAAGCCCCCGTTTGGATGATGAGATGAGATGAGATGGTTTTAGATAAAAGTTAAAAGTTAAATAAAATATTATTAGAATATTATTTATTAATATTATTATTGTTTAATGATTTGAAAAAGTTGAATTGAGATTTGAAAAATTGAATTATTTATTATATTTTGTGTGAAAATTCAAGAAATTTATAATGATGAGATGGTTTCTCAATTCAAACGGCCTAAATAATACTATTTTTTAATATTATTATTGTTTAGTGATTTGAAAAAGTTGAATTGAAATTTAAAAATTTTGAACTATTTATTATATTTTAGGTAGAAATTTGATAAAATTATAATAATAAAATAAGATGGTTTCTCAATTCAAACTGCCTAAATAGTACTTTTCTCCATTTTCCTGGAAGCCAAGCGGAGGTAAAAAAAAAAAGTGTTACAAAAAGCTTTAAGGTGGAAAAGAAAAGACATGTCGTTTTATAAAGAATTGAAAACGAATAAAAGAGGATAAAAAAGTGGCCCATGCAGGTCTCGAACCTGCGACCTTCGCGTTATTAGCACGACGCTCTAACCAGCTGAGCTAATAGGCCACATTGGTTTTGTTTTTTCAATAATTATTCGAATCTTAACAGCTTCCATTTTGCATTTCTAGTTCATTGACGAGTCTCTTCTTTTCATCGTCGTAATTTCTCGTTTCTTCAGTATTTTCTTTCTCCAGATTCCCCTCGAAATGGCAGCAATTTACAGCCTCTACATCATCAATAAGTCCGGTGGCTTGATCTTCCACAAGGTCGGTTCCTTTCTGTTTCTCTCTTTGTCACACGCTAGACTTGGATATTGTTTTCTATTTGTTTCCCGACAAAATATTTCTTTTTTGAAAAAGAAATTCTCTTGAAGAAACTGGGTAGTAGTGAGAAAGACTAGCCTTTAAGTTGTTCGAGTTCGAATCAAACTGTTTTGGATTCTTAGATTAAGTAATAATTGATTTTCTCTCTTTCTCAAATTTTTTCCAGCTACCAAGACAGATGGGTATTATGTGTATGTGTGTCCATGTGTGTGTGTGTGTGTCGAAGAAAACTTTCAGTTTTCTTTGGAATCTTTGTCTAGTGAAAGAGTGGTCGCTTAGGTTCTTCCAGGAAAATTTTCAGTTTTCCATGGAAACTATTTCACATTATGTGCTTTCAAGCCTTGCGTTTGTTTAATATTTCATATAAAAAATAAAGAATTTTTTTTATTGGGAATGCGGCTTTTTTTATGAAATTTGTTTGTGCACACCTGCCCGCTTGACAATTAGGATTATGGATCTGCTGGACGGATGGACACTAATGATAGCTTGAGGGTGGCGAGTTTATGGCACTCGATGCATGCGATCTCTCAGCAGTTATCGCCAGTAGTAGGTTGTTCAGGGATTGAGCTCCTTGAAGCGGATACATTTGATCTCCATTGCTTCCAATCACTTACCGGTAAATTTTGATTTAACAGCATACAATGGATCAAACACTGCAATTATTAAGGCTGTTTTATAGTAGGCGTTAATTATATACAAGAAACTCGATAATGCGTCACGCAATGTGTGTGTTAGTTACTGTGTTACGTTTTTGTTAATAGTGTTGTGTCATCTCAAGCTTTGCTGAGGTTGTGATCTTGGAGATTTCAAGATGAAAAATTTATGCATGCATGAAGCTGGAGATATTTATTGCGGTCTAAGTCTTGCATATCTAGTAAGCCTCACATGAGTGTGGACTGGTACTTTTGCGTATCTTTTAGTTACCCAATTATGCCAAGTATTTTATATTTTCATTGTTTTAACTTACTGAAACTTAGTTTTATGAAGAAGCATTCTGGAATCTAATGGTACCTGTTGTTGCACGTGGTCATCTCAAATGTTTATGAAGACTAGGGATAATTTTTTGGGGAGAGACTAGCCCCCTTTTGCGAGCCTCAAATGTATAAAGGGGAGGATGCCATATGTTTGAAAAAATCATCCTATGGGTAAAAAGTATGCCACATAAAACAGCAAATCAGATTTGGATAAATTCTTGCCAAGGGTTTTCTTGAAAGGACCTCAAGGTGGAAATCAATGCTTAAGGCCGCATATCAATGGTTGTGTGGCCTCTATATGAGCAGCAAAAGATGGGCACGGTGGATTTAGTGAAGGAATTGGAGGGGAGATTAACAATGAACGAGTCAAAAGACAGGTTGGTGAGTGCAGCTGATTTAGAGAACATATTGAGTTAATGAACTTGAAAATATGGAAACAGGTGAAAGAGAGGGTTTTTGCCTTTAGATTTGATGCTGTTAGATTAACTTCCTCATTGAATTTTGTTAAATCCATATTTTCTTTGTAATCCCCCTAATTTAGTATAAGAGGGTGGTAAATGAGATCACACATTGGTTGGGATGGAGAAGTTTTTGTAATCTACCATGATTCCAATGTACTCCAATTATAACTTTGACTAGTCCTTTTCGAGCGCAAGCTTAGATGTGGTTTGGGTTTTTCTTGGGTTGTTACATTCTTGGTACAAATTACAACCCCCTTCATCTTCCTCGCCTTCTAGTTGGCAGTTGGCCTGCCTTTGATGCTTTTGTGCTTCTTGGTTGCAATGCATCTAGTGATGGTTCCCATCCTTTCAATCAAATTGATTACAGTTTTGGTATTACTGGCCTTCTTTAGGAAGCCCAGAAGAACTTTGGTTCTTTTCATTATGGTGCTGGCTACTACCATTCCTTTCATCCAAATTTGATCATCAAGAAATCTGTTGGCAATAACTCATCCAAGGTCTTCCATGCTTTTCTTTGGGGAGGAATTGGGGATGAAGCCAAGTTCCACCTTGTTAGTTGGGCCAAGGTTTGCTTCACAATCTCTTGTGGAGGATTTGGGTGTACGAGGACCTATAATAAGGTCTTTCTTGAGAAGTGGTTGTGGTGGTATCATCATGAGGAGGATGTTTTGTGGAGGGATTTTGTTGATTCTAAGTATGGGAGCATTTGGGAGGGAGGGGTGGGTGGGTGGGGGGTGTTGTTTCTGGTCACTTCAATTTGAGGTAGGACTGGGCTCTTTCGGATTGCAAGTGATAACAAGGCTACGGTGGCTGATTTGATGGATAGCTCAATGGCTCATCATAGTGGACCATCTGTTTTAGTAGGGCTCGTTTGGACACTTGGAGCCTTTGGCACATAGAATCCCATGCTTCCAAAGCACAAAAATACAAAGCCCTGACTCACTGTTTATGCAGCAGATTTTGAATTGAAGGAATATGAGAGTTTTGCGGATATTTCAGAACAAGGGAAATTTGAGTTTAGTTGTTTTTGAGTTGACTGATAAGAACATTTAATTTGGTGAAGATTCATCTGCTTGTATGTTAGAATGCGCTGCTCTTGCTTTTACCTGGGACGCACGTCTCTGCTTTATGGATTTCGCAATATTGCCACTGGGTGGTGGAAATGGTCTTTTTGTGAACGATTATCTTGGTTTTAGGAGTGTCTAATACCATTTAGAAGTAATAGTTAAACAAGAGTTTCTTTTAGATAGTATTTGATCTTCTTTTCTGCAAAATGTTGACTGAAAGAAAAATTATCATCTTGGCAGGGACAAAGTTCTTTGTGGTCTCTGAGCCGGGGACACAGCGCATGGAAAGTCTCCTCAAAGTCATTTATGAATTGTACACGGATTATGTCTTGAAGAATCCCTTCTATGAGATTGAGATGCCGATAAGGTGTGAGCTTTTTGATATTCACTTGACACAGGCAATACAGAAGGATCGTGTTGCCTTGACAGGCCGATGATCCGCTTTGGAACTTGCATTTGACCTGAGTGTTGTTTGCTGTTATACTCCGATGTACATTTCCATGTAACAAGATATTTTTATACTTCAAAGCAATCATAATTTCTGGATGATTTTGTATCTGATAAAACCGAAGGGGAATAAGGCCTATCTGAATTGCCGATATAGTAACAAGACGATAGATTTCTGAGAGAGAGAGAGAGAGAAACATCACATATACTTAAATATTTGTATTTGATAAAACAGAAAATATGAAGAAACCCAAACAATGGCCAACGAATGGCAAGCAGGACCCAAAAGTCCTTGACAATCCTAATGAAATAATAATAGGAAGGTCTTCTACTTAAAAATAAAGAAGACCACAACCAACCGATACAATTTTACTTACATGTATAGGAAGGTCTTCCACTTAAAAAACAGAAAGACCAAAACCAATCCTTCAACTAAATAAAACCTACATAAGCACTAAGCGGCGGATGGGGATGAAAAGCAGTTAACGACACCAGCCTCGGAAAGCGCCGTCAAAAATGCTTGCAGGTTCTTCTGCTCCTCCCCTGCTTCAGCCTCTCCTGCTGGCACAGTATTCTTGTAGTCCAATGACTCATCGTTGTATATGTCCCACCATTTCTTCACCAGCATCTTGATGTCTTCCCTGTCCATGTTCTGTTCCTCGCCAGTATACCTCCATGGCTTTGACCCCTTAAGAACCAACCAAATTCACCATTAGAAGACTATCATTCCTAGAAACAATAGTAGTTTATACAAAACTCTGGGATTGTTCTCATAAAAGAAAAGATACTCACAGCAGCACAGTAGTGAACAACCTTGACCTTGTCAAGCTCGATGTTCTCTGGGTGGCGCCACAACAAGGCCAGGACAAGGTTGTAAACTGGAGGGATCGGCTTGTAAACATCCCTAAAGAACATGTTTAGAAAGTCCTGAAAGAATCATAAATATATTTTTGGGTCAGATAATTGATTTGATCGACTAAAAACCACTACTGAGTCCTGAAGTTTCGAGAATTACCTGCTCAGCAAAAGGGGTAGGAGGGGTAGTTTTGAGTGTCCTGAGGAGGTCATGGTATGTGGTCATGTTGGGTTCATACACAAACATGCCAGCATTGAAGTAGAGGGGAGGCTTGGGACCTAACTCAGCAGGCCACTTGACCTTGTCTGGGCACTGCTGGCAATAGCCAACCTTATATTGTGGACTGTGGCTCCATGTTTTCTCGCAGAAGCAATCCATCACTGCATAGAAGTAGTTGTCAGGGAGATCAAAGAGGTGATCTATATTCTCAAAAACTTGGATGTCTCCATCTAGGTAGATCATCTTGCTGTACTCCACAAACTGCAATTTCCATCGTAGCAAAACATCAAATTAAGCACCACTTACAAAGATCTTGAAAATCATGCGGGTAGGAAAAAAATAAAATAAGAAATTTCATTTCTTATACACAAAAGTAGGTCGCCGTCATGAATATTTTAGTGCTGGCAGACAATATTCTCTGTCAATTTCGTAAACATTTTCACAGGAACAGGATGTATAAGAAAAGGTCAAAAGAATAAAAGGTGGTCAAAGCAAAAGTATGAAGGATTGTTTGGTTGTACAAGATGACGAAAGACGAGCTTGGCTTCATTTTCAAATGAAGAGAGAGAGATTCAGAAGATTCAATTGGATATGTTTCTAGAAAAAAAAAATTCCATAATATTTGGATGAGGAACCGAGCCGACTAATCTACTTTTATTTGAGATAAAACCAAGCCTTATCTAGAACAGAGCACAAGCTCTTGAAACCCCGGAGCAAGTGTCATGGCAAACTAACTAGCAGTGACATAAAGCAGAAAATACGTGTAAACCATGAAAAATTAGAAAATGAATTAGTGCTAACAAAGCATGCATACCTCCCAAATACGAAGCTTGGAGTAATTGATAACGTAATATGCCATGGCAAACTGGGTTTGGTTCTCAGGTGGGTAAACCGGCTCAATCTCCTTCACAATGCAACCCTGAGACACCAGAATGCCACGGTGCTCCTCGGGCACGTCCGGCAAGATTGCCACCACCAGTGGGTACTTGCTCTTTGCCTTTCTCAGGCCCTTTGCCAACCCGACCACACCTTTCACGTAGTCCCCGTTGCCTGCCAAGAACGTAACGTATGCCTTGGTGGGCATGCTGGCGGCCTTGGTTAGCCCGGTGGTGGTGATGTCATGAGCCATTTGAAGTTGGTTTTTTGGAGAAATTAAGGATGATATGAACAAAGACCGGGTGGGTGAACGGATTTGATCAGAAGGCTAGCTTTTAGAGTGTTTGGTCAGGAAGAAAAACAGTTTATTTTTCTAGGGAAATTAAGGAAGAAAAAGGGTAATGAGGATGAGGTTTGGAGTTGAGAAAAGAAAATCGTTTTGTTTGCTTGTTTGGATGATGAGAAAATGTGTTTGAGAAGAAAAGGTTTGTAGTCAAGAGTGAGATGGATGTTTTGTGTGGAGGACTTGGAGCTTGGGGGTGGTGGGGGTTTATATAGGATTTTGGGTTGATTTGATTAGGTGTAATGTTGAAGATTATGGTAATTAAATAATAAATATTAAATATTAAATATATTTGTTCTTGTGACGTATCGGTAAGGTAAAGGTAGAACAGTAGAACGGGTGCTACTTTATAAATTTATAATTCTACCCATGATGACTCACGACGTTACTTTATAAATTGCAGTAAATTAATTACTTATCTGAAACGAAAGAGAGAGAGCGAGAGAGAGATCCGGGATCTGATCCGACGGTGAGAAGAAATTGAAGGAATTGGGCGGTGCACGAAGGGGCAGGATAATAAATGTAGAGAATAAAATATGTAATTTGTTTGTAAAATGAGTCAACTTTCTTCTCGTAATTGCCTTGTTGGACAGTGAAAGGGTTATTATTTATTTATTATTTATAGTTCATTTCAAATTTTTTTATTTTTTTTATTTTCTCTTTAGTATTTTTTTAATATCTTTAATCATTAAGAAAAATTTTAAAAAAATATATAATCTTCCTAATAATTATTTTCTTAATTATTAAGTAAAATAAAAAAAAATTAAATAATAAATGAGTAGTAGAAGGAGGACAACCTAATGGAACCGACACAAGTAGGAGGACAACTCTAAACTTAAACTCATTAATCATGTCTTCGCATGTTCATAACAAATATAAATACATGTACATAATTCATTAATTGGTTTAAAGTTTGAATTTAGGTCTTTGTTATATATAGATATATATATATATATATATATACACACATCATCTTATTATTTAAAATAATTATTGTGTTTATACCATTCTATTTTTTTGTAACGGTACCAATTGATTTACTTGCGGATTTACAAATAGAGAAGAAGATTCTAGGCACCAAGATTTCATTTATTTATTGAAGATATTTTATGTAATTAAGACATATAGATAGTGTTATAAATCTCATAATATTTAAAATTATAAATAGTGAGAGATAGACAGTCTATCAGGATGTAAATTTTAATCGAAAAACTAGATCACACCAGCCCGAACAGGTAGAATCGGTCCAGAATCGATTTCTAAAATGTCAAAACCAGCCAAAACAGTCTGGTTCAGGTTCTATGAATTTTAGGACCAGATGAGTTCATTATAATATATATTTAAATAAATATTTTTAATATTACATATAATATGTTTTATATATAATATATAATAATATAAATTATAATTATATATAATACTATTTTTTCCCCTATTCTCTCTTCTAGCTTTTTGAATTCCCGTTAAATTCTTCCTGTTGTTATGCTTTTTTTTCCTTAATCATCACAACCTCTTGAGATTGCATATAAAATGTCGCAAAAGTATTGCACAAGAGTTAATAAAAATGTATGAATGTCATAGTCTATATTTATGGTTTACCTCATTAGACAGTAAATGATGATACTCATGGTACTATTTTTTAAGTTTCATTATTTCCGTACTATATTTACTTCAGTTTACTTGGTCTAACACAAGTAGTTATTGAAGGGGATTCCCTACAAGTTATTAACAATCTTAGAAGGGACAAAGAAGGTTGTAATAGTGCAAGTATGCTTGTATGTGAAGCAAAACAGTTTATAAAAAACTTTGCTAAGTGGGAGGTTTCTCATGTAAGGAGAAATGACAACTCTATAGCTCACTTGTTAGCAAAAGATGCTCTTTCCAATTATGATCATGAGTAATGCTACAGATCAGCCCCTGTTCACGACTGATCTGTATCACACCTTACGTGTGCATTTTTTTTTTTTAAATAACAAAATCTCATTTTCCCATCTCCTACTTGATTCTCTCTCTCGGCTCACTGCCTCACCCAGTCTCATCGTGCGCCACCTGCAGTGCCACCGCCCACCACCATCGGCTCCCCCTCACGCCGGCAACCTCCAACCACCTTCAAACCTCCACGGAAGCCCCACACGTAGCGCCCCCATGTGAAACCCGAAATGGGTTCTCCTACACGGTTTGTCGTTGCTATTGCTGCCGTTGTCAACCTCTAGCCCCACCGTCGAGCACCATTGAGCCCCTTGACCTCCCCCTAGCCCCGTCGAGCACAGCAACCCTCTCCCTCTCTTTCTCAAAATGGGTTTCACCCATACGAGTTTTGCCCTTTACTGAGCCGTACGCCGCCGGGTGGGGGTGAGGATAGCGATGCGGGTGGGTGGTGGGCGTGGGGGGAGAGGATGGGCGAGGGGCGAGGACGGGGGCCTTGAGTGACACGGGGTAGAGAGAGAGAAATGAAATGTGTGAAATGAGAGAGAAGTGGGTTTTGTTGTGGAGTATTTTGGTCATTTTACTTAGTGACACGTAGAGTGTGATCCGGATGACTCAAAACAGGGGCTGCTCCCAATATTATTTCTATGATCACATTGTAACGTTAAATGATCCCCTTCCTTGTATTTCTTTGGTTTGATTGAATGGAAATAAGTTATTCAAAAAAAAAAAAAAAAGAACATCTGAGATATGCCATTCTATCCACCACCATTTTTTTAAATAAAAGAATTATTCTTATTAAAGTTGCATGAAGATACCTACAGATTTTTTATAACAGAATTTTTTGTATAAAACAGATTTTTATAGTAGATTTTTTTATAAAGCAGATTTTTATTAATAGTAACGGATTTTTAATAAAAAAAGATTTTTTTAAACAGTTTTTTTATAAACAGATTTTATTAATGAAAAATTGATATTTTATTAAAATTGTAAAATCAAACCGAATCGGATCTAAAATTAATAAAAATGAAAGTACCATTTTAAAGAATAACTGGTATATAATTGATTTTAAAAAATATAAAATCGATATATACCAGTTAGATTCTAAATTTTATCTAAAATCAGATCTAACGGTTCTATGATTCATATGAATCTCATAATTTTTAGAAATATAAATATTTAAAAAAAAAATCATATTTACCGGTTTAACTACCGCTGCTGACCAAATCACTAGACTACAGAGCCAGTGGCTTCTAACCGCTGCACGCGAAACTCCCACGAACTTGAGGCACGTACACCGAAACTTCGACACGTGGCGTTCTCATAGGTTGTCTTTTTGTTTAAATTAGTAATATACAATATAATCCTGGTTTTGGTAAGCGAAATGAGCCGTAAAGTCAAAACGGTCAAGTAGGGTCCACAAAATAATTTTTTCCACTTGTACTAAGAGGCAACGTGTCGGCTTATGATTCAGTGGACGGTGTCTCGCCACGTGGCTGAAACTTTTTTCTCTAGTATTGTTGGTTGGTCTAAAAGAGGTAACTTATGTAATAAAATAACTAAAAAAACTATATTTGTGGGGACAATGCAATAAATAAATTCGTTACATAAAAGGAATCACGTTGCATGGGTATTTTTTGACTTTGACTGAACCGACCAATTCACTTTGGATAATATTTTAGACTTTTTTTTTTAATTATTATTAAAACCTCCGAAATAGCTGTAATATGACTAGGGACAGTGCTTTTGAGAATATTCCATCATAATTCTTGGAAACTTCTTTTTGTATAAGCCTAGCATTGTATTTTATTTAGAATAAAATAATATTTCTTTTATTAAATTTATTTTCTTTGAGAGCATTTTTTAAAATATTTCTTTCCTTTGTCACTCCTTAATTTTAGCCATTAATTTATACCCAAATCGCGAAAAAGTCAACATCGAAAGGTTCAGATATTAACAAATGTTTGACGTAAAAGAGCAAAGAAATCCCACTAACGAGGTATGTTTTAAATAAAAATATATTTATTATGATATGTTCATTTATTTTAAAAAAAATAAATAAATCTAAAATTTACATGAAAAATTTATTTTTTTAATAATAAACTTTGTATTTTTTCAAAATGAGTGTACAAATATTACATACTTTAAGACTGTATCTAATATTATAAAAAAAATTCTATTTATCAATCCTATACTATATATCTGTTTTTATTTTTTTATTTATTTTAATGTATAGTATAAAAATAATGAGTAAAATAACTTGTCAGTGAGAGGATGGTGTTGAAAAGCATGGGGGCCATGAATGGCTCATGAAATTGCCACCTCGAGGACCTACTACATCACATGGATTGGTGCAACAAATGTTCCTAAAATGTAACGTCTCTTTGAGATAATAATTAAAAAAATAAAAAGATAATCATGATGTCATAAGTTCATAACTATAGTATTGCCATCAAAAGAAAGAAAAGTCAAGACGTGTAGATAGGGTAAGATTAGGTAGCCAGATGGATTGAGATTCATGCCATTGGAATTTGAATATTGGCAAAGGATGTTAGAGCGCCACTTGTCTTGGATCATTCTTTTGGGCTTTCTCACCATATCTACAACAAGTTTTTTTCGTGGATGGGCTGCCTAAAATTTCTTATCCATGGGCCAGGAAGACTCTAGTGTTTGCATAAACTTATTTGGAACGAAAATATTTTAGTCGCCAAACGATTATATAAAAATAAATTTATAAATTAATATAAATTAATATAATATATCAGATTGTAAAATTACTTTTATTATAAAATAAATTTAAAGGATTTTAAAAAGTCATGTCAGTTTATAAATTTATTTTGTATAATTTTTTTATGTCTATAGTAATTCTCTGAGATAATTAGAAATAAATAGACTCTATAGTATTTAACATTGTTTGTAATCGAATTTTTGGATAGTCTAGATCCCACGTGAGCATTTAATATTATGTCTATTTTATGAGTATTGAATTATGCAATTCGATCCAACAATTCAAAAAGGATCTCAACTTGAATGGAAAAATAAGTTGGATGAAAGAAGAAAACACTAGAAAGAAATCGAAGACAAGAATGAAAGTAGGTTAGACAAGACTCTTGCCAAGAATCAAGTCATGATCTAGGTTGTCGGAATCGGCAAGACCATCCAATAGCTTGAATTCAAGTTTCCATCCAAACACTCTCTTTTGCTTTGTCAATTTAGGCATAGAAATGCTCTCAGGCTTGGGAAATTAAGACAATATAATTCAGCTTGGAGAAAGATTATCTACTTCTCTCGAGTAGTTATAAGGTTGTGGATGCTATATAGAAGATCAAAAAGCTAACAAGGCTTTGAAATCAAGAGATAAGTTGTTCTTATTTCCTCAAACCTCGAGGGTACTGGTGCAAGCAATTAAAGAAAGTTTATCGAGTAATGTTAAATACAAGCTCCAAATAGACAAGCCTCATACAAGTCTTTCATAAAAAAATAGGTCCCACTAATAAAAAATAATTTTTTTTACACTTTTTTAAGATGAGATCCACTCTTTTACAAGAGCTTATATGAGACTTATCTATTTGGGACTTGTACAAATCATTTATCATAAAGAAGATACTGAGCTCGTAAACTTAGTGAGCAGATCAGCTAATGTTCATCTTCCGAAACTCATTCTAGGTTAAAATTGTGATGAGAATTTTGTATGGAGCACCCTATCCCATCCTCTTGTATCTCTATTTTGATTTTTAAAAAAAAACTCTACTTTGCTAACTTAGACAATGCCTTTTCTGATTTATTTATCTATCATGATTTGAAAAAGATGATCATACACAAAATTTCTTTAGATCTAAACGGTTTTGTTGCCTTTATTATCCTCACAGAAACAGCCAAACGGTGAACACTAAGCAAGGCTAAACCATCTATAACTTGCCTCGAAGTGGGAAAGTAATTTGTAAATCGGACTTGGGGTTCGGTAGACACCGGCTGGCTGAGAATCAAATACGTGTAAAAGAAAAGGAACAACAGTGTTCGGTTTTCCTCAACAATATACTCACATAACGCATGAACAAAATCAAAGGTATATCAACTACTTACTCCACCAACATAATTTGACATGTACTAAATCTTGGACTCAAATTGAGTATGAATTCACCTTAAACTATTAGTATTAGTTGTTTAAGGATCTATTAGATCTTTTAATAAAGTCGGGTGTCTAATGCTGTGTTTGGATACTCAGATGATATGAATTGATCCGTAAATAGTAATGTCTCATTGAGATATGTTTAAATGTATGAAGTAGGTTAAGATATATTTAATTTTTTATAGAAAATTTTAAAAGTAATAAATCTCATCAATGATTGATTTGAGATAGATTGAAATGGATTTGGCATCAAAAGGTTCCAAACATACCCTAAATAATGGGTGAAATCCAATTTGAATGAGCATCAACGATTTCTCACCATTTTATTTAGCCGAAGAAAGGCACTTACAATTGCTGATAGGGAAGAACTTCAAACCGGTCGGGTGTGGATTTAATTTTTACACCTACCAGTAAAATTGTAACACGTAGTAGGCTTATTGAAATTACAGTGGAATCATATACATTCTACTACCCTCTCTTCTCTCTTCCCTCTTCTCCCCGAAGCTCTCCCTCAAACCCATCTTCGTCTCCTTCAACAGAGGCCATTTTTGTCTTCAAATTTCATCTCCTTCAACACTTCCGAACCTATTGTTCTTCAAAGACCCATTCTTCCATTGTTGTGTCCTCTCTCTGAAGACCCATTCTTCCGTTGTCTTGACCATCGAAGCCCCTCAAAGCCGAATCTATAGCGGTCCAAATCCACAATAATTTATAGTGAAAACTCAAATTTGCGGCGTCCAAATCTACAATAAAAATCGAAAAGATTAAATTACAATCTCATTAGGTCATTACATTGACAAACCCATTAGCCAAAAACATTGCATGTCTCCTTCCGTCAAATGCCCAGATCTTAATTTACAAGAAAATGGATAACAAGAAAACCTATTTCTTTACATACACACATTTGCATTAGAAAGTCCATGAAGAATTTAACTATTTTATATTTTCTTAAAGGGCTGATAGGTTTGAAGAGAGAGAGGGAGCTTGTGGAGAGAGAGGGAAGGGGGGGTGGAGAGAGAGGGAAGGGGGGGGTTGAGGAGAGAGTGGGCGTACTCATTCGGCCAGTGATATGTTGTTATAATGTGAAAAAATATTTATAATCGTGAATTAATAACTATCGCATAATCATTTTAAAAAAAATAATAAAATATAATATTTATATAAAAAAATTAATTTTTTAATAATAAATTTTACTTTTGTTTTAAATGATTATACGGCTTTTACGAATTTTATGGTTTAATATAGAATTACTCTCTCTTAATACAAACGTCGGATCTACGAACTAGCTACCTTGAACAAAACAAAAGAAATCCGTTCGAACTCCGAAGGACCAATTTTTCCGTATGAAATCTCGCTCTCCCACCGTGTAAATCATTGCGAGAGAGAAAGAGATATTTTAAGAAGCCCCCAATCATCTGATAAATTCTTGAACCTCCCCAGCATGGATCTCAACCCGGTGAGTTTACTCACTTCTGCGACGTCGCCTCTTCAGATTTTTTAAGCATTGTGTTAGTGTAGCGTGCGTATTATAATTGTAAAATTTGGCTAATATATGGTGATAGCTTTGGTTTTGGGAGGTGGGTAAATCTGGATTTCAGAACTCGATTTGGGTTGTATTTATTGTTGCTAGATGATTCGCCATTACGTTTTGTTGTGACAAGGTTTAGGAAAAGAAAGAGAGAATTAATTGCACCTTCTGATTTGAATATCTCGTACAGTTTTTGCTGTAATATAAAACTAAGAAATGATCAAATTCACCTGATTAAGCTAAATGCATGAATTAAGTTAGTTTGCTGTGTTGGGCGGTTGCCCATATTGAGTATGGTTGAGATTCTCATTGGGTTCTTTTGGTTTATGAGAAAATGAAGGAAAGGATAAAAAGTTGGGATTATTGTTATGAAAGGTCTTGGCATTGAAAGAGAGTAAAAAAAGGGAAATATTAAAAAGAAGAAAGTTTTCATCCTTGTTGGCCCAAGAAAGCAATACGCCTGTAAACGTAATATAATTATTTGGGAAAACTTATTTATGACAAAATTTTCCATTTTATTTTTGTAAAATAGAAAGAAAAACAATAAACAGCATTAAGGTCATGAAATAAACTTGAAAGCTGAATGTGACAATGGCAACTCAATTTTTGGCACAAGAAGGACTAGTCTGGAATCCCTTTATCATTAGGATGAAAAGGAGTTCTAACTTTCTTGGGTAGTGGACATGGACTATTGAGTGCATCTTTCATTGCTGATTGTTGTGAAGATTTTTAGTATTGCTATCTGGAAGTTTGTTGAGTCGAAGAAATGTCTAAATTGACATTTTTTTTAAGGTTTGTCAGATATTGTCTCCATTTTAGATGATTATCCTTTTACACTCATGTGCAGCATGCAGGAGAAAATTACGCCCACCCGAAGACGTGTCTCTTTCATGTTATCTTCAAGGTCTATATACCTGGTTATTTTCTTAAAAAATATTTCTCTGTACCCAGTTTCTGCACCTTTTGAATTAGCAAAGAAGATGTTTCAGTGCATGAATTCGTTCTTTTTGGATTTGGCAGGCTGCAGCATTGGCATTTTACATACTTTTTGCCTTATTTATTAGTAATTTTGTCATCATTTTTGTGGTGACTGTTCTTCTTGCTGCTCTTGATTTTTGGGTAGTCAAGAATGTGAGTGGCCGCATCTTGGTTGGTTTAAGGTGGTGGAATGAGATAAATGATCTCGGTGAGAGTGTATGGAAATTTGAATCCCTTGACCAAGAGGTTAGTATGTTATGCTTTTCTAGCATCAACTTATCTTTTCTTCATCTGGTAAATATCTCTTAGTGGTGATGCTCAAATTCTATTTTCTCTTTAGTTCTAGAGTCTCATATATGTTGGTGCTTGTTTGTGCTTTAGTCCTTGGCCCGCATGAACAAGAAAGATTCGTGGCTATTCTGGTGGACCCTGTACCTTACGGTAAGCAAATATGATTTATTATAGCATGTGACAATCCACTTACTTCCATGCATCATGTGTCCTGGAGTATAACCTGCTGTCCCCCCTCCCGAGAAATATAAAAAATAAAAAAGAAGAAGTGCATGCAGTGCAGTGGTGTAACTGGAAGTTTACATTTGGGGGTGCTGGAGGTTAGGGGGCAAAATTTTGGAGGTTGCATGGCTTCACCACACACCCCCAGCTCTGCCTCTGACATACTGTGTAATAAACTGAACTAAGAGTGCACTTGTAATGCAAGAGATTTGACAGCTGGATGTTAATAGAAATAATTTTTTTTCCCAGAAGTGTCTGTCTAAGAAAGGGTACAGAGAATATATTTGAATTGGATTTAGAGTTTAAGAATTTAAAACTGACCAGAATTTGAACAGCTGGTCTGGACCTTTCTGCTTGTAGTTAGGCCTTTTTATGTAGTTTGTTTCAGTATCTAAACTTGCTATTCTGTATTTTTTAGGCGGCTGCATGGATTGTGCTGGCAATATTCTCTCTTATAAGGCTTCAGGCTGATTATCTTCTCGTTATAGGAGTTTGTCTAACCCTCAGTATTGCAAATATTGTTGGCTTTACGAAATGCCGTAAAGGTGTGCAAGCAGTTTTTTTCATTTTCTTTCATAACCTTGTAATATTAGTTGCTGGGTGCGGCCTATTAAAATGTCTCTTTCCCAAGATGAGCCATTATAGGCATTCCAATTTTACGCTCTACAATCTAAGAATAAATAACCGTATATCAATTTTAATTAATATTTTTGTGAAAGGTAATTATCATTGTGAAGAATTTTTGGGGGGTTTGGGGTTGGAGATTGGACTGTAAGATGTGATTTCTACAAGATAGTTTTTTTCGTGAGAAAAGTAACATCTAGGTTAGGTGTTGAATAAATCAATGGATGCACTATAAATTGGGTGCTGCTTAATGTAGCTTACACTCCACTGTTCATGGTTTCTGTTTGGGTGATTTCCAACCATGTTTTGAGCGAGTGTTCATCATAGATGTCTTCTGAGCATGCTAATGAACATTAATATGGAAGGAAAGATGATTAATTGTTCTTAGTTTAATTTGGCACAACTAGTATAGGGCTTTGTTTAAAGAACTCGTATAACCCAAGAAGAGTACTCCAATTGAGCTTTTATGCTGTTAATAGGCAAACTTCAATAGCGACTCATTGCGGTACCTGTATTTGCTTTGGGTCTTTTGAATTCCTCTTGTGCTCTGTATGTGCATTGCTTGATGCATCGACATATAGCTCTCCTTTCATTTTTCTCAAGTGACTTTGGTTTGGGCGATGTTGGAGCATGTAACTTGTTATTATAAGTTAGAAACTTCAGTATTATGAAAGATATTAGGGTGCATGGATTTGAAATGACACACCTATGAATGCATTCATCTAGAAATACCCATCTGCAACAAATAAGAAACACAAAGCAGGGATTACATCTTTACTTGTATATATGAAAAAAGAACAAAGCAGTGATTTCATATTTACTTGACATCCAAAAATGCTTTAGTGAGCACACAAATTACAGCTGCAACTTGTAGTGTTATTGCCACCTTGTACCATTTGTGCAGATGCTTAGCTATATTATGTTCTAATTATCCAAATCATTTTTAATATGGGACTTTCACGATGAAAAAAACGGTGTCCTTTTCAGATGCTAAGCAGAAGATTCAACAATTTGCTTCTCAGACCATTGCAGCTCAGGTATCATCCACCATACAGTCAGCAATATTCAGTGCTGTCTGACTCTGAGTTATTCATTGGAGAAGTAAAACGGGAATGCACTTGTGAAAGACTTTGACAAGTGGAAGAAACGTGTAAATGCTCATTATATTGCCCCTCAGTCCGGAACCTTACTGTACGGCAAACAACAGTTCAGAAGTTTTGCTCGACTTCTTTTTGTTTAATATTCCTGTCTAAATTCGTTAATGGTTTGTATGAAAAGCATGTGAATTGCAATATCAGAAACATCAGATGATATTTTTCCTGTAAATCATTCAATTCATTTTAGTTTTGGATTGCAATGATGGGTAAGAGCCTACTGGTCATCATCCAAAGATGCCTTGTCTTCTTAGTGGAGCTGCTTCCCATTAGAGCCCTCCCTGGCCAAAAGTTTGAACATAAGTTTTTCCTCATCTAATCAATGCATCCGGTCGTTTGCATGCTATTTCCCATTTGCATGTCCTGCTCTCTGCCATTTCCAATCATTCGGTAAAGAAAAAAGTTATATACAGTCGACCTGGGCAAACGGCGTGTAAGCAGCTCCCTCAAAAATATTTTTTTTTTTTTTCATTTCATTCCTTCCCTCTCTTCATCAGACCCTCTCTCTCTGCATTTCTTCTCTATCTCTAGATCCTTCTACGAAGCTGCACATCCCGTCGAAGATCACGAGTCAGCAACCGCTTGAAGAAACCTCGACGGCAATGTCCCTCCCCTTGAACCCGCCACCCTCCCTCCCTCAACCGACTTATGGAAATCTAAGATCACAAATCGCCGTCGCCTTCGTCTTCGTTACGTGGTGATAAAGTGAGTTGCAGAGTTGAGAATGGATGGGTTGATGGTGGGCGTTGGGTTCTGTATGGAGGAGATGGGGAAAGAGTCTTCGGATGCCATGGAAAAAACAGAAGAAAGAGAAAAAAAAAATTGGTGTATAAGAGAGAAAATTTGTAATATGGGTATTTGCCTGAGTTGATGGGTTGATGGTGGGCGTTTGATCAATTGCTCGACAGAATGTGTAAAAGAGAAAATTTCTGCTATGTTTTTCTTGCTTCTGCAATGTGGGTATTTGCCTGAGTGTTAGTTTCAGTTGTGCATGTGCTGATGCATTCTTCTTCTTGGGCGACTGTTTGTGCACTTGCTTTATTTTCTTCCTTAATACTTACAGACTCAACCACTTGAAGCTCGAGTGAAAACCACAAATCGTCGAAGACCACAACGCAAGAGAAACACCAACAGCACCAACAAAGACCATAACTTGTCGAAGGAAACCAAAGTCGAAGACCACAAATTGCAAGACGTGCAGGAGAATGAAGCAGGAATCGAAACTCTGTTTTTCATTTTTTTTTTAATTAATAGCAACTGCCATGTCATCAATCCATGTCATCCGACTGTGCGGCAACTGTAACTGGCGACTGTATGTAGCAGAACTGTTCAATAAAACCAAGTCGGTGGAATGGTTTGTCCAAAAGCATAAATATTGTGTCAATGTCCATTGTAATCCTAATTTGATGTGCATTAAGGTTATTGTTTGGGCTCAGAAAAATACTCTTTTCATCTACTGATATGTATTTTTTGGTTTAGAATTTGTGATGAGATGAAATAGTTTTAAATGAAAGATAAAAATTAAAAAAAATATTGTCAGAATATTATTTTTTAATATTATTATTAATTGAAATTTGAAAAAGTTGAATTATTTATTATATTTTGTGTGAAAATTTAGAAAAATTATAATGATGAGAAGAAAAGAGATGAAATACTTTCTGAATCCAAACGAGTGACAGAGTCTTGTACTCTTGTTCCTTGTTATTTGTTTCAAGCAAAGTCTTAACTTGTCTATAATAAATGGGAAAGTGTTTGAAAAAAAATTAGTTAGTTTTAATCGTAAAGGATTCAAACAACATTCATAATATTAGGAACATTGTTTTCTTTTATCTTTTTAAATACCCAATATTCATATTATAAATTAAAAAATAATAAATATAAACTTATTCAAGTTTCTATAAATTTATACAAATCAAACCAAGTTTTATATGAATTATATTATTTAATAATCAATTATGATTTTGTATTTACAAATAACTTACAATTGATCATAATTTTGTATTCACGAATAAGTCATTTAATAAACTAAATTCGATCAAACTAATTTCGAGTAGTCTTATTTTCAGTAATTAGAAATTAGTTAATATTTATTTTGATTAATAACAATCTTATAACTCCATAAAAAAAAATAACAATCTTATAACTAAAGAGAGAGTGCAAGAAAAAAAATATGTATATATATATACTGGATCACCCAAAAATAAAAAGGCCTTCCTGCGTTCTTACACCGGTTGTAAGACAAACGGTTTGTTTTTATTTTAATATACGCCATTGGCGTCCCCAGTCCCGGTCATTTTTTTTTTTTGGTCGATCCGAGCTTGTGCTTCAGAATCCAGATAGAGATGTTGCAGTGTATATTTCTTCTATCAGATTCCGGGTAAGCACTAAACTTTTCTTTGCTTTTTGTTTATTATTCAACGCAATTCCAATTCCGACCCTTTAGATTTGTTGGCTGAGAAGACTTGCAGAACATGTAAACCCAAAACATGTCGACCTTAAGTTGAATACCAGACTGGGTTTTTCCGATAAACAAATACCAGGCTGTGATTTGGATTCATTAATTTTTCTTCATGAACTGTGTTATCTTCTCGTGATTTGTGGTAAATTCCCTTGACTGGTTTAAGTTGAAAGCTTATTTTTGTCAATCTTGGGTTGCACAGAGAGGTAATGCTGGAGAAACAGCTAACCGGGCATCGAGTTGACCGGTCCATATGTGCGTGGTTCTGGGAGCAGGCTATTTCTCAAGGTGATTCCTTCAAGGTACCTGTAAATTACTTATTTTGGGAAAAGAAAAATGTATAGCTTTGTTTTTATATTTAAGTTTTTGGTAATTTCTTTATTTTTCTACTTTAATTTAGAGAATAATTCGAGCTAAACATAGTTGTTTTCTGTGTTTGGTTTTCTTACTTAAATTGTGCTCCTCTAATTCAAGCTTTTAGACAAAGACTTTCTTCGGTTTTTGAATTCTCATTCCTGGTTGTCAATCTTAGTTAATTTCTGTTTTATTTGTATCTGAGACTGATTTTATTTTATTTTTTGTGTTTTCACGCTTCATCTCTTATGTATTGTGTCGGAAGCTTGATATCAGAATTTATGTTTGCTTTGAAGTTTTTTATTCGTAGTTTAGTTTCTGCAGTCCAGTTTGTTTGACATAGTTACTTTTGTGTATGCTAGTCTTGTATTTCACATTGTGTTCCTAATTTTTTTGTATTCCACGTTTTTTTAGCAGTGCTCTTTATTTAAGATATGGTTCTCATTTCCTTTCAATTTTGTCTGCTTTATTTTGATGCGGCCGTTTTGTGTGTTTGTCGACCCATCTTTTATACTTTGGTTGCTGCTTTTTATATAGCTACAACCAGTAATTGCATCCCCAACACATTACCTTTTCCAAGTTGTTCGTGAAGGGATCACATTTTTAGCATGCACTCAAGTTGAGATGCCACCTTTGATGGCCATCGAGGTAGATCTTCTAGCCTTATAAAGTTTTCAATTAAAAATATGTTTATCTTTGCATACTTGGGCTATTGCCTATCCCTTTTATCAATAAAATTTTGTTTATCGATTAAAAAATGTGTTTATCCTTGCATTGAATAAAATAAAATTTCTTGACCCTCGATCATTTATTTTTAGTTTCTTTGCAGAGTAGCCGATGTCCTCTCAGATTATCTTGGAGGGTTGAATGAGGATGTGATAAAGGATAACTTTATCATTGTATATGAGGTACTTTTATGACATAAACTTTCCAGGCTGATTGTTGCTTTGGAGTACACAAGGGCAGGGATAGAAGCACTCAAGTCGGTTAAAAAACCAAAACAATCACATGTGGAACTGTGCATGAAAGGTGGCACATTTATTGCACCTAAATCATTTCACGTGAAGAGGCCCAAAAAACTTGCTCAAAATAAATCCCATATATGTATTAGACTTGACTTTTTTTTGTGAAGGAAGCCAAGCCACACATCAACATTATGTCCATAAAACTAATCTACATGAGGTTTTCTTCTATAACTTGTGCTATGGGTTTAGAGTTCAAAAAATATGCAGAATTATTCATCCATTAGGTGATTGATTTGTCATTCAATACACGTTAAGGTTAGTGATTTGGAACTGAACTACTAGTTGAGGTTAACTTTTTAATCCTCTTTGCCAAGGAAATAGCATTTTTGAGAGTGTGCGCTCAAAAGGATGATTTGGAATCCGGGGGTGAGTAGGTGTTTTTCAGCTAGATCATTCTAAAAGGCTCTTTTGGGTCATCATAGTAAACCATTTTCCTTGGAAGAGTATTTGGATATGTAAGGTTCCTTCCAAAATTGCTTTCTTTGGTTGGACTGTTTCCCTTGGGAATATTCTTGCCATTGACAATTTGAGGAAATGTGGTCTTTTCATTATGGGTTGGTGTTATTTATGTAAGAAAGATGGGGAAACCATGGATTATTGTTACATTGTGAGGTGGCCAGATTTTTGTGGGATGATAGCTTTAACTGGACCAGTGAGGCATGGATTATGCCTAGAAGGGTAGTGGAGACTTTTAGGTATTGGAGAGGTCTTCGGGGTAATATTCATATTGCTGCGGTGTGGAAAATGATTCCTCATTGTTTTAAGTGGTGCCTTTGGATGGAGAGGAATGATCGGTGTTTCGAAGATCTAGAGCATTCCTTGGAGGAGCTGAAAAGGTTCTTCTTCAATATTCTATTTTCTTGGGGTTTGGTCATTGATTGTAATGTGATTAGTCTTCATAATTTGCTTGTATCGATTTCTAGTTCCTAGTGTGTACTTGGACTATGCCTCTTTTCAATGAATATCATTTTCCTTATAAAAAAATAGCAATTTTGACTTTATATTGTAAATGTTCATTTTACTCTTCAAAAGGAAGGCATAGAAGAAACACACGAGTCTCCACTTTAGACTCAGTTAAGAGCATTCTCATTCTAAAAGACCACTTTAGATTCAGTCCGTTCCCGATTTCTCCATGTTAATTTTTGTTATGTAGGTTTTTCCTTGTTCTTTTGGTTTTTCTTTGGTTGAATACACCGTTATGTTTGTTTATACATGCAGCTTCTGGATGAGATGATAGACAATGGCTTCCCTCTCACTACGGAGCCTAACATACTGAGAGAGATGATAGCTCAACCAAGCATTGTTAGCAAAGTTTTGAGTGTTGTCACTGGTAATAGTTCCAATGTCAGTGAAACCCTTCCAGGTGCAACAGCATCATGTGTTCCATGGCGGACACCAGACCCAAAATATGCTAATAATGAAGTTTATGTAGATCTTGTTGAAGAAATGGATGCAACTATAAACAGGTATGATATCAAGTTTTAATTGGACATTGCCTCTTTATGTGATCCTTTATCTATTGGTTTGGATTAAGCAACTCAGGTCTTATTATTAGCTGTACAGGTATTTATACATCACCACACTGCCGCATGCATTCCAGTGCTGCCTCGTGTGACACCGCGCCTTTTGGGGGGGTTGGAATGTAATCTAAAAGTTATGTACAGTAATTTGCAAAACAGAATAATAATAACTTGAGAAATTGAGTAATTGAGTGTCGGGAAGGGAGATGCATTTTTCTTGGTAATTGATGACTTTTTACACAAGCCAAGAGACAGTAGCATTTAATTCTTGTTTGGAAGTATAAATCACATGTTTTTTGGTGAATGAATATAATTTTGCTTATCCATGTTGCTTTCTGAAAGGTTTTTGAATGGGATAAGATCTGACATTTCCTCATTTAAAAATTGGCAGTGGGTAATTGTATTTAATATGGAAGCCTCGAATGTCTCTTGTAGAAGCTTTCCCATTGAACTTATCAAAAGAGTCTTTCCAGTTTAGTAGTTAGAACAGGATGCTAATTATTTTTACACTCTTGTTTCGTACCTGAGGTGCTAACCAATTTTCCCCTTACAAATTTTCCTTAGGGATGGAGTACTGGTGAAATGCGAAATTTATGGGGAAGTTCAAGTGAACTCCCATCTCTCAGGTCTTCCAGATTTAACTCTTTCATTTGCAAACCCTTCCATCTTGGATGATGTGAGATTCCATCCCTGTGTTCGGTTTCGGCCTTGGGAGTCCAATCAAATTCTGTCATTTGTGCCTCCTGATGGACAGTTTAAGCTAATGAGTTACAGGTGCATATTGTTTTGAGGAGATATTAATCCCTTAATTCTTATTTCTTCATGTGGAGTTCTGCTGTACTTTTAGCAATTATTATGAGTGGCATATTAATTGTGTACCAAGAAAATGTGGTGACATAGGTAGGTTCAGGGAAACATGGACAACAACACTGTACATCTGCTTCTTACTTGTCCTATAAAATGTATTTATAATTTCAACAACCCTTTTACCTTTATGCAGGGTAAAAAAATTGAAGAGTACTCCAATATATGTAAAACCACAGCTAACATCAGGTGGCGGGACGTGTCGTATCGATGTGTTGGTTGGAATACGAAATGATCCTGGAAAGACAATTGACTCCATAACTGTGCAATTTCAACTGCCCCATTGCATTTTATCAGCTGATATGACTTCAAATCATGGAACAGTAAACATCCTTGCAAATAAGGTACCTATTTGTTTTCATTGTGATATATTTGGTGTAAATACTGGCCCCTTTGGTTGTTATTCTGGAGGGAAGATTCGATACTGCACTTCATCTCATGGTTTGTTCGTTGTATACATACACGAGGAAGCCTACAATGTTTGAGTTGGAATATCAGAATATGCATCTCTGGTTCTCTACTGCTGGCATAGGCTACTAGTTAGATTTTTTATTAATGATTTTTATTGGCTGTTTGCAGTCATTAAACTTCCATGTTCAAGAACATAAAATGTAAAACATATGCTGTTTCTCTCCTTGGAATTTGATTCTATCTTGTTTATGCAGACCTGCTTGTGGTCAATTGAACGGATTCCTAAAGACAAAGCCCCTTCAATGTCTGGAACCTTGGTGCTTGAGACAGGGTTAGAGCGCCTTCATGTATTTCCCACATTTCAAGTGGCTTTTAGAATAATGGGTGTTGCCCTCTCTGGCCTGCAAATAGATAAATTGGATCTGAAGAATCTACCTAATCGCCCTTACAAAGGTTTTCGAGCTCTTACCCGAGCAGGAGAATTTGAAGTAAGATCATGAGTCCAATTTGATGCATCAAGATCAATTGATGTGTTTTGGAGCAAGATAGTTGCTGTTTTGGATTTCAAGGTTTTTGTGTCATTAGGATTTTGAGCAATAACTTCATTTAACACTCAAGTTAATAAGATAGCATTCGGTGGATAGATAGATTTAAGCTTCAGTTGAATGATTAATGTCATGAACATCTGTTAAAATACATAATTGTGGAGCATTAGCCTATAATGAGCTTTGATGCTTTTCATCTATATCAGAATCTTCCATATCTTCTCTCATGATCTTGAATTAAATCTCGTTTTATTGGTATTTTGGATTAAATCTTAAGGTGCGTTTTCATTATAGAGGATTTTAGTAATCAGCGTGGAGCAACACCTTTGCACAAATCTGAGTACGAATATTTAAAAGACTCGCACGGTCCATATTCAAAACAACCTTTGACCTTTCTAGGAATATCATGTAAATAATCCTTTGATTTTCTCTCTGTTTAAGCAAAATTTGTGAGTGTTTTTTAAGATAAGTGCTACGGTTAACATATTTTATAAAAATAAACTTATAAACTAACATGGCTTGATGTAATACGTTATATATATTTTACAATAAAAATAAGTTTATAATCTGAAATATTACATCAAGCCATATCAGTGCATGGATTTATTTTGTGAAATTCTTTTGTAGCCAAAACATTTCCGTTTTCTTTTTTCTTTATCACACAAGATACTAAATTTGAGATTCTGTTCTATTTATTGTTTACAAATTACATATGTTAATCTTATCTATTAACTTTATCCATTTTCCTGCATATCGTGCTACGGCTTTATGACTGGCATAATACAAAAACTGTGTTGAAGCTGAAAGAAGAGCAGGATGAGTTTGGAAATTGGAGAGAGTTTCGCTCATCAAGCTGTTATGAATTGAGTGTGTTTGCCTCATTCTCTCCATTATTTTCTTCTGAATATTGCAGTAGTATAAGAAGTTAAAAATTACTTGTGTTGGCTAGGATGTATTTTACAATTACCGAGTTACATGTAGTAGTACGCGTTGGCTCTAGAAGTTGATGCCATATTCTCTTACCACATCCACCTTTCAGTGCCCCCTCCCAAAAGGATTATGAGAATGCAACCATCAAACAAACAGGAACATAACCAGGTAAACCCAAGTGGAAAAAGAACAGCCAGCCATGCAAGTTCATTTATATTCTCTATACCATTCGAAGTTCCAAGGCCTGTACTAATGAGTTGGAAGAATGGATTGCAAACTGGTTCCATCATCCATGCAATGCGATTGCTTAAGGACAAAAGACTTTGATTCATAAATTATAGTTTCAGAGCTTCATCCTTTGACTCACATATATTGTTGATTTCCGACCCCGTTTGAATTTAGAGATAAGCTGAGATGAGTTGAGATGGTTTGTAAATAGTAGTGAGATTTGTGAGTTGAAATTTGTGAATAGTAGTAAATAGTAGTGAGATGAGTTGGGAATGGTTGAAGTGGTTTTTGAATCCAAACCAAGTATAACCACTGGTCAATGCAAATTCAGGGCAAGTGAACATGATCATGGAGTAATAAACAAATATGGACATAGAACTCAATCAAAATCATATGAAAGAAGCTTGAGCTAGCCTGTAAGACGAGCTTTTCCTACAGAGTTTTAGAAGTACTCCCCTTTATCTGTCACCATTACTAGTCACAAACTCACAACCACTGAACATTTTCCACAGGACGTTCAGCTAGAACAAATTAATGCACGAGTAAGGGAGTAGCACATGAAAGATAGGATATGAAGTAGAAGAGTGCCGAAGCTGGATTATCCTTCATTACATGTAGTAGACAAAAAATTAAATTTACTCGTACAAAAACAAAAGGAAGAATAAAAGAAACAAAAAAGGAAAGGCGGCATTGATCAAGCAACCACCTTGTTTACTCTGAAGGAATCCATGACTTGGCGAAGATCATATTCCTCTTCCAAGAACACATTTTCAGGTGTTTGCAGTCTTAGCTCATATAGCCGATTGTTTTCAACTCCAAGAACTGAAAGGTATCGCCGGTCCCATTCCAAACGAACCGGACGATCTTGTGGCATAACAGCCAGCTCATTGTTGTTTGCATATGACTTTATGTTCACCTAAAGTCAATAAAAAACACGTTGTCAGCAACTCAAACAGTTGTATTTAGATCACCCAAAATATATACATGCTGAAGATTCAGCCAAATTTGATGCACTACTGCTAATCTAAATCACTCTATATCTCTGTGCAACTAGCCTTCTATGGGAGCCAATCTGACCGGACAATCTTAATGAGTATAATCTCTGCAATGCAAGCACTCAACATTTTCAGCACTCCAAATACCTTACCTCAACTTGATAGTAAGTCCTCCCATCATCGGCAATTCTGGAAGACGTGGAAAGAATATTTGATTCACGCCTGACGCCCAGTCTCGTAGACATGAACTCAGTCAAATATTGCTTCAGCACTTTCTGTCCAGCCTCTTGAGGCGGACCCAAGTCTTCAACACTCTTGTACCTAGAGGACGAGGGAGAGGATAACTCCACAGAGATATTTTCATCTAGTACATAAGGGTCCCTGAAGAATATGTCAGCCCCAGCACCTCGGACTTGAATCCAGTTCTGAGGGTACTTGAACGTATACCCATCAAACGTATCTATGTATTCTCTTAGCCCAACGGACGGTTGAGCAAATGCAGCATCGCTCAAACTAACTCCTGAGAAGAAAGCAGTCGAGAAGATCAAGGCTACCGCATTCCTCCTAGGAACTGCAAAAGCTTTAGTCTGATTATATATTAGAAAACGAATAACTAAAAATCACTGCAGATTGTAAAGTCATGCAGACAACCCTTGAAAATTAGGAACCCAGAAAAGTAAGAATCTTTAAGTATGCTGTCTTTTTAAGTTGTCAAGAAAACTACCCAGTACTCACATGAACTAAAGGAGTACATGTAAAGAAGAACGAAAATTTTTTTTTTTCCCTGTTTTTTATTTCCAGTATTTTGGTCTTGAAGCGAAGTTTGAAAATTGGAAGAATTACCGTTTGGGCTTTGCAAGAAACTGAGCGGCAGTGCGTGGAATCGGAGGGGTGGCTGTGAAGTGAATGGTTAAGCCAAGGAGTGAAGATGCGGGGATGGAACGGCGTCGTATAACGAGTTGACCTCGAGGGTGGGTGAATCTCTGAAGAGCGAGTCGGGGGAGAAGGGAGGGAGCCGAAGAAGACGGTGGCCATTTTCACAGAGAGAGAGAGAGAGGGAGAGGGGGGAGAGCTAGAACTCACTGTAAAGAGATGGAAAGGGATAACGAGCACACGTGTCTCTCTCTGGTTGGCCAATCAATAAAGGAGACCTATTTACATGATCGACCTGGAGCGCAGCAGCTCATTAACACTCAGCCTTCTTTTCTTGCCTTCCCGACGGTTCCTCAAACCTAGTTAGTTCTACTCAAGCGTTTGGCGTTCTGCTGCTCTTCTCGACAACGACAAGAAATGATCTTGCCCAATGTTGGCTGCTTAGTCTTCCTCAAAGTACCGTGTCGCTCTTCTGCTCTGATAGCAAGCATTTGGTCTGGCTAGGGTCGAATATCCTCAAGAGTGGCCTCGAGCTTGGCCAAAATCGCCAAAATGGCTTCTGTAAGTTCCCATAAGTGTAATGTATTGATTATCCTTTTTGGAAAATCCTGAGTTTGATTTTTTTGCATAGGGAAGGGCAATACTGAAAGGGCTATACCCGGTTACCAAATTCGCGTTTTGTCTCATAGACTCATCAGAAGTAGACTCATCATACCGCTTGTAAATTCACATTTGTTAAGCTTTAATTTCTCATTCGCTTTTGTAATTCTCTGAGCGATATCTGGTGTGCTTACCTTTATGCTTCCAGAGATAAATTCGTAAGTTGGGTCTACCAAATGCATGAGATACCACGGTTATATATCATTTTGGATGCGCAGACACTATGAAAAAATTGCAGATTTGAGAATGCACATTATATACCACGCTTTGATGAAGGCTAAGGCTAGGTTTTAGGTTGGCTGGAAGGCCAGATCCTTTCCCGTCGCCGTCGAGAAGAGCAACAAAATAGAGGGAGGAGTCCACGGTTTGTGGAAGAACATTAGTCGGTTGGAATAACAGGTTCTTTCCCGTCACCGTCGAGAAGAGCAGATCTCAGTGGGAAGGCTAGCTCCTTTCCCATCGCCGTCGAGAAGAGCAACAGAGCAGAGGCTATCTCAAAGAAATAGAGATGCAGAGGAAGAAGATGAATCACGATGATGGTTTTGCTAGGGCTTTCAGACGAGCTGCTGATGGTTTTTGTTCCGAGGAAATTTCTTTCTTTCTTCTACCTTTCTTTGCCGAGTTGCAAAGCGGAATACTTATATTTGTTTAAAGCCACGTCACTGTACACCCTGGCCGGTGTGGCTAGTGTGTTAAAATATTGGCTGATCCCTAGTAGGACTCTTTTTTGAGGGCCTATGAATTTCATCAAAGCTTTGAATCACAGACCCGCCTTCAAACCAAGCATAAATCTCTCAATCCTAGAGGCCCACTTGCCCAAATGCCAAAGTCCCAAACAGCTGAACCAAGTCCTCTCCCAAATGATCTTCACTGGGTTCATCAGGGACACCTTTGCTGCCAGTAGAGTGCTCAAGTGCTCGGCCGACTCACCCTTCGTTCACATTGATCACTCCCTCCAAATATTCAACCACATCGATAACTCAAATGGCTTCATTTGGAACACCATGATGAGAGCATATGTGCAAAGAAACTCTCCTGAAAAGGCTATATGCTTGTACAAGTTGATGTTGGATAGGAATGTGGGTTGCGATAATTACACGTACCCAATTCTAGTGCAAGCCTGTACTATCCGGTTATCGGAATTTGAAGGGAAAGAGCTGCATAATCACGTTTTGAAAACGGGTTTTGATTCGGATGTTTATGTACAGAACACATTGATTAACATGTACGCAGTTTGTGGAAATATGGGTGATGCACGTCACTTGGTTGATGAAAGTCCAGTTTTGGATTCAGTTTCATGGAATTCAATTTTGGCAGGGTATGTTCAGATAGGGGATGTTGATAATGCCAATTATATATATGATATGATGCCGGAAAGGAACACAATTGCTTCAAATTCTATGATTGTATTGTTTGGTAGGACAGGTCGCCTGATTGAGGCTCTTCAGTTATTTAATGAGATGCCAGAGAAAGATATGGTGTCATGGAGTGCATTGATTTCTTGTTATGAGCAAAATGAGATGTACGAGGAAGCTTTGGTTCTGTTTATGAAAATGAAGGCTAATGGAATTATGGTCGATGAGGTTGTGGTGGTTAGTGTTCTTTCTGCGTGTGCTCATTTATCACTTGTCAAGATAGGGAAAATCATCCACGGCTTGGTTGTGAAAATTGGCATTGAATCTTATGTTAACCTTCAAAATGCTTTTATTCACATGTATTCAACATGTGGGGACATAATAGCAGCCCGAAAACTGTTCAATGGAGGCTGCCACTTGGATCAGATATCTTGGAACTCCATGATATCTGGCTACTTGAAATGCGGATCAGTTGAAATTGCCAAGGAGTTATTTGATTCCATGCCCAACAAGGATGTCGTGTCTTGGAGTGCAATGATATCGGGGTATGCTCAGCATGACCGTTTCTCAGAGACATTGGCACTCTTCCAGGAGATGCAGCTTGATGGACTTAGCCCCGATGAGACAACTTTGGTTAGTGTAATATCAGCTTGCACTCACCTGGCTGCCCTTGATCTAGGCAAATGGATTCATGCTTATATAAAGAAGAATGGTCTAAAGGTTAACGTCATCTTGGGTACAACCCTAATAGACATGTACATGAAATGTGGGTGTGTGGAAAATGCATTGGAAGTTTTTTATGGCATGGTGGAAAGGTGGGTTTCAACTTGGAATGCTCTCATTCTTGGTTTGGCAATAAATGGGTTGGTAGATAAGTCGCTTGACATGTTTTCCGAGATGAAGAGATGTGGTGTAGAGCCTAATGAAATAACATTTATGGGAGTTCTTGGGGCTTGTCGACACATGGGCTTAGTAGATGAAGGGTATCGACACTTCAATTCAATGATTCAAGAGCACAAGATAGAACCCAATATTAAGCACTACGGATGCATGGTGGACCTTCTAGGGCGTGCCGGTATGCTCAAAGAAGCAGAGCAACTCATCGAAACTATGCCCATGGCACCAGATGTTGCTACCTGGGGTGCCTTGCTTGGGGCTTGCAAGAAACATGGTGACAATAAAATGGGAGAGAGGGTAGGAAGAAAGCTCATTGAGTTTCAACCTGACCATGATGGTTTCCATGTGTTATTGTCCAATATATATGCTTCAAAAGGTAATTGGGATGGTGCTCTTGAAGTTAGGGGCATGATGATGCGACATGGGGTGGTGAAGACCCCAGGTTGTAGCATGATTGAAGCAAAAGGAGTAGTTCATGAATTTCTAGCTGGAGATAAGACCCATCCTTGGATGAAGGAGATTGAGGATAAGCTGGATGAAATAGCTAAGAAATTAAAAATGGAAGGTTATGCACCAGACACAAATGAAATTTCCCTTGATATTGATCAAGAAGAGAAGGAAACCTCTCTGTTTAGGCATAGTGAGAAGCTTGCAATTGCCTTTGGGCTTATTGCTATCAGTCCACCAACACCAATAAGGATTATAAAGAATTTACGAATCTGTAATGATTGTCATGCAGCAGCTAAGTTCATTTCTAGAGCTTTTAATCGGGAAATTGTGATCAGGGATCGGCATCGCTTTCACCACTTTAAGCAAGGTTCTTGTTCATGCACGGACTATTGGTAGTAATATATTATACACAACCAAATATATTTCAATGTTATTGATTATTCACCTTATTCCCCGAGAGCTTATCCAGTTCTGGCTGTACAATAGACATCTGCTTCACTGCTGCCTGATAGTTTGCTGTGAAGCTTGATAGTTTTACAGTTCCAAGTTGCATGCTGGTGAACCACCATGGCAGCAATTAATTGCTTACTGGCGATGATTGATGCAGCACCACTCTTGTGAGACTTGAAGATAGTTCCTACGACGAAAAGGAAAACTTGGAAGGCTAAGGCCTATAATGAGGCTTTAAGGAACAGTTCCGCTTTGGAGCGGATTTGCTGTTCTATTGAGAATAACGGACACCAATAGCATATAGACATGTAAGCCCTCCACATAATAAGCTCCTGAGCCGCATAACAGGAGATCTAGAGAAAACAAATCCTGCCTTTTGTGTATGAGCCGCTGCTTTCTCACTTGGCTTACTCCCAGGACTTCTTCTCCACAGCCTTACAATTTTTTCTTCCCAACACCATCAACCATTTCGCTGCCGTTGGGACCATTTCGCCGTCGCAACCAGACTGCCGTCGTCCTCTGTCTATCTCCATCCTCTGAAAATGGTTTGTCTTTCTAAATTTTTTTTACTGTTTTTTTTTTTTTTTTTTTAAATTCTGAAATGCATCTTTGTAGGAGTTGTTGGTATATTGTTTGTACCTGAAAATTTAACCCAGGTCTATAAGGTTGAACCTTTATGGAAGGCATGATTGAGTAAAAAATATTGCACTCTAAATTTAGATTTTGTTCCAGAAAATTTACCCCAAAGCTACCCCATTCACATCCACATTATTCATTGTCAAATAAATTATTTTTTCTTGCACTCTAATATTGTGGTTGAGGAAGTAAACGAAATTCATTGGAGTAAACAAAATTATTTTGGTTATTTTGTAACTTTATTTTACAATTCATTGTGGACATAAATCTATGCCTTATATCGTTGGCAATAGTTGATGCTAATGTCTTGTTAAAGATAGTGGATTAATTTAATTGGAAATTCATTGGAGCCATTCAAGTTATAGAGAAATGCTACAAACCAGCAACTGTTTATAACCCCACACCCCACACCTGAGCTGGAATATTTTTTTTCCCCCACTACAGAAATGCGCGTTTTGGATTGAGCCCCACTTCGAATTGACATCCTGCGAAAACCACTTCCTAACCCAGCGCGATCCTGCATTGCCTCTCTCTGCCCAGCGCCACCCTGCATCGCCTCCCTCTGCCCAGCGCCACCCCGTGACACTCCTCCAACGCGCCGCCCCTCCGCAGAGCAAGTACATAGTGCAGATCTGTATAAGCAGGATCTTCAAGGTCAGCTCCTTGTATACAAATCCATTGTTTTTGTGGTGTTAATTACTCTATTGGATTCCTTTTTGTTCTGTTAATTAAACCTTAACCTAGACCCTCCCTTTCCATCCTCTTCGCACTTTCTTCTTAGAAGATTCAAACTCAAGCCTTTTATGCCTATATAATCTGTAGAATGAAGGCATATGAAAGGCAGTGACTGAGATCTAAAAGATGCAAGTTATTTTTTTCAAGAAGTTTCTTCCACAAAACCTGCTTTACATCTATAAATTTAGATGTATAGTCGCTTGCATATGCTTATCCACCATTAGTTTCTTGTGTTGATTCCCTACTAAAGCTGCTCTCCGTAGCTTTGTCAGTTAATGATGAGAAGTCATATTTTCTCCGTAAGTTTGTAACAATCTATTGGAAAAGGGACTAAATTCCGAGATTCATTAGTAGTAATAATATATGGCTTATAGTCTATGCACTAATTGCTTTGTTCATCTTATCTATTACAATATAGGTCGTTGAATTTCCATGCTTATTTCTTGGTAGAACGTGGTCTTCTATTTAAGGCTGCATTTATTTGTTCCGTTGTAGTCTTGGATGACTATAAGGATGTTAAATATGTGCAGGATGTTAATTGAGTATTTGATATGTTTGTTTATGCTATTTTTCAGATCTGGGTTTGAACTTGGTAAACATTCCACCAAGTATTTTGAATGGCTTTGTGGCACTTCTTTCGGATGGAGGATTTTGACAAGATTGGAAGCGAATACATGACTAGGATGCACTGATTGTAAGTGATTGTAAGAGGAAAATAAAAGGGAAAATGAGACCTGTAATATACATCAAGTAATATTTGTTTGATTTGTGTTTCATTTGCTGTAATATCTGTATGTGCTGATATCAGTGTAGAGCAGCAGTACCATTAATCTTGCCATGCTATTAACGTGAGTAGATCTACCTGCCATGCTGTTAACGTCCAAGACATTTAAAAGTAATATAAAAAGGGCTACTCTCAACTTCTCCAGTTATGAACTCAATTCAAGAAAGGTTAATTTACAAAACTTTTCATTACAACGTTGTTTAATCCGAACCAATTGCTAAGTTGTTTTCATTACACAACTTTTCATTACAAAGGTTAATTTACAAAGGTCACAACTTGAGAAGTACCATTTCAGCTGGACTATTCAAAATTTGCATTTCGCCTCTTCTTGCACACAATACGAACATTTAATTGAAAATGATAAAGCACACCATGCAAAATCAAATTCACTATACTGCCAGGTTTGGACAAGGAAAAAGGGGAAACTATGCAGTGGAATAAAGTGCAAAGAGTCTACAAGCGGATAAAACTTCAATACAATCCCTCAAGCAGATCGAGGAGATACGTTAGATCTATTTTACAAAATTCAATCTCACAAATTGGATAAGACTTGTTGTGGTACATCAAATTGTAAAATTCTTTTATTATAAAATAAATCTAACGTATTACATATAACATATCAGTATTTGAATTCACATACTAAGGTATAAGATTTATGTCCTAACATTTTTAAATTCTAAGAATTTTAGGATACTTGGTTTTTTGAATTCATTAAATACTTGTAATTGCCAAGGTATTCAAAATTGTTACCATGCTTTTTTTTTTTTTAAACCACCGGTGAAAGCTTATTAATAAAATTATAGTACCGTCCTCTATCTTTAAAAAAATGATTTGATCTAATAAATAGTTTTCTCACAGACATTAGTAATACAATGATATTATTATCCAAACACTCACCAAGCCCTTACTCTGCATACACTTCCATCACATGTCTATTGAGCAAAGGTTTAAATGGTGCCATTGATGGAAAATAAAAACTAAATAACACCATTCAATCAAAATTACAAGAAACACAGACCATGCAGTTACCCAGAAAATGTACAAGGCATGTGAATAACATACTATAATTGTTAATAATTTAGACAATTGTGGTTTTTTTTATAACATATAATTAGCGATAATATTTGATAAAATTGTTTTCTTTTTAAAAAAGACTAGTGGAGCCCCTCAAAGATACCGCTTAAAATTACTGCTTGATTATTTTAATTTTTAATTTTTAATTTTTTTTACTTAAAGAACTAAATATTAATAAAATTGTGTATTTTTTTATTTTTTTTAATAATTAAGGATCTTAAGAATTGTTGAAAAATAAATAAAAGGAAAATGAAGAAATTGAAACACACTAGCGGTACGGCCCGCTAGCACTGCTCGTTCTTTTTTTCTTGTGCAGAGGCCCAACAGCAACAAGATTAGCCGAGGCTGCTGGCTGCGTATTTCCTCAACTTGATTTATTTAAAATTAATGGGAAATGCTATGCATTAGCCCCACACCGGCACACACTTCACATCACTTTTTTTTTTTGTTTTTTTTTCACACTCAATAGGTTGAGTGTGTGCTGGCGTGGGGCTGATGCAAATATTTTTCCAATTTTAATTATCTGCAACTGCAAAAAACACGCGAGTTTTTATCTTCCAAATCTCTTTACGACCGTTTTATATACCACGTGCAGAGACGTTACAGATCGATAGAGTGATTGGTAGACCATTTTCGACGTAAGGAATCCTATATACAGTTTTAGAATGAGTCTCACCCACTCATTAAAAAAAAAAATGTGAAATTTATTATTAAAAAATAATTTTTTTTTTTTAATTTTAGATTTAAAAAAAAAAAGTGTAAAGACTTGTACACTATAAAATTGTAAATATCGACATTATGTTTGCTAAATAGGAAATGATTTATATAATTTTAAAATGAGTAATGCTAGAGAGAAGCCACTATAATAGTGCACACTTTGTACTCACTGTGTGGCTGCTTCTAGTTGTTTGTTTCCAGTACTCATTTGGGGAAATGTGTAGTCTAGATGATATTATATTATGTGTGCAAAATGAATGTTCCTAATAATAATTTCTATCTATATTTATTCTTTTAAAATATACAAGGCTCGTACTCTTACTGAAGAAAGTAGAAGAAATATTATAAAATCTACATAAAGAAATCAATTTTTTATAATAACCTCGTTTTTCTTTTCAAAAGGAACTTGCATTACTTATATTAGAAAGCGTAAAAGTATCCCTACAAAATGTGGGGAGAGAGAGAATGGAGTATGGGAGACAAAGGGCATGGCTTACATTGGAAAGGGTAAAAGTATCCCTACAATAGGAGGGGAGAGAGAGAATGGAATATAGAGGACAAAGGTCGGGATGTGATTAGGGGTGATAAATAATCTGATCGGATCGAATGGATTGACAGTTTCGATCTGGATCGGACCGAAATTGAGACTGGTCGGTCTTGATCCACGTTTTAGAAGACCAAAAAGTTTTGGTCCGGTCCACGGTCTAGGATTTTTTCGGACCGGACCGGGTCGAATGAAAATAAAAATAAAAAAATATTTTATATATATGATTTATATAATAATTGTACAATTAACAATATAAAATTTTAAATATGTTATTAATACTTGTTAATATTCTATAAATTAACAATATTTTATATATATCTTATCTAACCTATCACTATTAACAATATAAAATTTTAAATATGTTACTAATGCTTGTTCATATTCTATGAATTAATTAATATATAATATCAATTAGTTAATTATATAGTAATTATATAAATTAATAATATAATTGTCATTTAATTTATTATCATTAATCATATAAAATATTTTTTTATTGAGTTTGTTACATAATCCACATTAAGTCACTTGATTTAATTTAGTATTTTAAATAGATTTTTTTTTATTAATTATTTAAAAAAATAAAAAAATTAGGCCGGACCGGACTGGACTAATAGCTATCGGTCCGGTTCGGTCCTTATGGGTGTTCGGTCCGGTCCGAAAAAATGATGGATCGAAAATATTCGATCCATCGCCAGACCGGACTTAACCGGACCATTTGCTTCCCTAGATGTGATAGGGTGTCAAGGAGAAAGAGGAAATGTGACGTAAAGGAGGATGGAGGGGACATAAAACAACGGGTGAGAGGGAAATAATGGAAGATCAAAAAAAAAAAGAGACGAGAACTTCCAGGCTTCTCGTGCACGGCTCCTGGGCGATTGAGAGAAGTAGAGCTTCTTCTACATCGAGACAAGAGACACAACTTTATCACATGTATAGTGAATCAAGAGAGATTATGAGAGACTATAAAACACTCATATTTATAGTGGATTTATATCTAAATGACCAATGGACGTAAGTCTAGTACCAAAACACTTAAATATGTGTGTCTTATTCTTCGTTCATGTTTGTTGTGCTTATTTCTTATTCACTATGATTGACACACGTACGCACACTATATTGCCACTCCGGATCGCCACCGAGCACCCGAATCCAAACCACTCGAGACTCGATCGTCACTGTGCACTGGGAATGACCCCTTCACCCTCTTCAGTCTGTCCCTACAAAACAGGTTGTAACATACATACTTAATAATTGTATCCAACGCTCGCTACTCTTGTTAAATTGGCAAGCCTGCCAAGCAGTAATTAAATGACCTAACACTTTAAATGGATCATCCTTGATTATACTCTTTCAAGATCTAAGCAGCATTTGCAATCCTTTTGTTCTACACACACCAATAACTATTAGGTCTAGGTAGACTCTGAGTGACCCTTAAGCATGTCCTCCCCCGTTTTAATTAGATATTACCTGAACTTAAAAGTTTTTTAATTAAAAGTACTTTTTGAAGTACTCAAGTTCAATAGGGACAAAAGAATAGGTTGTTTTTTGTTTTCAATCAACATAAAAAATATGGGAAAACCCTCAAAAAGTGTTGGATCTATCTATCGTATCAAGGTTTCAAACTAGGGACCTACTGATCTCTTGGTCCCTCTAAGCAGTTATGTCTTGTTACCATAACTCCATGTTTACCATGGCATCCTTACAGAGCCACCTCCTGTTGGGGTATATGACAAAAACAATATGTTTGCTTCCCATATTGCATTCAGAATAAATCCTTAAAACGGTTCTTTTACTTGTCCCAATTGAAATAACAGCTTATACAATATAAAGATAGTCTTCTGCACTCTGCAGATCGATATTTGCTTCACAAACTTAAAAATATCTATGACCATACAATGATTCCCCATATGAAATTATTCTGATAACTCCATTTTATTATCGGTAACACTTTTTTAACTCAAAAGAGATATATCCACTCCTAAAAATCAGACCTCTTGCACTTCCACATGAGCTTCGTTCACTTCCAGGTTTTCCTTCACAGATTCCTTGACATGCTCCTCAACTTCAAAAGCTGACACAGGGAATGACCTGTAGAGACCTGTGGTACTCTTGAAAGTGATCTTCCCCGTAGGGGGATCAGCCACTGAGAATTCAGTGAGTGTGAGCCAGACCAAGAGCTCCTTGGCCTTCACCCCGGTGAGCTTCTTGATCTTTCCGGGCTCAACATAGGCTGTGACTTCAGTGCCATAGGTCACAAGCCTGTCAATCTGTTTAAATTTGTGGGTTATGCTCGCTTTCTGCTTCAGCCATACAAACCCAGTCTCCCTCAGATACCCACATTCTTCAATGTCATGCAGCGGCAGTAAACCATTTGGCAACCCCATTTCTATGAGCAATTCCTTCGACTTTGCTTGACAAATCTCGTCTCCTTGGTAGAACTCTGCCTTGGCTTTGATCTCATCTGTGACCGTAGACATTTTTGCTCTAGCTTCCTTCTTGGGTGCTCCTTCCTTTCGTTTGATGAAGTGAGAGGAAGATGAATGTGTAAAAGCTCGGAGGAAGAGCTCGGGTTTATATGGTTGTGAAGCTATAAAGTCACCCTTGTTTCTTCTAAAATTTTCAATAATGCCACTGGGGTTTATAAAAACAATCCAATAAACTATCATGACTTCATCTAATCTATTAGATCTACTTTATAATAAAAGTAACTTAAAATAATATGACGAATCACATCAAATTACGTTAATTTGTGAGATTATTTTTTTTTGTAATCCTTTTATGACTAGAGTATTTTCTATTTAATAAATGATAAATCACATTAAGCCACATCATTTTGTAAGATTATTTTTATATAATCATTTTATAGTTAGAGTATTTCTCTTTAAAAAATGAGAACTTGTTTATAAATCTTAATTTGGTTATGGATTATCTTAATTGTAGATATAACATAAGACTAACGTTAGATATAGTTTTAGAATATATAAGTCTCGTGTTCTCTTTAGGAAAAAAAAAATCCATTATTAAAAAATAATTTATCCGTTTCGCATTATGCTGACAAATAAAATAATTAAATATATTGTATACTTGGATACCATCTACTCCAGGTGAACTGAAGGAAATTGGATCATTTTATTCTTTAAAATTGATGGAATCATTTAATATAAACCGTAAGATTATTATGATCATTTCATTTTATAAATTTATTTTTATGAAATATTTTTTTTTTTTTTTGTAAATAACACTTATTTTCTCATATTTTGTACTATGGATACTATCCATTCTATTTAAAATGAAAAAAATCCTAGTTTAATGAGTAAGTCAATGCATAATTCCTTTCAAAGCCTACCTGAAAACAGATATAATACTTCTTGATGATAGTGAATATCTAAAATGGACAAACTATTTAACGGATATATTTTCTTTGAACCAAAACAATTAGAATTAAGCTCACGGCCAATTTGAACTTATATCATTGGAATGAAAAAGATATTATCAGTAGAGAAATAATTTAGCCACAAAATGATTATATAAAATCAAATTCATAAATTGACGTAATTTGATACCATACGTCAGTTTATAAATTTATTTTTATTATAAGGTAAATTTAACTGATCACATAAATTAGTAACGTCAATTTATAAATTTACTTTTATATAATCTCTAAGAGATCTTTCAATTTAAATATTTTAAATTTCAGATTTTATTGGTTCCCATCTATCCACCAAGTTTGGGATGGCTTGGTGTAATTTTTCTTATTAAAATTCATTATGATCTATGAGTTTCACTTTTTCAACAAGAGTGCAAAACTCTAGTAAATTCTTTGAAAAAGATATCCATTATAAAAAAATTTAAATTAAATTAAATTAATTTATATATATATATAGATCCTATAATTTTTCAAATGAATTATTACATAAATTATTTTCCTTTGGCACGATTAATACATGAAGATTAAATAATAAGGGCAACATATATATAGGTATTGGTAATGATATTATGGTTGAACATTTATGGTGGAATTAAGGTGTGTTGAGGAAGCAGCCAATTATATTATGCCACATGCGATGCAGTTGGGAATGCTGATCTATGTATTGGGGGTTGGGAGTTCGACGTGTATGACCGAGTTGTCAATTGAATATATGGGAAGTATATATCCATCCGCCAACAAACACCACACCTAAATAAATTAATGTATTTTGTTGTTATTTATTTTTATTTGTTCAAACATCGAGTAATTTATATCAATCTCATCCAAGGATCTATTCATTTCAATTAAATAAATGAGAAATTTTGATTATTTTATTTATATAAAAGTGATTTTATCAATAATGATAAATAAAAATAATTAAAACATCTTATATTTTCAATTAAATTCATAATTATATTGTGGAAGGTAGGATATTGGAAAGAAAAACCTTTGCCAAGTGTGATATCGATTTTTGTATCATAGAAAGGTATATTTTCTATGTGTTTGACAGATTCATCAAACGGGTCCTGGATAGTGAGATAAGATAAGATGAATTGAGATGACTTGTAAATAGTAGTGAGATTATTAGTTGAAATTAGATGAGACAAAATGAGCTGAAGTGAAATGATTCTATATCCAAACAGATTCTAAGTTAGATCCCATTTATTACATGTGGGACATGTGATTATATAGGCAGTTTGATATCATTAGTGAGCTTGGTGAAAATTAACATTAGGAAGCCCATCACTTGCCTAATCAGCTAATGAATGAAGCATTTAAATACGAACTGTCCCTCTCACAACCCATAACAACCAACTGCATCCTGATGCAAACCTAATTGTCACCTACCCCAGGTCCATGACATCAAGTGGAAGTAAAACCCAGGCGCATATTCACCACACCTGATTACCAACTTCAACATTGCTTCTATACCCAACACAACCTAAACCAACCAAAATGCCTCCTGCCCTGGTCCATGACACTGAGTGGAGGTTGAACCCAGGGTCATATCCACCTCAGCAAATAACCAAGTTGAAACACTGCTTCTTTGGCCTAGCTGGAACGGTTCAAGTATCATCCAAAACAGCATTTTAGAAATACTTGTCTTTTGCAGCAAAATCTCTTACCAAATCATATATTCCTGCAATAAGCCCAGCATAAATAACATTTATCAACTGACTGGATGAAAACACCTGCATATGAAAGAAATGGCAATGTCCTGTTAAAGGAGGAGAGGATAGGAGCTGTCAATTATATCTTATGAAGTTGTTTCCTTTTGAAGGTTTTGGCACAGTAGGCATTTTGTTGCAATTATATAGAATGAAATAGCAGTAATGATAGTCATGGCTAGTTTCTTTGGGAGTAGCATTCAAGGTGTGTCTGGCATTGAAGAGTGCTAAAGCTAGAGAAGTGGACATTTGCAAAGAAAAGGAAAGGCATGTGGAGTTCAAATGAATCTAAACATGAGATCTATACCAGATGTCCCATCATAATTTCTATTAATAGCAAGAAGATACACAAATTTTGCTGCTTACAAACAGTCTAAACACACCACTTATTTGTGAAACCAATTATAATTATACAAAAAATATTCACATCCATAGCACTTGCGCAATTGGGTCACCATGACCTCGCCATCAAGAAATCTACTCTCACAAGATTTTGGCTAAATATAAAGACTAAAATATTTAAACATTAATCTCAGTTCTAATTCTTATGTATAGTCCACTCGTTGCCAAAAAAAGGTCCAAATCTTGCACTCAAGAGTACCAATTAGAGAAAACGTTGAAGAAAATTTCGGATCTCATCAATATAAGGAGACCGTGTAGGAATGATATGACCGCAGTCATGCTCAATAATCACACGACAACCATCATCAAACAAAGAAGCAAGGTCCCTGCTAGCCTGGTTTGCAATCTGCCTGTCCTTCCCATGGTCACTGCCGAAAATGTGAAGCGAAGGGCAATTGATCTGTTTACACTCAAGCTCTGGCAATTTAAGAGCAAATCCAGAGCACAAAATCACAAATCTAAAATCCATTTCACCTGTTAGCCTCCCTTTTTGTGCAGAAACTAAAGCAGCCACCATTGCAGCTCCCTGAGAAAATCCCAATATCCCATCAAATGGCCCTTCCTGAGAGAACACGGTCTTCAAGTATGCCAGTGATGCCTCAAAGCCATCAGTTTGTTGCTGGTACTGGAGAGGATCAAATGGACAATCTGCAATTTTCCAATCTGCTTCACTCCTTCCATTGAAATCAGGTGCCACTAACCATCCATACTTTTTCTTGCAATTCTCAGATGGTGGAGGCTGGGTTCGTTCGAATGAAGGTGATGTGCAATCTCCATGCGACTCTGTGAAGCAGGGCTGGTAGATGTATGGCAATTCATGAGGTGCGTCAACAAATACGAGCTCAACAAAGGTTTTGAGCTTTTTGGCTAATGATGCAGTTCTTCCTTTAAAACTGGAGGCATTCTGCCGAAAGCCGTGCAGGCATAATATTTTTATTTTTCTTCGAGGTTGGTTATCTACAATGTATCAGGATGTTAGGAAGAAAACAAGGAAGCCAAAACATGGACCCTCAACTTTCAACTCTTCGGAATTCAGGAAAGCCATTAATCACTAAATGAATATTTCTAATTTAACCACTGAAAAAGGAAAAACACAAAAAATATTATACCATTGTTAAAAAGACTCTTCCGATTCATCCAAATAAGGGAAAATAACAAAAAATAGTGTTCCTGAAAGTTACAGATTTGGCTAATATATACTGGGGTCTTTGTGTATGATAAGTGTTAACTGCCAGCAACAGAGAATCAGGAATATTGATTAATTTGCTCTGGCTAGTTGGGACAGAAACGGCATTTGGAGTGATGTAAATTTCAGACCTTACCATGGCTCCAAGGCACTTGACGTGAGAGCTCTGTATCTGAGAAAACAGTTTTAAGCTCTTCTGATGATCCTGCTTGTGTTTCGCCATTTTCGATTGATGGCACTGATCCAACACCCTTCCCATGTTTCTGGCAAAGCTCACAAACATATAGAGGTTTCTCCTTCTGCTGACCATGATAACAAAATTCAGAAGAAAAAAATACAAGGTATGAAGCACTTACAATCATTTAAAACCAAGACAAAGTGAAATCTAAAATAGCTCAGCCAATTTCTAATCATGAGAAGGATTATTTGCCTGTACCCTGCAACTACCACAGACCAAAACTAGCATCCTACAATGGGTGCATCGGCAGCGTGAAGAATAATCATCAAATGCAGAGCCACAAAGTAGGCAGGTGGAAATGACACTCGCATCCGAGCTCCCAACTGATATCCTACCAGCCACAAAACAAAAAATAGTAGGAATCAAAGTTTTTCTTTTTACAAGTCAAAAGAGTAGGAATTACGTTTGCAACATTGTCAATGTTATTTCAGCAGTTCTCACAATGTAAGTTGCATATGTATCACCGATAAAAAAAAAGTTGTGTATGTATCAAAAAAGCCTATATTGCAATATAGCACGAGTCATTTACATTTTCCTTTTTTGCTTGGCATATTTAAGCACGCACCCATGGGGCATGTCATTTACCTTTTTTCAATGTTAATAAAACTAGATAAGGATCATCAAAAGAGGACACGACAATAATATCATAAAGGAAGAAAAAAATAACAAAAAATTGATACATAGAGAAAAAAAAAATTAAAATAGAAAGATCCTGAAGTTAAAAGAAAAATGGAAACAGATATTATAAGCATCCTATAGTTAAGAATATTAATGACATCAAAGAGAAAGCCTTAAGAACCAAATGAAGGGTGAACCGCGTATGCATGTCATTTACTATACACACATATATGTACATAAACATCCAAAAAAATTCAAACGTTTGAAGTTCAAACCATGAGATTCTCATCTCAATAGCGATTCTCATCTTAATAGCGTATCTTTTTGGTAAAACCTCTGTTCCTTTTTTTTTTTTTTTTTTTTTTTATCGGTAAAACAAAGGGAAAGCCTCTTCTTAGGTGTTTAATCTAGCAAATCTAGGGCTCTCAAAAGAACCTGGAAACCAAAGGCAGTTTTATTGTTACATAAAAAGTGAAGGGTCCATATATAGATAGCTGTCACAACCACTATTTACTAATTTATTTATAACATGAAAAATTCACTATTTATAAGATGATAAAACCTTTAAGCCAACCAGCACAAAACCATAGCCCTTGAAGTCTATGTAAAACCATGTATACCATCATAATTAAAATAATTATAAAGATTCAAATCACTTGTATAGTACTCTGGAACCAAAGCTCATGAACAAGGACATCTAGGATGTCTCTTTTAGGTTGAGATAATGAGAAACAAGAGACTATCTCAACTAATTTCTTTGGGAAACGTTGTGACAGTTTAAAGAAACGTATTTCCAATAGAGGCTTTGAATATGTAACACTTGCAAATTCAAATTGGATGTACCACATTCCAGACCTGACATGATAGATAGCAGTATCTGTATAAGTAGAGGCATTGAGAGATTAAAACAACATACCGATGATCAAAAACAAAATTCTTTCCTTTGAAAAAACCGCCGTCCGGAAATTGTTCCAAATAACGCTGTATCCCACCAAATAACTGCAATAATTTTTTTTGCTAAGTCAAACAACTGCAACAATGACCATATTGTCAACAAATATAATCATTATCATCATTAATAAGAGCCATGTTTTTATGCCATTTTATCAAGGAAAGTACGTTTTTTTAGAAGTACATACACTATCTTTATGTAGATAACACCCAAACAAAATATAGAGGTATGTATCATGTCATGAGTTCTAGCAGATCTCTATAAAACAATAAGATGACCAAACAACACAATTACTCGGGTAAATATGGTAACGCAATCCTTGTCTTAGGAAAGATAATGAAAATGAAAAATAGACCACAAATTCATGAGCTTTTCAAATAAGCTTGTCGTAGTCTATGGTTCATGACTAGGAAGCACTAATATAAATACGGAATACACAAGTATCAATTCTCTAAAATTTAAGATATGATACAATACAGGTTCTCTAATGTATTGAGATATAAGTAAATATTTTATAACTATATAATATGCTTAGCCTTACTTCAACAGAAAAATCAAAAGGCTAGAAGACATCAAATGTGTCAAAATAATAAAATTAACTAAGAAGCTATTAATGAGAGAGAGTATTTATCAAGAGAGAGGGAGAGAGCAAACAAGTATCCTGCTGTATCCAAGATTATCCCATCAGATACATACCGGATATGGATACAGCAACTATTGAAGTATAAATACTTCCTATGGCGAGGAAAAATTTTCCAAGAAAACAGAAGTAGTAGCAACATCGCCAATAGAAAAAATTGTTTTGGGGAAGAAAACTTTCTCTGCAGGAGCTCACCTGAAACACATGCTCAAATCCAGCACCTTTAGACCTAATATAGGCCGATGCCATCTCACACCTAATTCCGCCAGTGCAGTACCTGAAACATAAACAACGAACCAGGAGCCAAAATGAAGTATGCATCACAGGATTAGAAAAACAGAAATGACTCGGAAGTAGTATTGCCCATATACACAGAAATCGATAAATAAGAAATGCTTGTCGTGGTAGTCCATAGTTAAATCACCATTCCAAGCAAGGTACATTAGAAAAACTATATAAGTAACATATTGGCTTTTCCAATCAATCAGTAAGCAATTGACAAAATGTAAAACCCCCTGAAATGCAAATAAAAAAGTTTAAAAATGAACTGCACTGAACTTGTACTTTCTCAAACAGCTACAGCCTACAATCTCCTAGACTCAACTGCAGAAATATAAATCAATAAAAATATATGAGCTACTCACTTGAGCATTGGCTCCAGTAAATTAAAACTGAGGGTACTAACATATGGTGCAAGAAACAGTATCAAAACTGTTGGGCCTTGTTTGGTGTTCATGAAGGGAAATGAATGCTTGCATTTTTTAGGCTTAAGAAGCTTCTGTTGTGGATTTGAAGCTGCTACTTCTCTTTTTTGGCATTTCTCCGGTTTTCCCATGTATTAGATTGCACTTTTCTTTGCTTTTAATAAAAAAAAAATAGTGGAAACAAGGCTTTCTACACAAGGAAACACCATTTTTTGATAAGTGATAAACAAAACAGCAATGGGAAACACAGACCAATGTTATAAACAACATAAACATAAGCAGGCTCCACAAATAGCTAGAGATAAGATGCATACATCATGTTGTCCCAACTTAAATCTCTACCAAAAGCTGAAGTGCAGATAGAATCATTCATCTCAACAAATATGTATCAAAACAATTTGCACCCCAGGAAAAAAATTCCAAAAATATCTTACACGATAATGTTGTTCCAGCTATGCAGTAAGATAAACAGAAAGTGAATAGCAGGAACCATCCAGAAGAGTACGAGTTCCAGAGGTGAACTTACATAAGAACACATTTCCCTTTCAATTGCTCGGAGTTATCATCAATCCATGAGGACAGATCACTATACTGCCTAATTCCTGGATCTAAAGTTTCCACGTTTGGTGCATGGAACTTCCCAATTCTTGTCTCATATAAATTCCTTGCATCCAATAAAACAAGTCCTTCGGTGTCTGCAGGACTTTCTTTCTCCAAAAGTTTTCCTGGCAAACATATGCGCAATCAGAAGATGACCATTGCAATTTCCAAATATTTCCTCCATAAGAGTGTAGAGAGAGAGAGAGAGAGAGAGAGAAGCATATTCAAGAGTTTCTGTGTGCCAAAACCAAAAAACTTACCAGCACTCTGAAGGGCAGAATGAAAATCAACTGCAGAGAGATGTGTCCCAGCATTAGAAATTTCAGGTGACTTTAACATGGGTTGAGAACTAAGCGTAACCAGATCCTGAAAATGAGGTAAAGTTATATTATTAAATGGTTGAAAGAAATTTACACTAAACCTTGCAATTATTTGAATTAAATTGATAGTTTTTTGGTGAATTAGTTAAGTGATGCCATATCATCTTCATCTGTTTGATCCCTTGACTGCCCATAATCTTTCCTCCATGCTTGTCTTCAATTTTCCTATAATTAATTTGAAGTAAAATGACCTTTACAATAACTTTGTAGCAGTCATGGAGGTACAGCGCAATTAGACCTAACCAATTGGAGGTAAATTTTAATTCCAACCTCTAAACAAATGAACTCCTTATGGTCATTGTGTGAGGAATTACGCGTGCAAAAGTATCAGCCTCCACACCAGAAAGTTCAATCTCACACTGCTAACAACAGATGACGAATGATGGTTTATAACAATCTAGTTATTCTGAGAATTGATTAATCCTTTTGGGGTGGGCTTGGGAGTGCATTTACGGACCCCATCCTTATCCCCTCTCCTTACGGTTACTCAGCAAAACGAAACGCCACAGCAAGCATACGTCATGAAGAAGTCCCTCTAGTATCCCATGACATAATGAAGAAAAATAAGAATTTAAATCTTAAATTTAAAATTAGATAAAACTAAATATAGATTAATCAAAGCTAAAGTTTTGAAAAAAACACAAAGGAACCATGAAAAGAAGATCGTGTATGCAAATGTAGTCCTTTCAATTTTGCAAGTAATAAGAGAATTCATTAGAAAGAGGAGAACCCTCATGTACAGGGTGTGTATAAAATGTCTTCAAGCTTACTCAAATTGTAAGGAAGAAAAATCAATCACAATTACCTTGACGACTCGAATAGAAAGAGAAGTGAATCCACATTCCTTTGCAACCTTGTCATTCAGTGGGTGATCACAAGTCGCGAGCTTGAAGTCAGTCCCTTCAAACAAAATATTTGACATGACAGCAGCAATGTGTTTCTCCAACAAGGACAACTTCCCACCAACCTACTCACGTACCAATCACAATAACTCATCAAAGCGAGACAGAAGAACATATATTAATGCCGCACTTGGTAAAGAATCTGTATTCTCTCGAGAAACAGGAGAGTGAAGAGGGAAAGGAGGGGCCTACAGTGACATTGACGCCTTGTGGTGAGAGGCGGACACGGCCGAGGAGACCGAGGGAGTTGCAGTTGCACTCGTAGAAGGCCACGAGATCGTTCAGGTCGGGGATTTCGGTGTACTTGTAGTAGAGGAGGACGCCATACTGCTGTCGGTCTTGCTCTTCGGCATGGGTCTTCGCCATTGCTAGGGTTTCTATGGCAGCTATCTTTGAGTTGCAGGCTAATATGGTGGAGGAAGAAGGTGAGTCCGGAATTATCATTTATTTGAAAATTCTTTTCTGCCCTTAGACTTCTTCTTATTATCATCCTTTTCTTTTTCTTTTTTTTTTTAATATTTTTACAAATTTCAAATAAATAAATTTTATGTAAATTTTTGTAAAAAAAAATAGATCTCACCTTAAAAAATATAAAAAAAAACTTATTATTTATTAGTAAGAATCATTATTTTATAAAAATATTATATGAAATTTGTTTATTTAAGATTTATACTAATATTATTCTTTTTTTTTAGTCCAATTTTATATTATGCTATCACTGGACATGTTCTTAGTGGAAGTTATTTTATTTTTTTAAAATATTTTTAAAATATAAAAATTATTAATATATTAATACTTATTTTCTTAATTATTAAATAAAAAATTAAAAATAAAATAAAATACATGAACTATTAAATTGAGGAGATAAGCTCATGGGGGTAATATCATTTTCCTTTGCACAATTGCCGATTCAAGTGAAGAATGAGTAAAATAGAAATGCAAGTAAATAAGACTACTCAGCAAATTTTTTAAAATCAACTTAGTTAAGCTATTTTTTTTTTTTTAACTTCAACTTCAAACTAGACATCAACTCAAATCATTTATTATAATTATAAAATGAACCAAGATCTCAAACATAAAATTATAATTTTGTATTTATTATATTTTATAATTCTATTTTTAGCGTTACAGCAACAATGTTAAATGTTTAAAAGATGAAAAAAAAAAGGTTCATAACACAATAAGTGTTGAATATGCTTTAATGATTTTTTTTTTTCGGCAAATAGAGCTTCATTACCTGAAAAACTAAGTACAACATAGTTCATCCTAAGTACAGCATTACATAACACATTACTAACCAAAGGAATTAACATTAGAGACTGGTGGGTCTTTGCCTCTACAAAGTCTAGGAGGCATGAGGGAATAAAAATGAAGGGTATGCTTCCATAAAAGTTATTGGAAGCTAACCATTGTGCAATAGAATGCGCGTATGGTGAGTAGTGAGTCTCCTGCAATTACTTGTATTGGAAGCTACCCATAAAAGTTGTTGTGGTATTAGGATCATTCATTGCTTGTATGGTGAGTAGTGAGTCCCCTGCAATTACAACATTTTCAATGCTTCTTTCCATTGCTTCCTTGACTCCTATAAGCAGTGTTGTGGCTTCTCCTTGATTAGGGTTTTGGCTAGGGATGAATGTTGTCTGAACAAAGACTCGTATGCCTTCTTCTATTCCACAGATGGCAGCTGCTGTACTGTCAAAGTTTCTGACCACCACATCAAAGGTTATGGCATAGTGATCTCTAGGTAGCGCTCTCCATTAGTGGCTTTTATTCACCTGTTTAGTGCCTCATGCATAACAGTGCTCATTGAAAGTTTTGATGGTGCCATTACCAAAACTGCTAACACAAGGTTGGGTGTCTTCATGGACTATCTTATTTCTAAGAAACCATATGTTGTCTATGGCTATGATAGCAAAGATTTGGAAATGATGCTCATCACTGGCAGGGATATTCAGTCTCCTAGATGGGGTGATTATACATTCTAGCCAGTCTTGTATGTCCCTGCTTGCAAAGTTAGTGGTATCAATAGGCCATGGGGATTGTCTTCAAAGTATGAATAGAAGATGGTTTTGAGATTCTTCCTCAGTTTTGTATATAGGGCATTTAGTGCCCTCTTCACTCAAGGGGATGAACCTCTTCAGGTTCTTCTTGGTGGGAATGATGTTGTGAATAACTTTCGAACAGAAGAATTTGAGTCTATCCTGGATTCGAATTTTCTAAAGTTTTTTTTTTCCAGTTAGTGAAATGGTCACTGGAGTTAGTGTGGACTTGGTTCATGGAGAGGGCTGCATATACTGATTTAACAGAAAAGTTCCCTGAGTTATGGTGGGTCCATCGGATCCTATCTTTTTGGTGATGATAGTCTAATTGAGCAAGAGGTATTTTCATGATCTCATTCACAGTGTCCTGATGAAAGAGGGATTGAAGTAGGATTGTATTCCATCTTCTTGGTTCCTCCATTATAAGTTCAGAAACAGTAAGGTCAAGGTCCTAGTGAATGAAAATTGATTTTGGACTGGGTTGGAAGGATGGGAGAGTAGGGATGCAGGGGTCAATCCAAACTTAAATATTCACTCCATTGTTGACATAAAAACAGACACTGATTTTTAGGAAATCCTTTTGCTTAAGTATCCATTTCCAAGTCCAAGAATCAGAGGGTTTAGAACTAATATTGAAGAATGAGGAATTATTCAAGTATTTCTCAGAAGCATTCTCTTCTAAGTGTTGTCACTCTCATTTACCATCTGCCAGCCTAGCTTGCTAACGAGGGCATTGTTAAAGTCTGAAGTGTTTCTTAGTCCAAGGTCACCTATTGATTTAGGTCTATAGATGGACTTCCGAGAATTATGAGTGAAATTGTGAGTTTTTTGAGAAGGGAATCCCACCAAAATTTCATAAAAGAATTGTCAATGAATTGGGCAACTGATTTTGAAATTGAGAGAATGATCATTTGGTATAAAGGAATAGAACTTGCTACTAATCTTATTAAGGTGGTCCTACCAGCTTGAGAGAGAAGCTTAGCTTTCCACCCAGCCAATTTTTAAGCGATCTTTTGATGCATTTCCTTAAACTATTCTCTTTTAGAGGCCTTGAAAAGGAGTGGCAAACCCAAGTATTTTATATTAGAAGAAGCAATTTTGAAATCCAATATTTCTTTCACTTCTCTTCTGGAGTGAAATGAGGTGTTACAGTTGAATTGGATTGATTAGCTGCATGGATTTTTTGGCTAGACTAGAGGGAGTATTTATCAAGACAGTTTTTTAAATTCTGAGCATTGTTTTTAGAGGCTAAACCAAAAAGGATAAGATCATCTGCAAAAAGCAGATGGGAGATTTTGGGTCCATTTCTGCTAATAGAAATTCCTCTTAACTACTCTAGACTTTCCACTCTAATGATCATTCGAGTTAGTACCTCAGTACCAAGAATGAAGACGAATGGGGATAGATGATCCCCTTGCCTAAGACCTCCGGATGGATGAAAATAGCTACAAGGATTGATGTTTATGAGGATTGAGTATGAGACTATAGAAATACATTCTTTGATCCAGTTTATCCATTTGCTATGAAAACCAAGATTGGACATAATGCTAAGAAGGAAATTCCACCCAATGAAGTTAAAGAATTTTTTCATATCTATTTTAATAGTCATAAGTCCTTTTTTTCCTTTCTTTTTGCTCTTGATATGGTGGAATATCTCTTGAGGCATTATGGTGTTTTCCTGGATAATTCTTTCTAGGACAAAGGTTGTTTGGTAGGGAGAAATGATTTTGGGAATGATCTTTTTAAGCCTGTTGGCCAATAGCTTTGCAATGACTTTGTAGCATAAATTGGAAAGACGAATTGGCATAAACTGATGAACAGTATTAGGACTGTTAGTCTTTGGGATCAGAGCAATGGGAGTGTGGTTCCATTCTTTAAGCAACTTCCCATAGGATCTCAAGATCACAAGGGATTTCATAGAGGAATTGGTTCTCCAAGTCAGTGATTTTGTCAGGGAAAAGGTCATTCAACTCAGTGTTTAAAATTGGATTAAAAGTAGTGAAGATATCCTTAAAGTGTTCGAGGAACTTATTCTGTATCACAGAGGTCTCAGTTGTCCATGTTTGAGGGTTTATTTTAAGGCTCTCAATGGAATTGGTGAGCCTCCTAATAGTGGTGGACATGTGGAAAAACTTGGTGTTTTGATCAGTTGTGGTAAGCCAACTTAACCTAGCTTTTTGCCTCCAAATGGTCTCCTCTCTTCTAAGTTGCTCATTGAGATTAGCCTTGATTTCATTTTCTTTGCTCATGGACTGAATGGCTGGATCTTTTGATTGGATTTGTGAAAGCTCCTGTGTGAGGTATCTAATAGCAGTCTGAATATGGCCAAAATGGTTTCTATTCTAGATCTTCAATACTTTTTTAACCTCCTTCAGTTTCTTTGAAAGAATGAAGTTAGGTGTTCCAGAGAATTGGTTGTTCCATGCCTTTTAGATTACCATCTGACAGGATAGGCCCTTCATCTAAAATTCTTCAAATTTAAAAGAGGGTTTATGATGTTTTCTCCCTGAGGTATCAAGTAAAATAGGGGAGTGGTCATATGCATTGATTGGGAGGTGTTGTATATTTGCATTAGGGAAAAGATTCATCCATTGATGGTTAGCAATCCCTCTATCAAACATTTCCCTTATGTTACTTAATTACTGTTTGTTATTAGTTCAAGTGTACTTGGGACCATGGAATCCAAGATCAATCTTGCTAGTGTTATCCATATAGATTCTCAGTCCATTTCCATGTGAGGAGCAGGCAAAGGGTCTCCCACCTATTTTTTCAGTTTGGTTCAGAATTGAGCTAAGATTCCCAATATCTAAGATAGGTCTATTGAAATTATTAGCAATTAAGTTCATGGTATCCCAAAACTTCCATTTTTGACTATTTTGAGTAAGACAATGAACAAGATTAAAAGAAGCCAAGGATTGTGAGTAGGGTCAGAATACACAAACAAAGACATAATATTGCTATTAACATAAACTGGTTCCATATCTAGACCATGCTTCCTTATGAACAAAAGACCCATTTTTTCTGCCAGTGGGAGGCACTTCTATATACATGGAGAACCCTATTCTATTTACAATGCTAGAAATATTTACATGCATCATAATGGTCTCCGAGATAAAGACAACATCAGGGTTATAGGCCTTGATGTTAGCCCTCAAACTTCTGATTGCATGGGGTCGGGCTATACCCCTGCAATTCAAAGAAAGTAGCTTCATTTCTGCTTTGGTGGCAGTTTGAGCCCTGTCACACTAGCCTTTTCAAGAAAATGAGTCTGAGTCTTATTACCAGATTGGTGGTTCTCTTTCTGATATGGAAAGAACCTGAATCTTTTGGATTTCTTGCAGTTGGCCTCATTTCTCTTATTCTTTGTTGATTGGATGTACTTAGCAATTGGCACATCCTCTTCCTCTATCTGCAGTTTGAGTCCCTTCTCTCCAAGGTTGCTCGAATCCCCTTGTCCCCCTTGAGTCAATACCATTCATATCTTTGGATTTGGTGGGTTATTCAGGAGTGAGTTGATAAGAGTTGGTTTGTTTGAGGAGATATTTCTATTACAATGTAGGTCAAACAGATTGAGTTCTTGTATTGGATCAAATATATTGTCTGTGTTGCTGAGTATACGTGGGGTAGGCCTGATTGCTAGGCAAGACTTGCCAAATGGACTAACAAGGAGTGAAATTCAAAGTTGCTTTGGGTCCAGGTTTGTTGGGCTTTGGAAGTTCTCAAATTGAGTGATTATTTGTTTGAACAGGTTGGAATCTAAGGTGTTGCTTTGTTCAGAGAGGGAATTAGTAGCAGATGAAGTGATAGGTGAGGAGGTTTGTGGGCTAAGTTTTAATGCATGAGGTTTGATACTTGCCATTGGATCTTCACTTTTTGTATGGAATGGCTGGATTGTCTTGACCAATGTGATGGGAAGGTCAGCTTGTACCATCTGGGTCTGTCTAGGGGATCATATGTGATAGTCTCTCTTGTTTTGAAAATCATGATGATTTTTTGTCTTCTAAACTGTATACTTAGCACGTGTGACTGATTGCAGTTCAAAAAATCTCATTCCCATGCAGGTTTGGCTTCTATGGAAGGGTGAGCCTCGAGCTTCAAGCTGGATGCAATTGGGTCTTGCATCATTATTTTGATCTTAGCATAAACTCTGATTCACAGTTTGACTTGTCTCCTCTTGAATCATTTTGTCATTTCCTTTGCTAGGAGCTTGTGGGAAGAATTGCCTTGTGGCAGGTGGTTGTTGGTGAATTTGTGGCTGACCTGCTGCATTTTCTCCTAAGGCTACCATTTCAACTGATTGCATTCCTACATGCTCATAATAGTTAACAACGAGGGGTGTTATTCTAAAGGCTTGATTTTTTGCTCTCATCCATGGTCCAAAATTAGTAACCTCAGTTTGAACTTGTTGGATATAGCCTAAGCAGCCACAACAATAACAAAAATCTGATAGCCTCTCATACTCAAAACTTATCCAAGTGGCAGGCCTTCTTTTTCTTGCTGGAGGGAATCCATCTGGCAGAGGGTTTCCTAATTTCGACATTAATCTCAACTTGTATCCTCATATATCTTCTAAAGACTATGCCTGGATTATTTGTTTGTTCCACTTGGATGAAGTTTCCTAATTTCCTTCCTATCTTTTCAACATTTTGGTTTGTCATTAACTCTAATGGAAGCCCATGGATTTGAATCCAAAGTAATTTTTAAATCCAATTTTTGTAAACTCAAACATGGAGGCCAGCCACGTATCAACATGTTAAAACCCTTGATGTTCCAAGGTTTTTGATCCATCACTCGATTCTTCTCTTGTTGAGATGAAAATGTAAATTGGAAGGTGTTGATGGTCATGGCTTCAATGGTTAGTCCAGTAGCAAAGCTCCAAACTGCCTTTATGGTAGAATGAAGGGCATTCTTATTGAGAGGTTTGGATGATACTATCTTGCCTATGAGTGCATTGTTGGATAGGTAAGCAACAAGTTCAGTTTATGGTTCCAGATTCAATTCTTTCCAGTTTAGGGTTATGGATGTTGAGGACTGGCTTTCTGTGTCAGGGGTGGAAGTCATGGCTCGAGGTTTGGGTTCTGAAAATCTGGTTGTTGATCTTTTGATTACTTGTGAGTGGCAGATTGAAAGGTTCATGTGTGGGATTCTAAATAAAGATGGTAATGGGATGTGGTGATTAATGAGGAATGCCCATTTTGGTTTGGTTAGTGAGGCTTCAATGCTGATAAATGATCTAAGGAGGAAGTTGGTGATTTTTTATTGAATTGGTTTTGAGCTGGGGAGATTTGGTTGTTGGGAGATCCTTAGACTATAGCACCTGGGCAGCCATTTCCTTTTCTAGTTTCTTGTGAATGACAGATTCGGAAGCTCGGATGGGAGTGTTGGTTAATGGTAGTAATGAGGTTTGTTTGTGGTGATTAATAAGAAAGGTACTTGTTAAGTGTTGTTGGTGAGGATTTGTGACAGTAGTGAGATCTAATCAGTAGTATGGGAGGACTAGGAGATGTTGTTTGGGAAAGCTTGTTCTAAGCTGGGGAAGCTGGTTGGGAGATCCTTAGGATGGGTTTGACTCACTAGGGAGGTGGTGAGAGCTCATCTTGGAGTTGGGAGATCCAACATACAGCATCTTAAGTCATTGTTTTCTATTCAATCAATTACTCCATGTGCTTTAATGGGATGTGTGTGTGTGTGTGTAAACTATTAAATAGATTTACAAATCCTCATCTTTTTATGTCAATATTTATAGGTAAAGTTATATGAGATGAAATAAATAATTTAATTTTTTAAAATTAAATGACTCGAAAACAAGTTTAAGCTCGTTTAAAAAATTAAATAAGTTATTTATAAACCTAAAACATAACACAATAATAAACTCAAATTTGGGTAAAACATAACACAATTATTGTCAAGGGGAAGACAGTATCCTAAACTGTCAATTTACCCAATTTGAAGCCGCCAGGGGGAAGGTTAGGCTCGTTTGTTCCAAAACTAATCCCCTGTTGATTTCCATTCCCATTCTCCTTGAGGATTTGCTCTTCCTCCACAGCCCAATATCTCTCCAAGATCTTCATGACTTTCTCATAAATCTCATTATTGTCATGGGTCTGCAGATTCTCAATCTTATCCAACCCATCTCAATTATCAATCATTTGTGCATTATTCATTCCCATTTTCCCTTCGGCCTTCATAATGTTCTCAAGCCCTTCTAGGCACACCGTCACAATCATCAGGTCTGGCTAGATTAGAAGATCACATAGCAGCTTAATGCAACCTTGGCTCACCAGGAATCTACAAGAGCATAGACCAGGCATGTAAGTGTAAGGCTTTGTTGTCCATGCATAATGGTAGTAAAAATACAAGACGAACTTTATCAGATGGATAAAATAAAATGAAAATGATGCATTTTACGAGATATGAGTCCCTCAGGTCAAAACTTAAAACCAACAAAAGATGTTATTCCAACTTGTCGATTGTAGGAATTAGAACAGTCTACTAACAATTACAAAGATAAGAATGGTCTTCAAGAAATTACCTTGAACAAGCATAAGAATAGCCAAGCAATACAATGAGAAGTAAGTGATATGGTGCTTACTTTGTTTAGTTTAGCAAAGAGGGAAGATGGGAACGGATAAATGAAAAACTTGATAAAAAGAATATAAAACGGACCAGTCAATAAGGGCATCAGCAACCCAAATATCTCTCTATTCGTGTCAACTATCACATACATAGATATGCAAGAGAAAAGGTCAATGTAAAGAAGAAAAGCCAGTGTAAGAGTAAAGCCTACTGAATCTGCTCGTGAGGTCCTCCAAAGGTAGCATTTGATATAGCCCAAGCAGCCTCCTTTTTTATGTCAAATTCAGCATTTTGGAGAAGATGAAATGGCACCTTAGACTTAAAACACCTATATTCATCAAACTTGCTTGCTGCCTTATAAAGAAGTGAGTGTAAGATGTGTTTAACTTTGTTACCTTGTTGTCCATTCAATGAGAAACACATGCAAACCCACAACTCTCAGCATTTCTTGCTGACCACATGGTTTTGATTAAATGATTAACCACCTAAAACAATGGCTCCTAGGAAAATCTTTCTCAGTGAACAAGTGGGTTTTCATACAATTTATTTCACCATTAAAAAATGAGTTTACAACCAAAGGCCACGGGCTTAATTGGCATAACCCCCAACTTTCAAAATGAAGGTTTGGAGTTCGAAACCCCCCTCCCTCAACTCAAAAAAAAAAGAGGGATGGGGTTTACATACACAAAACAATTATGTTGTGTGATCTCTTTTCATGCAAAACATGTAAGAGAAACCAACATGCAAATTATCAAGAAAAATGATCATCCATCATTGCAGAAAACAACTTGGAAAGAAATAAATAATAAGAATAGTCAATCAAGGATGAGGAATACAGAGTCAAGACCAGCACACTTGATAACACAAGTACTAATTACACAACTTCCATACAAGAAAATAATTTCATATGAGAAATTTTTTTTATAAGTAATTTCATATGAGAAATTATACACTTCAAGAAAGAGATAAATTCTCCAAAACCCACCCCAGACTGTGCAACAAATTCCCCTAAAGAGTCAAGACCAGCGCATTTTCAATTCCCTTGTTGGACTATAGGCTGCAACAAATCACCTCTTTCAACTATTCTCTTGGAAGCTCCTCCACAAAATACAGTTGAACTTAATTTTGATGGTGTCTTATTTGGTATTAGTGTTATTTTAAGAGATGATATAAGTGTTGTTTAAGGTAGATGATATTGAAGTTTTAGCTGCATTACGGGGTTTATAATTAATATTGCATTTGGGTGTTTCTAATATGATTTTAAAATGGGATTCTTTGACTATTATTGAAGTGATTCGTTCTAAATAATCAAATTTATCTAGATAGGGGTTAGTGACTGTAGAATTCAATGTCTTCTTCTTCGGTTCAAAGTGTATGATCATGTGATTCATGTTGGTCGACAAGGAAATGAAGCCGCTCACTTACTTGCAAGACATGCTTGTTTTGTGGAAGACACTATACAATAGTGGCATCAATATCCAGATTTTATCCAGCTTAGAGTTTTATTAGATGTTGAATGAAATCTGTTTCTTAAGAAGAAGAAGAAAAAAAAAACAAACAAACCTATTCTCACACCAAATATCTTTGTTAAACAAAAGTACTTATTGGTCGATTGCCCATTTTTACTACGACTGGTAGTCTGGAATGGTTAATATCATTATTCGCTATTAAAAATATAAAAATTAATTAATTGTTAATCCATGTCTGTTTGTAATATGTATACATTCGACGATGGCTTGGGCCGTGGAATTGGGCTTCTTTAAAGTCGTATTTCCTTTCCTGGATTTTCATATACGACATGCCGTCTGTGAATCACTCTCGAAGTCCTATCACGAGACCTCCCCCATTTAGAGCTGCAATGGTCTGTATTCGCGAGTTCAACTCTGGTAGAGGCTGGCGGGGAGACGATGGCATGGAGGCAAATAATCTTCAAAGCGAGAGCGATTTCCATCTCCCCACAGCCGCATACAACACCTGGGTTCTCTAGATTCTTCTCCAAAGCATCTCTTTATGTAGGTGAGGTTTTTCTCTGAGTTTATCACATACCCATCAGTGCCATCACACGGTATTCTCTCCCCGTTTCGTTGCTTACAAATGTAAGAAATTTTGGGAAAGGAAAAGCAATTACTGGGTGTAAGGATTTATTTTTTTTTCTTTTCGGATCTTGCTGAAAATAAATTTGTGTCTACCATGCTAAATAGTTATACGAGGTAATATGAAGCATTTTGTTTTTTTTTCTTTGCTTTGTATGATTACTTTTTACTTTCATTTGGTTTCTGAACAAACTTAGGATGGCATTCCAAAGATTTGATGTTGTTTATATTTTCTAAATAACGAAAAACATATATCAACGAATATAAATGTCGGGTGAGAGTAAAGGTTGGTTCTTTATGGGGTCCCGGATGTTCCAAAAAAATGGAAATTGCACCAATTTGATTCCATTTCTTTGCAACCAAACCAAGCATTGACCTTTTTTGGTTTCTGAATTACTGAGATAATTCCAAAGGAAAAGGAAATTGATCACGATATTCTTTTTGAGCTGACTGGGTTTTCTGAATTTTGTTTTTGAATTTTTTTTTTTTAAAAAAAACGTGCTTAAACTAAGCCAAATCGTTGGATTAGGCTCAGTTGAGGAGAGTTCTTGTTTTCTCATGCCTCTAATTACTAATATTTTTCACCAATTTTGGTTCTGGTTGTTGAGGCCCAGTAATTGAGTTTGAGGCTCTGATTGTTGTCGTTGCAGAAAAGGTTGGCATACCAGAGTTTTTAAATGGAATTGGTAAAGGGGTTGAATCCCACGTGGCTAAGCTTGAATCTGAGATTGGTGACTTTCAGAAGCTGCTCGTCACTCGCACTCTCAAGCTCAAGAAACTTGGCATTCCATGCCAACAGGTAGTCACTGCAAATTCTTCTTAGTTGTGCCTGCATGCATTCATGTCTGATATTCACATGGGTTTCATCATAGTTGTGGCTAGAAATATTTGTACTTTGGAGTTTGTATCTAGAAGTTTCTCATTTCTCCTTTTGTAAGGTTGCTTCTAGGGCAGAAAATAAGATGTAAGATATAAAAGAGAAAAACAAAAGGTTGCTCCTAAATCAATAAGTTAAGTTCTGTCCTGCCATACATGCATATAAAGCCAGAGCTTGCAACAAAACTATAACTTACCTTATGGCCCCATTATGCCGATATAGTGCAAGGACTTCAAGTTAGGCCAGAGATTATACAGCCTGATTCATGTCTTGTCTGAAAGGTTCTCTATATTTTGTCCATAGTAGCCTAGCTATGATATGCTTGTCTAACTAAGTGCAGAATCACAATGAACTATTTCTTAATTTTTGCACGGTATTAGGTTGGCAAAAGGATAGATAGAAGCTCATATAACATATGCAAAGCTCCATTTTTGCTCACCTGGCACAATAATCTATACACCTGTTTGAGATTTCATTACTTTGTTATCTTTAAGATGAGTCAGATGACTTGAAGAAGAGAGATGCACATTGCATTGATTAACATTCAAATCTGCTCCATTTTCACTATTTTGTATTTATGCAACCAATTTTCTGTCGCAGTTGCAACGAATAATGTTTCTCTAGATGATATGTTTTTTGCCTCAAATTTCTTGCTGTGTGTTGGGTTATAGTTTTTTGTTTTTTTGTTTGTTTGAAATCACTGGCAATACATTCCAATTTGGCAGCTGATTATTTTTCTTTGAGTTTCCATGTTGATGACCCTGTGATCTTCTTTCGTGGCTTTTGGCTGATATCACAGCTTGGCATTTATCACACGAAGGTTGCAGTTAGCATGTCATGATATGTTAGTGTTATTCTTTTCTATGCTATGAGAATCTGATAGACATTGGTCTATGGAATATGGGACTTTGGTTGACTGCCAAAAGATAATTGGACTGATAGATTTATGATGGTTTTGAGGATGTCATGTAACAACTTTAGTGTTCACATTTTTCTATTTTATCATCGTATTGTTTGATTATGGTTCTTTTATTTGATATATGTAACTGTTTACTTGTGAGTATGAATGTTTAGACCTTTGACCATGGCTGTCTTAGCCAGATGTCATTTCATGGTCTGATGGATGAATTTCATCATTAACTTTTTTTTGCATTGGTAAATTACATTTAGAACATTGGGCTTAGCCTGAATGAATTTCGATTATGAGATTTTCAGGGGGGAAAATATGTCATGATCAGGTCTATATATTATATTTGGGGCATGATTGCGGACAGTAGACATGATATATTCTGGTCAACTTCCATAACTTCTGACATCTCATTTTTGTTTTGCAGAGGAAGCTGATATTGAAATATGCCCACAAGTATCGGCTGGGACTCTGGAGGCCTCAAGCTAAGCCTTTGAAATCGTAATTAGTTTCTTAGTAACTAGTCATTTAAGGATTTAAGAGCAAGATGGTTGTCTACTGAAGAACATGATAGCTAGACATTTACACATGAAACTGTTTTTGTCTTGAAGAGTTTTAGCATCTAAATGTTTGAAAGCTTTCTGAAGAATTTAATGGACAGGATTCGTTGGTTTAATTCTAAGTACTTGTGCGTTGTGTACCATGCATGGTTAAACAGCTTGGTAGTTGCATGCATTAACCATATAATTTGTTATAGCAGAGTGACTTCTTAACGAAAAAAAAAAATGCAGGAGGCCTTGTTATGGAGTTGGATTCTATCTTTCTGTTCTAAGCACATATGATTCCATCTTTCTGTTCTGATTAAAGTGAATCTAACTAGGATGAGAGGTTTGAATTCTGCGATTCAAGATTGTTTGCCTAATATTTCCAAAATCCCCAGCATTTAGCAATGTGTCTAAAAGTGAAAGTTATAGTTCAAAGCAAACGCCAGACTTTATACATAAAATGGATAATTATGCTAGATATTGCATTATCTTATCTCCGTATAGGATGGAGAAAGATTTATGTTATATTACATTTTCATCTCAGTTCTATCATGCTATGCTGATGCGAATAGCAGGGGAGAGAAAGGACAAAAGGGTCAAAACAATAGATATACGTGATGTCTCTAGACCAACACTTCTAGAGACATCACACACGAGAATCCAAGATACCTGAAAGTTGAAAAAAAGGAGACACATTATGATTCCTTAATGAAGAGCAACTATAGATATGGAAATGTACAAGCAAACACAAAACAAAGCAAAAAAATTATAAGGGGTAATTTGGCCTAATACACAGAGCCTTCATTTTCATCGCAATTCCCTTGTTATAGAAATTTGATAGGATTATAAGTTTATAACCTTATAATTTTTGCGAGTAATACTACATACAGTCGTAAATTGTACAAGCGTTATATAATCACTTTGAAAAAGAGTAGAGTCTACTATTAAAAAATTAATTTCTTTTCATGTGAGTCTTGTATTCATTCATTTTTTTCAAAGTGATTGTACGACACTTACACATTCACGACTGCAACTATCATTTCTCAATTTTTGCAATGTAATCACTCTTGAGTGGTAGAATAGTTTTTCTTTTTTTGGTTTTAAAAAAAGCTTTTTACATGCCTATTCTCAAATCTAAGGATATTATCCTATAATTAACATACTCCGAGCAATATTGGAATTAAACAGCAAAAGCAAACTTGAACAGGAAAAAAAAAAAAAAAGAAATCATGACGGCATGTTCAATGTGCTATCGAAGGCTACGTAAAACTACAAAGTCCTCTGCTTTGAAAAGTATCATAAAAATGCAATTAGTAGTGCTGATTCATTAGTAATGCAATCTCCAAAGCAGTAACCTTGATTAGTAGGACAAAAGTACCTTGGAAGATTATCACAAAGCAGAGGAGTGTGGTGATGACCAACGCAATAAGGTTAGCATTTGACGATGATGCTTTACCTGCTCTCCTTTTCTTTGTTTCCTTCCTTCTTTCAATCCTTGCACGCCTCAATCTTGCAAGCTCAGAAATTTCTGTGACCAACTTCATATCTGCTACATCCAATGATGGACTATTAGGAGGTCGAGGTGGCTTGGGAGGGGCTTCTTAGAGCTCCTATTTCTCCTTCTCTTTTGCCATTTTCATCTCCACCATTCTTGCTGCCTTCCCCTCCACCTCAGCAGACTGTAAAACATACCATTACATACACGAGCAATGCTACATACAGTCGTAGAATGCGCAAACGCCGTGCAGTCGCTTTGAAAAAGAATGGGGTCCACTATTAAAAAATTAATTTCTTTTCAGGTGGGTCCCTTATTTATTCACTTTTTTCAAAGCGACTGCACGGCGACTGCACGCTCACGACTGCAAGTATCATTTCTCTTACATACACTCCTCGGACTACCCAACATTTTCTTTGCATTCTTACCAAACACATCCAAATCTTCAATTCCATCAGCTTCGCTTGTTTTCTCGCCACTTTCCAAATCAACCATTGAATCACTTTCCTCCAAATAACTATGATCCATTACATAAACAGTTCCTTTCACTTTCCCTCCAACTGTCTAATCTCAATAACCCAAATGTTTACACCAAATTAGTCCTCTAACATTAAGACCCGTTTGGATAGTAAAATGTTTCATCTCATCTCATTATTACTAAACCTATATATTATTAAAAAAAAATACAAAGCAATCACATTGGAAGAACCGGAAGGCTCCGTTTGGTCGCAGAGAAAACGTAAAAAATAACTTCGGAATTGGACGAGGAAATAAAAAACCGTACTTATTACATGAGCCATAAACAGTTAAATTGAATTAGCTAGCATGGGTTTTTTCATTTGGCCTTTAGGCAAACAAACAAACAAAAAACGACTTGTAAGATTAAAATTTCTTTGGTAATGTTTTTCGTTGGTTTTCTCCACAACCAAACAAAAAGTGAAACCAGAAGCATAAAAAAAGTCTCAACGATCATCGTAGAACGTGCCGTTTGCATGTATTATATGAAAAATTAGAATCCAAAGAAATAAAAAATTAGAATAAAATATTAATGTACATGTGAAGAAATACTATCCAATTAATTTCAGAAAATCATTGCCATTTTTTCATATCTTATTACTGCAATATTAATCCTGTCCATGGTGATGGAGAGATAGAAACTAGAAAGAATCAGGTGTCATTTTCCAGGCCACAGAGCAACCAACCACGTACGTGTTTGATGTTTGGATCAAACTTTATGTTTGTAACAAGACAAATTAGGAACCAATTAATATTAAAGAAATGATTCTTATAGATGTGAATGTATAAATATTATGTAATTGATTTAAAATAAATAAATAAATATGATTCACATGAAAAGAAATTAATTTTTTAATAATAAATTTTATTTTTTTTAAATAACGGTATGATATTTATATATTTTACGACTGTATTAATATTATTAGAGAGGAAATTGTGCTGATTATGAATGGTGCCGTGCGTGCCACGTGTTCATTCAATTATTTAATTTAATTTAATTTATGGCACCACATGACCCCCACGCACAATGTTGCTAATCGGTAAGACTACCTGTCCAAAAGCCTGATTCGACAATCATTTCTTGTCTCTAACTCTGTCAGGGTCCCAACCCAAAAACGTGAGTATGTGACCCGCACTTCTGGGGTGCTTGTCCTTCGACTTTGATAACTCAAAAGTTCAGTTCTCTCTTTCTCCTTGTCGTTTTGTGCTTTTGGAATGCAACTTGGGTTGTCAAGTTAAATGGTCAAAATACACATTTCACTCCTTTGAATTTATAAATTAGTTGAGATAATTTTAAATAAATTAAATAAAATATTATTTTATTATTATTATTTTAATTTTTTAAAAAAATTAAATTATTTATTATATTTTATGTAATAATTTAAAAAAATTATAATAATAATAATTAATTAATTAAAAAAAATTATTTTACCTCCCAAGTTGTACCACTTTACTTGATCGTTAGGTAAAAAATTTTATTTTTATTTAGTGATTAAATAAGTAATTTTAAGTGTAATGATATATTTTTTTATTTTTTAAAAATATTTAAATATATTAAAAAATATGAATACAAAAAATTAAAAACCAACTAACGATCAAGTAGAGTGAGTTACTCTGGACTATAAATAACCCGACTCTAAAATAAATTAAGGTGAGTTCTAATCCAAATAAGTCATAATCTCATTGTTTTAAAAATAATCACACTAGTGGTTAGAACCCAAGCCTAGGCCTTAAACCCTCAATGAAAACATAGAAACATAGAATCCCCAAGTTTTGATGGTCAAGTTGCTGCTTGTTTCTTTATTTTTGGATAAAACCATGATAAAGAACATAATTCCTTCAGTTCTGCATGCTTTTTTTTTTTTTTTTTTTTATTGAAGTACTCCTCCGATTATGTTTATTATATATATATAAATAATAAATATTTATATAAATAAAAATGAGAATATTTATATATATAAATATATATATATATTTAAATATGCGTGGACTTGATCAAAAATGGTGACACGCCATTCGGTGCAGGTGCAATGATGGTGCCATGTGGTGACAATTTGTCAGTTTCAAAATACTACTCAGAAGTTTAAATGTGGCCTACAGAGTTAGTCCACGTGTCGGAATTCAGTAGCCATTTTTAGGACACCTCATCCTAATTTTGGAGGGATATAACTTGGTAGTGAAGGGTTAGTATTTTTTTTTGCTATTTATTTATTATTTAAAGTGAATTTAATTTTTATTATTTTTTTAAATATTTTTTTAATATCTTTAATCATTAAATTAAAAATATATAATTTTACTAATAATAACTTTTTTAACCATTAAGTAAAATAAAAAATTTTAAAAAAATTAAATATAAAAAAATAATACATAATTAGTAGAAATATAGTAACCCTATTATTTTCTTAATTTATGAGATCATAAACAAGCAAGTTGGAATACATGCATGTGGTGTCATTGAAATAGCATAATTAAAAAATAGAAATGATATTTACAATCGTAAATATCGCGCAATTGTTTTAAAAAAATAATAAATATGGGATCTAAATAAAAAATTAATTTTTTAATAATAGAACTCATTATTTTTCAAATCGATTGTGCAACACTTACATACTCTACAACTGTACATAGCATTACTCGTTAAAAAAAAGTATTTGAGCTTGAGATTGCAAAATGTCAAATAGAAAAAGCAAGCAAACGATAAAAAGGAGGCTTCAAACATCATCTAGACTCATTCAACGAATGGAAGATAAGAAAAATTCATCGATCCAAAAATCGATGTGCACATAACTTAACGCAATGGGCAGCGGCAACGTAAGCCTTTGGTAACATCCATCTAATCCAAATTCTCCATTCATTATTGCAATTCCATAGCGTGAAGGATCCTTCCATTAATGTAACTTATTAATTTCCTGTTTCCAAAACTTTATGTACTCTACTTTTATCAATATTATGTAACTTGCTTAAAAAAAAAAGGGGGTGAAAAGGAGGATTTAAAACATAATCAAGAATAAGCTTAGAATTAAATGTGGCATGGGAGATACATGATGAGGAGGTGCACACTTTAAATTGAAAGCATATATAGTATTTGGTATATTTCCTAGAAGATCCAAAAAGCAATTCATGCATTAGAGAATTGAAGGGAGAGACTGAGACATAAATGATCAATTACCACATCCACAGGCTTTAAATGGTTCATCGACTAAGATTCAGAAATTTATGCTGTTTTCAGCAAGTAGCTAGCTCTCGCTAGACAGCTATATACTAATTTCCTTACAACATAAATGCACATGAATATGCTATATATCAATATAGAAAAATGATACTTACAGTCGTGAGTATGTAAGTCAATGTTTTGAATACTGTACTGGATGGCGTACCGGTCAAGACACTGGAACGAAATATTTCGATACCGGTACCGTTTCGTGTACCGTTTCAGGATAGTCGATATATGAATAAATTATATATATAAATATATATAACAATTATATTCTAAAATAATAGTTTATATATAAATAAATTATATATAAATACATACATACATATAAATTATAAATAGTCTAATCTAAATTGGGGGTCAAAAAATAAACTTGTAGTTTGAAAAAACGAAAAAAAAAAAATACAGGCCGAAATATCGGCCGGTACCGGCCGAAATATAGGCCGGTACAGGCCGAAATTTAGGCCGAAACGGCCGGTACCGGCCGATACGGCCGGTATTTTGGCCGGTACGGTATATATCTAGTACCTGTACCGGCCGGACGGCCGAAACGAAAAATTTCGGCCGTACCGGCCGGTACGGTACGAAATTAAAAACATTGATGTAAGTGCCGTGCAATCATTTTGAAAAAAGTAAATAAATATGAGATCCACATGAAAAGAAATTAATTTTTTATGAGTAGATTCTATTCTTTTTTAAAATGATTGTACATCATTTACGTATTCTACGACTGTATGTAATACTTCTCATCAATAGAGAGAGAGATTGTTTGTTAAATGAAATGAAGAAAAGGCACATGGATGCATGTGAGTTATTATGGTGCATAAAGATAAAAGGAAGAAATGAAGGAAAGCAAACAACAGAGACATGAATGAGGTTTTTCTGGACAGACAAAAGCATTCAATAAAAACAACACATTAAATTTTCATGTGGTCCTTAATTAATAAAATTCACTCGATCAGCCTATCTAGCTCGGTCTTCCTGTCTTGATCCAAAAACTGACAGCTAGGGCAGTCTCGAATGCGCACGCCTTCGCCCTTAAAGGTTGGAAAAAAATAAAGCTATCTCCTCCTGTCGTCCTGGGTCTCGGCCTCACCGTTTTTCACTCCAGGCAGGTTTTCAAATAAATTTTTTATTTAACTTTTAATTTTTATTTAAAATCATACCATTTTTTTTGAGAGAGGTCAAGAGATATTTCATATTCTTTTTGAGAAAGTCAAAGAAGTTTTTCTTTTACTTTTGTTTTTTTCTTTTTAAATTCTTGTTTGGAGCTAAAGAAAGTATAGTTTCTAGCTAGAGGGCGGAGGGGGGCCATCGCCCTGGCTACCACGTGATTCCACGGCTGGTCCCCAAAATGCCTTGTCCTCCACCATAATGTTTGTTCTCGGAACAATGTAGATGAATGGACATTGTGTAAAAGGAAAAACAAAATCGTAATATTCTTAAAATTAATGAAACACTGAAGATTTTTCATACTCACATCCAAGCCAATATTGCTTGGGAGAGGAGTGGGGTTGAGGGTCAGAGCACTTGAGATTGTAGGGCATGCATGCATGTTGAGGCACATGAAGTGGTGTGGCGCGCAGCTTCCCCTCATTTCAAAACGAAATAATGCTAGATATTATGGTGAAGTGTGTATGCGTTGTATAATTCTTTAGAAAAAAGTTTAGTCTATTATTAAAAAATTAATTTTGTTGTCATGTAAATCTCGTAATTACTCATTTTTTTAAAGGAATTACGCGGCGCTTACACATTCTATAATTGTAAATATCACTTCTATTTCCTTCTCACCTTTCATCTTCATGACCTCCTTCCTTTTTCTCGCATTTAAGAACATAAAAATGAATACTAAAATTCTTTAAAAACAAGAATATGGTCGTGTTTTGGAAAACACTTCAATGATTATAAATCAACCAATTATGTACATGAAGAGAAATTTTTAAACCAGATAGAGATGTAGAATGATTCAATTACCTCATTTTAAGAAGAGTATACATTTTAATAGGATTTCTAGAGTTTATAGATACTTTTCAAATGTCAGGCTTGAAGCCATTTAATTGACTGAAATTGGCTATTAATTCTAGTAAGATTTCATGGATTTTGTGCATTGGTCAATGTTATTCTCAAAGAAAAATTATATTCATCATTCTCACACACTACATATTATATTTATTTTTATTTTTATTTTCTCAATCTAAATATGTGGTATATAAATGATGAATAAAAAAAATTCAATTAATTTAAAATGAATAAAATAAAAAAAATAAAAAATAAAAATAATTGTTTGTTGCTCCTCAATTCCATTATTTTATCTTCTCAAAGTTAATCCTAGAGTAATTGTATTTTTTTTTTTCTTTCAAATATTTTTTAAAAATTTAAAAAATACATAAATTTATTAAAAGTCATTTGTTAACTATTAAAAATATAAGAAATAAAAATAAAACAAAATAAACAAGCTGTCAAAATGAAGATACAAAACTAGGGGCCACTTAACATTTCCCTTAGGACCCTTACTAGACAGCTGGTTGATAAATGCAGGCTACTTGAATTTAAGTGACATTTCTTGTCTTCTAGAAATTTTGCAAATAGCCCAGAGAAAATATAATTCTTACAGCAATATCTTGAGGAGATCATATTTGTTTGCCAAAAGATTCATTTGTCCCCCCTCCCAAGTGGGAAATGAACAAAAATGGACATTTGAAGTTTAAGGCAAATATGTCCATACATAGTAACTGACTTTGTTAGGAAGAAATGGGGCAAAAAAGTAATTCTGAATATAATCGTAAGGTGCGTGAACAGAATATAATCATTTTAAAAAATAATAGACTCATATTTTATTTATTTTTTTTAAAATAATTACGTGACGGTTGTATAATTCATAGTTATAAATATATTTTCTCTAAATAAAATACTACAACTATAAAGATTTTATAAAAATATATTTATAAATTAAAGTGATTTAATGTAAAAATATTTTTGTGTCTAAAGTGTTTTCCTTAATCCTACATAGTTTAAAATATCAGAGAAGAAGGAAAAAAAAAAAAAAAAATCATCATGCAGGCGATATCTGTTCGAAGAGAACAAAATTGGGTAGCATCTCCGATTCAATCAAATAAAGAATAAACTAAGATGGTGGAGATCGAGAGACAGAGACGGTAATGTACACTGTAAAATACAGGATTATATAAATCCATAAAACAATATTTAAATGGGAAAAAAAAAAGAACACCTGGCCTACGTAAAGCCAAGGTCTTACGAGTTGGAGGTCGAGCCGAGCCGATCGACCGGTGGACCGGTGACGAGCTCGGTGAGAGCAGTCATGGCTCGGACCTGCATCTCCAAAGCTGCAATGTAATCGGTGGCTTCTTCCAGAAGGTTCGGGAACGAGACCTTCCGGCAACCGGGAACCAAACGGCTCAGAAGTCTTGCTTTTCTTTGCAGAGTCGGTGAAAATCTTTTCTTCTCCATCCTCTTCGGCCGGCTACAGCAAGTCACCTTCGCCCTCTTATGCTTCATGTTGTTGGCGAGTCTCAACCTGAGTTGGCTAGCCAGAATCGCCCGGCTCCACCGAGTCCTACCCTTGGCCGCCACGGCCAGGACCCGGTCCGCAGCTTCCCGTATTTCACGGAAGCTGGATACCTTATCCGCTGCCGAGGGATTCCGGCGGACAAGCCGGAGAGCATCAACAAGCTTGGTGGAGTAGATCCTCTGCTCAGATTCGGATCTCCAGCTGGTTTCGGGTCTCGAATTCGGATACCTCAGCTCGAACCTGGTTTTCCACAGCTTCTTCCGCTTCGACTCTTCTTCTAAGTTTAAGTAGGAGATCAAAGATGCCATGGAAAGCAATCCAACAGCAACCTTCGATGGATCACTAAATTAAAAACGAGAAAAGATGACTTTAGAAACAAACTTTAAGAACCTGCCTTGCAATGTATGTATATATATGTATGAATAATATAATACCTTCGAGGAGGAAGACGACGACGAGGAGAATGAATGAATATGGAGGTTGTGTGAGAGTGAGGGGGAAATATGTAGTTTTGGAGATTTTAGTTCGGGAGAGAGAGAGAGAGAGAGAGATGGGAAAGAGGAGAGGAGAGGGGAGACTTTAAAAGCAGTCACGGGGAGGGGTGGGTAACCACGCGGACTAGTCCTTCGGGAGACTGGATTCACAAGTCATCTCAGCTTATCTCAACTCATCTTATTACTATTTATTATTATTCAGCAATTTTAACTCACAAATCTCACTACTATTCACAACTCATCTCATTACTATTCACAATCCATCTCAACTCATTTCAACTCATCTCAAATCATCTTCAAAGAATTTTAAATCGCAACGTCTTTTGGCCCATTGAAGAATTTTTATTTAAGAAATGTAATTAAGAAAATTAGTTGTTTTTTAGGAACGAATTATTTGGTGGAATAACTTGTTGTTGGCCCTTTTATTTATTTTGCACTTCAACAATGACTATTAGTGAAAATAAAAAGAGAGTGACCAAATTTAGTTGGAAAATGTTAAATGTATTTAAATAAAAATTTACAAAAAATTTAATTTTCTAATCACATAAGAGGAAAAAATTTAAGATAATTGCAATTTACAAAGATAACTTAATCCGTCACCATTTGAAATGGTTTCACTTGGCTCCGTTTGGATATATAAATAATTTTATTTTATCTCATCTTATCATTATAAATTTTTTAAAATTCTCATACAAAATGTAATAAATAATTCAATTTTTTTTAAATTTTAAAATAATAATAATATTAAAAATTAATATTCTAACAATATTTTATTTAACTTTCATATAAAACTATCTCATCTTATCTCAATATCTAAACGCGGTATTGATTTATTCAAGAACAGTGAAAAGGGCGGGTGATATTGAAAATCATGAAATTTTAAATTTTAAATTCTAAAAAAATTAACATGAGTCTTATAAGTAAAATTATAACTAAAAATACAAGTACATATAGCACTACGTTGAGTTTGAAAAGTGAGATGATATGAGAATTTTATAAATAGTAATTAGATAATTTGAATTAATGTTTTATGAGATTTTAGAAAATGAGTGAAAAAAGTTGAATAAAAAATATTATAAAATTAAAATATTGTTATAATATAGTTTTTTAATATTATTTTTATTTAAAGATTTGAAAATTTTAAATTATTTTTTATTTTTTATTTAAAAGTTATAATAATTAATTTAAAAAATAGAAGAAAATGGGATGAGAATTTTAACAAACAAACCATAAGTCTTCGAGAGGTTGCTTTTGTCGGGTGGTTAAGTTGATTAGCCTATTACAACGTGCGTGTATAGCCAATGGTATGTGAACTTCGATCCTAGTTATTGTTGGTTAGAAAACAAAAGAGAGCAATAATAATTATATATATATATATAATTTAGCAATGTTACGTATAGTTTTTAAATGGAGACTACATTACAAATCTAATTAATTTTATCTTTAAATTTTTTTAAAATTATAATAATATTCTTATTAAAATGATATATTTTTTTTATTTAATAAAGAGTTTGCACATACAGTCTCTAAATGAAGATTACAAATAAAATTTCTCTATGTAATTATATGAAAATATTTGGTAATGAAAAATGATAGGCATCCAATGTTGTCTACAAACCTTTATATAACCGTGTTTTAAATAAAAAATATTTTATAAAAATAACATTACTTTTTATTTTAAAATACAATATAAATGATTGTAAAAAGTGTTGGTGCGTGTATCATGAACATGGACTTAATTAGCTTAACAGGGAAGTTTTATTAATTAATAGTGATAGACTATTAATTTACACTAGCTAGGTAGTAAAGATCAAAAGATACCACCTCACATTGTTATTGGTTGAGAGTGCCTTACGTTACCCATGAGCAAGCTCAATCTTTTCATTTTTATTTTTGAATTTTTATAATCATAAAGTGCATTTTATTCCTTACAAATGAGCTTCCATGGGCTCAAATATGCACCTAGATGCAAGGATATAATTTATAAATAAATATGATTTTGACATAACTATTCCATAATTTTTATATAATTTTTTTAATAATGAATATGCATCCACAAAAAGATAAGTAGTGATTCATTCAAGCATATCACTTGAAGCATATGGGCTCGTTTGGATACAGAAATCATTTTATTTCATCTCATCTCATCATTATAACTTTTTCAAATTTAATTCAACTTTTTCAAATTTCAAAATAATAATAATTTTAAAAAATAAGATTTTAACAATTTTAATAATATTTTATTTAACTCATCTAAAATCATCTAATCTAATCTTCAAACATTTTGCTTATGGTGAATGTGATATTGTAGGCAAAATGTTAATTCAATCATATCACCTTGAACACAAAGTTAAGCAAAAAAATAATAAAAAAAAAATTGTGACAATAATAAAGATTGATTAAATCAACCAAAAGGGCTTAAATGAGACATAATTATTTATGAAGGGACTTGTGAAGTGTTTGGTGATGATAAATGTTCTAAGTTGTACGTCACCCGCCAAGTGAATCATATGTTGTTGTTGTGATCTCGTCTCAACACAACATTAAAAGAAAGAAAAAAAATATTTTAAGTATTTTAAAATATTTTATCATTATTTTTTTATAATTTTTTATTATTATTTGAAGTCATCTCACTATCTAAATATAGCATTTAGCTTTTCACCAAGCAACCAAGCTGAAAATGACCAATCAAAGAGTGTCATTCTCATTGGATGGGTCGAGATCGAGTAGTGCAATTTGGGAAATAACAGTCAATAGTACATTATTTTAGGTATGGTATGCCCCATTTGATACTTGTAAGTTGTAAGGCCATGCAATAAAAAGTAACACAAAAAAATGAGCATTTATATTATAATGAATTAATTATTTTACATATTATTGGATAAAAAAGAAATAAAAGTTGGGGAGCTCTTAGGCCTCGTTTGTTTTGAGAAAATATATCATCTCATCCCATCTAATCATTACAATTTTTTCAATTTCTAATACAAAATAAAATAAACAATTCAATTTTTTCAAATCTCAAAATAAAAATAATATTAAAAAATATATTTTAATAATATTTTATTTTATTTTTTAACTTTAATTCTATCTCATCTCATCTCATCTCATCTTATTTTTAAAAATAAATGAGACTTTAATTTGAGTTGGTTGATGATGTGGAAATAGGTTATGGAATAATTTGTCTTTTTGCAGAGCAATGATTAGTGGGTGATGCACCGAATAAATAGAAAAGGGAAAGCATGTGGATATTTTCATGGCACTTTCTACCATCTGGGCCTTTATTACGTTTGTTTTTTGCATTGGAGGCTTTCGACTCAACCCCACTTTATAGATGTGGCCACGTTTGATCCACATTTCCTTCCGCCTCTGCAATTTTCCTTTTCTTTCTTATGGCTCCTCCAAATTTTTTCCAGTTTGGTTATAAATCAGTAACTATTCACGTCACACGTTTTATATTTATAATTTTTTTATAAGATGTGGGCCGTCTAAGATGTGATATATAAGATAATAAATAATAACTGATGAGAAGAATTTTTTTTTATTTAAAAAATATATGTATTTGATTAGCCAAATGAATATTTTATTCAAAATATTCTGTCCAACTGGCGTTTTCACTGTAGATAGGTCTGTAGCTCGACATGGAGGAATAAGGATCACAAGGGTATGCAGCGTATGCTCCCCCGTTTGTGTGAAGGAAAGGCCTTGTGGTGATATTTTCTTTTTTTCTCTTTTTTAAGTTGGCCATGGGTGATATTTTGATCATTCTAAAATAAATTAACGACTCGTTTGGATAGTAAAAGTGTTTCATCTTATCTCATCATTATAATTTTTTTAAAATTTTCATATAAAATATAATAAATAATTCAATTGTTTTAAATTTTAAAATAATAATAATATTAAAAAATAATACTTTAACAATATATTATATTATGGTTTGCCAGTACTTTCTCTCCTTCCACTAACAAATAACTTATGAATGCTTGAATTTGACATACAAACCATCTAATTTGCATAAGAAAATTCTATACACCATATTATCATCCTGTTAAGTAAGAAGTAACACATTTATCACTATTAAATAATCATTTATTGCATGCTTCTTTGTCATTTAATGATGATGAATGTGTTACATACTGCATAGTATAATCAAAATAGGATGAAAATATGGTGTATAGCATTACTCATTTGCATAATAAAAAATACTACTATTCCCACTAGTTCTTTATGCTGGAAGTTACCACTAGGACTTTTTTATTTTTTATTTTTTATTATTTACTTAATGATTATGTAAGTATTCTTTAATAATATTATAATTTTTTTATTTTTTAAAAAATATTTAAAAATGTTAAAAAATACATGTAAAAAAAACCAAAAACAAAAAAAACTAGAGAATAACTAACGGGAGTTCCAGCAGTGGGAGTAGTACCACCAATTGCATAATGAAAAAATCTACACAACTTCATACTATTCACACAATCTCCACACACCATATTTTTTTTTTAATTTTTATTTTATTTTTTTATCAAATATTTAATATATGAATAATGAATAGAAGACTTAAATTAGTTTAAAAAGAATAAATTCAAAAAAAATTTTAAAAAAAAATTAAAAATTAAAAAATATGTTGTATAGCTCGCATAATATAAGTTGTTGAGGTTGTTGTTGACTCGCTCATCATGCAGTGGTATTTTCCAAGAATGATGCAAACAGGTCAGTCGTGCCACTTTAATATGCTGGTGCTGGTTTTCAGGTATTAAACATTCATTAATCTTCTTCTATTCGTCGGTCCTTACATATTCATGCTCGTGTCCGAATTCACACCACTTGGTTGTGTTGGAGACTCTTAGAATACTTTATAAATAATATAATTTGATGAAAACATGTACACGTAAAAGAATAGAGATTGATGACCAAAGTTTAATTGGAGGAATAGACTATTAAGGTGGTGGTCCAGTTGGTACGAGCTCGTATTTTATGATTTTGAGGTTAGGAATTCGAGTCAAGACATAAGTTGAAATTACTTGTAGTAGTAAAGCCTAGCCTTTGGGTCATGAGATGGGCTTTCGACTAGTTAGAAATTTTGGGAGTGCTGTGAGAATAAGCTTGTCCTTGGAGCAATAGCTATGGTTCAAACCGAACATCTTGCAGCAGAGAATGACTCATATAGTCACGTTTAAAGAGGATTATTACACTAACCGTCTCGCCTCTCCTTTTTTTAAAAACAAAAAACAAAAATTGGAGGAATAGAATCATGAGAGGTACGGAACATCGTACAAGCTACGGGTTCCATTAGAATCCCCATCAGTCATCAGCAACTCATGAAAAATTGATATTTCTAAATAAATTGCAACTCAATCTAAAATACAAAGCATGCCCAAGAATCCATGCAAAGCTTGCAATCCGATCGAAGCTATACATACTTCAGTTGAAGATGTAAAACCTGATCAATCATGCCAACACGACAGCCAAACCAAGATTACTGGAAGACAATGTTGGGGATTAATGTCCTTCTGCAGCTTATAGTGAGACTTTCGAGGCAGCTTACATGCATGCGGCCTTGTTGGGGATTGATCGAGTGAGCATTTGATGAGTAGTGGTGAGAGGCGGCTGTTCAGTGAGAGATACTGTGGGAGGCTCATCAGATTCCAAAGGAGGCGACGAAGAAGAAGACGAGGGAGGAGATTGGGAATGCGATGAAAACCTAGAGGAAATAGGAGTTGTGGAGTCGGGCTGGGTATTTGGGCTGGATGAAGCTTGTGTAGTGGGCTCAGAAGGTGCGGACATAGAATGGGGAAGGAAGATCGACCCATGAGCTTGGGATGTAGACGAAGGAGGAGGAGCAGAACCCGACCCAGACGCAAACGCAAACGGGAAATTGGACTCATGAAATGTGACATCTCGGGAGGTGTATGTTCGGCCAGTGGGAATGTGAAGACAGAAGTATCCTTTATGGTCTGGGCTGTAGCCCATGAAGACACAAGGAAGAGATCTGAGGGCCAATTTATTTTTGTTATAAGGCCTAAGATTGGGCCAGCAAGTGCATCCAAAGACTTTAAGAAATCCATAATCAGGAACATGACCCATGAGAATTTCATAGGGAGATTTATTTTTGAGCAAAGGTGTGGGCATGCGATTGATAAGGTAGACAGTCGTTTGAAAAGCCTCAGCCCAATAATGATGAGGCATGGATGCATGAGCTAAAAGAGCAAGACCGGTCTCGACAATATGTCTATGACGGCGCTCAACACTTCCATTTTGGGGATGAGAATATGGACAAGTGATGCGATGTTGTATGCCATGAGTTTGGAAAATTGAGCGTAAGGGACGAAATTCTCCACCCCAATCACATTGGATTGATTTTATGGTGGTGGAAAAAAAATTTTGAACAAAGCGTAAGAATGCAAGAACTAAGGCCGACACATTAGATTTAGTTTGCATAGGAAAAAGCCAAATATACTTGAAAAAATCATCTACAATAGAAAGATAGTAACGACACCCATTTGTGGAAAGTAAAGGGGCCGGGCCCCATACATCAAGGAAAATTAAACTAAAAGGCTTATTGGATCGGGTCGACGACGTGGGATGAGGAAGCACATGGGCCTTAGCCTGAGGACATGCTGAACATGTGGAGAGACTAGTACCCAATGTAGGGAGACGATGATGATGCAAAGTGAATGCAGTGGTGCGAGAGGAGGGGTGACCCAATCGGAGGTGCCAAAGAGAAGGTGTAGTCCGAGTACCAACACAGGCTTGAGGAGGCGAGGAAGATGGTGACGGATTGTTGGTGGATTGAAGGACGTAGAAGCCATTCTCAACGGTTCCCCGAAGTAGCACCACCTTGGAACGAGAATCCTTCACAAAGAAAACACTAGAGTGAAATTCAAAGAAAACTGCATTATCTTCACAGAATTGGCGGACGGAAAGTAAATTGCGAGAAATTAAAGGGACATGAAGTAAGTTATGTAAAAGAAAGTTGCGAGAGGTAGAGTTAAGAATAGCAGAACCATGATGCTGAATGGGGAGCGAGCTGCCATCTCCGATGCTTACTTGATCAGACCCCTGGTAAGACGCAGAGTCGAGGTTGAGGTTTGTATAGTCAGGTGTAAAGTGATGAGAGGCTCCAGTATCAGGGAACCAAGCTACGTTTGGAGGCATGGGTGGGGAAACAGAGGTAAAATTAGCTGCAAACGATGATGGTGGAGGGGTTTGATAAGAGTGATCATAGCGATAGTAACAGGTGGCAGTTGTGTGCCCATATTTATGGCAGACTTGACAGTGTGGTCGTGAATCAGAGTTTTGGAAAAAATGACTTTGTTGAGGAGAAGAACCTCGACCACCACCGCGACGACCATAACCTCGGCCTCGACGACCTCCTCGGAAGGAAGAGTTACGTCCTTGAGCAGCTGAACCAGAGGTATCAGGAGGTCGAATGTGAGTGTTATTGGCAGTAATAGTCATTCCAGAAAGTAGAGAGTTGGTCTGATGAGAGAGACGAGACTCATGGTTGAGAAGGAAACTATAGATTTGATGAGGGGTAAGGGGATTAGGTCTGGTAGTAAGAGAAGTAACAAGTGACTCATAATCGGACCCTAAGCCAGCAAGTAAGTAAATCGTAAATTCTTGGTCACTGGGTGTATGACTAGCTGCACCAAGGGTGGCAGCGAGAGATTTTGCTTTGTTGTAGTATTCAGTAATGGATTCGGAGCCCTTTTTTAGGGTAGCTAGTTGAAAATGAGTGTGCATTATGTGGGCAGAGGACTGGGCAGTGAAGAGGTTTTGCAAGGTTTGCCATACCTGTTGAGCAGTTTTGCATTCAAGGACTTGATTAAGAACAGATTCTGAGAGAGTTGAGTTAAGAGCCGATAAGATCAATTGATCTTGTAGAGACCAAGTTGTATACGCAGGGTTGAGTTTGCCATCAATGGTTGGAACAGGTGCTGAGGCAGAGCCATCGAGATGATCAAACAATTGATGACTACAAAGAAAAGGTTCTATTTGAGCCTTCCAAAGAAGGTAGTTGTCGATTATAAGCTTAATAGTAACAAGATGAGAAGCAGCAGTAGCAATGGACGAGTTGAGGGAAGGTGAGGGTGGGGTTGTTTTATCTGATTTTGCCATGGAAGAGACGCAGGTCTAGTTGGCTCTGATACCATGTTGAAGTATAGAAATGAAGAGCATACACAACGTGTTTGTGAAAAGGCCATAGACAGAGTAGAGAGAAAGTAATAGTATTGTAAAAATGATTTCCTTTCTTATTCATTTGATACAGATTGCCTTTCCTTATAAAGGCATCATCGTATAACAAACTATGGCCATTGGCCATTTACAATGGAACACGTATTGAGCATTCTGTTACAAGAATATTCTGGAAGGAGGACGCACTGCACTATGCTGGAATCTATTCTGTTGTGATGGATTTGTTATGCGCAGACTGTGATGTTGCTGAGTTGGATGGTGAGGCAGCTTTAGTCTTAATAGGGATTAATGTTGTTGACGTATCAATCTCTCATATTATTCTTTATTAATTATGATGAAATCTGCAAAATCATCGTCAGTTTCTTGCATCCTTTTTCCAGAAAAAGGACTTCTCTACCAAGGACTTCTCTAACGAGTGCAAGAGCCCAAAAGAGAGTTGGAGAGGGTGTGAGATTTTGAGCTCTTCCTGGGACCAGTTGTAGTACCTAAGAATGATCTCTGGATCGGCCTTTGAGCTAAGCAAATGGCAGAGAAGCGCGGTGGGATCTGTTTCTTTGAGATGGGCCTTGACTTCTGACCAGTGTTGCTTTGATATGAGGTCTTTGAGAATTGGGATGGTGAGGGAGCGTGAGGTTAGGGTTGATGCGGTGGAGTCTGAAGAACAGAAAGGTCTCGGGAAAATAATAAGGGCCCGTTTGTTTTCAGAGATGAGATGAGATGAGATGAGATTAAAGTTAAAAAGTTGAATAAAATATTGTCAGAATATATTTTTTAATATTATTGTTGTTTTGGGATTTGAAAAAGTTGAATTGTTTATTTTATTTTGTGTGGGGATTTGGGAAAGTTGTAATGATGAGGTGAGATGAGATGAGATGTTTTTGAAAAACAAACAAGGCCTAAGTCTTCCATTGAAAAATTTTCCCCCAAGAACCTTGGAGCTCCGATGCATAAAGATATCCATAAAGATATCCAGAAGCTGTCACAGAAAGAGAGAGAGAGAGTGAGGTAACCAGAAAACGAAAGCAAGGTTTGAAGATGTGTTTATCCGATATATAATTGGAAAGACACAAATGACAACCACATCCGTATAGATTGTATAACAACATGCATGTAGATTAGCGAATCAAAATATAATTGGAAAGACACAAATGCCAACCACATCCGTGACCAAACTAACTAAACACATGCAACTCATCCACAAAAGATACATGCATGAAAAGAAGATAGGCAGCAAGTGCCAAGTGACCTAAACTGGAAACGTTTGAACCCCAAAAATGAGAGAGCCGCAAATTCGTAAAACCCAGAAAGAGACTATTTTTCAGAATCGAAAAACCAAATCGAATTTAAAGAGGAAAAAAAGCAAAAGAACAAAAACCGATTCAAATTTAAAGAGGAAAAAAGCAAAAGAACCCGTACATGTACTTCAAACTGCATCTGGTTGCATATGTTTTTCAACAAGTAATTCAGAATCAAGGATTTTTTATTATCTCCCTATTCACATGCGGTGAATGATACAAAATATGTTAAGTTTGACATAACCATGCAGTTTTGATATTTTTCTTATATAGATATAGATAAACATTGACTAGGTCATGTTCTTCTCATATTTGAAAAACTGATTAAAAATATAAAGTAATTATATACATTTTTGTCAGCTTATGATGCTTAGGTTTCTGTTCATGACAACCCATCTCGGATTTGGACGTTTGGGGGTGGGGGGAGAAAACAGGATTGAGATGAGTTTCAAGAGGACGGTATATGCTACCTAATCTGCAAGGAATTTGGGGTACAAATTTAGTAAGGACATAAAAACAATCTTAAAATATTTGGTGACTAATAATGTCAAGTAAGGTCTGATTGGTACCAACTTTGGTGTTTCTAGTTTGCTTTTATATACTCCTCGACCCTAGTAACGATAGACATAGAGAAGAACAGTTTGATATATGATCCGACTGCCCAAAAAGTAGGGGTGTGCAAAATTCTGAAAATTCTGAAAATTCCGTCCGACTTCCGCTCCGACTCCAACTCCGACTTCGTCGGAGTCATCGGAATTCGGAGTCGGAATTCGGAGTAGCTCCGAATATCTATTCGAAGTCGGAGTCGGATTCGGAGCTCCAAGAAGCTCCGATTCCGACTTCGAAATTTTTATTACTGAACACTTGCGCTCGAGCGAGGTGTCGAGCGCAAGTCGAGCATACGTTGTATTGAACATTGGCTCGAGCGACATGTCAAGCGGAAGTCGAGCGAACCTCTCTGGAGTCGGAGTCCGACTCCGATTGGAGGTCGAGCGAACCTCTCTGAAAGAGTTCCGCTCGAGCGCCACGTCGAGCGCACGTCGAGCTCCGATCTTATGTTGGAGCTCCTATAGGAGGTCGGAGCTCCGACCTCCGATCGGAGTCGGACTCCGACTCCAGTTCGGAGTCGGACTCCGACTCCAGTTCGGAGTCGGAGTCGGAGCTCCAATTTGGCTCCGACTCTTGTCGGAGTCGGAGGTCGGAAATGAGCACTCCGACTCCGTCGGAGTCGGAGCCCAGCCCTACCAAAAAGGCATAAGATTTTGATAATTTATAAATTGCAACCACTTTTGTTACTCACCACTCAGAGGAACCATTCCTCCTCTCTTGTACATATCACTGATCTGTAATAAAGCATAAAAAGCTGATGATAAAGTGATTGAGTGAGTTCTGTGGTGTAAATTATAATGTGGGTTTGAGAGTCTGAGTCAGAGTGTTTGGAGAGAGAGAGTGAGAAAGAGGGGGAGATTCAGTCACCATTTAGTTGTAGGGGGAGGCATCCTAAAAATGACAACTGAGAAAGCAAAAATGTAAGAACTTTTTTGTCTCCAATCCTACAAAATTAGCATGGCTTCACTTATTAATAGATCTTTTCATTTTTAGATGGCTACCGATGGCGCAAATATGGACAGAAGCCAGTGCCATAATCTTCTATGTATGACCGTGCGAAACGAGAATCATGCGTGAGAGCAGAGCAACGGTTCCTTACCTGGTTGGTGGTGGCGTCGTGATGGGTGGTGCGGAAGCAAAGCTTTGCTCTGGGGCGGATACAGATCTGTTTTGAGAGCACTCAAATGCAGTCTGCTCCGAATGAGAGCTTACTGGCCGACGGTGGTGGAGGAGATTAGTAACTTGGTGCCGGTGGACGGAGCTGCAAGGGGAACTCGACTGGCAGAGGGAAATTTGGTTGGTGCGGGCTGGGCGTAACTCGAATGCCAGAGCTTTGCTTTGGGTCGACGACTCTTACTGGCCGACGGTGGTGGAGGAGCTGAGCAGGTCGACGCTGGTTGACTGGGCTGTAGAGAGAACTCGAATGGCAGAGAGAAATCTTGGTGGCGCGGGCTGGGCGGAAATCGAAATCGAAATTTGGGTGGCAGCAGCAAAAGGGATCGAAATTGAATCTTGAATGTCCGAAATCTTGAGCAGAAGGTTTTGGGTCATCGTGAGAGCAGAGGGGTTTTTGGTCATGAGGAAAACTAGGGATCAGCCACTCTAGAAGTACACACAACACACCTAACGTGGCTTTTTTTCAACAAAACGTACGGTTACAGCTGATAGTGTCACACATGATAGTGTGTCATTAAACTCAAAGACCCATGATAGTGTCACACACGGTTACAGCTGCTTGCCATTGCCCACGACAACGAGGTTACGAAGAGAAGTTCTCTCATTTTTGCTAGCTTAGAGGAGAAGAAGAGAAACGAGAGAGAAGTTGAGGATGGTCGATCGTGGCCACTGGCATAAAATACATCAAATTAAATAAAATCAGCATCCTCGAATTGCATCAAACACAGCATAAAAATATATCAAATTACATAAAATGCAAAGTAGTAAAACACTATTTTCCTCCTTCTGCAGCTTGTAGTGAGACTTTGGAGGCATGCAGCTTGAATGCATGCGGCCTTGTTGGGGGTTAATGTTGTTGACGCATCAATCTCTCATATTATTCTTTATTAATTATGATGAAATCTGCAAAATCATCGTCAGTTTCATGCATCCTTTTTCCAGAAAAAGGACTTCTCTACCATGTACCCGTTCTGATCATGATCATCATTGCATTGAAGAAGTTCGACGTCACTCGGATTCAGTTGGTTTAAAACTCCATTCAGATCGTATCTTTGAGATTCTGAACTAAACGTCCCCACTTGCTCAGCATAATTAGGAGCCCATCCACTGTAGTTTTGATTATAGTTTTGAAAAGGTATGGTTGGATTCATTTGGATTTCCAAAGGAATATTTCTGTACGGATCTTGAATGATCTGATCTCTCAAATGATCATCTGATGATGTAGCTAATATTGAAAATGGTTCTTGAATCTGATCTCTTCCCAGGATATTTGTAGAATGGATCATTCCTTGACCCCAGATCATTCCCATCATTGGATTTTCTGCTCCTTGGTTTCTAATATTCTCATCTAAATGCGGAGGGAAATTCATAACCATCCCTTCACAAAACATTTGTAAAAGAAAGTTAAAAGAGCAGTACTATTTTTGGTTGTCAAAACCTTGACATGCATAGTTCTGAAAAGGAAGAAAATTACTGCAATTCAATACCTGTTGGATCATTGATACTAAAGCATGGTTGGTAATTGGTTTGTTGATAAGCTTGAACTTGTTGCATGTCACCCACTAATGGAGTAGGGACAATATTCGAGAAAGGCGACTGCAAATTACTGGAGCTGATCATGTTTGGCCTATCTCTATTGAAATCTAAAGAAAACTCTCTTGTGGCATTGTAGAAATGATCTTGATCTGAGTGGAAGAAAGGAGAACTCAGACTAGGGAATGGTCTCATGCTCAACATTAACATCCGGCTGTCGCATTGAAGGAGCTTCTTATAGTGTTTGTCAAGGGCACCTGGTGGAAATTCAAGATAGTGCCTCCTATATATAGATAGCGTGTTAGTGAGAAATTAAAATTCAATAGAGTTGCATGTAAATAACAAAGACAACTGTTGCATATATAAAAAGATTACACAAAAATAAACCCACAAACTGGCGTGAGTTTACCTAATCTGTTAAATATATTTTACAATAAAAGTAAGTTTACAATTTGACGTACTGCATCAAACTACGTCAGTTTGTGAATTTATTTTTGTGTAATCTCTTTTTGACTAAAGTATTTCTCAATAACAAATGAATCAAGGAAATTATGTGTGTGTGTATATATATATATATATATATATATATATATATATATATATATAAGCATATTGTTTATTGAAAACGAATAAACCTGTGAATTAGAGCTTCACCCTCAGTGAAATCTGAACAATTTTTCCAAAGAGTATGTTTCCTTGGCCTCGGATTAGTTTCTTTGTAGAATGCAGGTGGACTACTGAGCTGAAAAAAGTGACAACACTATGATGAATTGAGACTTGAACAAGGGAAAAAAAAAAAAACTATATCAATTTAAGGATATATAATAAAGAGAATGACCTCAATTTCCAGAATTCCTGGCTGACCTTCCACCATTGAAGCTCTAATTGCTAGAACTTGAGACCACTGTATTTCAATCTTGCTCTTCAAACCATCCTTCAAAATTTCCCACATCATGATCTTTTTCTTTGCATAGTAACACTTTGCCACCAAAGTATCTCCACGTTTAGCAACAACCTGCTCATTTTTCAGCCAGATATTCTTATTTATTTTATTTTATTTTATTTTATTAATTACAGATTTAAAATTCCGGGTATCACCTTCCACGAGCCGATTCTAATAAATGATGCGCAGAAGTTTGAAGCTTTCATCTTCTTATTATCAGTACAGGCCTTTTCTTGAACCCCAGAATGGCCTGCGCTATGACTACTAGTCCCAGCAACAGCATCAGTACATTTACTAGTGTTATCTGCATGGGAAACGCCCAGTTCATCCAAGCCCAAGAAAGGGGCCATGTTCGAGAGTGTCAAACCAATAGGAGGCAAGCACAGAAGAGCTTCGATCAACTTAGCCTACAAATTAGGTTTAAAGTGGTAACAAAAAACAAAAACAAAAAAAAAAAAAGAGAAGAAGTTTAGAACTTAAGCGTGTAATTCATGAATGATATCAGAACAACAGAAACCAACCTTATTAATTTATATCAATGCATGAGCAAAGAACAGAAATCTACGTTGTTCACTTCCAAAAATGGCGAAAAGAATATAAAGATCAAATCTTTTGAACAGAAACCAAACTTGAGAGGGACAGAGTTTAATATAAATATTAAATATATATATATATATATATATATATCCATATATACGTACACTATATATAAGCCCCAGCAATGAGTAGTACAGATGCTGCATGCAGATACCAAAACCGCCCATGCAGATACACAAAACCTTTCCAAAACCTCAAACTAGAAACAACACCCCTGAGGCAACCACAGATATGACGTACTGTTTGAACCCCATGCATAAACCCGCGGATAAACAACCATAAACTCATCAAGAAAAAGATCAAGAATACCAGACGTTAATTAAAAAAAAAAATGAATCTTGGTCGACAAACAATGGGAGAAAGAAAAGAGTGCTTCAAGACACCTTTTCCTCAGTGTCTGCTGGTGTTTGCATCAGCCTCTGATTTGCTGCTTCTTGGATCTGAAGCGCACAAGCAGAGCTTCTATTGTTATAGCTAGACTCAAACGGCAGGTTATTTGACTGTTCATGAGACTCAAATAACTCACAATACTTCTGATTCAACGACGAGAGAAACTTCCCACCTTGAACCATGTCTTCGCTTTTACTATTCTTTTAAGCAAACTATTTGAGATCAGAATAACACACACACACACTTTCAAATGAATCCGGAAATCCTTCAGTTGGACGATATAATATATATCTATATATGTAGTGAGAGAGAGAAAGAGAGAGAGAGAGAGAGAGAGAGGGCGCCAATAAGAACAGATGGCCAGCGTAGTTTGGTAGGAATCGTAGAAAAGGGGAAAGCAGAGTATGGGAAAGAAGTCTTTGTGATGTTTGATTTTCAAACGGATTCTTTTGTTTAGAACAGACAATGAGACTCAGGTCATCAAAATTTAAAATATAAAAAATTGGCTCCAAAAATATTTCTTTAAATTTTTGCCGTTTGGATTCGTTATATGTGTGTGTACGTAAATATATATATATATATATTTATTTAAAAATTATAAAACTAAAATCAAGAAATTAATATGACTTAATATGATGATTTTTATTATAAGTAATTCTACATACAACCGTGAAGTGCGTAATCGTCGCGTAATCGCTTTGAAAAAGAGTGAGATCCACTATTAAAAAATTAATTTTTTTATGTGGGTCTCATGTTTTATTCATTTTTTTCAAAGCGATTACGCGGCGGTTACGTAATTCACGGTTGTAAGTATATTTTCTCTTTTATTATTAATAAAGGTTATTAAATAGTACAACATTGGCGGAATGTGATAGTTATTTTAGGGTAATTTTATTTGTGATATTTTCTTATAAAAATATTTTTTTATTTATTTTTATGTCATTTGGATAGTCATAGAAAGTCTGTTTCTAAAACTCACAATCTACGTGTCTCTCTTCAATTGGAAGCAAACTTCTAACAAGTGTCCTAAGGCGCCACCATAACGTCATACATGCTTATGGGTCCGGTATAACTAGGGGTGTAAATTTAAATTGGAAAATCGGTCCAGACCGGACCAGATCGATTTCACCGGTTTTGAACCAGTCCGGTCCGGGACCGGTTCTTGGAATGTGAAAACCGGCCGGTTCCGGTCCGGTTCCTGTTTTAGGATTTTTGGGACCGGACCGGTTGATAAAAAAAATATATAAAAAATAATATTTTTATATATAAGTTATTAAGTTTTATACAAAATATTTTATATATATTAATATATAAAATTATAAATTTATATGTGAAAATTTTATATATAATATATAATTATATATATTCATATTATAATTTATAAATTATTACATTAAATGTTAATACTAATATATAAGTTTATAAATAATACTAATAGTCTAATATAAACTATAGACTATAGTTATACTTATAATTAATACTAAAAGATTTTACTAAAAGTTTATAACTAATACTAATATTAAATATATAGTTTATAACTAATACTAATATATAACTTATAACTATACCAATAGTCTTATATTAATACTATTATATAGTCTGATATATTATTTAGCTATACTAATATTAATATTATAATATATAAGTCTATAACTATTTAATTAATACTAATAGTCTAATATAGACTATAGACTATAGTTATAATTAATACTAAAAGTTTTTACTAGAAGTTTATAACTAATACTAATATTAAATATATAGTTTATAACTAATACTAATATATAACTTATAACTATATTAATAGTCTAATATTAATACTATTATATAGTCTAATATATTATTTAGATTTACTAATATATAAGTCTATAACTATTTAACTAATAGTCTAATACTAATAGTTTAATATAGACTATAGTTTTACTTATACTAATATAGTTATACTAAATCACTATAGACTATAGTTATACTTATACTAATATAGCTATACTAAATCACTAAAAGTTTATAACTAATACTAATATATAGTTTATAACTAATACTAATATATAACTATACTAATAGGCTAATATTAATACTATTATATAGTCTAATATATTATATAGCTATACTAATATACAAGTCTATAACTATTTAACTAATAGTCTAATACTAATAGTTTAATATAGACTATAATTATAGTTATACTATTATAGTTATACTAAATCACTATAACTAATACTAATATATATAATATAACTATACTAATTGACTAATATTAATACTATTAATCTATTATATAGTCTAATATATTATATAGCTATACTAATATATAAGTCTATAACTATTTAACTAATATTAATAGTTTAATATAAACTATAATTATAGTTATACTAATATAGTTATACTAAATCACTATAACTAATACTAATATATAACTATACTAGTAGGCTAAATTGTATATTACAAATATTTATATATAGTTACAAATATTTATATATATAACTATACTAATATTAAATTTATTACAAATATTTATATATAGTTATATTAAATTACTATAGTCTATTAAATGTATTACATTGAAAATATATTAAATGTATTACAAATGTTTATATATAGTTATATATATAAAACATTCCAAGTAGAGAATCATGAAAATTATAGTACCTTCCATCTCTTAAACAGAGTAATACTGAGGTGTTTAATCCACTTCTAGTAAGTGGTTTTATAGTCACTTATACTAATCCAATATGTATGAAAGAGTATTTCTGTTCTTTGTGACGATTAATTGTTATCCTAATTATTCTCTTTCATTATTTGATACCAATATCTTGCATTCTTTAATATTAAATATTAAAACAAATGGTTATCATATGATGAAAGGATCACATCCTTTAACAGTAGTTTATAGGATCTACTATAAATTAATGAAAACAACATTAGAGCCACAAGCTCTTATTACCAGTCCAAAATGATATACATTACTATTACAATCTAGTACACAAAACTCCAGTATACAAATTCCTAAACAAATCAATTAGAACCAAATTACACTTCCAAATGAATGGCAATTAGAGAATATCATCTCATTACCTAAAATAGAAAATAATTCTAAAGATGATTTTGAATATATAGAACAAAAAACAGACGGAACAGTTCAAATAGCTTTTCAACCCTTTAGAAGATCATTTTCACATTATTCTTCTCCAGTACCCTCTAGTTATTAGACACCCAGATCTGCATTTACATCAATCACTCGGAATAAATCTCAAAATTTTGATACTAGATACCAGAATCTTGACACACAGATTCGGGGAATTATTCCTAGAAATATTATAGATACACCAGTATATACTGTTAGCCATCCTGATAAAGCATCCACCTCTCGTAATCTTGAAAAAGAACCTGAACCTTCTTCCCCAACGTACTCACAAGTAGTTGGAGATGATGCCCAAATATATACCCTGAATAAAGAAGACTTTAAAATCAACAAGGAATACCTTAAACAAGATTATATGAAAGAGGAAAATAGTCACAAAAGAATAATATTCTTCTCAACTTTTACAAAATTAGAAAGAGATTATATTCAAGAAAAATATTATGAGGATTTAGAAAAAATACAGACTAATATACATTTCTTTACATGGTTCGAGATATATAAATCCAATCAATTATCTATTATAAACAGAATCACTAACCAATGGATTAAAGGAGAAAATAACCAAACTGTTTATGAGGAATATCCCCATTTTGAAGTTATCAAGTTCAATCAAAGAAACACTCAAATTTTAGCTTCACCAATAAAAAAACATAATATTACAAATACTGATAAAAATTTTGATAATATAATTCAATAAAACAATTATACCAATTTATATTTAAAAACTATGGCAAACAATTAGAAAGAATTGAAACCTAAATATCTCCTATAAAACCTACTATTAAAGAAGTAAAAGAAACCCCTTTGTTTGTTCCCCACGAGATTCCATCTCATTTAAAAACTACTTTTTCTAAAAGCAAAAATGATTTATTAGAACAAATCTCTAGTAAATTAGAAAAATTAACTATTAGTAATTCTGCTTCTACCTCAAAACAACCCCATATTAATGTATTAAGTAAAACAGACTCTCCTGTATTATCTGATTCTGAAATTAGTAATATTGAAAACTAATTTAAAAATCTAGACCTACAAATAAATAAGATTAGAGGAGATCATGTTAATAGCTTTTCAGCTAGAGATTCTAAACATCATATTTCTATTACTCGAAATTGGTATCCTAGGCCCACTCCGCCGGATATGCAATTCGAGGAAAGAGAACATATAGCAAGATCTGATTTCGCACCAGATATATTATATGAATGCAATATAGATGGATTATCTGAATATTAAATATTAAATCATTTCTAAGAGATGATTATAGTTGCCAATGTCTATAAAAGTAATAGAAAGACTAATCATCAAGTAGCACACATTATTATCACAGGGTTTACTGGTCAATTAAAAGGCTGGTGGGATCACTATCTTTCATACGAACAAAAGTCACAGATATTAAATGCTTATAAATATGATAAAAACATGCAAATGATTAAAACTGAAAATGATTTACCTATAAAAGATGCTGTAAACACATTAATATATACATTAACTAAACACTTTGTTAGTGATCTTGTTCAGTTCAAAGAAATAACTAGTGATTTATTGATTAATTTAAAATGTTCCCAATTATCTTATTTCCGTTGGTATAAAGATGTATTTCTAACTAAAGTTATGATCAGAAATGATTGCTAACAGCCATACTGGAAGGAAAAGTTCATAGCCGGACTTCCACATTACTTCGCCCAAAAAGTACGAGAATCATCATTAAGACCAGATGGTACTCTTGATTTTCATAATCTTACATATGGTGATATAATAAGTAAAATTAATAGAACTGCATTAACTATGTGCACCGATTTAAGATTAAAAAAGCAAATGAAGAAAGAAAAGAAATTTGCTAGAAAAGAATTAGGTACCTTTTGTGAACAATTCGGCTATACTCTATTATTAGCCCCTTCAAGTAGACATAGAAAAGGGAAAAAGGTCTACAAGAATTATTCTAATAAAAGACGAAAATACAAAAAATCCTATAAAAAGATAAAAGAGAAACAAACATATAATAAGCCACTAAAAAATTCTAAAAAGACTAATAAAAAGAAAAAACAGATTGTTTGTTATAAATGCGGAAAAGTTGGACATTATAAATCAAATTGTAAAGTCAAACAACAGATTAATGAATTAGATATATCTGAAGCATTAAAAGACAGATTATTAGATATTTTTATAATACATTCAAGCGAAGAGGAAGAAGATAGTTCTTCAAAGGAAGAAGAAATCTATCAATTAAAATAATCAAGTTTTTCAGAACAATCTTCTGATAATGAATCCGAAGAAGATGAAGTATAAATTTATAATTGTCTAAATAAAGATAATTATATCTGTAACAAAACTATTAATATACTTTCAAGGCAAGAAGACATTATATTAGAATTGATAGATAAAATTAATAACCCTCAAGAAAGAAAGGATTACTTAAAAAAGTTAAAAGATACTTTTAGTAATCAAAATTCTTCAGTAACGGCATTTGCAACACCTTATAATTTTTCAGAAATAATAGGAAGATTTAAAACCGACAAACAGAAAATTACGATACAAGATATACAATAAGAAATTAATGAGATAAAACAGGAGATTAAAAATTTAAAAAATCAAATCTTAAACTAGAAGTTTCAAATGAACAATTATTACAAGAAATTATATTATTAAAAATAGAGAAGAATGAAAATAATTTTCATAATAAAGAACATGATAAAGAATAAGGAGAATGCTCAACTTTAGGTATAAAAGATGAAACAGATAACTTCATTAATATCCTTGAAAAGATAAATTTTCAAAAATGGTATACTGAGGTAACAATTTTTATTAACCAAGAATTTTCTTTTACGACAATTGCCCTCTTGGATACAGGAGCAGATTTAAATTGTATACAAGAAGGAATAATACCCTCTAAATATTTTGAAAAGATAAAAGAAATATTATCCCAAGCTAATGGAACAAAATTAAACATAAATTATAAATTATCCAATGCACACATTTGTAATAGTAGAATTTGTTTTAGAACAGCATTTATTTTAGTAAAAAAATGTTAATACTAAAGTAATATTAGGAAATCCTTTTCTTACTCTACTTTATCATTTTTCTGTAACAGAAGAAGGAATTTTTATTAAAATACTTGGACAGGAAATCCAATTTAAATTTTTATTTCCTCAAGTATCAAAAGAAATTAATTCTTTAAAAGAAATCTCATTAACCAAAGAAATTAATTTTTTAACAAAAAATAGAATTAAAACAAAAGAAAACCAGATAAGTTTTTTAAAACAAGAATTAAAATACAAAAGAATCCAAAAACAACTAAAAGACCCGTTATTAACCCAAAAAATTGAAAATTTTAAAACTATAATTGAAAATTAAGTATGCTCTAACCTGCCTAATGCTTTTTGGAACCGAAAACAGCATATAGTTGAATTACCCTATGAAAAAGATTTTTCTGAGAAAAATATTCCAACCAAGGCTAGACCTATCCAAATGAATAATGAATTATTAGAATACTGTAAAAAAGAAATTAAGGATTTAAGATCAAAATGATTAATAAGAAAAAGTAAATCACCATGAAGTTGTGCTACTTTTTATGTTAAGAAATATACAGAATTAGAAAGAGGAGTTCTTCGCCTAGTCATCAATTATAAACCTCTAAATAAAGTATTACAATGGATTAGATATCCAATTCCCAATAAAAAAGATTTATTATCTCGACTTTATAATGCTACAGTATTTTCAAAGTTTGATATGAAAAGTGGATTTTGGAAAATTTAAATTACTGAAAAAGACCGATATAAAACAGCATTTACAGTTTCTTTTGGACATTTTGAATGGAATGTTATGCCATTTGGATTAGAAAATGCCCCTAGTGAATTCCAAAATATTATGAATGAGATATTTACCCCTTTTATTCAATTTGCGATAGTTTATATAGATGATGTATTAATATTTTCTTCATCTATTGAACAACATTAGAAACATTTAAATACTTTTGTTCAAATCATCAAACAAAATGGATTAGTAGTTTCATCACCTAAAATAAAATTATTTCAAAATAAAATTAGGTTCCTTAGACATGAGATTTATCAAGGAACTATTACACCAATTAGCAGAGCTATAGAATTTGTCGATAAATTTTCAGACGAAATAAAAGATAAGAACCAATTACTGAGATTTTTAGTAAGTCTCAATTATGTCGCAGACTTTTATCAATCTCTCAGACCATTATGTAAACCATTATTTAAAAGATTAAAAAAGAACTCACCTCCTTGGACAAATGAACATACTAATATTATAAAACAAATTAAGGCTCATGTTAAGAAATTACCATGTTTAGGAATTCCATCTCCGCATAGCTTTAAAATTGTTGAAACAGATGCCTCTGATCTTGGATATGGAAAAATTATGAAACAGAAATTATCAACGGATTTGGAACAAATTGTTCGATTCCATTCAGGATGTTGGAATTCTGCCCAAAAGAATTATAGTACTATTAAAAAGAAAATTCTAGCTATTGTATTATGTATTTCTAAATTTTAAGATGATTTGCTGAATCAAAAGTTTTTACTTAGAATAGATTGTAAATCAGTCAAGGAAGTTTTGATTAAAAATGTTAAAAACCTAGCTGCTAAGCAAATATTTGACAAATAACAAGCTATATTAAGTATTTTTGATTTTGATATTGAACATTAAAGGAGAATCTAATTCTCTTCCTGATTTTCTATCTCGAGAATTCTTACAGGGAAAATCATGTCTTCCTCAACGTCCAGAGTAAAGTCCAAATCCTCATATGCGAGGCCACCATCTCCTCCTTATCCTTCACCTTGTCCCTCCGCAACTCCAAGACCATATACGGTATTGGGGTCATTACCACAAAACATTAGACCCTCTTATAATTCATTTTCACCATTAGCTGCTCTAAAACTACCGACCTATTCCAAAGCTGTTTCTCCCTCTTCCTCTTCTCCTTCCCAAATTATTAATCCTCCATTATTATCTCAACTTTTTTCATCTCCTATTATCATCAAATCTCATTGGCACCCAGTTTTTCCTATTGAATCTGAAATTCAACATCTGTCTGACTCCCAGAAATTACTTGATGCCTTCATTTTACCAGACTGGCATTATATTCCACAAAACATTAAGAAAACTCAGCATTTTTATAAATTCATATTAGTAGATACCGACTCAATTATTCTCTCTGAAATTCATTGTTCTCTACAAACCCAACCTTCTCCACCTGCATCACCAATTATTGATTTTCATAAAGTCGCCATTAAACAGGTTCTCACTCTGGAACATTGAGGAAAAAATCCCTATTTAACAAGAAAGTTCACTCATCCTTATGATCCTACTTATTATGATTATTATGATTACCAGCAAGCATTGACAAAAATGTTTCTAAAACAAAATAAAAACCTGCGTCATTCATGGTTCCTTTATTTTGACAAATTATAATAAATCACCACACTCCCGAAATGGTTTTCACTATGGTGGGAATATTACGGACCTGAAACTCTTATCCTTCCTCTTCCCCTTCAAGAAAGTCTCCGAAATTTCATTTCACAAAATGATAATCCACCAGCATTAACCCATTGTTCTCCACTTCTGATTTTCTTTCTCAAAACAAAATTAAATTGGATTTATGAAATGAGAATATGTTATCAAACCTCATCACTCTCTCAAAACCATTATGTTTCTAGCCCGTCAAGTTTCTGTCAAATGGTGGAAAAAATACAATTACGATCATGTATTAAAAATGTTTTCAAAAGTCACCAAAACTCCAGAAGTCCTAGTCCAATGAAACAGATTTTAAGCACAATTAGCATCCATTACCAATAAGAAAGATTTGAAAAAATTTGCTGAAGCAATGTCACAAATATCAGACAGTGACGATGAAGAAGAAGCACAACACCAAGCCAAATTATATCCACTACAACAATCCGCATTATCACCAACTCATCAAGCCTCTCCTTCTCAACAGGCCTCCCAAAGTAACCAAGCCGCCTCTCCCTCTCAAGATTACTCACCTTATCATCCAGTATAACTGATGGATTCTCAAGACCCATTTGAACTTGAATTAGCAAATTACGATCTTCAGAATATGTGACTCCAAAAGATTATTACTTTTCGATTAGTCAGCAAGACAGACGGAAGTTGTCAGGAATATTATCCCTCCAGAAGATTATTATTGTTTGTGCAAGTCCTATACAGTGTTTGTTTTTAGTGTCGGCTATACTGTATCTATTTTTAGCGTCGGCTGATACTGTTCTTGTTTTTAGTATCAGCTGATACTGTTCATATATCATTAGACTTACTGTTTAAGTGTCTATATAAAGGGGTTCACGAGGAAAGAAGGGCATTCAGAATTCTTGATCTGAAATCCCTTCCTCTCACTCAAACCTCTCTATCCGTCCAGTCCGTCCTTCTCACTTCATCTCTCAATCCTTTTTTCTAATATCTTCAACCTTCAACTCCTTTAAGAATTAGTCTCCTTGTAAGTATTATGTTTTTAATGAAGAAATTTATTTCATATATCTCTCTTATATTATTTACTTCCTCATGCATATGGTCGGTTATACCGCCTGCTCTATCTGTTATCATGCATATAGCCGGTTATACCGCCTATTGTCATTACTATTAATATTATCTGTTTATCTATTTCATACCTGAGAAATATGTATTACATTGAAAATATATTAAATGTATCAGTATTAGAAATATTTATATATAGTTATATTAAATTCATAATATCATTTAAGAAAAAAACACATAGATCAAATATTAATTAAATAAAAAATCCATAGAAAAAAACACATAGATAAAATGTATCGGTAACCCAGGTCCCGCATCAGCTTCAGCCTTCATTAGTCATTACACTTCAACCCTAAAAAGTTAAAAACTAAAATCGCCTATCTGCTCCAGCCTCCAGCCTTTGTCCCTCGTCAAGTCGTCATCGTCTCTCATGCAGGCGCCGATTTCAGCTCAACTCTCAGTCTCAAGTACTCTCTCGTCTCTCAGTCTCGTCTCTCCCGAGTCCCGTGTCTCACTCTCTCTAGTATCTAGTCTTCTCTCAACTCTCTCGGAGTCTTGTCGTCTCTCTGCCGAATCTGCCCCGGGGTAAGTTTTTTTTTTCGTTTTGAAATTACATATTAAGATTTATGTGATTGGATTTTGTGATATTAAGATTTTTGTAATTAGGTTTTGTAATATTGAGGTTTTTGTGAATATGTGATTGAGTTTTCAGTTTTGTGATATTAGGATTTTTGTGATTGGGTTTTGTGATATTAGGATTCAGTACTAGTAATCACTTCTTTAACCACTAAGAAAAAATAATAATGATTAGTAATTTTAATAATTTATAATCCAAGTTGATTCGATAAAGAACTCTTGAAATTCTTGTATGTATGTGTAAGTACTAAGTTATTTCCTTTAACATGCAAGGACTTATTATAGATAAGGTAGTTTATTGCAGATTTTTTTTTTCAGTTTTTGTAGTAGTTATATTTATAAGTTTGTAAAACAATTTTTTTCCAGTTTTTTTTTCCAGTTTTTTAGTAAAGCAATTTTTTTGTGTGAATCAGATTTTTTGTAGTAAAACAGATATTTTATAGTAAAACAGATTTTTTGTAGTAAAACAGATTTTTTATTGAAGTAATTTTTAGTAAAGCAGATTTTTTTATTTAAAGTTAAAATAGATTTTTTGTAATAACAGTTTGTAAAACAGATTTTTTTAAATCAGTTTTTTTTCTTTATAAACAAATTTTTAATGACAAACTATGAAATTTACATTTTAAAAAAATCAAAAAACAGGACCGGACCGGACCGGAAACCGGTAAAATTGGAAGTACCGGTTTAGGAGGATAACCGGTGTGTAATCTGTTTTGGAAAATACAAAGCCGGTACATACCGGTTCGGTCTTAGATTTTGTCCAAAACCGGACCGGACCGGTTACACCCCTAGGTATAACCTCTCACTTCAGTTCTGATATGAATTCCACTTATCAAATTCATCCCAAATTCTCTTTAAAAGGAGGAGGAGAGAGAGAGAAAATACATCTTATAACTTTAACTATTAATTAAGATTTCTATATTTTTTTTTTAGTTTATAAATATTAATATACCTAATTATACTTAAATTATCAAAAAAATATTCCGCACTCTTCGTTAAAATATGATTGTCAAAATTATTTATTATTTTATTTATCTGTCTTAATAGTTGAAATTAAAAGTATAAAATTATGATGGTATACAAAGTACAAAGTATAATTATTTTTAACCAATCTTTCACGTTCGAGACTTCTTTTTTATACAATTTTTTTAAGCATCCGATGCTTACTTTTGTTTAAGAAAGAGCTTAAACAAATATTTACTTATGATAAATGGATTGCATCAAGTCATTCTAAAAGTAACGTAGGGAAGGAGATAGGCAAGATTGTTCTAAAAGATAGAGAGTTTTGGGCTCAATATCAATTTATTGTGAAAATTAGTGAGCCCTTGATTCGAGTTCTACAACTTGTCGATGGGGAAGAGAAGCCTGCAATGGGATACTTGTATGATGCAATGGAAAGAGACAAAATGAACATAAAAGCGAGATGCAATAACAAAGTTATTGTATTCAGTCCATTCATCAGGATCATTGATGCTAGGTGGGAGAAGCAGCTTCACAGTCCATTACATGCGGTGGGTTGTTTTCTTAACCCTGCAATTTACTATAACCCTTGCTTTAAAAATAAAAATGATGTTGCAAGATGGTTTATAGCTTGTGTTATGAGGATGAAACTTGATCTCGATAATCAAGACATGATTATTGAAGAACTTGAATTGTATAAGAATGCAGAAGGCAATTTTGGACATTCTTTAGCAATCCGCCAACGTGACAAAATTAATCCAAATATTTTCATTTATCAATATCATTTGTTAAATAGTGTGAATTTATACTTTATTTTTTGCTTTATTTTTTTTATTTGCATTTAATTTATAATTTATAATTGCACTATTGCTACAGTTGCATGGTGGACTAATTTTGGTCACGAGATTCCAACGCTTCAAAAGTTTGCAACTCGAGTACTAAGTCAATGTTATAGTGCAATTGGATGTGAAAGAAATTGGAGCACATTTGAGTTTATTCATTCGAAGAAGAGAATTAGATTAGAGTATAAACATTTGAATGATTTAGTATTTGTTCGTTATAACTTGAAGCTGTGAGATAGGTAAATTTTTTTTATACAAATTTTTTTCACTGTTGAAAAATATGTAACATTTTCACTTATATTTGACATTTATTTTGACATAAACATAAAAAAATGTAGAGCTGATTTGGATCCAATCAACTTTGAAAACATTAACTTGATGGAAGAATGGGTGGAAGAAGACTATGAGCTTATTGATGGAAAAGACTTGGATTGGGCAAGTATTGAGGAGCCATTAAGCTCACTAAATTTGGAAGACATCGATGATGATGGTGACGTTGATGAAAATATTATGAATAACATTTCGAATGTTGATCGTTATTGTCTTTTTATATGAAAATGAGTATTTTATTTTAATAGTTAGATTGAGAACTTATTTAATTTTACATGTATGTATGTTGTTAAAATTTAAAACTTGTATTGAGAAGTATTATTTGTTTTATGACTTATTTTATTGTTATTTTGGAATATAATTTGTGTGTATATATATAATTTATCCATGTATATACTATTTTGAAACGTTACACCAAATGGCACCGATACCAAAATATTTATTTGAAAAGGTACACAGAACAGTACCGGTATCGAAATATTTCGTTCAAATGCCTTGACTGAAACGGCCACCTAAACGGTATTCAAAACTTTGGTTGGAGTTATCCCATATTCGTCGTAGAATGAATGGTGGTCAGTTTATAAGTATGAGGAAAAGTCTCACCTCTTGAACTAGTTTTTGAGGTTGAGAGAGGCCCAAGACCTTCCAAATCAAAACCCATGTTTACCAATAGTACTCTGTGGGAGAAATGGGTTGTTGCTACTCCGATCTAGGGCCCAAGTGAGGGGGAGATTGTTGGGATGTCCTACATTGGTTGTGAAAGCGGCTAGTAGTCAGTGTATAAGTATGAGGGAAAGCTCCACCTCTTGAACTAGCTTTAGAGGTTGAGAGAGTCCCAAGACCACCCAACACTGGTATCAGAGCCCAGGCATGCCAACAATCTCTGACCCAACAGTATTTCGTAAGAGAAACAGGTTGTCGTTGCTCCGACCCAGGGCCCAATATGCGAGGAAGAGATTATTGGGGTTGTCCCACATTGATTGTGGAAGGAGCTAGTGGTTAGTTTATAAGTGTGAAGGAAAACTCCACCTCTTGAACTAACTTTTGAGGTTAAAGAGATCCAAGACCACCTAACAAGTTGTAGAGGAATAAGTTTTAAAAACTTTCAACAAAATCTTACGTCCAGGCATCCTTTTGAAAAATTTATTCAAATTCTACTGTAACAAAGAGGACTAAGTAATGAAACCTGCATTAGTAATTTATCTTTCTTTTGGTTTTAGAAATCCATTATGTTGTACCGTTTTAGATGTTAATCATTGAACCCATCATTCTAAAACTCCATTTTCCTCAATTTCCTTTACATATAGAGTGAAAGTACATATTTTACATGTGAAATCATCACTTATTCTAAAAATTTAAATCGTTGAGAAGAAATAAATTTTATTATTTATTTTATATCTTAACATTATCCTTCACGTATGGGCTAGACTCTCCCTCAATGGATGACCCAACACGTGGATTAATATTATTTACCTAAATGTAATAGAGTGTAGAGTCAGAATTCAAACTTAAGACGTCTCTTCTGATACTATGTGAAATCACTACTAATCTTAAAAATTTAAGCCAATAAGAATAGATAGATTTTATTATTTATTTTATATCTTAACATGGGCCTTTCATGTTTGTTCGTTATCCACTTGTTTTTTCTTCTTCATTTTTTCCCTGTAATAGATTAGTGTGATTTTGTGTTAGTGGGCAGCTCAATGGGTTGGGTCCTTTTTGGATTGAAGTTTAAAATAGAGACAAAAAGGCCCAAACATCCCAAATCTTAATGACATTATAATTCGGATAATGCGCTAGGGGCTCCTGCTAGGCTGTATATGTTTTTTATGTGTTTTTTTTAAGTTATTTTTTATATAAAATTTTTAACACTTTGAAATATTTTTAAAAAATAAAATAAATTTATAAAATTACTAAAAAAATAATTTCTTAATCACAAAGTAAAAAAAAAAAATATTAGTCTTGCCGTTTGGAGCTCCCGCTGTGATTTTTTATTTATTTTACTTTGTGATTAAGAAAGTATTTTTTTAATAATGTTATGATTTTTTTTTTTAAATATTTATAAGTGTTAAAATATATATATATATATATATATATATATATAAAAAGAACTAAAAATTACACATGAAAAAACACAAGCTAGAGCTTAGCGGGAGCCCAGTGGTGGCTCTAGCATTATCCTTATAATTCTGTCATCCTTCAATCACCATTGCACCATATTATCTGTGGAAAACTACAGTATCCAACATGAATTACAACCACTTGCCTGCTATCTGAACCCTATAATGGCAACATAATCAAACTATAGTATATTAATAACACCATGTAAACCTCACATCATACCATTTCTCAGGTAGTTTCATTGTCATATTTACTGTTGCATGTTTACTACTTTAGGACCACTATTGAGTAGTACAAGCACACCAGTCATCCCACTAAAACTCTTCTACCATTAGTCCCTACATTCAGAGTCTTACAGTATAAGCACTCATCATGCTTAATATCCATGAATCAAACACATTTTTTCTAAAAAGTATCTTCCTTCAAACATCAGCTGCGAGAGTATAAAGAATACAAAGGTATTCCAATATGCTCACCCTTGTTAATTTGGTTCATATCTTTGATTATTTATATATATATATATATATATATATATATTATAAGTTAATATTCGAGTATTGGTTTTAAGTGCAGGTTAATCATCATGAAGACAGTGCCTGTAGTTCTAATTGTTACTGATTTTCTGCTCCTATGTGCACTCCAAGGTGATGCCAAAAAGTTTATCTTGGAGGTGTGACCAGAGGAGAAGAAGCTGGAGGAGTAGTCAACAATGACAGCATTAATTCAGCAACAGGTTCAGAACCACCAACTATCGTTGAGGCCAATTCAAATGATAAAAAGAGCATCAACGATTCCAAGCAAGATAACAACAACATCATGGATGAGAAGAACGAGAGTTACCGTAATAATGCTTCGGGATCATCATCAACTGAGAGTCACCATATTTATGTGACTGAGCGTCTGCCTAAAAAGAACTCGTGAACTTTCGTTCTGTGAGGAAGGAAGAAGGTGTCAAAGTACTAATTCGTACGTAAACTACAGTAATAAAAATAAAAATTGTGGATGATGGTCTTCCACAGTACTGTTTAGCAAAAAAGTAAAGCTTTTTAAGACGTGTGTAATTAATCTGACCAGTGTGTCATATTGTCATGTACTCATGGCCAGTGCATGTGTGGTTTTATATTGTATTATACTATCTATGAATGATTATGGCTAAAGGAAATTTAAGATTATATGTATGTATGTATTTATCTATCTTTATTATCTGATTGAGTAACATCCAATTCCATACATAATTTAAAGTGATTGGGATGAAATATGTTTTCTCTCTTTTTTCTTTGGCATCTATATATTTTTTTCTAGAAAAAGTCTATTTGTAACTGGCTAGGGAAACCGCCAGGGCATCGCGTCCCACGTGGCCAAATTAAAGTTCATAAATTGTTCATGCATTTGCCTTCTTTTCGTCTGCTCTTTCAGTTCGAAGACAAAGAAAACTCTTTTCGTCTACTCCTTCATACCAAGATCTCGAAGTTTCCACAGAATCGGCTTGCAATGAAAAGTGTTGGCAACACCACAACTGCTACTTCTTCTTTACCAACATTTAGATCTTGGTCTCTATCTTTCCTATCTTTTTCTCCCACTGGACCCATTTTCAGACTCGGCCTCTGGATCATTGGTTTGCAATTTTTGTTATGGGTATGCAATTGTTAATAATGATTGGCAATGAAGGGGGGATTATAGGATTGATGGATACAAGCGAGAGAAGAAGAATGGAGAAATATTAGCTAGGATTTTTCACCCATAAAACTGAGAGGATGCTTCTATTGTGTTTATGGCAAAAATGGAAATGGAAGAAAGATTCTGAAGGGAAAGAGATGAGTGTACGCGATCTCTTCTTCCAGACCCAAATCTTTTGATTTTCTTTTTGGCTTCTGAACTCCCGTCTGTGTTTTCTTCTTTTTCCTTTTTTCTTTATTTTTATTTTTATGGGCTGACATGGCATATCGATTCCCACACAGTTTTGTGGGTTGGTTGCCTATAGCAGAGCTGTTTTCTCTATCCCCCTTCCTATTCACAATAAAAGAAGAAAGAAAAAGAATAATGTAAGCTTCAATTTTTTTTCTATTGATGAATTTTTTGAGTTATTAAGTCTTGGTTAAGAGTACCACTACATGTATTTAGAGTACTTTTACCTACACTTTTACTTTTAAAACTCAATTTGTTAGTTTTGTTTTTTTAAATTTAAATTTTGAATTTCAAATTTCATGATTTTCAGAATATCAATAACTAATACGTGGAGAAGTAATTTTTGTTTTTTATAAGTTTTTCTTAAGTACACTTAACATTTTCCCTTAGTTAAAATGCATTTCCTTCTCCTCTTCTCCAATGCCAAACAAAACTTGGGATGATTTTTTTTCAAGAGTAGGGTTGTAATTGAGCTGAGCTGATTGGGCTCGAGTTCGAGATTTTTATTTAATCTTTGTTCGAGCTCGAGTTGAGCCTAGCTTGAGCTCGGCTAGAGTTGTTTATTTATTTATTTTTGAATAAGATTTAATAATTAGTAAATTAGATAAATAAAAAATGTAATGTTAAATTTGTACAACTAACAAGTAGAACCTCTGTTGAATTATAAAAATTATAAAAATTTATAAATAATTAATATATAACTAGTTGACATTTATCCATAATAATAATATATTATATGTCTACATAAATTATTAATACATATACATAATATAATAGCATATATGTATTTCATATATGGTTCTCACATACTAGTATATGAAATTATTAAATCTTATCGACTAATTATTGTATAAATTATAAAATATAGCTACAAAACATATTCAATGTATCGGCATAAGTAATTAAGTTACATATTATATATTTAATTATAAAAGTGTTTTGCTTATATTATTAGCTAATACATATATATATGTATGTCTATTTACATATGTGTATGTATATAATTATCAATATATGAATGAGTTTTAATTGAGTCAAGCTAACGAGTCAACTCGGGCAGAGCAAGCCTTAGCTGAGTTGAGTTTAGTTTAGTTTAATTACGTATGTGTCATTTACTAACTGAGCGACTGGTTCATTTATAATCTTATTGAAGAGCCATATTCATAACCGGAACAAAACAAATTGAAAGATTTGTTCTTAATAAAAATGAGAGAGTTTATTTAACATCTTCCCAAAATTTTTTAATATGATATTAAATCATTGACCTACAAGTAGAACATAATAAATAATCTTCAATTATTACCTACCATATCTCATATGAGATGAAAGAAGAATGAAAATCGTAAAAAATATGGTGGGTAACAATCTATATGGTCCTTCTTCATCATTTTCCACAACCAAATGTCCCCACACTCCCATAATTTTCAGCAAGACAAGTATGAAAAAAGTAAAGAAACTACTGATAAACAACTTTCAACAAAAAATAAAGGTAAATAAAGAAACATTGTATGTCTATCTCCTACTTCATACTCATGATTTTACATCACTGGTCAATGTTCTTCGAGCTTATCCAACCACGTAGTGTATGTTTTTAGTATAGAAGATTTGAATACGAAGAAAAACATTCTTTTCACTGCAACCCTCTGTTGCTGTTGGTTGACATTGATTAGGGACTTGAAAGCGCCATCTTTTCATGTCCATTGACAGTGATTGTTGATACGTCATTGGGCTTGTTCATGTCCTCTTTTGGAGCTTTACTTTCATTCTCTGATCTTATATTTCTTCAACTTTTCTCAAGCACTGTGTTGAAGAAATACTAGACTTGTGGTCAGAGAAGGAGCGTGCGTTTGATAATGGGGTCTTTGGGAGGTGAAACTGCGAAAAAGAAGGAAATGTGGCTCTATCCAAAGGTTTTGGGATTCAATCCTTCCGAGAGATGGGGGCATTCTGCTTGCTGTTCTCGGGGGGTTGTTTACGTGTTTGGAATTTGTATAATTTACTTTATGAAGTACAAATGATTTTTCGCCTTTAATGCTCCAAGGATAACTTTTTTCTTCTCTTATTGTGGTTTTTGAGGCTTCTCATGGTTTCATTTCTTTGAAAAATGCTGCCTTAAATTGCTGAAGTTGTTTCCTTTAGGCAGTTGTTCTGTTATAACCAGTAGCATTTTTTTTTTTTTTTTTATGTTTATTTGATGTTATTTTCATTTGGATGCTTGCTTGTACCCTCTTCTTTAGTTTTGCAACAAATTTATCATTGGCTTAAGGAGACATACACTTTCTTCACTGGAGACTGCTTCTTCCTAAATTTATCTTCTTTTTGTCTTGTTGGAGAGTATTGACTGAATTCTCTTGGATTTTTGTTTCTCTAATTAGTAGGACAGTTAAGTGGTAGTATGGGTTTCTTGAAATAGGGAATATTTTTTTCTATTTGCTTTTCTTTTAGCCTTCTATTTCCTTTCATCTACTTGTTTCCCTTCTTCTTTAGTATCTTTTCCTGAAAATTTTGTAGTGCTTGCACATAAAATGAGATTAGTTGTGTTTCTGACAATGTTTCTGGTTCTGAGATAATAAGTAGTGCATAACAAAAGTTTGATGTTCTGGTTTGAAAATTTTATTTAGATGCTGAATACCGCTCTTACACTTTTCCTACTGATGATACTTAAATACTTCAATTTCTTTCTAACTTTTCCTTCTTTCTTCCAATTTTTTCAAGAGAATGAATGCTTTTAAAAAGATGTTTAGATGACAAGAGAGGTTTTACTCGCTGAATTACATGATTGCCTTAAATACACTACTATAATTTTTCTTTTAAGTTGATCAATCTTTCCCAAAGAGTTCCTCTGGTGGTGTCTGTGTTTAGCACCAGCCAAAAATGGTTAGCGGTACTTGTCAAAAGGATTGTGTGGTTCAAGCTTCTTCCACTCTAATGGGGTATGATAATTTCTCTTTCTGAAAAAGGCAAGGGTGGTGAGGGGTAAAAGGGAAGATATGGATGAAGCATTTCAGGTTTCAGCCTTTAGACTTTTGTCTTGAAGAATGTCTTTGTGTTTCTTTTTTGTTGGTGTTCAATTTGATGCGCCCTCTGAGGAAGAAACATGTCCTCTACATTCAGCTATACTCTCTGGATCATTTAAAAAACAGAAAATCCATAATTTACTTGGCCTCTACGAGCTTAAATACCTTTATGTTTGACAAAGCAAAAATCAGAATTTCATGTTTCTGTCTGCAAGATATAATTTACTAAAATTGATGTTATTCTGCTATATTAACTAACTACTATAGTTAGATCCTTTAGAACTACATTTTACTGTAATGCAATATTTGTTCCCATTAGTATCTCAAAATTGATCTCTTCACTTTGACTGACGATTTTAGGGATGTTGTGGGGGCTTGCATTTCAATGACGTCCTTAAGCTGCATCTGGATTCAATGGTTTGGAACACTCTTGTAACCACGGGTCAAGGACCTGGCCCAAAAGACAGCCACAATGCTGTTCTTGTGGGGCACAGGATGATAGTGTTTGGTGGTACAAATGGTTCTAAGAAGGTGAATGATCTTCATGTGTTAGATCTTAAATCCAAAGAATGGATATGACCTGAATGGAGAAGGACTCCACCATCCCCCTGCCACGCTTATTGGAGATGATAAGATGGTTATATTTTGGGGTAGTGGAGAAGGAGAAGCAAACTACTTGAATGATTTACATGTTCTAGACCTCCAGACTATGAAATGGACTTCTCCTGAGGTGAAGGGTGATGTACCTGTTCCTAGGGATAGTCACAGTGCGGTTTCATTTGGTAACAAGCTTTTTGTTTATGGTGGGACCGTGGTGATCGTTATCATGGTGATGTAGATATTCTTGATATGGAGACACTAACTTGGTTAAGGGTATAGGCATCCCCTCATTATTTGCCTCATATTTTCAGCACTTCACTGATGGATGAATAGCTTTAAATTTCTACATGTTTGGAGATATATATTGGTTGAAATACATGCAAGAATCCTCATGATCGCTTCATTTTTCTTTCCCACCAGTTGGCAATTTAAGGGTCCTCACCAAGTGTTAGAGCAGGTCATGCTGCGGTGAATGTTGGGACAAAGGTAAGTCATGTTACTAAATACTAACACATTACATCATAAGAGTAAGGAGCATATAGACCCTGCAAAGTCTTGAGTTCTTTCTATCTATTTTCACATTGTTATGGAAGTGGGGCTCTACATTATCTGCAGTTAATTCCAAGATTTTCATTTATGGATGGTGATTACTCCACCTATTTTGTTGGAGGATGGTTTTTGATTTTGCATTGTATTGGATAGAGTGGCAGCATTAACAGAGAGATTTGAAACCTCGTCAATTTCTAAAAAGCCAGAAGTCTATGTGCTCTTCATGATTTGCAGGTCTATGTCGTTGGAGGGGTGGGAGACAAACATTATTACAATGCTGTTTGGGTCCTAGATGTGAGTACTTGTTTATGGACTCAGCTTGACATATGTGGCCAGCAACCACAAGGACGCTTTTCTCATGCAGCCATTCTTACAGACTCGGACATTGCCATATATGGAGGGTAAGTTCTTACATCATACTTTTTAGCTTATTGTTTACGCATAGTATCCTCAAAATTCGGAGTCTCATTTGCAGGTGTGGGGAGGATGAGCGTCCTCTCAACGAGTTTTTAGTCTTGCAACTTGGTGCAGAGCACCCCAATGGCCGATACAACATTTCGATGTGCAAAATTTTTGAAAACCATTGGAATCAAGAGGAGAAATTTTTGAAGAGAAGCAGAAAATAACCAGGTACAAAACTTTCCATGGATTTTCAAGATTTTATATCTTCTCTATAATACTTTTATTAAAATGGAGAATTATACTTTGGAGCAGAAAAATGCGCTCATCAAGAACAATACAACATTAATAAAGAGAGCTCTTGAATCAGAATCAGAGACAAAAGAATGTTTTGGCTTTAGTTCAGGTTGGTTTTGAAAATCAATATATCTTTGCCTCAGGTAGGCGTAGAGATTTATGATAGAGTTTCTTCATTATCATTTAGGTATGTTGCATCCAAAGAGAAGAAGAACTGCCAATTCAAAGTTGTGGGAAGCCGAATTGGAACAAGAAGAGCATTCTCTTTCACTTTCTCAGCATTTGTCTTCCTCGCAATCTGATCAAGAACATGCCTCACTTCAGAAATTGAATGATTCCATCTCAATCTCTCTAGGATTTCATATGTTTAAGCAAATTCCAACAAATTATCAATCTAAGCTAGAAATATAGCCCAAATAACTCAACATGATATTCAATTTCTAGGAGAACATCAAAACCAGTTAAAATTGGAAAAATGTCTTCATGTTGTTCCTACAGACAGACAAGGAGACCAATATTCAGAAGTAGAGCAAAAATCATTGGGAGGAAGACCTGCTCAAACCCTGGTAAGAAATGGGATTACCATGATCTCTTTTAACGCATTGTCAATTTTCACTGACTTGTTTTATGCTTCTACCCTTTCCATTTGATCATGCCATTGAATTTTGCTTTTTATGCCTTAGATTGATGCTGAGGTCTGAGGTAAAGTTGATGGAGCCTTCAATTCTGGTCTCCTGATGATTGCAATTATTGGTGGGAAAATTTTTAGAGGGGTATTGTTTGCACCGGTAAGTGTCGAAAACTTCAACTTCAAGTTCCAAATGGTAATCTTATGGAGAGTATTTGAGCTATTTATGATAAAATTCATGGGCCTAACTCATCTCATAAAATCGGTTGTATAAGAGATGATTGCTCATTACTTATAAACATGCCCAAGACCTTGTCCACAGCCAATGTGAGATTATTCCTCAACACCCTCCCTCACGTGCAGGCCAGTATTTTTTCTGGTCCTTGCCACGGGATAAGTAGTGTGGGCCCACATTCATCCTGTGGCAGGCTCTGATACCATGATAAAATTCATGGGCCTAACTCATCTCATAAAACCGGTTGTATAAGAGAGGATTGCTCATTACTTATAAACATGCCCAAGACTTTATCCACAGCAAATGTGAGATTATTCCTCAACACTTTATGCAACTGAACTCATTAACCAGGCACCTGTAGTTGTCTCAAGAGGGGCAATTCTTGCACAAGATCCTTCACCTATGTCAAGCTAGATTGCAGTTGATCAACCCTACCCGCAAAACCTGAATCATTCGGGATCCTTCAAGTTGTTGCAGCAGGCAATGAAACATTCCACCCCAGATTTCAGTCGCAGTTTCAAGCAAGCTGAAGTGGTTCGACAATATCCAGTCATTAGAACTGCTCCGTCTTCAATCAAAGAGCTGAAGCTAAGAAGTGATCTCCAATGTGTGGTTCTGACACTATGAGGGCTTGGAAATGGCTATGGCAGATCATAAACACATGAATTCCGCATTAGGATGGATATTTGATCCTTGTAATTGAATAGATTTTGTAACTCGCATGTTCTCTTTCTGTTCTTTATTTTTTGGTTTGATTAGTTATTATTGGTTTTACTTTCTGGCTTTCGGAGTTAGGTAAGTTAGTTGGTCCCCTCAACATCCAAACATACTCTTAAGCAACATTTGTGAGCTGTCAATTTATTCATCGGGTGATTTGAGAATATTATTTTTTAATATTATTATTGTTTTGAGATTTAAAAAAGTTGAATCATTTTTTATATTTTATATGAAAATTTAAAAAAATTATAATGATAAAATAAGATGAGATGAAACATTTTCTCTATCTAAATGAAATTAAAAAATACAACTTTTTGCATGTTAACTAATGTATTCAAAATAATCTATTATTACTGGATTAATCATCATTCTCTCCATATTAATAATAATAATTTATTATTTATTTATTAATCTAATTTTTTAATGTATATATTATATCCATCAAATAAGTTTCATTTCCATTTCCATTATTTAAAAAACAACAACCTCGATATTAAAATACATCCGCAAAATATAAAAGCATCAAAATACATGAAGATAAATAAAATTAACATCCTCCTCAAATTATACAAAGAAAACAATATAAAAATGAATCAAATTATACAAAGAAAACAATATAAAAATGAATAAAATAGTTGTTAGATATAATTGTAGAATGTATAAATATCACATAATTCTTTAAAAATAAATAAATCTACTAATAAAAAATAAATTTTTTTATCATATAAATCTTATATTTACTTATTTTTTTAAAAATATTAAACGATGTTTACACGTTACAAGATTATAAATATCATTTCTGATTATAAATTTTAGTTAGCACCGACATGTGGCTAACAGTAAAAGCTAAGATGCACCAGGGGTGCGTATATCAACTAGCCTACGCACTCACCTGCATCGCCCTAAGGCGCACCACCAAGGGTCTGGATCTATGAATTATTGAAGGTTAGAGAGAGAGAGAGAGAGAGAGAGAGAGATGGGGGACCCTGAAAACAACAACAAAGACAATAGTAAGATAGGCTACAAGGTGGTGACCCAACAAATGCACAGGACCATTGATTTTGGAGCAATGGTGAAGATTATTAGTCCTCTGGTTCCTCTCCCTACCTCTAACCTGGGAACCCACGTCTATATTTCCAATCACATCCCACTACCTGGCTAAAATTTCTAGCCTTTGGTTTCAATGTGCAATTTTATTCCCCCTTTGTCCCTCTCCCTAGCCTATCAGGTTCAGATATTATCCTGGATGGTGATCTAGGGTTTTGACGATTTTGTTGTGACCCACAAAAGGTAAGCTTCTTTGTGATCTATTTGATGGTTTTTTGGTGAATTTGTGAGGTTTGCACATGTGGGTATTGATTTTGGTTTATTTGTAAGGTTTCGGCATGTGGGTTTGCCTTGAAGTTAGTTTTTATGGTCATTTTGTGTTTTTTATGGATGGATTCTCTTTCTGCGCCATTTATATGTCGAATCTGTGATGTTTTCTTATATGGATAGCTATGCAGATTTTGACTTGGAGTTGTTTATGGGTGTTTGTAAATGAGTGTCCTTCAAAATATGACTTTATTTTTTTATGATTAATAGATATTTTTACTTGATGGATCATTTGGGCGTTTGTGATTTTTTTTTTTTTTACATGATTCATTTAATTTTTTTATTATTATTTATGCGTCTGGGATCTTTATTATTATTATTATTCACATATTTGTTTTAGTTGTCTTAATTCGTTGAAGTAAATAGCAAAAAAAAAAAAAAAAACTAACCAGTTTATTGGCTTTGTTGAGGTGGGTTTTTCAGCTTTTGGAAAATCAAAGCTCACAAAAAGTCTAGAATTATTTTCTTTGTTTCACGTAATTATATAATCCATCCAATGTGAACTAGCAGAAACATTCTGTTTCACAAATATTGACAAGCTTAATTGAACTTCACTTTCTTGGTGTATTGTTTCTTACCATTTGTGTATTCTTTTTGACTTATCCATGCACTCGTCTAATTGAGAAATTACAGCAGCATTTGGCTGTGGTTGCCTTTTTGACCGTCATGGAAGCTTTTGGAAGTTTTGGGCTCAGTGATAAAAACAGCACTGTGAGGAAGAAGAGGAGTAATACGTTCCGTCGTCCTCGAAATGAATCACAGCTACCTCCAGATTACCGTGATATTTCTTCCTTATCATCCACCCCACCTTCAGATAATGCGAGCAAAGTATCAAGTGATGAGAATAATGATTATGGTTCAGTTCCTCGTAAGAAAGATGTCAATTTGAACCCATGCAGCTCAAGTGTGATCAATAATGAAAATGGAGGAGGATTCGGAGAATCTGATGAAGCTTCCATGAATGGTTCTTTCCGAGGAAGTAATAAACAAAAACATAGTGCAGTTGATTCCAAAAGACACAGTGAAGGTGTTCTTGCACCAGCCGATTGGAAAGGTACGAGCAAGGTGGTGCATTTTGGAGTTGTTTCAGCTGGCTTAGAAAATGATAACAAAGTGAAAAAGGTTAAGCTTAAAGTTGGAGGTGTCACACGTACTATTCATGCAAAGTCAGTAACAGATGGTGCATCTGGTGTTGGGTTTCTTTCTACGAAAGCTTCTCGTGTTTCAGGTGCCCCACGGCCAAAGCAGAAGCTGATTACTCAGGTATCAAGGAGAATTAACCTATTTTTCAAAAAAATTAAAATCTGCATTGTTGTATGCAGCATGGTTGATTCGTACTAATCGTATTGCAAAATTATAGATATTATTTGGCTTATAAAATGATCGGGGTAGGTACATGTCAATTGCATTTTCTTTACTTCTACATAAGGAATCAGAATGCATGCAAAAAATTGAAACCTAAATTTCATGTTAACCTTTTCTAGATGTAAATGTATGCAGAACATAAATATGTCACGCTCAAGGAAGAAACCAGGATTGTAATCTTGTGGGGCTGAATTTCTAGGAGTTGGAATAGGCCATTAGATTGTAATTATTTGAGGGTTACCTTTAACAATGTGTGAGAAAAAAAAAACAAAGGAAAGCTGATGATAATAAAATAAGCATACCAAAGAAGAAGGATGAGGAAAAAATAGAGATTCAAGCCCAAAGAAAATAGACGTTTTACTAAACTCACAAGTACACATAATTTATGTACGTTTTTTTTATCAGTAAAATAAGATTTATTTCATCAAGGCAAAGCCCAAGTACACAGGAAGTATGCCTGGAGAACACCTAGTTACAAGTTAGGATCTAGAAATGGATACAATAACATTATGGGAACTAAGAATTCATATAACTTTTTAATTAGCAAGCCTACATGATTTAAGTACACACATTAAGAATGGGAAGCACACTATCCAGGCCTTAATCAAAAGAGACTCCCTAGGTTGTGTTCTGATCACCTTCCTATCCTCCTTGATTGTGGAGGTCTTCATGGAGTCCCAAGGAACTTTAAGTTTGAGAATATATGGTTGAAGTCAAAAGGATTTCTTGCCGACAATGGTGTTTTTCTTACCAATTTCATGGAAACCCAAGCGCTCGCTTGCAAATTGAAGTCTCTGAAGAAAGATTTGAAGGTGTGGAATGAGCAAGTGTTTGATGATGTGGAAGGCCAAAAAAAATACTCTCTTGGAGGAACTCAAGGGATTGGAAGAGGGAGGGAGAACTATCTGAAGCAGAGAGGGCTTGTAAAACCCAAGTGACTGTGAAGCAGAGAGCAGGGTCATACGAAATGAAATATGTTATGACCTATAAAAAAACCCAAGTGACTGCGCATATTGAAAGGGTTTCTTTATTGGAAGAAATATCTCGGAGACAAAAGTCGCGAGCATTATGGTTGAAGGAAGGTATAGATGCACCGAGTTCTTCCACCAGGCAGCTAACTCACATAGGAGATACAATGCTATAGAGATGTTGGTAATTGATGGGGTGGCTTCCTCCAACCAAACTGAGGTCACATATCACATTGTCAATCACTATGAGAATTTGGAGATTGAGATTAGATGGGCTTGCTTTTGACGTTCTTGGAACAGCTTGAAAGGTCGTTTGATGAGTTAGAGGTTAGACAAGTATTAAAATGCAAGGCAGGTGACAAAGCTCCAAGCCCAGATGGCTTCTCTATGATTTTTTTCAAACATATTGGGAAGTGCTTAAAGAAGACATCATGGGGGTCTTCCATGAATTTCATGAAAATGGTAGGTTTGAAAAAAGCTTAAATGCAACTTTTATAGCACTCATACCAAAAAAGCCTGGCATTGTAGAGGTAAATGATTATCGTCCCATTAGCTTGGTGAGCAGGTTGTACAAAATTCTCTCCAAAGTATTGGCAAATAGATTGAGCAAGGTGTTGGAGAAGTTCATATCGAAGCCTCAAAATGCCTTTGTCAAAGGTAGGCAAATTCTTAACTCGGTACTTATTGCCAACGAAAGTTTGGATAGTAGACTCAAGGTGGGAGAGCTGGGGCTTTTTTGCAAGCTGGATATGGGAAAAGCCTATGATCATGTCAACTGGAGATTCTTACTTTACATGCTCGAGAGATGTGGCTTTGGTATGAAATGGTGTACTTGGATCCATCATTGTATATCTTCGGCTTGTTTCTCTATAATTTTTAATGGCTCACCAAAAGGCTTATTTAAAAGCTCACGAGGATTGAGACAATGTGATCCCCTATCTCTACTCCTCTTGTTTTTGTGATGGAAGCTTTTAGTAAGATGATTTTAGGTTTCATGGAGGGTGGGCTCATATCTGGATTCTCAGTGGGGGAGGCGACTACTGCCTTGCTCAACATAGCTCATCTATTATTCGCCGATGATACCTTAATCTTTTGTGGAGCCAGCTACGATCAAATACAAGCTTTGAGGGCTCTCATATTATGCTTTGAAGTTATATCAGGGTTGAAGTTGTAGTAGGGTCACTTATAAAAAAAAAAAGTTGTATTAGGGTCGAAGGTGAACTTGGCATAGTGTTAGTGGGGAATGTTCCTAATGTGGAGAGTATGGCTTCCATTTTGGGATGTAAGATATCTCAATTGCCCATGAAATATCATGGCCTCCAGTTGGGTGCTACGTTAAAGTCGAAATCTATTTGGGATGATGTTCTAGAAAAAATGGAGATGAAATTAGTAGTCTGCTCTTTCTACCAAGCCATGACCACGCACAACATAAACCCATTTCCATGGAAGAACATTTTGAATACAAAGGCACCTCTAAGGGCAGCAGTTTTTGTATGGACAACTTTAGGGAAGATCCTAACTCTAGACAACTTGAGGAAATGTCGAATCATCGTCATGGATTGGTGCTGTATTTGCAAGAAGAGCGGAGAGTCTGCTGACCATCTACTGCTTCATTGTGAGATTGCCATGAATTTGTGGAATGAAGTCTTTACTTGATTAGGACTAGTTTGGGTGATGCTGAGGTAAGCAACCTCCTCGTTTCTTGGAGAGGCATTCAGGGCAACTCTCAAATTGCATCAATATGGAAGATGATCCCAATATGCCCATGGTGGTGCATTTGGAGGGAAAGAAGTTTTGAAGATCAAGAGTGGTGAATGGATGAGCTTAGAAACTTATTTTTCAATACTTTACTCCATTGGTCGATTGTAATTGATTTTCATGGCATGACCTTTCATGAATTATGTGTATCACTAAATTGCACGCATAAGCGTTGCTCTTGTATATGTCTCGTATACTTGGGCTCTTGTCTACTCTTTTCGTCAATAAAGATTTGTTTACCGATCGAAAAAAAGTACACATTAAATGAATGATGTTAAGAAGAGAAAAGATTCGTTACATCTGTTACATGCTTTAAATGTGTTGAAAATTGGTGACAGTTAAGCAAATGAACACGTTATCTTTCACTAAGGACAAAAGTAAAAGTTTTATTTGTCAAAAAGTTGATATGTTTTACCATAAAAAATTGTATTTAAAAATTTATAAAAAATAAAATAAAATAAAAGAGTTTAGAGAATAAGAGAGGTACTGGACAAAATTGGTAAATGGGACAACTAAAATCAATTTGGTGGCAAAAAAAGGCCTATTTACTAATGGGAAAGACCGGATTGGAGGAAGAAGTTAGATTGTATATATAGATGATTTTCATATGCATACAAGATTTTATTCATCCTATTGTTTTTCATATTTTTCCTAAGTTTTTGTTTTTCCTCTTAATCTGTTATATCAACCTATTGTTACATCAGCCTCTGTTATACACTGTTCATATAGCTTTTTACCTTTTTTTTGGCGGGGGGGTTCTGCTTCGCCCTTGGTTCCACTGGATTTTTTCTTGATTCCTTCCATTAGCCGAGAAGTCAATATTCTCTGACAACTTGCTTTCATCTTGTTGCGGCCTATTTGTGCAACACTGTTAATAGTCCAATTATGAGATTGGGTAGGCATTTAAGTGGGGCTGTCTATCTCGTGTATATGATCTGCAGGACAATTCAGATGATGACAATCAATCTTTTACTCCAGATAAGAGGAATCACTTACGAGGGGTTCCAAGGAAGGATTTCCCCAGGTATGGTTTCAATGTTGGAGAAGGTGATTCTTCAAGGAATAGGATACCTGAAGGAAATATATCCACAAACCAAGATGATAAATATGAGCCTATTCGCAAGAGCAAACGGATCTCTAAGAGACGCTTGGTGGATGAAGCACTTAGTGATGGAGATGATGATGATGATGAAATTAGATACCTTGAAAAACTCAAGACATCCAAGGCTACCATGGATTACAGTGTGGAGTATGAAGATTATGAGGAAGGAGGGAATGGGAAGCAACGGAAGATATCAAGGGCAGTAAAAAGTAATGTTGATGGAGAATTGGATGTTGATGTGGATGGTCATCATCCATCGAGATCAGGCAAGGAGGGTAAGAAAACTCGGTTTCGGAGGATATTTGAAGATACTGACTATGTAGAAGAGGAAGATCCAATCTCAGATGGTGAGGCCAACTCTAATAAAAAGAAAACAAAAACGGAGTTTGTTGATTTATTGGGTGATAATAAGAAGGAAATGACAGTCACTACACGTCAACGGGCCCTTCAAACTGGCAAAGATGTCTCTTCCAGCTTTGGTGCAAGTCTAATTGAGTTCCCAAATGGCTTGCCACCTGCTCCACCTAGGAGTGCGTAATTTTCACTATTATGCTCTTCTGTCATTGTTATTGTTATAGCTATTACCTTCTGCTGGTTATTGTTGAAATTTCTTTACATCTTAACTGTCTTTTTTTTTGCTTTCTTTCTTTTTGTTTGTTTTGTTGACAGAGCAAAAAGAGAAACTTTCTGAAGTGGAGCAGCAGTTGAAGAGAGCCGAGGCCCTTCAGAGACGTAGGATGCAAGTGGAGAAGGCAGCTAGGGAATCTGAGGTTTAGCCCCTTCCTTTTCTGATTTTTTTTTTTTTTTGCATTTTGAATTGCACAAATAATGGATGTAATTCATGTGTTTTCCTTTCCTTTTGACTGGAATTTTAGGCTGAGGCGATTAGAAAAATCTTGGGCCAAGATTCAAGTAGGAAGAAGCGGGAAGATAAGGCAAAGAAAAGGCAGGAAGAATTGGCACAGGTAGCAAGTCATGCATTAGTACTCTTGCTCTTATTCCCGGTCGTTGATTTGTTCTTTCCTTTTATATGCTACTCGTATATTTGGGCTATCTTCATCTGTTTTTCATTAAAGAAATTATTTATGGGCCAAAAAAATTAAAAGATCATGTGATGAAGCATTACACTCAATCTTCATACTTCTGTAATCTAATGCAGGAGAAGGCTGCAAATTCTATGGTACTTGCATCAGACTCTGTTAGATGGGTGATGGGTCCCTCAGGAACAGTTGTTACATTTCCTGATGAAATGGGCTTGCCAACTATATTTGATTCCAAGCCTTGCAGGTAAACAGAGAATTTTTAAGAATTCTTGTATCAATTCTCAATAAGTAGGTTGTCTTCCTGAGTGATTGTTTAGTAGGAGATCCCTGCCATCAGAAGATCCCTTCAAAATTGCCTTTCATCCTTAATCTATTAATAAGTAAAAGGTTTCTTCTCTCAAGACTTATATATTAGATGGAACATTATGGATTGCTGGAGATTAGATTTCCTTGGAGTTGTTTTCTTGCACATTGTTACTCTGATGGCCCTATAGGTTATACAGGTCTTAGTACCATGCTTTGTTAGTCTTTGCTCTTACCTCTATGACAGCTGATGGTTTGGTGTATTTTTTTAACTGTTTTTTTGTGTGGATGTTAGTTATCCCCCTCCCCGTGAGAAATGTGCTGGGCCATCTTGCACAAACCCGTACAAGTACCGGGATTCGAAGTCGAAGCTCCCCTTGTGCAGTCTCCAGTGCTACAAGGCAATAAATGAAAAGATGCAGCCTTTAACAGCCTGCTAATCAGGCGGATTTGGCCATATGGCCTTAATGTGTGTCATTGTGGGTATTCTTGCACTTCTGTCTGTATTTTGCAATTAGATTCAATCCTGTCACCGCTAGTTGTTTGTGATTTCCCTAATAATAGATCAAATTTCTGTATATGAAAGAAATTATCTTCCCTCTTCTTCGTCCTTTTTATTTTTTTTGCTATTAGGACTTTAGATATTGGCCTTTGTTCTTGTTGGAAATTCTGCCATTCTTGATAATCAAGAGGATTATGTTGGATGGTGAATTGATTTCCTTTTTAAGCATTCTGTGAGTGATCAATTTCGTTTTCACAAATTTCTTTCCTGTAATATTGAACAATATATTATATTTTGTATATTTATGTATTTATGCTATTCTATTTTCGATTTAGCCTAGCAAATATCGCCCATACAAGTCTAGCATTTTGTATATTGTAGTATCTAGTGTTCATGAAGTAGACATCTTGAGTTTTGAGTTTAATTTTACACCAAGAGTTCCAGCTATTTTACTTGATATAATGTCCTAAGAGCGGTGCTACTATGATGCCTGAGTAGCATCGTTCCAATTGATTGTTAGGCCAAGATGACCTTTTTATTTTTGTTTAATTTTTTTATTTATATTTTTTTTATCATTTTAAAATATTTTTAAAAATATAAAAAAAAAATATCAATATGTCATTTTCTTAACTATTAAGTAAAGAAAAAAAAAATAAATAAAATACATATAGTGTCAAAATGAAGGCAAAAAGTAGCATTTTTTATGTTCTAAAGGAGGGGAAGTGTATTTGATATTTATTTATTTGAAAGATTCTTTCTTGGTCGCTTTTGAAGGATGGATACAGTTTTAAAAAGAATAATAAAAATATAAAAAATAATGTTGGATACAGTTTTAGAGTGTAAAATTTCTCTGCAATTTGTTTAAAAAAAAGTATAATCTATTGTAAAATAAATAAATTTTTTCATATAAATTTTAAATTTTTTCTACTATTTTTAACAAGAATATATAAGACTTGTGCACTCCAATGTTGGACAATGCTAAAAGTACCAAGAATAGTCCGGAGTCCGGACTCCGATAGTGCAAATGTGCTTTTTTATTTTGTTTTTTTAAAATATTTTTAAAAATAAAAAAAAATAATTTAAAAAAAGACAGTATCAATCAAAATGAGGGCACCATTATTGGTCTCCCTATCATTTTCTCACCAAAATTATATATATAAAAAAATTCTACTCATTATCCTTACATCATACATTCACTTTTAAGATTTATTTAGATAGTAAGATGAGATGATTTTAGATGAGTTGAATAAAATATTATTTTTTAATATTATTATTATTTAAAAATTTAAAAAAATTAAATTATTTATTATATTTTATTTAAAAATTTAATAAATTTATAATGATGAGATGAGATGATTTCTATATCCAAACAAATCCTTATTTTTATCTTTTTATAAATCATTTCCCAAATATAAAACATTCTTTGCCTGCTGCAAGGTTTTCCCGATTTCGGGGCAAATTCCCAAATTCCACACATTTCTTGCCCTTTTGAACAAGTCAGAATTCAGCGTGCACGCCAAGTTGGGCTTTCTATTATTCCTTTAAATTTATCTCACCTATAAAAATACCACCCCCACTCACTCGCTTTCCTCATTCGCATTTTCCCCAAACCCCTCACCCTGACCTTTCTTTCTCTCGAAACTTCATCTAGGTTTTCCTCTTTTATTTTCAGACTTCTCGGTGTCTCGTTGTTTTCGGATCTTCAGGGTAAGCCTTTCTTCCCCAAATATTTATACTAATCTAACGTTTCATTGATCTGATTATCGATTGGAGTTGTTAGGGTTTACTTTTACCCTTCGATGATGTTTTCGTTTGGTTTGTGTGGTTTATTTTGTACGAATTTGCTCATTGATTGCTTGATTGATCTGATTTTCGATTTGGAATCGCTTTCCGGATTTAGATCTAACGCTTTTACATTTCGATCATCTTTTTGTTTGTATCTGTCTCATACATATGGATTTCATGTTTTACCGTTTAATTTCTCTTATTTTCATCGGATTTCGAAATAACGTTTTGTTTGAGGGTGTGGATCACACTTTTACGGTTGGAGAATCTTTCGCTTTGGTTTTATCTTTTACCTATCAAAAAAATAATCTTTTGCTTTGGTTTCTTCTGCTTTTGGGAATTCGGTATCTGTTTTGATTGCTCTGATTTTCTTTCCGAAATAGGATTTTTGTAACTTTGTGATTATCATGGATTTTTCATCGCACTGATTTAGTTTTGGGATTATATAATTTGTATTTTTGGGAATATACTTATCCTTTCAAATTGTCGTGGCTTTTAATTTTTCTTGTAATTGTTGTTATGTTTTTGTATGTGTGCATCTGTTCATTTTGTTGAATCTAGATCTTGTGCAAGTTTGTGCTCTTTTTTTGTCATAATTCCAATATGGTCCGACAAGCTAACCAAAGAAGAAATTTTTTTCCCATAAAGAACAATTAAACCAAGAAAAGTATAAAAAAAGGGGGGTTTTTTTCCTCTGCCCATGATGCTTTTAGCATGGGTTAAATAAATTTCTTATGCCCAAGTAAGGGCCAAGTTTTGATTAAATAACGCAAGTAATCAGCTTTTTAATTATGGACAAGTTGTAATTATAAAATGTTTTTTGGAGAAATGTGGATTCCTTTGTTTTGTGGGTATATTTTAGTTGATTTTGTTTAACCTATATAAAAAAATTAGTTGATTTTGTGTAGTTTAGTTTTTTATGTTATTCACACAGTTTGTGAATTGATGGATCGTTTTGTTTTGATTGATCTTGTCTATAACCAATTGCTAGTGGGCATAAATCTCTTTCATAATTTTGTTTAGAAGGGAAGCTAGGGGGTGTGATTGTGAAAGAGGGTGGCTATCAAACAAAAACTTCTGGGAAGCTTCTCTTCTTAGACATTGAAATCGAAAGAAAGAGAGGAGCTCTTCTGATGCTGAACCCACAATCAGCATACAACAAACTCTTGATTGATTAGATTATGTTAAATTCGTTATGCCTTTCAATAATATTAAGTTTGGCATTAGCTTTGGGATGTGTCAGTATCTTGTGCGATTTCTTGTGTTAAGAATTTTATTGGTACCTGGCATTATATTCTGAGTCATGCTACAGTTACGGATGCAAGTCTACAGAAGTCTCATGCACGGCACTTTTTGCCATTATTTTTGTGCATTTCCTCTATATTTCTATCATTTTTGTTTTCTTTAGGTTATGTTTTCTTTTTGCTTGCTGATTCTGATTATGTTTGCATATTTATCTGTCTACAGATGCAGATCTTTGTCAAGACTCTTACTGGAAAGACCATAACTCTCGAGGTGGAGAGCTCTGATACTATTGATAACGTCAAAGCAAAAATACAGGACAAGGAGGGAATTCCCCCAGACCAGCAGAGGCTTATCTTTGCTGGAAAGCAACTCGAGGATGGCCGAACTCTAGCTGATTATAACATCCAGAAAGAATCCACCCTCCACTTGGTTCTACGTTTGAGAGGTGGGATGCAGATTTTTGTCAAAACGCTCACCGGAAAGACTATTACTCTTGAAGTTGAGAGTTCCGACACCATTGATAACGTGAAGGCAAAAATTCAGGACAAAGAAGGAATTCCCCCAGATCAGCAGAGGCTGATTTTTGCGGGAAAGCAGCTCGAGGATGGCCGAACTTTGGCTGATTATAATATTCAGAAGGAGTCTACACTCCACCTGGTTCTCCGCCTTAGGGGTGGTATGCAGATTTTTGTTAAAACTCTTACAGGAAAGACAATCACCTTGGAAGTTGAAAGTTCAGACACAATCGATAATGTGAAAGCAAAGATACAAGACAAGGAAGGTATTCCTCCAGATCAGCAGAGATTGATATTTGCAGGAAAGCAGCTTGAGGATGGACGAACATTGGCTGACTACAATATCCAGAAAGAATCCACTTTGCACTTGGTCCTCCGCCTCCGTGGTGGAATGCAAATCTTTGTCAAGACCCTTACTGGAAAGACTATAACTCTGGAGGTTGAGAGCTCTGATACAATTGACAATGTGAAGGCGAAAATTCAGGATAAGGAAGGCATTCCTCCCGACCAGCAGAGGTTGATATTTGCTGGAAAGCAACTTGAGGATGGCAGGACATTGGCTGATTACAACATCCAGAAAGAGTCTACTCTTCATTTGGTCCTCAGGCTTCGCGGTGGGATGCAGATTTTTGTAAAGACCCTCACTGGAAAGACCATCACCCTTGAGGTGGAGAGCTCTGATACGATTGATAATGTCAAAGCCAAAATACAGGATAAGGAGGGGATCCCACCAGACCAGCAGAGGCTTATTTTTGCTGGGAAGCAACTTGAAGATGGCCGCACCCTGGCAGATTACAACATTCAGAAAGAGAGCACTCTACATCTTGTCCTTCGCCTACGAGGTGGAATGCAAATATTCGTGAAGACGCTGACGGGCAAGACAATCACACTTGAGGTGGAAAGTTCTGATACCATTGACAATGTGAAAGCTAAGATTCAAGACAAGGAGGGGATCCCACCTGATCAGCAGAGGCTCATCTTTGCAGGAAAGCAGCTTGAGGATGGTCGCACACTGGCAGATTACAATATCCAGAAGGAAAGCACCCTGCATCTTGTTCTTCGCCTTCGTGGTGGTCGTGTTTAGTGGCTTCATTGGTAATGGTAGGTTCAAATTGGGTCTTTTATCGTTTGTGTTAAGGTTTGTTGAACAGTACTATAAGTCTCCTTGTTTTTGATATGATGGTACTTGAAGTATGGTGTGAGTAGTAATATGTTTGATATGGTTATGTTTGTCGCATTTTATTCTATGGAACGTTTCCTCTTTGACTGGTGGTTGTTTCTTCATGGTTATTTTTGAACGTGTGGCAATCGTGCTATGAACCACTAATCCAAAACAAAAATAAATAAGAACATTGAAATTAAAATTAAAAATTGAATAAAATATTATTAGGATATATTTTTTTAATATTACTTTTAGTATTTGAAAAAACTTGATGACAGCGAGAGGAGATGGAACTTTTTATCTTGTTTTAGGTGATAGTAAAAAAATAATGAAATTGATCTACCCGTTAAAATTTGAAAAACTCTTTATACAACAGACCCATGCAACCGACGGGTAGACGCCACATCAGGCACGTTTCATTTAACGTTTTCAGCAGGCTGGGAGATGAAAATCACACCGATTCATTTAAATTCAAAACACATCGTTTTAACTCTTCTTCTTCTCCTTCTCCCTTCTCCTTCAGCTTTTTCCTACTCGAAAAATTTTATGTCATGCTTCCCCTTGTCCCTAATAACCATAACCATCGACGTCCCTCCTTCCCTAACCCAGCAACCTCTGTTAATGCTAACCCTAAGACCCATCTTAATTTCACACACCAAAACAAAACCTTAGTTTCGATTTTGATTTCCAACTCCATTTCAATTACTCATTATCCACTTCGATTTCGATTTCCTAGTTTCGAATATATACGTCTGAGACACATTGAGACATCGAGTCTTGAGGACAGAAGCACTGAGATAACTCCCAATTTCATTCCTTGCATACATATTCCAATTTTATTTTTCAAGAATGTCCCACTTGCTATTTGATATAGAGACTACCTATTTATTTGTTCTATTTCATTTTCCTGGTTTTTGGGGAGGGAAAAGTAGTGTAGGATGGATTGGGTTTTTGTTGAATTTTTTTTTTTTTTTTTGTTCCTTTGAAAAGGGTGTTGGCGAATGGACCTCTTATTGATTATTTTGAATACAAGGAGAGTGGTGGTTAGGTTCCTCCTAGTGGCTCTATTGGCTAGGAGTTGAGGCTATTCCATCTGTGTCTTTCTAATGCAATAAATTGAATTACATCAATTTATAGTTTGAGATTCTAAAGTCCCAAGAATCTTTTATATCTTTGTATACTAATGATGACAATTTGCTATTGTGATTTGCTTCTTGGATTCCTAATTTGTTGGAACTGGTAGTATTGATTAGTTTTTAGACAATTTTTATTTGGCTGAGATGGTCTTTGATGGACAAACTTCCCAAGTTTTTATTTGGTTGATGTGGTCTGTGATTGTGAAAGTGCTATATGCATGGGTTGTAGACACAGACATATGAATGGTTTCAAATGAAAAATTATGTGAATCCTTCTTTCTGCATTTTGTGTATTGTTTTGTTTCGTTTAGTTTTGTTTCAAATGAACTTGAAAAACTATGTGAATCCTTCTTTCAAATGAAAAACTAGTTATTACAGATTCCATGGAATAGCATTTCTGATCCCAAGGCTCCAACACCATTAGCTTTCAATCAAGTTTACCCCCACCAAAGTCTTACGACTCTTATCAACCACCAAACACTCCTAGATTATAATTTATAAATAGCTGAGGAAAAAGGAATTATAAATTCTAAGTAATTGCAACATAAAAATAAAATATCAACATCCATCACAAAGGATGCACTGCTTGTTCTAAGACAATTTGTAGTCAAAAGTGTAGTGTCTCAAGGCATGGGGGTTGAGAGGGCTTTAGATCAGTTGCCCACCCAGAAACTCCAATAATATAAGCTGAAGTTTGGCAAGTGACATGTAGGTAAAATCATGTTGGGTCTGCAGATTTGAACACCCTCAAGTTCCTTGCTATTATAATTCCAATAGGCATCAAAATACCCCAACTCACTAGTTTAGCACTCCATGAATCTGAAATTTCATTCCAACAACAGTAAAACAAAAGTTATGAGCATCTCAAAGCCTTGAATTCAAGCATAATGTGAAATAGAAATACATATGGCCATTTATTACCAAACTGTTAAGAGACTAGAAAGGAAACATATCTGTGTCAAAGCAAGGAGAGGAAAGAGAGCAATTTGATGAAATAGGACTTTCGATTTGGTGTTGCAGAGCAACCCAAACAGGTCTGTACATGATAGATATCAAGATTTCCTATCTTCTAGAATCGTATACGATTGCATAGAATTATAGGTCCCACATACTGAATCAAAACAGAAAAAGCTGTGAGGAAGAAAACTAAACTCAACAAATAAAACCCAATTTATATAAAAACCTGAGCAAAAAGATTTAAAAGAATAAAGAAGAACAAGGAGCAAAGTTTCTCATACTCACATTTTTGTCTCTGGATCTTGAGCTCCCCCCCTTCGGTTGTCGTTGCAATCAGCCCCGGCAGAAGATTCAAGGTTCCCATGGCATTAGTATGGCAGCAGCAAAAGAATGTCAGGAAGATATTGAACACATAACTCAAAACAATTCTTAAAAAAATAAAAGAAATGTTATATCTGAAAGCTGATCTTGTACCATCAGCAATAACGTTTATTTTGTTAAATAGAATTAGTTTGAATGTTGTGGTATTTTCATCTGGATTGAATTTGACTTAATAGCTCAACTTCCTTCATTTCTATTTGCAGGTAAGGGCACACAAGTTTGAATTAGTTTGAATGTTGTGGTATTTTCATCTGGATTGAATTTGACTTAATAGCTCAACTTCCTTCATTTCTATTTGCAGGTAAGGGCACACAAGTTTGATTTTGTGAAACAAGTCCCGATATGTAGATGCAATCATAAAGCCACACTCAAAAAATCTAGTACACTAAAAAATCTTGGACGATACTTCTTTGGGTGTCCAAAATATAATATAGAGGTGAATTGACTCTGTGACATAGTCACATATACATGTTGAAATGAAAATTGTTCACATCTGATAGGATCTGGTTTATATGTAATATTAACAGGGATTACCATACCATAAGTACTTCAAATTGGTTGAGAATAATTATATTATATAATACAATAGACTATAGGGATATAAGATTTTAAAATTTAATATTATATTAATTAGTAATTTATCATATAATACAAAATTATTTTATATATAATTATATATTATATATATAAATTATATACAATATAAAAAATTATAATATATATGAACTGGTCCTGTTCAGTCCGATCTGATTTAAAAAAAAAAAAATCGAAATGGAACAAATTTTGACTAGGGGTGTAACCGGTCCGGTTTTGAATAAAATCTAGGACCGAACCGGTATATACCGGTTTTGTATTTTTCAAAATCGATTACGCACCGGTTACCCTCCTAAACCGATACTTCTGGTTTTACTGATTTCCGGTCCGGTTCGGTCCAGTTTTCAGATTTTTTTTAAATGTAAGTTTCACAATTTGTCATTAAAAATTTTTTTATAAAAAAAAAAAAATTGATTTAAAAAAAACTGTTTTATGCTTTTATTAATATATTAGACTATATAATAGTATTAATATTAGACTATTGGTATAATTATAAGTTATATATTAGTATCAGTTATAAACTTTTAGTGATTTAGTATTAACATTTTATGTAATAATTTATAAATTATAATAAGAAATTATTTCATATATGAATATATATATTATATATAAAATTTCACATAAAAATTTATAATTATACATTATATATAAAACTTATATATATTAATATTTAATATATATAAAATATTTTGTATAAAATTTATATATAAAAATATTATTTTTTATTTTTTTTAATCAACGGGTCCAGTTCGGTCCAGTCCGGTCTAAAAAATTCCAGAATCGGCCAGTTTTTACATTTTAAAAACCGGACCGGTTCAAAACCAGTCCGGTTCGGACCGGTTTTTCGATTTGAGTTTACACCCCTAATTTTGACTAGTTTTAAGAAAAATAAAACCGGTACCAAACCAAACAAAATTTGATACCGAACCCAACCTACCAGTTCGGTTCGGTCCGGTCTGATTCAGTTTATTGATTCACCGATTTTTTTTTACATCTCTAACTAGCGTTGAAAGAGGATAACCATTTTGAATTGTAATTGATTGGATTCTTTTTTGTCGGATAATTGCTTAAATGAGATTGATGTGACTTTGGTTCTAATGGAGGTAGTTGTTTCTTTAGGTGTGAGGGTTTTTACTTTGAAAAAATCTAGAGAGAAGTCACTGTAGTGGGAGCAGCCGTTGCATATCCTATATGGCATAAGTAAAATGACGAAAAACACCCTACAACATTCATCTCTCAAATTCAAAATTATTATAGATTGAGAGAGTGATGAGAGAGAGAGGGGATATGAGAGAGAGAGAGAGAGAGAGGGAGAGACTGATATGAGAGAGAGTGACGATGAGAGAGAGAGAGCCGCTGATGAGAGAGACGATGGAGAGAGACGAAAAGAGAAGCCATCTGGTGCAAAACCAAATAAAAAAAAACACATGGATTATAAGCATCCTCGTAGTGTGTGCATTGTGTGCACCACTACAGTGAATGCTATAAAGAAGAACTCTTTTACTTTTCCTTTCAATTTTATGAGGAAGCAAACAGAGAGTTTGAAGGACAGCATGGTTTCGTTTCATTCTTTTTAAATTAGCCACTTCAAGCAATAAAATGGAACGGTACATCATAGGCGACCAAGTAGCAAGACCCATAAAATTAACTTAGTAGTTTCAATTTAAAATAAGATTGTTCACAATGTGCCTTAACTCTAAGGCATTGTTTGAATAGTGAAAGTATTTCATCTCATCTTATTTCATCATTGTAATTTTCTCAAATCTTCATATAAAATATAATAATTAATTCAATTTTTTCAAATCCTAAGATAATAATATTATTAAAAAATAATATTATAACAATATTTTATTTAACTTTTATCTCAACTCATCTCGTCTCAACTAACTATCCAAATGACACCTAAATTAGTGAACACTTTAAACTTGTAATACAATAATGGTTGTTTTCACCTTGTCATCCAAAACTTAATTACAACCTATAATCTAGAGCCACATTATATAAAATCAAAGGAAAATTCTATACATTGTACTACTATTTCGTTTTCTTTCTACTATGTAAGATGTGACACATTTATCGTTATTAGATGATCTTTTATTTGGTGATCCTTTATTTGGTGATTCTTTATCATCTAATGGTGATAAATATACCACATTTTATATAGTGAGATAAAAGTGAAATGAAAGTATATTATATAACATTACTCAAAACCAAAAACAAGAAAGAAAATGACCATCAAGCCTTAAATGGGAGTGTGTAGAAAGTAATAACTAGCTCCATTTGGGCATCTCGACCACGAGACATTTTGATAAGAAGAAATATTTATTGTATCAGTCGGAAGTCGCAGCACACTAGTGCATTGAGTTAAAAAAAAAAAAAACAATCACGTGAGGTGTGCTGCGGCTTCTGACTGATGCACAGAACTACTCTTATCAGAAAAGATATCTCGTACCAATAATGGTGCACTCATGAAAAATAAAAAGGAAATACTTTATATCTTGAGTATCCCTACCGACGATGAGTCTCAATACATTTTTTTTACTTAATGAGTAATGAAATATATTTGAATTATGCTATGAATTTTTTTTTAAAAAAATGTTTAAAAATATAAAAAAAAAATGTATGAAAAAAATATATTTAGCCTTATCGGGAGAATTTGTCGTGCCAAACCTACAATGAATGTAGCACGACTCAAAATAAAAAGGATCCTACTACAAGAATTGATAGTAGTGACTAATGCCATTGACGATAAACCATATAAAAAAAATGAAAATAGTCTATCGATCACTGTGGTCGGTCCCGCTACGAGCAGTATACAATTTTCCATAAGGATGGCTCTACAACCACCACTCTCAGCTCCCGCTGGGAGCTACAGTGTTAAGATTTTTTTTTTTCATATATGTATATTTTAACACTTTTAAATATTTATATCACAATATTATTAAAAAAACACATTTTTAATCACTAAATAAAAAAAATATTAAAAAATAAATAAAAAAGGAAAGTGGGAGGTAGCCGCCAGCAAGAAGTGTATCATTAATGGAGATAATACTTTCGTAGAGAAATGCTTGGGGTCCCATTTTGGGTCAGAGCATTTCTATCGATATCATTTTTTTTTCTTTTTATTTAGTGATTAAATAAGTATTTTTTTAATACTTTTGTGAATATTTTTTTTAAAATGTTTAAAGATATAAAGAAATGCATGAAGAAAAGAGAAAAAAAATGAGGCATTTATCCTTCTCATAGCATTGACATTAATTTCATCAAAATCATCTCTAAAATTTAGTTAAAAGTATATGTTTTGCATAAAGCTATAACCATTCAAGCCATAATCCTATATTGAATTAATCAAAATAATAATATAATATTATTTTTTAAATAATAATATTTTTTTTTTTTTATATTTTACAACTACACTAACCATCATTTAATTTTTACTTAAATTATTATTTTTTAACTAATTTTTTTCTTCGACCTAATTGCAACTTGTAAACTTGTAATTCATGTGGCCAAGATCAAGAGAAGGCCAAAATCATTTGCACCCTTGAATTGGAGTAGATTATAGGATCAGAAATGTGAAGTAAAAAAAAAAAAAGAAAAGAAAAAAGAAGAATGCATATTTTGATGATATATTGATATTTGATTAAGGGTGCGTTTGGAACCAAAACTTCTCTCAACTCATCTCAACTTATCATTACAACTTTTTTAAATCCCAACATAAAATATAATAAACAATTCAACTTTTTCAAATCTCAAAATAATAATAATATTAAAAAATAATATTTTAACAATATTTTATCATCTCAACTCAACTCAACTCAACTCACTTTAAAATCTAAACTCACCTAAGTCAATAGCAATTAGAGCAATATCGGAGGGCTCTGGCAGTGCCCTGAATGGAGCCTTCTCTCTCATCTTCCGTACAGTTTGGGTGAATTTGAAAAAGTGTGCGGGGGTATTTGGGCTTGGCCCACTGAAAGAGCGCATTGGAGACCAGAAAATTTAGACCCAAATTCCCAAAAGGCTCTCCTCCGTCTACAGTATTCCCATTCCCAAAAGGCTCCCCACGGAACGAATACATGAATGCAAACTCCCTCCTCTTCCAGAATTTTCAGAAAGAAAACCCACGCGCTCACTAGGAGTATTGTTAACCAACACAGCTGCTTCGTCTAAACTCCCCATGGCTAGGGTTCCCAGCAAGCACGGTCGTGATCAAGCTCTGGTACGCTCATACCTATACAAATTTCAGGCAATAACTTTCCAATTCTTGCTTTTCCCTCCTTTTAGAAGGGATGACGTTGGTCTATTTTCTGTTTTCTAATTTCCCATTTGTGGAAATGTTTGTTCGGTTTATGTAAACTAGTTTGAATGCTTTAGTTTATGAAGATGGTTTTTTTTTTTTAGACACTGGAACAATCTAATTTGTGCTTAAAATATTGCATGCTAATTTTTTTCTTTTTAAGTATATGTTTTATGTATATGGGTTTTGAATGGTTATTTCTAATGTGCGTTCTTATAGAGTGATGGTTGTATATAGGATTTCCAGGGATTTTTGAATGACTTGCAGGATTGGGAGCTTTCTTTCAAGGATAAAGACAAGAAAATGAAACCTCAAGCTCCTCAAAAGGATAAATCGGTAAGGATTTTACTAATCCATGAAAATTTAGAATGTTTCCTTGACATTACAATTAAAGTTTGTATGAGTACCAATTAATGGATATTTACTTATAAAAAAAAAAGAATACCAATTAATGGATATGAGTCGACATACAATGTTTCATTTCCCAAAGAGTACATACATATTTTTGGTATTATCCTCTATACTAAGATCTACCATAAGACCAGTAAGTTGATTTGAGAACTTGCCATCAAACTCGTCCTAAAAATTGCTATCTTGCTCGATAAAGTCATTTGATTAGGATAAAATTGCATCCTTAGGAACCATATGTGCACGTTCTGAATTCTCTGATGCATACACTTTGCCAAAATTTATAAGAAAATAGGGCAATTATTATAAAAAATTGGGTACAGAGAAATGTTATTGTGATCATGATGTCTTAAGTAGCTGAATAATTATTATGCTTTCATTTTTACTAGCATCATGCACTTGGAAAAGTTAATCGTATTTGGTGAGAAACAATTTACTTGCTTCAACATCATGTCCTCTGTATCTTCGAAAAAATGATAGTATGTTATCCTAAATGAAAACTTTGGAGTAGAATGGTAGTTTTTTATCATGAATTTTCCTGTATGAAGAAGAAATGTGGAGACTGAAATTGGTCAGGCCAATCCAACCGGCGATTTCCAACAACTCTCTGGTGCTTCTAGATTCTGTGGTGGATGTGTTGAGTTTGAAGAATAAGGCAAAGTGTAGTTGAGATGTCTTGTTTGGACTTTAAGGCCTGGTTTGGATAGCAAGAGCCTCCCATCTCATCTCATTCCATCTTATCTCAATATCCAAACACCACAAACACAAACACTTTTTAATTTCAAATTTTTAAATTTTTTCATCTAATCATTACTACATTCTCATACTTCCAAACAAAACACAAAAAAACAATTCAACTTTTCCAAATCCCAAAATAAAAATAATATTTTAACTTTATAATATTTTTATTCAACTTTTTCTCTTCCCTTTTCCAAAATCCCATAAAACATCTCAACTCAAACAATTTTACTACTATTCACAAACCATTTCATTACTATTCACAGACCATCTCATCTCATCTCACTATCCAAATGAGTCCTAATTCTCCGATGATATAATGACATCATGTGTGCGGATCAACATGTGTTTATTTTATAACAAATATATGATGCATGATATTCTTGGGCATTTTCATAGGTTTCTTCATCTCGGAGTACTGGAAAAATTCCCAAATTTGATTATTCAAGGAGTAATGCAGGAGAATTTGATTACAAGAATTATGGAGTAAATCAAATATCAAGCGGTCTCATTACTGAAGAGAGTTTTCCTGATGCTACTTCAGAGAAAGAACTGGTAGGAGATGCTCTCTTCAGTAGGTTTTGATGATTCAGGCTGTTTGTGCTAGTACGCTATTGCCAATGACGCTAATCATGAAATCTGTTGCACTTTCAAGGGTAATGAGCATTTTAAGCAGAAGAAATTTAAGGAAGCAATTGAATGTTATTCAAGAAGCATTGCCTTGTCACCAACAGCAGTGGCTTATGCAAATCGAGCAATGGCCTATCTCAAAATCAGAAGGCAAGTTTTGTACAGAACACTATTTTTTTCCATTTAGACATCAGGTAAACGTGTTATTTTTATAAGTACATCAGGTAATCTTAAAAACTTGCTTTACTTATCAAAAAGTACATCAGGTAAACATGTTTTAGAGATGCAGAAAACTTTTTTGGTGTGTGCTTATATTATATACACTTTTGAGTACCAGAAAGTTTCCACATATCTATTAACTTGCACTTTTATTTATGTTTAACTGCCTTTGTAGTGGTCCTAGTGGTCGTAAATCACGAATACTACAACCTTGTTACCATTTTTTTTTATTTTCATATTCTTATTCATTAGATTCCAAGAGGCTGAAAATGACTGCACAGAGGCCTTGAACTTAGATGATCGATATATAAAAGCATACTCACGTCGTGCAACAGCTAGAAAGGAACTTGGGAAATATAAAGAATGCTTCGAGGGTACGCTATATCCAAAACTATATCTTGATTCATTGAGATTATTAAATATATTTTTTGTCCTGATTTTTTGGGTATGTGATCTGTCTGATATAGTGAATATAGCTACTTGCAGATGCTGAGTTTGCCCTGAGGTTGGAGCCTCAGAACCAAGAAGTTAAGAAACAATATACTGAGGCCAGGTCTTTGTATGACAAAGTAAGCATTTCATCCTAACGAGTTGTTTCTAGTGTATTTAAACCTGACCCCCCTTCTCCCAAAAAGAAATTTATTTTTTTCTAGTTCTTGTCAGAAACTCTTTTTTCTATTGTTGTCTATTAACATAAATTATATGCTACAAAAAAGTTGGTATACCTGTAAAGGCCATAATCTTTGTAACTTTTATGTACTTCATTTATTCCAGGCAATTCTTCAGAAGGTGTCTGGACCATTGAGAGGCTCCAAGCAAGGAATGCAGAAAGTAGGAAGCTCAGAGAGCAAGGTTAATGGCCACAGCATTCATCCTGTCTTAAATAATATTCAAGGGTCAGAAGTGGCTACTGTTGAAGATCATGCCAAGGTATTGGCAATTAGAGATTTAGGTCTTGTTTGTTTTCGCAGATGAGATGAGTTGATATGAAAGTTGAAAATTGAATAAAATATTGTTAGAATATATTTTTTTAATATTATTTTTATTTTAGAATTTGAAAAAGTTGAATTATTTATTTTATTTCGAGTGAAAATTTGAAAAAGTTATCATAATTAGATGAGATGTGAATGGTTGCGAAAACAAACAAGGCCTTAGGTTAGGTTTGGATAGTGAGCTGATATGAGATGAAAGTTGAATAAAATATTGTTAGAATATTATTTTTTAATATTATTATTGTTTTGGGATTTGAAAAAATTGAATTGTTTATTATATTTTGTTTGTGAATTTGAAAAAGTTGTAATGATTAGATGAGATGAGTTGAGATCAACTCTGAATCTAAACGGGGTCTTAATTTCCTTTTCCCATGGCATGTGAATAAAAGTGTTTATTTGGTGAGGCCAAACACCAAATCCAGCACAGCTTTACCGATTCTACTGTCTTATAGCATGTTTTTGTTTCTGAGCAACAGCATTGATTACATGAAGAAAGTATTGCATGGTGTTTATCAGGTTTTGTTGCAATATATTTGACCTAGTCATATAGCTTTTTGTCAAACGAATTTCTGTTCTGGTTTTTCTTGCCATGTTGTTGTCCCTGCCCCCCCTAAAAAAAAACAAACAAACAAAAGGGTTGTTGTTGTTGCCAGTTTATAAAAGAAACATAACACATTTAAGATGAGACTTGCCACACCATTGTACAGATCGGTTCCACACGGGGATAGATGTAAGAAAAATAGATGAATAGAGGTGAATTATCGTAAGAAAAAGAGATGAAGAGTTTGCTTATTAGCCAATAATTCAATCTAGTCATCTATCCATCAATTGGCGATTTTCAATCTGGCTAATATTATGTTTATTTTATTGATAAAATACTTGATACGCCGCCAAGTGATGGGTAGATAATTCTAGAATCCCCCCTCCCTCATGATACATGTTTAACTTACCTGTTGTCTTTTCTCCCTTAAATTTGATTCGTAATTCTGCTATGTTTTTCAAATGAATTCGACAAGAAGCACATAAAGAACATGTGACATGATATTGGTAGCATAGTCTTATTTCCTCGTGCTTTTGACCTCTGTTGACAGGAAAATGATGGACTAGTCGCTGCGAGGGCATCTGCATCTGTGGAGGAAATAGAAAGCAAACATGTAAAAGCCGGAAGTAGAGTAGGACAACAAGAAGTTGATGGTTCTCGGGTAGATGCTATTCAGAGTTCTAGAGTGGAAAGTGTTAAGGTTTATGATGAAATCCTTGCTCAACTGAATGCTTCTCTATATGCTTACTTTTAATTTAGGTGCTCAATCATGTGTATCAGTTCTGCTTATTGTTGGCACCCCTGTGTAAGTGCACCATAGAATAGTTAGACAATTTTCTTGTTAAGGTGTTAGGGTAGTCTTTGTTAGGTAGCAAAGGGCTAAGGGTGTGAAAAGGAGATACGTCTTGAGCTTGTTGTTCCCTACTAATTTGCTTCATAGGTCCACTGTCTTTTCATTATTGGATGATGTACCGACTCTTAATTTCAGAAACCCTTTGGAAATTTCTAGTCAAAGAGTCACTCGTATATGAGAAAAAGAAATGATTCTTTGACTAGGATTTCATGGCTGGTTTGAGGTCCATGCTCCCTTGACTAGAGAAAGGATATTCAGTCTAAAGACTATAAGATGTTTGCTTGTATCAAGTTGTGTTGATAACCTTAAGTATGTTCTCTTTTGATTCTTTCTTCTCTATTTGCTTCTCAGCCCAAGTCCCATTTTCTTCTGAACAGACACGAGCTCCTTTATTCATGCTCTATTTTGGAAGTTCTTTTCGGTGTTATCAGTGATTGCTGTTCTCTTCTTTCTTCTCTTTCGGTTTGACACGGCTCGCTTTATCATTTACTCAGAAAAATCAACGAACTGGAACCCAAGAGCTTAAGACGTCAGTGCAAGAGCTGGCTTCTCAAGCAGCTTCTCGAGCTATGGCTGAAGCTGCAAAAAATATCACAAAACCAAATTCAGCTTATCAATTTGAGGTTTCTTGGCGGGGACTCTCTGGTGACCGTGCATTACAGGCCCGTTTGTTAAAGGTGGGTGATATTATTTTTGAGATTTAATATTAGAGAGATTTATGTTTTTGATACCCCATTTAATATGCCTATGGCAATATGAAAATTCATGTTCATCTGGCTGCACCGCCCCTCCTTATGGAAAGTACCTAAACTTTATAGTGGCTTTCTTTTTGAGTCCCCAAAAGTAAACCAGTTGATGGATTGTTAGGCTCTTCTGGCCTGATCTTTTCATGCTAGGGCTGTTCCGTGAATTTTGTATTCATATGTAGTCTTAGGAGACGTTTGTATTCACAGCTCATCTCAGCTCATCTCACTACTATTCATTACTATTTAGCAACTTTAACTGACAAATCTCACTACTATTCACAATTCATCTCAACTCATCTCAAGTCATCTTCGAATCCAAACGTCTCCTTAATTGATCAGCCAATTCACTGTGCCCTTTTAGTTGGAGTCATAGTACTCATGCTAATGTTCTTTTATGCGACTGCGCTATTTTCAGTCGATTCAATGATGTTGCCACTAATCATTGTTCCTCTTTTTTGTATTAGGCTGTATCGCCAACTACATTACCTCAGATATTCAAAAATGCATTGTCAGCTTACCTACTAATGGACATTATTAAGTGTGTTGCCACCTTTTTCACGTATGTACATATCTCTGGATGTCTTTCTCGAGTGCATATAATTTTTTGCCAGTGCTCCACATGGTGCTTAATTCAATTGCACTTGTACTTTTGGCAGTGAAGAAATGGATCTGGCTGTCAAATATGTCGAAAATTTAACCAAAGTTTCAAGATTTAACTTGCTCGTCATGTGCCTTTCATCTTCAGACAGGGATGGTAAGTACACGTGACTAAATTGCTTCAGTTTTTACTAACATGTGCCCATCATTTACACAATGCTTACCTAGCTTTCGGTGATAAGAACTTCCGGTAGCTTGTGGATATTTGGCTTATCATTTCGTTGATCCACAATATTGCCACATCCATGTAAATTAGTCTTGCTACCTAGCATTCCACAAGCTTCATGCAGAGTCTTAAATTAGCGTGATACCTATTGATGATGGTTGTTTCCAGCGAAGGTCTCTTAGAAGTTACAAAAGGAGGAAAGAAAGTTTAAATATTTTTACATTTCAGTATTGAAACCATTTTATAAAGCTAATCGGATTAAGTACATTATGCTTCTAATGCCATGATCATCTGGTGAACAGATCTCCATAAGATTTGGGATGAAGTATTTTGTAGCAAGGCAACACCAATTGAGTATGCAGAGATGCTTGACAACCTTCGTTCAAAATACCACCTAAAGCAGTGACAGACAAGTCCCGAAAGGGTTCTTAGAGATGGTGTTCGAGCTATCTGAGTTTTTTTTTTTTATCCTGAGCAATCATTGCACACGACTTTCTGGTCTTAATCTACTGGCTAGACCTGTATAAAAACAACCTACTAATGAGTTAAATATGTTCTTTGGCATCTTGTTCTTCTATAGGATCCCTTCAGGTCAAATCTATGATCCAGGGTTATGAGTTTGTGCATGTGTGTGTGCGTGTATATATATATATATATATATAAATGATCTTGATGTTATATCAAGCCTCCATAAATTTTGACATTTTCTTTCCTTCAGCCTCCATTATGTTTATTTGATAAGTAAACAATTATATATATCAAGAGGAAAAATCAAGTACACTGAATGTATATAAGACAATACATTGCCTAAAGTGACCTTAAAAGCTCCTAATGACCCAAAAAGCCCATAGAAAAATAATTTAAAATACATTAGACCTGACATCAACCCCTTGTTTTTCATAGAACTAAAACTCTATCCGAACACCCAATCCCAACCTCTTGATTCCCCCGTCTTCACAATGCCCGATCAGCCTCCATTATGTAATGGAGTAATACAATCATTATCCCAGGAAACATGTAGTGGGATCCAAAGTTTGCTGACTATTGTGGTCTTTGACACATTCAATGAATCGATTGATTATAATTTGAAGGTTCTTGAAGGGCGTAGAACTTAAATTGCTTCTTGTGGTCGGTGTGGAACTTATTGTCCAACCTCAGTTCAGTTGGATTACAGGTGGACAAATTCAAACAATGGGAGAGGTACCTATTTTCAGCAACAGTATATTCTGGCATGCCCCATCGACTGGTCCAATTAGGCTTATTTGGGAACATGCTAGTTAAGTGACACGCTAAACATACTCCTGTCTAAAAGTTCTCTACATCAATTTACATAATATATATATATATATATATATATATATATTGATATTTTAACCATTTTAATGAACATTATAGACTACACAATAAGTGGTGTTATTTGAACGAGTAATGGTAGATATAATTTTAGATAATGTAAGATTCACGCACTCGGTTTACTGTTAAAATATAGATTTTATATTTATCCATTTTTTTCAAAATAAGTATACGAGATTTACTTTAGAACTGTAACTATCGTTTCGTTTAACTAATTATGCATCATTTTGCTATACTTTTCTCCCATTAATTTATATTTGTCCAATCATGCCACAAGAGGCGGAGGGTTATCCAAGAGATTTAAACATCACCACCACCAAAATTGTCGAGAGTAATGTTTGGCAGCTGGTGTCTTGTAGTCTACTAATCTTTTACTCTATTTTTTTAATGTATTGTAAACCTTTTTAGTTGTCATCAGGTCAACATCAGAGAAGCTTTCTGCATCATGGCTCACATTTTCTTTGGGCATGTTGCTTTCCAACAACTCAGAGTTCCTTGAGCCATAGTTGTTTACAAACTTTTAATTGGCCAACAAATTCTATACAAAACAAAAGAAAATCAATTAAATGTAGAGTTGCATATGACTTCCTTAACATGCAAAGACCAAGTTGAGGTTAGTAGGACAAGGAATTTAGGATAAGATTTAAGGGCATGTTTGGATAGTAAGATAAGATGAGATAGTTTTAGATGAAAGTTGAATAAAATATTATTATAATATTATTTTTTGACATTACTATTATTTTAAAATTTAAAAAAATTGAAATGGCGAGATGAGATGACATTATTTATGTATTCAAACACGACCTTAGGAATTGTTTTTACAAAGATAGGTATAGGATGGATATATAGGCTTTATTAGGAAGAGATCAATCATGATGCTGCCATTCCAATCCACCCAAGCTATACCAAATATAATAATGATGATGAGAATTGTGAATATTGTTGATTAGGTGACATAAATTGTCATGTGCTGCACGGCTTAGTGCCCTACTAATGAATAATGATGGTGTTCGTTATTGTTGCGTAGTTTCCCCATTAAGGTGGTCCTAGTCCTTACATTGTTCAACAACACTTAATAAAGGAGTTCGAATATAGTCTTGTTTGTTTTTAGAGATAAGATGAGTCGAAATTAAGATTAAAAAGTTGAATAAAATATTATTAAAATATATTTTTTAATATTATTTTTGTTTTGAGATTTGAAAAAAATTAAATTATTTATTTTATTTTATGTGTAAATTTTTAAAAAAATATAATGATCAGATGAGAGGCTTTCAAAATTTTAAATTTTAGTCTTGAAAATAAACAAAGAGACTCGGTCATATTTTTCATACGGGAATGAAATAAATGTCAAGACCATGAAAATATATTATACCATATATTCTTATCATCTCACCAAGAATCTCTAGAAAATATCTCACATACCACTAGTCTCCTTTACACAATCTTAATTTAAATGAAGGATATTTTTATAAAATAACTTGTAAAAATAATATCATTTTTTATAAATACTATAAATTTAAATCATTATTATATAAAATATTATAAAAAAAATGTATGTGTATCATTACATAATATTCTATAGGATATGCAATAATTCTTATTATTAACTATAATTTTCGACATGATACGATAATCATGTGATGTGATGTGTGTGTGAGATGGAAGGTTGCACTTGTGTCTGATAAGCTTGTAGAAGAAGTATTTATGATGAGATCAATCTACACTTTATAGGGCATTTCATGACCAGGAGTTATAACAAAAATAAGATGAACTCTACGTTTAGTGGGAATAAAAAATACAATGAGTGGCAAATTCATAGAATATTACAACTTGATTAGGATGGAAAACCATTGCATTGAAAGCTTAGCACTCTCAAGCCTCAATGGCTTGTTTATCATATCTTTTAAAATACATTATCAAAATATACTTTTTTATTTTACATATTGATTTTTACAATATACTAAACACTAGTCTATCTATTTTTTCTCTATATTATTTAAATATTATATTTTTTAATACTTTTGTTCATTTCAAATATTTTCTTTAACTACTAATGATATTCTTATATATTTTGATATTTGCAATATCTCCTATGTAAGGAGATTTTCTCCCACTAAGCCCAAGAGGCCTGTAAATGAAAGGAAGCAAGATCAAAAACCTGGCTCAGAGTAACGAGCCCCTAACCCAACTCATAGGAAAGCTCCTCTGTACATAACTTGCAGGAGGGATGGTACTGCAAGGGATGAGACTCGTCGATTTGAGATCCCCTCGAGTAATGTTCAGTTCTCAAGTGCCCGCCCGCACAGTAGGTGTGATATATGAGAGCCCTTGATCTACTGACAGAGAATGTATGAACGGACTAGAGGGTAGACAGACTAAGAAAATGATGTCGGATAACTACGCCACATTAATAGCTTAACCACCCGAACAACACGCCACATTAATGATGCCGCCGCAGAGTTATGCCACATTTAAAGATTCTGACACAAGGAACAGTACGAGGGATACGAACTTCATAGGAGCAGGCACTATCTGCTCCTTAGGCCTGTAGTATAAATAACAGATCTCAGGTAAGAGAATGTCTCTCTGATCCCTAAACTCTCTTACTTATTCGCTACCTTCCAAGAATATTTACTAAATTTAGCATCGAAGGTTACTCAGCCCCTAAGCCGCCCTCTTAAAATTGTAGTCTTTTTTACTTTGTGCAGGATCTATTTTCGAAGACCTGAATTATCGAAACTTAGTTAAAAAATATGCAAAACACGACGTTAACTTCCCATTTACAATCCCGTTCTAAAATTCAACTTTAATGTTTGTTTTACGTGTTGAGAATTAAGTAGCTGCTGGGATTAAAAAACAATGTCATGACAGTGTCAAGAAAAGCAAGATCTAATAAAATATTTCTCTGGTTCACGTTATAAGAGAAAAAATCTGACTTCAATGCTTGAAATCCTCGTTGAGTTTGGGAAGAACTGTTGGAACAAATTGCTTTTCTTTTCCTGAAAAGTAGTAAAATTAATTGGAAGAATGTGCAAAGATACCAAACACACGGAAGAAAACAATGCGATGGAAATGAAATGAAACATGGGAAAAGGCCGGCAGTGGGGAAAAGTAGACATGAGGAGTGAGAGATGAATTAATAAATTTTTGGAGTTGTAAACAGAGGACTCTACATCTAACAGGATCACTTTAGCAACTTGTAAAATAAAAATCAAATACAACATCTATTGGAAGCAACTTTTGAGCAATTTTCTTTATATTTTAGAGGAAATTGTATTTTACAACATCATTGAGGATGTATTTAGGTCCTGTTTAGATAATGAGTTGGTAGGAAAATTGAATAAAATATTATTTTTTAATATTATTATTATTTTAAGAATTGAAAAAGTTAAATTATTTATTATATTTTATGTAAAAATTTGTAAAAATTAAAATAATGAAATCAGATAAAATAAAATATTTTTACTATCCAAACAGAATCTTAGTCCATAAAAAATAGAGAATAAACCAAGCAATCAATTTTGGCGATAAATAAACAGGGAGTAATGCTACAAATTATACTCATATCCCCCCTTTATCTATCTATGTAAAATATGACACGTTTATTATCATGATTCTTTTTTTTTTTATAATCCAAAAGGTTGATTGGTTACACCGTTTCATCATTGTAAGATAGGAATAATACCAGCTTAAAGTTTGTAGAATTTTTCCTGAATTTTAACATCAGTTTATAAGGAGGGAAGCATAGCCCAATTGTTTATTCTTTGATACCGAGCAAAGCATACAAATCAATATTTTTGAATATCGTATCGAATGTCGTATTGGTCAAGACACTGTAATAAAATATTTTAATATTAATATCTTTTTGAGATAGTCGATATATGAATAAATTATATATAAATATATACATATAAAAATTATAAATAGTCTAATTTAAATTGAGAGTAAAAAAATGAACTTATAGTTTAAAAACATAAAGACAGAAATATCGGTCGGTACAGGCCAGTACGACTAGTATTTCGATCGGTACAAAATATATATAATACTTGTGCCGACCCAATGCCCAATATGGCAAATACCGACCGTATTGACTAGTACGGTACGATATTAACAACACTGATAAAAACTTTGTTAAAATTAGAAATTACGCCACTTGCCTCATATTCCTTTGTTTTCCGATTAGATGTCGAGATAAATTGAATTGAATTAAGAAATATTTTATAAGCTTTATTGAAATGAGTTTAATTTTTTTAAATTGAGATAAATTTAATTTTTTAAAATAAAATATATAAAATATATTAAGTTGAATTTAATTTTTTTTACATGAAATTAATAAAATAATAAATTTCATTGATTTAAAGTGAGATGAGACGAATTGATTAGGATTATCTTCCGCAGTTCCCCTTAAATCATAAATGTTATTAATGAAACTTGGAAAAATCTTGGGCGGAATTTTAATGCAAATGATTTTTGGATGAAGAAAGGTATTTTCAAAAGAGTTCTAAATTTGAAACTTCAAAAACCATGTCTGCCTTTTTTCAACGTAAATAAAGTGTCTTCCAAAAGTTCTGAGTTCTGACACAAACCCATTAATCCAGCGATCCATCGTTCGTTGGACAGTTTAAAATGTTTATTTTATTTTATTTTATTATTATAATTTTTTTATATAATAAATAATTTAAAATTTTAAAATAATAATAATATTAAAAAATAAAATTTTTAATTATTTTATTTAAAAAAACGATGTTGGTATATTAGAATATATTTTTTAATATTATTTTTATTTTAAAATTTAATTTATTTTATTTCATATAAAAATGTGAAACTGACACTAATCACGTGATCTACCTTATGTTCTCACTTCTCTCTCGTCCTCCTTTAATTTGTGTCAATCCACGCGCCCTCTCTCTCTCTGGCTCTCGGAGTCTCTTTGCTGTTCCTGTACCTTCTTCTCTATGCTCTCATTCTCGCTCTTTGTTTCGCTCTCTCTGTTCTGAAAACCCTGCACGAGGTGTGAGCTTCGCCTTCTTGATCTGCACTTCCGGGAAACGAAATAAGAGTAGTTCTTTGCTTTCTCTCTGTTTTTTTTTTCCCTTCTAATTGGTATTTTGGTTTTGTTTCATCGAGCTTTTTCCTTCTTTATTTTTTTTCTCGCTTTTGAGGCCTATATAGTTGGGTTTCTAATGTTGGCTGGTTTTATAATTCTTTTTGCTTCGCACTTGGCTCTGGGTACATTTGAAAATATTCTGTATGCTTGTGTCTGTTTTGCATTTCTCATGTCTATTTCTTATGTAGCTTCAAATGTTTTGTTGGCCTTTTCTTTTGGGTTGGCCATTTTCCCTCCCTCTAGTTCATTCCTCTTTCATTTCTTTTATCTTTTCCGTTTTTTGTTTTTGGGCTGTTGGGGGGGAGTCGTAACTCGTGTTTGTTCTTCGCAGCCTTCAATGGGGGCCAACCTTCTGTTTTGCTATCCTTCTGGGATTTTCCTTTTTATCCTGTATCCCAACATTTTCCCCTGTAACGTGCTGTTTGTCTTTATTTTGTGTTCTACTAAGCTCGTCTGCTGGACTGGTGGATTCATCTTTGCTGCGCTTAGTTTTGGTTTCTTTGTTTTTGGGTACAGGTTCACCTGTTTGGTCGTGGTTTTCATTACTTTGTTCTATTATCTAAAAACTTGCGGGAAATGGGTGTCATCTCCAGAAAGATTTTCCCAGTGTGTGGGAGCATGTGCGTTTGCTGTCCTGCTTTGCGGTCAAGTTCTCGACAACCCGTTAAGCGTTACAAAAAACTGCTGTCAGAGATATTTCCTAAATCCCCTGTTAGCATCTTACTCCTTTTATATTACGTTTTCAGTCATTCTGAACGTTTAGTATCTGATAGTGTAATATAAGATGCTACGTTTATGTTCTCTTTGAGTTTAGAGGTACCCTATCTGGCAACCATAACTAGTTTAAAATGTAAAAAGTGGTTCGCAATTTGACCATTTGATTATGTAATGTGGTGATCACTGCCAAATAATGTACTTTGCCATTATGTTTCCCATGACTAAGAGAAAAAACGCACCCTCCTTTGAAGCAAAGAATACAATGTCTTTATCACTTTTCTGGTATGGCTGCTTTTAACAACTGTACGTGCCCTCGCTACGGTTTGCTTATTTTGGAATGCTGGCCCTCCAATTGGATCATGGAAGAGGATCTGAAACGTGCTAATATGCTTGCCAGATGAAGATTATCTTTTAATACATTTTGTGCTTTGCCTCGTCCTCTCTGGGCCTATAGATGGGGGTGTTAAGTGTTATCCTACATTATCATTTCACTAGATTTCCTCTGTACTTGATTGAAGAAAACTTGAGTGTGGAGCCCCACTCTGCATCACCTAAATAGGGATGAAATGGGGTTAGACCCAAAAACCCAATCAGCCAAATCTAACATGGATTATGAGTTTTGGTTTTAAGCATTTTACTAGAAGTATTTCTTAATAAGTCATTTGCTTGAACATGGAAGATCATTTTGTAGTTTACAATTCCTATCAATAAATAACTAAATATGATGCTCAAAGTCTTGAAATATATTTCAGGATGGCCATCCAAGTGAAAGAAAAATAGCTAAGTTATGTGAATATGCTGCAAAAAACCCTTTCCGGATTCCAAAGGTATTGACTCTGACATGCTACTTAAGTATCTGCTGGTAAAAGTGTAATATAGTATTGAAATGAGAGACCCTGATGTTGAATATCAATGGTACTTTCTATTTATCAGATAGCAAAGTATCTTGAAGAAAGGTTCTATAAAGAACTGAAATATGAGCACATCAAGTTCATCAATATTGTTGTAGAGACGTACAGTAAGCTGCTTGGCATATGTAAGGAGCAGATGTAAGTGCAAGTTTTTCCTTTTCCTTTTCTTACTTGTATTATTGCGGAAGTGTGTGTAGATTTGTCAGCTTCTAAGTTGGTTCTACAATGAATTCTAAATGAACAACTCATTTATAGCCAATGTTTGTATGTTTAGCAAGAAAACTCGTTAGGTATTGTGTTCCCCAGAATTGTTTTCTAAGAAGTCTCTAAGGCCCGTCACTTAATGCTTCTAGTAGCTATTGAATACATGATATTTTACTAAAAGGTAGTTTTTTCTTGTAGTCCTTCAAGTTTTTGTATCTGGTCTTTCATTTGTATTTTTAAATGGAGAAGTTGAGAAATTTGTTTCAGATGGGTTTTTTTTGTCAGTGTATGTGATTTAGTTTTGTAAATTTCACTGTGCAGGGCATGTTTTGCTGTTAGTCTGCTGAATGTGGTTACTGGACTTTTGGACAACTCTAAGCAAGATGCCATGAAGATAATTGGATGCCAAACCTTAACAAGGTTCATCTACAGTCAGGTAAGTTCAGACCTTGCTTTATATTTCTTTTGTAACTGCTATCAAAATATGCCGAAGAGGATGAAGAACTTCTTAATTATAATTATGTACTTCGATATGACTTTTATATGTATCTTGGGAGATTAAGTTCTTTTTTCTTTTTTTTTTTCAATTTTCTTCTCTTCAGAAGGGAAGAAACATATTCAACTACTGATAAAAAAAAGAACGTATTCAATTATGATTGAATGTGAGAAAAATTGATTCTTTTGGCTTTGGTTCCCATACTTATAAAAAAAAGGAAAATGGATTCTTTTGGCTTCCGGGGACATTTCACCATTACGTAAACTAATGACCAAGGGCAAAAATTAGAAAAGAACAAAACTCCTTAAGCTAGAAAAAGTTTCTTACCATGGTATGGTAAAAGTTCCATTCCATAATATATGCATAGGTTATGCTATTAATAAAATCTTCTATTACTTATAAAAAAGATATACATATCGGTTATGCTCCATTAATTTGATGAATAAATTAAAAATTTAAAGATGGGTGAGAGCATACAACAAGCTCATGCTCGTGTTCTAGAAGATCATGTCAAGAAGGTAGAAATGCCTATTGTGGATGTTAGCAGAGTGGATTTTATATGGCCTTCACATAACTATTTGAAGGCTGTTGGTCCTACCTCCAGAGCTCTCTTTAGGTTGTAGATCAATGGCCCATGTAACCAATAAAAACTAAGTGTAGAAAATAGTTGGCAGTATTTAAGGTTTGTGCGTATATCAGATACTTTCTTTCCTGGCATCCTCAAATATTAATTAGCAGTATTTTTATCACTCAATACATAGTTTTGGCTGTTGACCTAATGTCTGAACAGGCAGATGGAACCTACACACATAACATTGAAAATTTGGTTGGTAAAGTATGTGCACTAGCTCGTGAGAAAGGGGACGAACATCAAAGGCTCTGCTTAAGGGCATCAAGCTTGCAATGCCTCTCAGCCATGGTAGTTTTATAGTTTGATTTTCTCCTTCGATGTTTCTTATTACCAGGATCAGGAAGACAGTTTTCTATAAAATTAATTTGTGGTATCTATTTCCCATCATGACTCGTTTAATAGCTTTAAAATATATGAGCCATTAATCGCCAGTTGTTTTGGAACTGGAAGATTGGTTGTTTGATAATTTTCTCCCTCGGCAGGTGTGGTTTATGGCACAGTTCTCGCACATGTTTGTTGATTTTGATGAGGTTAGTTCTTTTGATTTAGTTTTTTCAAAGCCATTTAATGATTCTATTAGATTTTTGTTAGATTCAACAAACTCTTGCAGAATTGAGGGGTTTTATTAACATTGAAGTATTACAATATTTTTCCAAATGTTGTCTAAACTCGTAGGATTGCAACATAATGACCAAATGAAAATCGTAGTTTGATTTTATACTGAAATTCATATCATTATGTTTCATTCATATAGTTATATTTCATTTATATCATTATATTTCAAACAAGTATTACTCAAAATGGACACAGGTGGCATTTAAAATCCTAGAATTTTAACTTTCTTATGAGATGATGAACATTCAACTGGTTATCCAGATGCCTTTGAATTAAGTCCACTTAAATTGCACTAAATTTTTCAAAGGAGTGGAGAAAGAGAGATTGCTTTCTCATTATTCTTTCCTTTCATTTTAATTTTCAGTTAATTTTAGAGGCTGGTTTTGATGTCAATTCTCACCTACTAAGACTAAAGGCCAATTGGTCGATTGATAATAATCTGAGACAGTGATGAACTCAGTTGGTACTTCACATTTTTTTCCAACATTCTCCACCAGGGTTATTAATTGGATCAAGATGATGTGATGCCTTGTGAGAGGAAACTTTCCTGTCTTTTTGACAGTTCTAGTACTCTTCTAGTTATTGTATCGAAGTGTATACTGTACATCATTATAAGTTTTGCCTAGCACTGCATTCTGCAATCTTTAGTGCTGCATATGCTTCTTTTTGTGTTTCACTTGTTTTGCCGTACTAAATTCTGCAGTCTTTTTTTTGCTCATTCCTTGCTTTTGTGTTTCACTTAATTGTTCCAGTTTGTTGTAGTTCTGGTGTTGAATTTTAACTTCTTGATATATCCATGCTGCAGATTGTATATGGCACTTTGGATAACTATGAGCCTGATACTCATACAGAAGGTGATGTTGAGAGAGGGGAGGCACGTCATAATTGGGTGGAGGAAGTAATTAGATGTGAGGGCAGAGGCGGTGTTGTTGCAAGTTGTGATACTAGCCCTAGCTGGCTGATCGTGAGGCCACGACCAGAAAAAAAGGATCCTTCTCTTTTGACAAGGTAGTAAATATTCGAGAGCCTGTGATTTTAACTATTTATGGGAATTTGCTCTTCAATTAGTCTGACTTCGATTTTTTTTTTTTTCATTTACTTCCCTTTGACCAATATCTTGCCTTTATTATAGAGAAGAGATCGAGACCCCAAAAGTATGGGCACAAATTTGTATCCAAAGAATGGTTGAATTAGCCAAGGAGAGCACAACAATGCGCAGGGTACTGGATCCAATATTTATTTATTTTGATTCTGGACAGCACTGGGTGCCTCGGCAAGGGCTTGCTGTGATGGTTTTGTCCGACATGTCATACTTCATGGAGAGTTCAGGTATCTTGATCCTCCTTTGGCTTCTTACTCAATACGTGTTATTTATATTATATTAATCTTTAATGTATTGTATTTGGGTTTGAAATTCAAACTATCTAACATTTTGTGGATTTCTTTTTCTTTTTCCTCTCTCTTCCCCTCTTTTCAAAAGAGTAGGCTGCAAAAATGTTTATTGGTGGAATATATATATATATATATATATACATATATAGGCATTTAGTTTTATCTGTCTACTGTGCGAGTATTTTGCTAATGTTTCTTTTTATTTCAGGGAACCAGCAGCTGATTTTAGCTTCTTTAATACGTCATCTGGATCACAAAAATGTTGCACATGACCCCCAACTCAAATCTTATGTCATTCAAGTCGCTACTGCTTTAGCTAGGCAAATTAGATCAGGAACTTCACTGGCAGAAATTGGATTCGTCTGTGACCTGTGCAGGCATTCAAGGAAAAGTCTTCAAGCCACAGTTGAATCAGTTGGTGAGCAAGAGTCCAACAAAAATATCTTACTGCAGAATTCCATTGAAGACTGTTTACTCGAAATTGCTAAAGGGGTAAGTTTGATACTTTGCTGTATGTTGTTGCTGCTTTGTGCTTCCAGTTTAACAAAATGTGTTGTTGTCTTTCTTAGATTGGTGATGCACGACCACTATTTAATCTGATGGCAATAACGCTGGAGAAGTTGCCATCTGGAGTTGGTTCCAGAGCAACCATTGGATCATTGATGATTCTTGCTCATGTCATCTCAGTAGCATCGGCCTCTTCACGTTCTCAACAGGTGAGAGGAGGGAAATTATTTAATATCCTCTCCAGAGGTTTTCTATTCACTGATGTTCAATTTAATGACCTCTGATTACATATTTTGACTATCATACTTCATACATAAGGTAGAAAAACTGATGGAGTGGATAGTGATTGGATGTAACTTGCATGCACTAAATTTTGTTATGGTTACTTATAAATAAATTATGTTCTGTTATTGTTTCAATCGAGCTCTTCTTGGGAAATGGTTGTGGCGGTATAATATGGAAAGGGAAGCTTTAAGGAAGTTGGTGATTGACTTCAAGTATGGGGTTTTGTTGGGAGGGGGGGGGGGGGGGGTGGGGTGTGGAGCACTAGGGAGGTACAAGGGGTTTATGGAATGGGAGTCTTGAAGCACATAAGACGAGGTTGGGGGGTTTTTGCTCGACACACTAGAATGTAACCGGAGACGGATCTAGAATAAAATTCTGGTATGACTTATGGTGAGATAGAGCCCTTAAGGACACATTCCTTACAGTTTTCAGGATTGCACATGAAAAAGAAGCATCAGTGGCTAACCTCATGGAGATGTCTGGTGGCTTAGTCCAATGGAATGTGAGCTTTATTAGGGTGGCCTGTGATTGGGAAGTTGGCAGCTTTTTGGATTTTTTCAAACTCCTGTACTCGATGAGATCGAGTGCTCAAGGGACTGACAGTTTGTGGTGGGTACCCACTAGAAAAAGGTACATTTTCTGTTTATTCCTTCTACAAGTCCCTCACACATCCGCAGAATAATCACTTTCCATAGAGAAGGATTTGGTGAAATAAGGCGCCTCCCAAGGCGGTATTTTTTGCTTGGATAGCTTCTTTGGGTAAGATTTTGACGATGGATAATTTACTGAAACGCAGGGTGATTATAGTGGACTGGTGCTGTATGTGCAGAAAAAGAAAGTTGTGAGACTGTAGATCATCTTTTATTGCATTGTGAGGTTGCAAAGCATTATGGGATGATGTCTTTAGAAGGTTAGAGCTAGCCTGGGTTATGCCTTCTATTGTGGTCAACCTTCTGGCTAGTTGGAGGAACCTGGGCGGTTTTCACAAATCACAGTTGTGTGGAAGATGGTTCCTATTTGTATTCTATGGTGCCTATGGAAGGAATGGAATGATTGGACTTTCGAAGACAAGGAACACTCATTGGAGGAGATTATATTACTCTGTTAAAACTTTATTCCTAGGGCTAAAGCTGTAGATTTCAATGGCCTAGACTTTCATGACTTTTTGGTTTATATTTCTTCCTCCTAACTAGGTTTTACCTCTTGTATACCCCTTGTGTACTTTGGCTATGCCTATTCTCATTAATATAATCGTTTACTTATACAAAAAAAACTTGTCTGAAGATTCTGAAGCGGAATGTTATATGGTCGAGGTGTTAGAAAGCTATATTATCCAGGGGTTGTGAGGTTGACTGTTATACGTATTGAGGTACAATTTTTCTTTTTTCTTTGGGGCTCACCCTGTTAAATTATTTAATTTTTTCATGTAGGTTTTTCCAGAAGGCCTTCTTGTTCAACTGTTGAAGGTGATGCTACACCCAGACATAGAGGCACGAGTTGGAGCGCACCAGATATTTTCTGCTCTTTTAATTCCAATCTCTAACCATCAACGACATGAAGTTGCTTCTCTTACAAGTGGTTTTCTACACCAACCGAGGAGATGGCACTCAAATCCTGCATCTGCATCGATTAAAGCTTTACTTGAAAAGCTACGGAGAGAAAAAGATAGCATCAAAGTGGAAAAAATTGGAAGTAATTTTCATGATGATCTTAAAGAAAGGGACATTGTTGAAGATGACTGGAAACAGGGGCGCGTCCACAAGAATTCCCCCAATGTTTACAAAATTAGCTGTATTATTGACAGAACTGCTGGGTCAACCAGTTTGTCGGATGCTGTAAGCATAATTTTCACTTCCATAAATGGGTTGTTTTTGGGTGGCATTATAGATCTTTTCCATTTATACACGATTCTTAACAAATTTGGTCTATGATTGGCGCAGGAACCGCATATTATGAAGTTTAGTGAGGAGCAATTAGTGCAATTGCTGTCTGCCTTCTGGATGCAGGCCAGTCTTCCGGATAATTTACCTTCAAATATTGAAGCTATTGCTCATTCTTTTGTATTAACACTTATTTCATCAGGCTTAAAGGTGAAGTTCATACTTAAATACAGTACTTGCTTGGGTATTTTTTCATCAATTCTTTTCTCCTAACATATCTCTTGCTTCTTATTCTCCCATTCACTTCTGGCTTGTCAGAGAGACCATGCTAATTGTTAATTGAATGAGGGCATAGCCTGGATAATTTAGTTTAATGACTATATCTCAAATAAATGATGTGCAGAACTCAAATGACAACCTTGTGGTCCGATTCTTTCAGCTTCCTCTGTCTCTCAGGAATACATCCATGGATCCTAACAATGGTATGACAGTAGAGTTTCACGAGTAGACTTTTCATTTTGGTATGTTAAAATGATCTATTGATATATGTTTCTGTTTTGGTAGGTATGTTGTCTCCAGCATGCCAAAGATCTATCTTTGTATTATCGACAGGCATGTTGATGTTTGCAGCTAAAATATATCACATTCCTGATCTGAATGATTTCCTCAAGTCATCAGTTCCATATGATGTGAGTTATGTTTGTGGCATGCTTTCTGGGTGGGTGGTTGCGTTAGGGCTTGGGGTGGTCTCTGTGGTTAAAACTGCTGATATTGTTTGTTATCTAATAAAAAACTTGTCTTCGACAAGTTCAGGTTGATCCTTATCTGGGTATTAACGATGACCTGCAAGTATATGTAAAGCCTCAGGCAGATATCAGAGAGTATGGATCTGTTGCTGATAATCAACTTGCTGCATCATTGCTCTCTGAATTACGGAGCAAGGTATACAAATCTGACAATGTCATAATGGACATTTTAGTTCAGAGTCTGTCTAGCATTACTGAGGTATGACATTTTATCCAGAACCCCCTCCCCCTCCTCTCCCTCTCTCTCTCTCTCTGATCTGTTTTTTTCTGCTTGTAAAGCTGGAGGCAGATGCCCTGACTGAGCAACTGTCAGAATTATTCACACCTGATGATGCATTCATGTTTGGCCCACAATCAATACTTGAATTTGACCACAATCAAATGGTTCCCCATTCCAAGAAATCGTTGTCGTTTGATGGGGTAAGCTCTTTATGATCATTTTAATGCTATTTTGAGCAATGACCTTGCAAGGAGCTCATTGCTTTCTGACAACTCTCCTCAGCTTTAGTTGGAAAAAAAAAAGATTGATAGGTGAGGGTGTGTGGTATTGTTTAGATGCTATGTAAATATGTGGAAGTGATGAATTTATATTCAGAAATTAGCTCATCCTTGGAGAGAAGAGTAAACAAAGATGTTGCAGTACACCAACCCTACCATCCACTGCTCATCGCAGTCAAATGGTTTCCCATTCCAAGAAATCACTATAGTCACTATCTAGTCTTTGTTTGCTTATGGTGTAGGATTTTCCAACAAATTCATTAGTTGAGGATGATGCTAGAAGTGAAGCATCCGTTGCTGACCTATCTCGGTTCATACCCAAAATGCCATCTTCACCGTCTATGTCCCATATCATCAGCATTGGACAGCTTCTGGAATCGGTAACCTCCCCTTCTCTTTTTGTGTCTGTGAAAAGCGCATATGCAAGAAGATGCTAAAACAAGGTTGTATTAACTTCCTGAATTTCCATAATATTATTTATGGAAAGACTAGTCTGAAAAAGGATCTATCTAATAAAAAATATTGAAAATATCAAGACTGACTGCCCTATCTGTTAAAATACTATGTATTGCAAATTGTTCAATATGCTTTTGTTTATTAGGCAATTTGTGTGATGATTCCTATATGTCATCCTATGTGTAAGAGAGTTGAAGTAATTTTTTTTGTTGGTTAGAAATAGTGTATCTTCATTTTAGTAATCGATGTGCAAGATGCCTAGATCTGTCGATGAAAATTATTCGCCTACTAAATTATGGTGCTTTCAGGCACTTGAAGTGGCTGGGCAAGTGGCAGGAACATCTATGACTACATCGCCCCTCTCGTACAACACCATGGCTAGCCAGTGTGAAGCCCTTGGCACAGGCACAAGGAAGAAACTCTCCAATTGGTTGGCCCATGAAAATCACCAAAGTAGAGTGGTTGACAAATCGTTTCCTGCATTTCTTGCAGATGGACACTTGGCACTCAAAAAGGTTAGCCTTCGACACAACATGTTAACTCCCTTTGGACTTTCCACATAAATCCCAGAATTTATTATTATAAAGGGAAATTCATATAGAAACATCTTGTGTTTATCTTCAATTTGATATAAAGGCCCAAGTTTTCACTTGATGCTCTCCAGACTCAATTTATGATCAGATTTTTCTTAAACTTTTCTTTTGTTAATTTTCTTACATTTTTTTTTAATCTTTTGGTTTTACCAAATTTTACAGGTCCGTGGGTTCTTTTTTTTTTTTTTTTCCTTGTAACTTTGTTATTTTTTACAAGTTAGACTCGAAAAATACCTATTGGTTTACCCTTTTTATTTTATTTTTTTATATTTTGGTTTTACTACTTTCACACCTTAGTGGTTTCTTATATACTTCAAGTTCTACTCATTAATGCTTTCTTTCCTTACCCTTTCATTTTTTATTTTTAGTCGTCATAGTTGACGGAATGCTTGACGAAGACAAGGTTATGAGAATCTTGAATTTAGTAATTTGGAAGGTTAAATAGTAGCAAATAACTTGCTTGACACTTATTAAAAATTAGTTGCAAATAACTTGGTATTAATCATTTGAGCTTTGCGACAAGAGTTTCTATGTTTTATCAGTTATTTTCTGTTAATACCATTCTTAATCAATTCTATCATGTAGGTAACAAGTAGCGTTGGCCCCCCTGCTCAGGGAAATGTGTTGCCACAGGACCCATGGTTGGCAATGAGGCTGCCTCCTGCCAGCCCATTTGACAACTTCCTCAAGGCAGCTGGATCAGCTAGGTGTTAGAAGAGAAGCCACACATTCTTTCTGGTGATAGTTGTCTTGTAAAAGTCTTAGGCAGCAATTAGGATTAGTAGCTTAACCTTTGATTTAAACTCAGATCATTTGTGGGCTTCCATGTCAGTTCATTAATTCTTGTATGCACAATGTACTCTTTGTTCTTAAAATGTGTTGGTGCAGCATAGCTTGTGAGCTTCCATGTCAGTTTATTAATCCTTCTATCTGTCATTTCTCCTTGGACTTGCTTTGTTTCTTATTGGATTGAGATTTCCTACAATTTTTTTGATCCAATCACTTTAAAAACTTGGAGAGAGAGAGACATAGCAAGTGGACTACTGTATTAAACGTCAGCAATGTGGACTCCAACATGAATAATGTTATTATGTCGACTCATTGTCTTCTTTTCATTTTGACCGTTTATATATTGAATTCTTTTTAGTTACTGATTAAGGAAGTGACTATTAGTTTATTGATATATATTTTTTATTTTTTTTAAATATTTAAATATATTAAAAAATGTAAAGAAAAAAAGAAAAAAATACGAAGATAAATTTGTACTAGTGGGCACGCCCAATAGTCAAAGCTGGGCGATAAATTTGTACTAGTTTACATATTGTTTATTTCTGCGAATTGTAGAAAGTATTTATGTTAAAATTATAGGAGATCTCGAGGCATCTCTTTTCCTAATTGTACGTCATTTCATGTGTGACGTGTGGTGTAAGAATAGGAATGAGAGGTAGAATTTTTCTATACTAAATTACTAATACCAACATCTTGGTGGGCCGGGGCAAGCAGCAATTGATAGCCTTAGGCATTTTTACTCGACTTTGCATACATCGGGTGATACAACTGGAGAACCATATAATATAGGGCTATATTTTAAGCCCAAATTATGATAGCGGTGGAGGCAATGGTAACGGTCATATTTGAAATCCAAATAAATGCAAATTTTGTTTGAGCAACACTTGGAACGATTGGTCCCTTTTCAAGTAGCACTGTTCACCCGGCCCAAATTCAAGCCTTCTGACCCGGCCCTAAACTGTCGGATTTCCGACCCGATTTATTCAAGAGTGCAATTCTATTTCAAAGGTTTTTTTTTTTTTTTTGTTGGGTGAAGATGAAGATTAAAGGAAATCTTTATGGCCAATTTTCAGCAGATATAGATTGCAGACCGTTTCTTATTGAACCGATTTGAGTAGAAGAGTTAAAAGTCAAAATAAGTAGCGTGCAAGGGCGGCACTCCTAAATATTGCCAATTTTGTTGTCAAGCCTCTGTGAATCTGTTCAAAGCTTTCACAGAAGCCTTTCCTTTAGGTCAAGGAACTATGAAAATGTAAAACTTAACTAAGCAAGAAGATAAAAGAATTTAAGAACCCTAGTTCTTGCAATAATATATATATATATGTGTATATATGTATGTATATGTATATATATTGCTAGCCTCCATGGCATGTGAACCTTTTCTAGTTAACTGGAGGAAAATTCAGAAACACATATGGAACTTATTTTTTCTTAATTTGAAGATGCAACAACACGAAATAAAAGCATGCTTCAAGAGGGTAAACTTGTTAGACATGCACGAAAACATGCGAGAAAAGCCATTACATGACTCAATAATCATGTATACAGACATCTTGGAGAAAGAAAGACAACTAGTCTAGGAAAGTTGCTCCTCAAGAGCTAGATCCTCAATCATGTTCCCATGGTTGAAAGGATCGAATGCTTGGATTTCAGAACACTTGCTAGGCAGTACTATGGGGCCAAGACCCTGCTGCTGCTCAAGTGAGTGTGTAGTAGTCATGGGATATTTACGTGCAATCACAACCGAATTAATAACCTCATCGGTTGGATGAAACACTGAAAGAACCTCGAATCCAACAAGATCGGACGAATCAACCACCGGATAGAGAAAAGCCCTAGCACCATGTGCACTCCTTAGCATCAAAAGAGCTCCTGGCGCCATGTACTTGGCGAAATGATCTATGACTCGGACCTTGTCCTCCTTGTCCATGCCCACTAGAGCTGCCAAGAAAACAACTTCAAAATCTTTTAAAGCAGTTGTTACATTCATTATATCAGTGGTATGGAAGAACATTCTTTTTGACAAGTCAGGATCAGATGAAACTAAACTAACGGCCTTTGAATTGGCTAAGGGGTCAATATCATAATTGTGAAAGGTGGAGGAGGTGAGGTGATTAGATGCCAAGACAATAGATGTAAGGGGAAGGGGACCAGAGCCCACAAAGGCAATTTTGTTAGGGACATTTTTGGTGCAGTGTTGGGAAAGGATGTTGAACTCAAGGAGGCTAAGCTTGAGGTAATTAGAATGGTAAGGAAAGATATCAAGATGGTCAAGTGGTTTCTGATATGAGCCCAAAATGGTAGAGTAATGGATCTCCAATAGTCCCTCAGCCTCCCCACAAAGCCTAATCAGCTTTGACCTGATTTCTTGCACCCTTTTGCACAGCTTGGTTACATCAATTGGAGTTGGTGGCATGCATGTGAACACAAGTTGGGTGAAGAGCATGTTGACATCTTTGGAGGGTTTGAGACTCTCGAGGTTTGAGATTTGCTCAAACAAATTGCAGACTTGTTGAACCAAAGGCTCTTCCTGGCAACCCATGTCGACACTATGAGGTAATAGGAGAGGCTCCAAGGAAAAGGATAATCGAGTTATGATAAAAACTTGAGAGCAAGTTACAACGTCCTGTCCTCTGATGGAGTCATTATTTATGGGCGGTGGTTGGGCCCACATGGCACAGAGGGTTGGCTTTGTTATTATGTTTCGAGAACCGCTACAGACATAAAGAAATTATATAAACTAAACCTACAAATTGACGTAACTTTATAGAATCTGTGATATCTATTTTATAATAAAAATAATTTTACAATCTGACATACCACATCAAATAATATCAATTTGTGAATTTACTTTTGTGTAATACCTTTATAACTAAAATATTTTCTTTACATTTCTAATGCGATAACGTCACTACAAGGGAAAACACTTTTCCCAGCGATTCATTATCCCTGGGACTACTCACAAAATCGCTGGCAAATACCTCACCCAGTGATTTAAAAATCGCTGCAAGTTTGTCGGTATTAAAGTCCCACTTTAGATCTACTCCAACGGAACCCAAAACTCGCCGCTACATATTTTTATTCCCAGCAAATAATATTTGCCGCCCATATTGCATTTAATCGCTGCAAAGTCAAGATACGATTCAATTCTTAAAAGTTGGAAAAGATTAATTCCAACGATTAATTTCTGTCGCTAAAAGAGAGAAAATCGCTGACAATTATATTTCCCAGCGACGTTTTCAAATCACTGTAATATAAACGCATTTACTATAATTATGTTAGATACTACATTCTCATTTTGCTCTTACCTCATTGAGTTGATGTATTCTTCATCAACTACTAAAGAAACTAGTATCAATTAAAAAAACAAATTCAAGTGTTAATATATAATGTCACGTCAACACAATAAGATAAGAAAAAAACCAACGCGTCGTATATAACATTTTCCTATTTGAAATATTAATAATAGGGATACAACTTCAACCCTTCTAAGCAACATTTCTTCTTCTCCATCCTTCATTACAATGTCCCATCTTCAAGCTCTTCGATTACGACTACATAGGCAATTGTTTCCTGTCTTTTCCCTTCACATCTCACGCATGCTTTTACTTTAGTTATAATTTTTAGAACATGTTTGGTTTAAGCTCACAAAAATAAGAAACAAGATGAAAATACTCTTGTTCAATATACTTTTTGTTAATGTTATTAAAAAATTTCATAGGGTAACAATAAATATTGTAAGACCAACTTTGTGTCTATATTTTTTTTTAAAAAATTCTTCTCATCAACTAATATTCACTACCGCACATTCCACATCATACGGAAAAAATAGCTATAACCTATAGATAGGTGTAGGCTGTGGGAGTGAATAGTGACTAATGTATAATATTTCTTTTTTTTAAAAAAAAAACTCTATTCTCAAACGATGTAAGAACACATCTACGAAAGTGATTACATGACATAACTTGATTTGTAAGATAAATTTTAAAATTTAAATCTTACAAATTAAATCTTATCATTTAAATGATCTGAACGATATACTCTACACATCAATTTAAAAATAAAATAACTCATATTTTTTTCACTTGAGATCCTTAATTTTAAATAAAAATTTGAAAGAATATGATCGTTCATAATTATCAGCATCACTCCGTTCACACTAGCTGGCCAATAGCCAATTTAATTAATACCAAGAGTACCCCCACGTACGTCCATCTAATTTAGCCAATGATCGTCATGAAAACTTGTTCAAACTTAATAAATAAATTGATGCAGTTTACGTACACTCTATTTGCACTTCATTGGCTCACAAGTCACATGTCTCGATTCCTTTCATATTATCCTTTCACTTTGTTTATTATATATACATGATGCTAATTTTAGTGTTTAGAGCATGGCAATGGCCATTGTCAATTTCATGAAATTTTGGCTAAATTTTTGAGAATTTACATTGGACTAATCATTTTAAAGTCAAAATAATAATATAATATTATATATTTTAATAATTTTTTTTATTTATATTTTATAAATACACTTCATATATTAATTAATAATTTAATTTTTATTATCAAAACAAATTATTTAACATGAAGAAAAAAGGAAAATAAAAAGAAGAGAAAGGAAAGGACGGGAGAGAAGAGATGTGAGAGTGAGTGAGAAAATTGAAAATACTTTTTAATAAAATATTCTTTTAGTAGGTGAACAGTAACTCACCTAATATGACTTTAGTTTTTCATTTACTGAAACTCATAATTTGATTTGAAGTGATTAAGTTAGTCTAATGCAACTGATTTTGAAAAATTTTAGTCAAAATTTGAACTTGACTGGCTATGGCAGTGCTCTTAGAGCAACTAAATTCTCAACACCTACATTAAAAAATAAGAATGGAGGTGTTGAGAGTTTTCTACCCAAAACACGTAAAATTAATCTTACAACATTTAATATTATGATTCGTAAAATCCACGTAAATAACAATAAATATTAATTATATGATAAATTTCATGCATGTATCCATTTTTCTCATAATTGAGTAAAACTTAGGACAAAAACTTCAAGAGATCCTAATCTATATCTAAATAAAAACCCTAAACAAGTGTGGCGTGATAGAATGCAAACATTACATGTATACCATCTTTTATTTTAACACTTTTATTTTATTATTTTATTTTTTATTTTTTAGGGCATCTTTGAATCATAAAGGGAGGACACTTTTCAAAAGCTAAAAGGTCGATGGCCTCCATAATGTTGACACTTGCACGTCTTGAAACTTTTTATTTTCATTCTTCTGAACTCAAGATAAGTGATCTGGATGGTATACCCTTTAAATTTGATAGTGCAATTATGGTTTTATTTCTTTTTATTTATTTTTTTGAGACTTTTCCCTCAACTTCAACAGTTTAACCGAAGAAAAAATCTATTCATCATCTCAACTCTCATCATCCTCCCATCATCTCATGAAGTGACATTAAATGATAGGTTTATAAATAAAATATAATAAATAATTTCCAATCACCTAATGTCACATTATAGGATGATGGAAGGATGATGAAAATTAAAATGTTAAGTAGCATTACTCATTCAGATGATTTATAAATAATAATAATAAAATAATAAATAATTTGTAAATAATAATAAACTGTTTATAAATAATAATAAATAATAATAAAACAGTCTATACTATCTTCGAAGATTTTTGCTCTGTATCAAAAGTTCCTGCATGCAAGTTTTAGAGAGAACTATTGATTTGGGAATTGAGGGGGTAGACTATAGGGTTCAAAATGTTCTATTTTCTTTTCAAGAGCTAGGACTCCAAAATGCTATATCTATTAATATTATATCATATGATTTCAAAACTATTTTTTATTTTTCATTTTAAAACTCTGTCATTTCATTTATCTTTTGATCATTTAACACCATATTATCTTTAAACTAATGATTAAAATGACGATCAATAACATTTTTTAAATGTCAAATACAAGTTATATTAGATATATTGATGCTTTTCCAAGATTCCATGATAGCATATGTATATTGTTTTTTTAAAGAGAAAATCTATGCATCAGTCACTATTTACTCTCACACTCTACACTATAAAAATAAAAATAAAAAAAAATAAAAAACTGTCAAGTGTGGGACGTAACGTGTAGAAGTGAATAGTGACTGATGCATAAATTTTCTCTTTCCCAAATAGCACCCACTGAGGGATATAAACAGGATAGATGTTGACATTAGTCAGATTACAATACATTTGGCCAACTCCCACTGCCAACAAGAGGACTAACGCGACAACTCGACATTGAAGTTGGGTTATCTTCGATCCATGCATTGTCAAGATTCAAGAGGTGGGGCTAGATATAAAGGATAATGACATGATGTGAAATGGCGGAGCAAAATGAATCATTTTGGTTCACACGATTTCAAAGTGAGTTTATATAAGTATTTTATGTGCATAGCAAAAAATTTATTTGGGCATTGTCATTTGGAAGGCAGCCCTTGATTCATTTCTTGTCGAAATGATCTATTTAGGAAGAAAAATAACAATTATAAGCTCGTTTTAATCATTTTTTTTTGATTTTTTTTTTATATCAAATCAAAAGAATAATAAATAAACAAAACATAACAAATAGTTTTGTTATCATTTCATTACATATTTTATATTAGTTGATGTTGAAGATTTCCATATGAAGTACCTATCTCAATATGAAGTTTATTAAAAGGGTAATGCTAGATACACTTTTGGAATATGCAATTTCTGCGTATTCTTTTTAAAAAAAGTGGATTTCATAATTAAAAAAATGATTTTTTTTATATGATTCACAAATTTATCTATTTTTTTTAAAGAAAATGTGTGGGACTTGTGCACTTTTAGACTCCAAATATCATTTCTTCTATTAAAAAAAAGTAATGTTTGATATAAGATTAGCACATACAAGTCCCTATCTTAAAAAATATATATAATGCCAACAATAAAGAATGGTTCATTTTTCTTTTTTCAATTGACCAATTCTCTTTCATGTTCAACATGAATGGCACCAATGATGGTATTAAAAGAAGAGAAGCGCTATATATATAAAGAGAGTATACATAAATAAATTTATAAATTAATGTGATTTTATATGATCCGTTAAATCTATTTTATAATAAAAATAATTTTACAATTTAATATACTGTATCAAATCATATCAATTTATAAATGTATTTTTATATAATTTCTTTATAGTTAAAATATTTCTCCTATAAATAATGAAAGGCTCTATTGTTTTGTTTTTGTTTTTTTTTTTTTTCAATCTTTGTGTAGTTCTAAATTTCTCTAATTGAAAAAAAAAAAAAAAGAAAAGGAGAAAAAGACAGGTGGTTTGTACTTAGTAGCTAGGGGCATCCTAATAAAACCTGGTGGTGGGACCATAGAAGTATGGCACATTTGTTGGCTATGGATAAAGTCAAATTAACAGTAGCCATTTTGACAATGGGGAGTGTGGCAACCACACGACACCATGTGCCTCACACCTGCCACTGAAAGTGATGGGGCCATCTTTTGCTGTACACTAGTCTACCACACCACCATTCATCTTCTACCTTGGGGCCCGAATCTTCCCTTTTTATCTTCTCTTTTTGTGGGATAAGGACCTTACTATTATTTTCTCTTTCCTAAAGTTTTTTAATCTCAAGAGAAATCACATACACAATGTGAACGTTTAAGATTCTTTTGCGTTTTTGTATAAATTTAGAATTTGAAATAAAAAGAGATAGATAGATCATAGATGATGTAACTTAATATACAAGGATAATAATTCACTTGATGTCTATCTTTCATACTTTGGAAGATCTTTTCCCTAATGAAAATCTTAGTTCGTTTGAATAGTGAAATGAGATGAATTGAATAAAATATTATTAGAATATTATTTTTTAATATTCTTATTATTTTAAGATTTGAAAAAAGTTGAATTGTTTATTATATTTTGTATGAAAATTTGAGAAAGTTGTAATGATGAGATGAATTGAGAGTATTTCTGTATTCAAACAAAACCTAAATAGAGGAGGAGAAGGTGATTACGCACACTTTAACACAACCATTCAACCTAACGAGTGGTACTATTTAATGACTTTTACAGCACACACTATTGCATAATTTGATTTGTAAATTTAAATTTTAAATTTTATCTTTTAAATTAAATTATATATCGTAGATGATGTATGATTTAACATCTTTTAAATAGAATTATTCCACCCTATAACTCAAGAAATTGGACTTCTATGCCCGGTTGTTAAAACAACTAGGCCCAGTGTCATGGGTCCTTGTTATGCCGCCTTGATCAAAACTCATTGGGTCTGCGTGAGTTACTGGAACATCATAAAACTGAACCATTGGCTACCCAAAAGTGAGTGGATTCGGCATACATCTGACTAGTTTGATCCAAGATGATCCTCCTCCTATCTGTTCTAACCAACAAAAATAATGTAGAATGGCCTAAAATTGGGTAATCACTGCTCAAAGTTTCAAATCATGCCCCGATTCTTGGCTGTGAAGCTTCACTCATCACCTACATTCTGCACTCTCTCCTGCACCATCAATCCATGTAACTAAGGCCGTTTAGATAATGAGATAAGATGATTTTATATAGAAGTTAAAATTTAAATAAAATATTATTTTTTAATATTATTATTTTCTTAAAATTTAAAAAAATTAAATTATTTATTATATTTTGTATAAAAATTTAAAAAGATTATAATAATGAGATGAGACAAGACGAAACTATTTCTATATTCAAACGGAGCCTAAATGAATGTTACTTTTCCCCTTCCTTCAATTCGACCCAAAAAATAGGGGAGAGATATGGGAGGGAAGACACCCTTCCTAAAACCAGCACAACATCATAAAGGATCAATGAATCCGCATTTCACTATATAAAAAGTGACTATATACCAAAGCTCCATCATTTTTCAAGAGGCTTATTGCATAAACAAACATCTTTTAGACAGACAACTCCCAAGTGTTAATTACAAGATGCAAACTAAGCATGTTCAAAAAAATGACTTCCCGTAGAATTACAAGACAGTTGTAGGGCAAGACTACACATCGGGTTTATGCACAGATTTTAAACAAGTCACAAAAAGTACAGATTATAATGAAACTATAGGCAATAGACTTTGAAGAAAATAATGGTAAATGATCCTACAGTTCCGAATCTTCATATGCTTCAGAGCTCTCATAAGCAGGAGTTTCATAAGCATTGGAATTTTCAGACTCTTCAGTACTCATGTACGATGGAGCCTCATAAGCAGGAGTTTCAATAGCTTCAGAATTTTCGTAAGCTGGCATTTCACGAACTACATTTTCTTCAGTTTGAACAAATTGAAGTAAGTAATGCACTCCATTAACCACATCATAAACCATAATTCCTATCCTACCTCCAACCCAACTGCCCAATTCACTTCCCACAAGATAGCCAACCTTCCCTAGTCTTTGCTCTCCTAGGAAACCACCGGCATAGGTGCCAAACAATGTTCCAGTGCCTCTGAGGAACCCTTCTGTCAAGGTACCACCATAATATATTGCCTCAAAAAAGTCCCATCCAGAAGAGATAATGGGGCCTATTATGCGTTTGGATTGCCGGGTCACCAACTTTGCCGCCTTTGCACCTTCTTTCTGTGCTTGTTTGGCAGCATCTTTAGCAGACATTCCCTGTGACAATGCATCAACTAAAGCAGCCTCAATTGCAGAATGCCTCGCCTTTTCAACATGAGCAGCTCTGATGTTGTAGAAGTACAGCTTCACACCCTCCTTCACAGCACAAGCAGCAGATCCAGAGCCCATGTCAAAACAGTTCAAGAATGTAAACTTTCCACTCTGAGATGACGCTTCTTCCCCAACCAGCTGCCGACATTTTTCAGCTATAAAAAGTAAAAGCCAGGTAAGCTTTCTATACCTCTATTGAAACAAGATGCATAAGACAGGACAACTAAGTGAAGATATGTAAACATACACAATTAAAAATTAAAATCAAACACCATTTCTATATATATATATTTTTTGATAAGTAAGAAAAGTTTATTGATCCTCATAATTAGGCAAGATCCAAGTACATAGGTAGTGTACAAGAGAGATATAACAAATTACAGCCTACTAGGAAAGAAGGAAGCATACATTTCTATATTTGGGTATTTGTAAATATTGTTTAAACACCCTAGGGTTGAAAGCTCAGCTCTCTTTTCAAAGAAAAAAAAAATATAGGGAAAATAAAAAACTTCAAATCTTTCTCAAAAGTGTCACCAAAAACAAAATGTAAGATATTATTTTAAAATTTAATCCCTCCCTGTCTCTCTGTCTAGAAACTAAACATTATTATCACTAATTCTTTCTAATGGGTTGACGGTGTGAGCAGAATAAATAAAATGTATCTGATTTTGGCAAGAACTGTGCTACTTAATTCAGAAACAAATGCAAACCGAAACTAATCAGACCCAAAAGTTGATAAATTGAAATAGCTAATCAAAATTCAAGTTCAGAAAAGTTATAGTAGGAAGGAAGATGAGAAGGTATGGAATAGAAGCAACAAAGTAGATGATCACGAATCACATGTCTCTACAATCACAATAAAATTGTCTAGGACAATCAATATAACTACACACCAGATCGTTCCACCAAATAAAGCATAAAAACATATATTAGTTTAATGTCTAGTGCCACAACATATCCATTTTATGCAGAAAAGTTGGGAAAGCACCAGAAGAGTGATGAAATGAGAAAATCTAGTGTGCAGTTATGAGGATGAATGATTGATAAAATGCTGCAGAAGACAACAGATACAGGTAACGTTTAAGACCTTATGGGCAAATTGTAATTCCCGTCTCAAAAACTTAGCTCCCTACAACTGTTCCATATTCATGAACATAAAACCATTCCAAGCATATCCAGTCAATGCACAGCAATAGAGGCCAGAACCAAACTAACATAAAAAATAAAGATACAAACCTTTTTTAACTTCCTTTCACGTATCTTCATTGACTTATATGGCCGTATGTCACCTCTCCCATACTTACCAACAGAAAAAAATATTACTTTACAATTTTGATTAGGTCATAATCATTGAGCAAAGCTTGAATTATCAGCATACTCTCTTTTGTTGTCAAAAAGAGAGAGTTTTGACAACGTTCAGGAGTACGTTCTTTTTTCTCTCCGTACAGTTTCAGTTTTTGTTGTGGTTTTTTCCTTTTTGTTGGTAGTGATTCATTAATGGCTTTTCCTCCCTGAGGGGATTAGTGTATCACTGAATCACTAGGGTTGTCTTGTTTGTGGGCTGGTTTAGATGGGGTTGTGTAAGGAGGTATTCATTGATCAGAAGATTTTTGAGTTCAGAAAGGAGAATGCTAGGTGGTAGAGGATTATAGAAAGTAGTCGTCGTGGAGTGAAATATATTTCAGTGGATTGGGAAACTCTGGGTTGGCTAGGTTCTATGGTGAAGGAATGTGCAGTAACACTGGGTCCTCAGGAGTTTCTGCGAACTCGTAGAAAAGGAGACACTGTGTTAATAGTGAGGAAGGGACGTAATCTTAATGGTAGTTTTATCTCCATATCAGAATTTGGTCGTGATAAGAGGAGAGGATTGCTTGTGATTCCGGAAGGAAGGAAGGGGGAGGGGTGGAAGAACCTTGGAGATATTTTAATGGAGATTTCTCCACCCTCTGTTTCAAACATTCATCAGATAGCTGCTGCAAAGAAGAGCAGAGGTGAGGGAGGTGCTTCATTATCGTGGGCAGGAGGAGCAAGGACGTACAGTGAGGTGTTGAAGAAGGTACCGTATCGCGCTGCATTAGACGTGGTGTCAGACGTAACCAATTCTGAAGACGTGCAGTGGTATGGTGGAGAAGAAAGCAGAATGCTGGGATTAAATGAGGAAAGTGTTTTGAGGATGTTAGTTGGCTTGGAGGAGAAGGTTGGCAGCGTGTTAGATGAAATTAGCTACCTAAAACGCTGCGTTAAGGGTAAGGTTGAGCTGAAGGAGGTGGTGGGCCGTAAGGGTGGGCCTGGAATGGGTCACGGCAGTGTGTTGGGCCTTGGCAAGGTTTAGGCCGCAGGCCCTGTGAACGGCAGTGTGTTGGGCCTTGGCAAGGTTCAGGCCGCAGGCCCTGTGAAGGCCTGGAGGGTAGTGGCTCCAGCTGGGTCGGGGAAATCTTTCGGACCCGAGATATCGGATCAGGGACAGAAGTTGCCGATAAGCCCATTACCGGCAACCCTGCAGGCACAGAAGTGGCCGACGACCTCGGTCGACCACTCTGGTGAGATGGTAACGGAGCTCCGACGGGAAGATTTAGAGGAGGCGGAGTTGTTGGTGGAGGCGATAGCATTAGAGAATCTGAGAAATACCTCTGAGTCCTCGTCTCCAGGGATCTTGGCGGAGAATGGGCCTTCGGAGCTAAGTATGGAGGACGAAGGTCCTATAGCTGTGCACGAGCAGCCTGGTTCATGGGAAAGTGAGAAGTCTTTACGCGGTGAGGAGGTTACGCGGGAAAGAGAGAAGTCATTTTCTGATGAGGTTCCGTGTGTTTCTCCACTTTTGGTGATGAGTAATCCTGATGAGATATTTTCTGGGGATGATATTCCTTTTAATAATATGGTTTTAAGTGGTGAAACAAATAAGTTGGGTGTTTCAGAATTGATTTTGGTCCCTAATAACAGTGTGGGGGAGGAGGGGGCTCTTACTCCTCAATGTACACTCCCTCCCAATGATTATGGGAGTTGTTCGACGAATTGGATTTTTAAAAAGGTAGAGGAGTTATAGAAAATTTTTGGGGTCTCTTTTGGAGGTTATGAGGAACAATTTATGACCCTTCTTGTGGCTATTGAAGCTAGTCGTTCGAAATCAGCTACAAAACAAGATAGGGAACTTAAACGCTTAACATGCTCCATCAATTATGATGTTAAGGATGGAAGTAATGGAAGGGTTAGATCAAAAGGGAGGGGAAAGTTAAGTTTTAATGAAGCCTAAGATTGTTTCTTGGAATGTAAGGGGTCTCAATGATAGGGACAAACGTCTTCGTATCAAAGCTTTATTGAGATTGTGGAAGGGTGATGTGATATTTGCAAGAAACAAAGTTGGGTTTTATTGATAGAAGATTTGTGTGTAGTATTTGGGGATGTTCTTACATGGGTTGGTCCTATTTGGCTTCTCAGGGAGCATCAGGTGGTGTGTTATTAATGTGGGATAAAAGAGTGGTTGAGGCGATTGAGGAATGTGTTGGAGAGTTCTCAGTTTCGGTGTTATTTAAAAATGTGAGCGACGGGTGGATTTGGGCTTTTGCAGGGTCTTATGGTCCCAACATAGATAGAGATAGACGACGGTTGTGGGAGGAGTTGGTGGGAATACACTCTTTATGGGATGTGCCGTGGTGTATGGGGGGTGATTTTAACATTACTCGATTTCCTAGTGAATGATCGGGGCATCATCGACACACTCAGGCCATGGTAGAATTCTCTGAGTTCATCTTTGATATGGATCTTATGGACCTCCCTTTGGTGGGGGGGTGAGTACACTTAGGGTACGTTTGGAATTAAAACTCCTCTCAACTCATCTCAACTCATCATTACAACTTTTTCAAATCCCAACACAAAATATAATAAATAATTCAACTTTTTCAAATTCCAAAATAATAATAATAATAATAATAATAAATAATATTCTAACAATATTTTATTATCTCAATTCAACTCAACTTAACTCATTTTAACATCCAAACGCAACCTTAGTCTAACGGCCGTGCTTGGTCGAAGTTGGATAGATTCCTTGTCTCGCCGTTATGGGAAGCCCACTATCCAGAAGTAAGTCAGAAAAGGTTAGCTAGAGTCAGTTCAGACCATTTTTCCATTCTTTTAGATTGTGGGGGCATTCACGGGGGTCGCCGGTATTTCAAGTTTGAGAATATGTGGCTTAAGGTGAACGGGTTTGTAGAGATGGTGAAAACTTGGTGGACTTCGTACCAAGTTAGTGGCACTCTGAGTTTTATTCTTGCAGGAAAGCTGGAGGCTCTAGAGCAAAACCTGAAGAAATGGAACTTGGAAGTTTTTGGTCACACTGACAATCAAAAGTCTATTTTGTTGGAGGAGTTGCAGGAGTTGGAAGGTAAGGAGTTATTGGGAAGGGCCTCTGAGGAGGAGTTATTGAGGAAAGTAACGGTTGTGGCAGAGTTGGAAAGGATTTTATTGTTAGAAGAGACTTCATGGCAACAAAAATCCAGAGCCCTTTAGTTGAAAGAGGGTGATAGGTGTACGAAGTTTTTTCACAAAATGACTAATTCTCATCGACGTAATAATGCGATTGAGCTGTTACATTCAGGTACTCAGGTGCTATCTTCTTCCGATGATCTAGAAAATCATATTGCACATTATTATGAGACTCTTCTTACCGAATCAGCAACTTGGAGACCGAAGCTTGATGACTTACCGTTTGAGGCAATTGATCCGCAGCTTGTGAGTGTCTTGGAGAGACCCTTTGAGGAAGATGAGATTTTCAAGGTCATATCTGGTATGGCTAAGGACAAAGCGCCGGGTCCGGATGGTTTCTCAATGGGTTTCTTCCAAACTTGTTGGGGTGTGGTGAAAGGTGATGTCTTGCGGGTGTCAGTGAATTTCATGCTTATCAAAAGTTTGAAAAATCACTTAATGCGACTTTTATTGCACTCATTCCTAAGAAATATGGGGCGTCGAATATTAAGGATTTTCGCCCAATAAGTTTGGTTAGCAGTGTCTATAAGATTATTTCTAAGGTCCTTGCTAATCGGCTTAGTCCAGTGCTGGAAAATATTATCTCCAAGCCCCAGAATGCTTTTATTCGTGGGAGATATATACTTGATTCGGTGCTCATTGCAAATGAGTGTTTGGATGCTAGATTGAGGGAGGGAAGTCCAGGTATTCTTTGCAAGCTAGACATGGAGAAGACTTATGATCATGTGAACTGGGATTTCCTTTTGTATTTGTTGAAGAGGTGTGGTTTTGGAGATAGGTGGATTTCTTGGATGCGTTATTGTATTTCAACGGCCCGGTTTTCAGTACTAGTTAATGGCACTTCTGCTGGCTTTTTTTATAGCTCGAGGGGATTGCGACAGGGTGATCCGTTATCTCCCTTTCTTTTTGTCATAGTTATGGAGGCATTGAGTAAGATGGTGCAAGCTACTGTTAGTGGGGGTTTTTTTTATCCGGTTTTCAGGTGGGAAATGGCTTTGGTAGCCCTTGTATCATTTCACATCTCCTTTTTGCAGACGACACTCTGTTGTTTTGTGAAGCGGATAGGAGTCAGGTCCAAACTTTGCATGCATTACTACTTTGTTTTGAAGCAATATCAGGGCTCAAGGTGAACCTTCACAAGTCTGAGTTAGTTCCGGTGGGTGTGGTCCCTAATATACGCAATCTAGCAAGTCTTCTGGATTGCAGGGTGTCCTCGTTCCCAATGAAATATCTGGGTCTTCCGTTAGGTGCTACTTTCAAGAGTAGAGCTATATGGGATGGGGTGGTAGAGAAGATAGAGAAAAGATTGGCTGGATGGAAAATGGTGTATCTATCGAAAGGGGGTCGTCTCACTCTTATCAAGAGTACCCTCACAAACCTTCCCACTTATTTTTTATCTCTTTTTCCTATGCTTGCAGGGGTCGTGAATAGAATTGAGAAACTCTTTAAGGCATTTCTATGGGGAGGCTTAGGGGAGGAGAAAAAAGTTCATTTGGTTAATTGGAAGACAATATGTTCTCCAGTTGAGTACAGGGGGTTGGGTGTGTGTAATTTGAGAACTTTTAATAAAGTGTTGTTGGGGAAATGACTTTAGAGATATCATTTGGAAGGGGGTTCTTTGTGGAGGGAAACTATAGATGCTAAATATGGTGTTGCTTGGGGTGGTTGGTGTTCTAAAGAAGTGAGAGGGGGGCATGGAGTGGGGCTATGGAAGTTTATAAGGAAGGGGTGGATTAGTTTTGTAAATCATATTTGTTTTTTCGCAGGTGAGGGTAACCGAATAAGTTTTTGGCGGGATGTGTGGTGCGGAGATCATGCATTGGAAATGGTGTTTCCAGCTTTATATCGTATTGCAGTTAATAAGGAGGTTTCTGTGGCGGATGTGCAATTATTTGCTCATGGTTCGCATCAATGGAATATTCTATTTAATAGAGATATTCATGATTGGGAATTATCTATGGTTTCAAACTTTTTCAGCTTGCTACATTCTATAGGGTCTAATATGGTGCAACATGATAGCTTGAAATGGAGGTTCCAGGATCACAAGAAATTCACAATAAATGCGTATTACAAAATTTTGATTTCACAGGACCATACCTCATTCCCTTGGAGGAACATCTGGAGGTCTCGAGTGCCCTCTAGAGTTGTTTTCTTTGTTTGGAATGCCGCCCTTGGGAAGATCTTGACCACGGACAATTTGAGGAAGAGATGATGTGTTGTGCTGGATTGGTGTTACATGTGTAGAAAGAATGGAGAATTGATAGATCATCTTTTACTGCATTGTGATGTAGCAAGAGGGTTGTGGGATGAGATTTTTCGACGGATCGATGTGGCTTGGGTAATGCCTAGGAGAGTGGTGGAGTTGATGGGTTGTTGGAGAAAATTGCAGGGCAGTCATCAAGTGGCAGCAGTTTGGAGAATGATTCCGTTGTGTATTTATTATATGGTGTATTTGGATGGAAAGGAATATGCGTTGCTTTGAAGACAAGGAACGAACAATGATGGAGCTGAAGAATTTTTTTCTGCATACTTTATTGCTTTGGTTTTCAGCTATTGTATTAATGGGATGATATTCATGAATTCTTATCTTTAGTTCATCGCTCATAGAATGTATTTAGGTGTTCAACTGTATACTTCCTGTGTACTAGGTACATGCCTATTTCATCCATATCAATAAAGTTTATCTCTTACTTATAAAAAAAAAAAAATTATCAGCATACTCTGTGATCAACCTTTGACCATTTCTTTCTGGTATTGTATATATACAAAACGGCCAACATTATTGAGCTTAACGTCCTTCACTCGAAACCAAACCTTTTACTCCATTTGCCACAACTTACGACAATGCATCACAAGCAACGTTAATAATTGAAGCTTTGGTGGGGAAAAAAGCTTCAGGAAAAAAAAAAAAAAAAACTATGAACGAAAACAACTTATAATTGTGAATCTTGGGAAAATTTTGAATTTATAACCCGGAATAGCTTATGATGTTGAATCTTAGAACTTAAATTAATTAATAATATTTGTGATCTCACAATTTTTGTAAAATATCTTTATAACACTAGATTCCAATTTCCTTGAAAATTCAATATGACAATTATTTTCTTTCATTTCCTGCATTTTTTCAGCAACCGAACAATGCATAAACTCGAGACTTCAATAAAACAAAGAAGCAAACACCATATGATCACACGACAGCCAGATATCATAAAATCAATTCGAATTCCACCATTATATTAAATTTGAGTACCTGCGATGCTGAGAGCGATGATACCGGCGATTAAGAGCAGAATCTGAATCCGCTTCTTCTGAAAATCCATGCACTCCAAAGAAAACCCTAACACGAATTCAAAATCTATTTTTCGCTACACATACATGAATAGTACAGACTACAGATACAGACATATATAAGCATTTTAATTTTTGAGATCTCAGAGAGATTGAGAGAGATCAGAGGTGTTAATCAGCTACTATTACCTTGACGAAGAGAATAATTTTCAAGCCGCGTGAAAAGAATGCTCGTGGCTTGCGGGACCACGTTCAACGCTGCGTATTGAGACTGGCCTTCATGAACATTGTCGTTTTGATACGTGAAGCTAAAAAAAAAGACAGAAAATTGTGCACTGATACCGTTGCTCAAATAAACTTTTTAATTTGTAATTTTTTAATTTGTAATTTTTTTTGGAACAATTCTCTTTATTAACTTAATATTTTTCTACGTCTCAAATAAATATATTAAGTCTAAAAATGAATAAAAATTACAAAACTCAATAAAAACTAAACGTGCAAAATTTTGTATTGTAAATAATTAAGTAAAGAACATGCATGATGTTACTATTTTTTAATAAATAATATGTTTGTAGAGAAATACTCTTATCACAAAAGTAATCTAACGAACTGATGTGATATGATGTGATTCGTTAAATTGTAAATTTATTTTTATTGTAAAGTAGATTTAATGAATTATATGAAGTCATGTCAGTTTGTGGGATTACTTTTATATAATCTGTTTGTGACTGTAGCAATAATCATGTTTGTAACGTTTGTTTTAATCAATGTTGTTGTTAAGTGTGGCTGCTTTCATTTCACAAGTCTAACTGGATCTCCCATGTTTAGTTTGTTGTAGTTCAAGACCAAGTACACATCATTCATGTTCCTTAAAAGGAAGGAATATATCTCCTCACTGTTAAAGGTATTCAGAGGTTGTCATCCCTTTCCAATTCACTTGCATTGTCGTTTTCGAATGCTTAGTGGATATGTCTGTGTAGTGTGGATGAACCAGAGAAAGATGTTCTTGCATGGTTTAAAGGGAAAAGAGTTGTTTGATCGTCTTAGTTGACCATCTTAAGGCAAGCAGTCCATGTCTTAGTTGTGTTATATGTTCAAACAAAATTACACTAGGAGAGGTTAATTGTACCATTTTTAGTTTGTGCTGTTATCATAGTTCCATAGAGTTGTGTGGAGCCTTTATATAAATGTTTTGAATATCATTTTGGTCGATACGACCAAAATTTGGACCGGTACAAAACGAAATATTTGTCCGGGTAGTCGGTACGGCATATTTCGGCCGTACCGGTACGAAATGATTTTCAAAACACTGCTTTATAGTAGCATTTTTACATTTACTAGGTTTACATCTTCTCATCTTTTCCATGCAAATGTTCCTATGTTCAGCGGTCATGGGTTTTATTAAAACGGTCAAAATCATCTCTTTTTGATAAATTAAATGTATGATTGCAAGTGTTTTTTTTTTCAATGCTGAAGCTATTTCAAAAGTTGCTATCTTATCATCTAGAGAATCTGCTTTTAAAGTTTTTCAACTGTCTTCTAACTTGTTCTGTTATGGATCATGCTCTCTCTCTCTCTCTCTCTCTCTCTCTCTCTCTCTCTCTCTCTCACACACATTAATCTTGAAAGGCACATAATTTTTCTACTTTGATTAGCCTGCATAAAGATTTTGCTGATAACACAAACCAAAGAAGGATGTCTCCATCATTAAAAAAGCCTGTTTATTCATTGTCAATCCAAAAAGTTACTGGTTTGAAACCAACTCTAATATGAATACATTACTGATTGCAGTTCTAGTTATCTTTGTTCATGTAATCACTTCCTTAAATTTCTCCTCTCATTAGTCGATGGCTGGTAACAATTGAGTTTTCTGAGATTTTTTGACTCGATCTTAATCCAAACATCTTTAATTGGTCCCACTACTTCTCACAAAACCCCATAACCATCTTTAAATGCTTTCTCATAGGAAATCTTACATTAGAATATCCCCTAAGACCTGCTAATTTAAGTTCTTACTTGGATCCCGATCTATAGTCTGACTTAACATGACAAATGCTTGGTCTAAATGTTTCTTTTCCTCCTTTGGTTAAGGATGTAAAAAGATTATTTGGGGCATATCACCTATCAAATTCATTTAAGAAGACTTTTGTGAGTAATAATTTACATATGTTGGTAATGGGAATAGTTTTCATAATCTGCTTGTATCTTTTTCTAGTTCTTAATTAATGCTAGATGTAATTCGTGTATACTTCCTGTGTACTTAGGTTATGTGTATCAATAAAACTTTATTCTTATAAAAAAAAGACAAAAAAAACCCACCCATGGGTAGCCCAAGTGGTAAGGGCGAACTTGTGTGCATGAGCCCCATATCACAGGTTCGATTCTCTCTGAGATCTAGGGGTGGGCAGCTGGGGCGGGCCCGCTTCTACCCCGCCCCAGTGTGGTGGGGCGAATTACCCCGTCCGCCAGATGTGGGGGGTAGGTGGCCCCGCTCGCATATGGCACCCAAGACGGGGGCAGGATATGGGTGACCCCCGCCCTGCCCCGCCCCGCGTAACTATTTGTAACAATCACAATGGTTGTTCACACCTCATAATATCATCAATATCAAAATTCATATGAGTGTGTGAGTGAGAATATTTATTTCAAGGAATCATCTATATATAGATATATATTTTCCATCTCCTTTTTTATTTATTTCTTTATTTCCATAGATATTCCCAAGAGATTGTCTCTCACCATAAAAGTCAAATTTTATGCTAGTGTGTAGATACTTGAAAGAGTATCTCCTCTTAACACAAATTTGCACAACCCTTTGATATGTCCACTTTTATTGCTCATCTTTTTCCACAATGATTAGATCAATGATTTTTTCTATAAGAACTTATGGGACAAATCCGTGTAGGGTGTTTGTCTTTTTTCATAATGATTAAACACTGACTTTTTCTATATGGATTGCCCATTTATGTTCGGCAAAGGGAGATCTCTTACTTTTAGTACTAGGTTCAACTAGTATTAGTCAATTTAAGGCATATATGGACTCCCTATATGATGAGCATCTTAATAATAAAAATAGAACATGATTATAATAAGTATAATTATAAGTTCCTCACAGTAACATGAACTTTGTCAAGATGACCCATATGATTAGTAAGCTTAAAGTTGACTGCACTAAATAGAGAGATGTATAAGTTCAAGAATTTACTATGTGAGAGCTCAAGTGCTCAAACCTTGACATACTAAGTATGTACTTTCCTTAAAAAAATAGACTCCAAAACAAACCAAAAAAAAAATAATGTATTTTAAACTGAGAAACAGAAACATAAAACAAAATAAAACAAAAATGCATGTTCTAGACTAATGCAATAATATAAAGTGCCTCTCACTTGATATCACAAATACCTATGGCTTTCTTTCTTGGCAAGGTCCACTCACTATCTTCTTTGACTACCCATTTTGTTTTAATTTTTGACTTATCCATATCACTTTGCACATTTTTTCCTTTGTTGAGAAGATAAAATTCTGCTAGTTCACCAAGTTTAAGGCTTATAGAGGTTATTTGACTACTTAACTCTTCAACCTTATTTTCTAAATTCTTTTCCTTCATTGTAATTTTTCTTTTTCCTTCTTTTTCTTGCACTTTTCTTAAATTAAAATAGTGTGGTCTTATATGACCAAACATATCACAAAAATGACAAGTAGGAGTAAACTTACCTTTGAACTTACTTTGGTTGGGCTTTTTTGTTATTGATCTATCGTGTGAGGTTTTTGGAATATGAGTTTTAGGCACAACCTACTTTGGAGCTCTTCATCTTGAATTCCTTGAACAAAGATAATACATTTTGATGAAGTGGCAGCGGATGATGAAGCTTGGAGTTCTTTGCTTTGGGAAGTCATGTACTCCAAACCCGTGCGATCAAAACTGGATTTTTGAGAGATTAACATCTCATCTAATTTCTGAGTTGCAGTTTTTTTCTTGTATTCTTGAACTTTTTCCAATTCCTTCTCAAGTACTCATTTTTGAGTGTTCAATCTTGATATTTCAACTTCAGAAATTTTTAATGCTTCGGATATATTATTTTTTTCATTCTCCACTGCTATGAGCTTGTTATACAACTTCTTGTTTAATTTTTTCAGATTCACCACCTCTTCACATAGATCATTGTAGGCTTCTTGTAAACTTAGTTCATGATCAGCCACAACTAAAGCAACCACTGAATCACTATCATCACTGTCACTTTCAGATTTGATTAGATCAACATCAAAAAATTCATTAACATCAGCATAGAAATCTATAAATGAAGTTTCATCCTTAGATGATGAACTGAAATTTTCAGAATCAAAACAATCACTAAGTATGACATTAAGAGCTTTTCTTTTGTTTCTTTTAAAGTTTGGACACTCTATTCTTATGTGCCAATAACCTGAGCATTCATAACACTTAACTTTATATTTTTGCTCAGATTTATTTTTGTTCCATTTTTCAGAATCACTCTTTTTAGCATGAAATTCCTTACCTCTTTTTTTCTTTTCATTTGTTCATGTGATATGTTAGATTTAGTTTATAATAAAAATAACTTTACAACTTGACATATCATACCAACTCACATCAGTTTATGAATTTATTTTTATAAATTTTTTTTATGACTAAAACATTTATTGTATCCAAAAGTATAAATTAATGGCGAAATTATTATATGCAAATTAGGCGTAAGACAGTGTACAAATCAACAATCACTTCCTTTATTTTGTTCCATAATACTATATTACGATGGTCAGATGGATGACCTGTGGCAGCCAACCTTTGAAGATACGTTGTTCTCAAAATATCCAAAATCAGATTCTTGGAGTTACTTGGGGTCTTGACCCTGGCTGCATCCAACATCATTTTCAATATTTGTCCATTCTTAGTACATCAATTAAGCACAAAGAGAGAGAAAAAAAAAACTGCAAATCTCATTAATTAATTGATTACACGGTCATGACATTTTGAAACCATCAATTTTATAGTTTGTCATGTCTTATGAAGAAAGTAGCATATAACACTCTCATTCAACTTTAGTATTAATGAAAAAATAAAGAGAAATGTTTTAGCTATAAGAGAAATTTACGAACTGACGTGACTTGATGTGATACGTTAGATTGTAAAGTTATTTTTATTATAAAGTAGATATAACGTATCATATGAAATCATGTCAGTTTAAAGATCAGTGGGTTATTTTTATGCAAAATGTGAAAAAAATAACTCATTTTTGGAGATTGCTATGCAAGTGAAAGCCCTCAATAAAACAGAGGCTTTGACTTGTTTTTTCTTAATAGCTTGGTGGCTATAGTATAGGAGGAACAAGAAGATGCATGAACAAGTGACACTTAAGCCGAGGCAGGTTGTGGAACATCCTCTTTCTCTTCACATGATGTACACAGATGCAATAAAGAAGTCTAATACAAAGATTAAGAAGTTATGTGGGTGGAAACCACCTCCTGCTAGTTTTTTGAAATTAAATGTGGATGAGACTATGTTTAGAGACCAACACAAAGCAGGGATTGGAGCTATACTTAGAGATGCTAATAGTAAAACTGTTATGGCTGCTTGCAAAGCTGAAGTTGAGGTTGTTGCTCCTGAGGATATAGAGTTGCTTGCTGTGTTTTGAGGCTTACAGTTATGTGAAAGATTGGTTAAAAAACATTATACTTTGCACTTTTTATACCATCATAATTTTATACTTTTAATTTCAACTATCAAGACAGATAAATAAAATAATAAATAATTTTGACAATCATATCTTAACGAAGAGTGCGGAATATTTTTTTAATAATTAAGTATAATTAGGCATATTAATATTATAAACTAAAAATAAAAATATAGAAATCTTAATTAATAGTTAAAGTTATAAGATGTATTCTCCATCTCTTTCCCTTTCTCTCTCTCCCTCCTTTTTAAGTGGAATCCATATCAGAACTGAAGTGAGATGTTATATCTGACCCATAAGCCTGCATGACGCTGTGGTGGCGCCTTAGGACACTTTAGTTGTTAGAAGTATGCTTCCAATTGGAGAGAGACACGAAGATTGTGAGTTTTGGAAACAGACTTTCTATGACTATCCAAAGGACATAAAAAGAAAATATTTTTATAAGCAAAAATATCACAAATAAAATTACCGTAAAAGACTTTTTAACTCCCACCCTCAATAATTTAACTCCCCCTCAACAACACACTCTCCCCCTTTTTGTCACAAATCTGTCAAGGCTAAAATCTCATCCTCATCAGAATCAAAAGAATACATATCACGCATATGGGTACCGAGATGAGAACACTAAGAGCAATCTTGATTTGACACTACTAAAACTCTCTCTAATCTTAACTCAACCATGCATTTTGATAAACCTAATGTATGAATGTGAATGCATGTCAAATAGTGAGCAAATAATGGAGGTAACCTGGTTGAGACATAAAACGAAACATTTGGTGGGCACTACTTGAAAGCTGAGATGAACAATGTTGTAACCCCCACAAAATCCTTCCTCAATACAAATAAAATACAATCCCAACTGAGATAAACCAGTGATTCATACCCCATTTTTTTAAAATCAATGTAAAAAACACCCAATAAACCAATTCACGAAGTACATTCTCAACCGGGAATCCCATGCCCTAAAACTAGAAAAACAGTGGAGAGTCGTATAGGACACATACCTTGAATAAGAGTAGTGTAGATTAAGAGTCCTCTTCAATTTTGTACTCACTCTGTGGATAATTGCACACTCAGAATGGGATATGGCACGAAAGAAACTGAAAAAGACGTGGAGAGTGGATATCGAGAATGAAGAAATTTGGGCTTATCCGCCTGGGTGGGTAACTTAAGTCACTTAAGACATGGAATGTGCTACTCACAAGACCCTCATTTTTAGAGCAAAGTCCCTATTGGGACTTTAAGCCATTCAAACAGATACCCACTCCCAAATGAACAACCATCAGTTCCAGACTTATCACAGACACTAAGCTACTCAAAACTAAGTAATACCAAAAAATAAAACCATAAAAAAACTATACAATATATTTTATATTTTCATTTTTTAAATAGGCAATGAACATACATAAATGCATATCAGTTCAAGCATAGTGCCATTCACACAGAAAAATAAAATATACCCTCATATTTGTAACAATCACAATGGTTGTTCACACCTCATAAGATCATCAATATCAAAGTTCATGCGAGTGTGAGTGAGAATACTTATTTTAATGAATCATCTATATATATATATATATATTTTTTCCATCTCTTTTTTTTTTTCTTTATTTCCATAGATATTCCCAAGAGATTGTCTCTCACCTTAAAAGTTAAATTTTATGCTAGTGCCTAGATACTTGAAAGAGTATCTCCTCTAAAAACAAATTTGCACAACCCTTGATATGTTCATTTTTATTACTCATCATTTTCCACAATGATTAGAGCAATGATTTCTTTTATAAGAACTTAAGGGATAGATATGTGTAGGGTGTTTATCTTTTTTCATAATGATTAAACACCGACTTTTTCTATATGGATTACCCACTTATGTTTGGTAAGGGGAGATCTATTGCTTTTAGTACTAGGTTCAACTAGTATTAGTCAATTTAAGGCATTGACTCATTCTATGATGAGTATCTCAATAATAAAAAGGGAACATGATTATAATAAGCATAATTATAAGTTCCTCACAATGCTTGAAAATGAACTTTATCAAGATGACCCATTGGGTTAGTAAGCTTAAAGTTGACTAAACAAAATAGAGAGATGCATAAGTTCAAGATTTTACTATGTGAGAGCTCAAATGCTCAAACGTTGACATACTAAGTATGTACTTTCTTTCAAAAAATAGACTATAAAAAACAAACCAGAAAAAAATAATGTATTTTAAACTGAGAAACAGAAACATAAAACAAAATAAAACAAAAATACATGTCTTAGACTAATGCAATAATATAAAGTGCCTCTCACTTGATATCACACACACCTATGACTTTCTTTCTTGGCATGGTCTACTCACTATCTTCTTTGACTACCCATTTTGTTTTAATTTTTGACTTATCCATATCACTTTGCACATTTTTTCCTTTGTTGAGAAGATAAAATTCTGCTAGTTCACCAAGCTTAAGGCTTATAGAGGTTATTTGACTACTTAACTCTTCAACCTTATTTTCTAAATTCTTTTCCTTCCTTGTAATTTTTCTTTTTCTTTCTTTTTCTTGAACTTTTCTTAAATTAAAATAGTGTGGTCTTATATGACCAAGCATACCACAAAAATGGCAAGTAGGAGTAAACTTATCTTTGGACTTACCTTGGTTGGGCTTCTTTGTCATTGATCTATCGTGTGAGGCTCTTGGAATATGAGTTTTAGTCACGACCTGCTTTGGAGCTTCTTCATCTTGACTTCCTTGAACAAAGATAATACATTTTGATGAAGTGGCAGTGGATGATGAGGCTTGGAGTTCTTTGCTTTGGAAAGTCATGTACCCCAAACCCGTGTGATTACAACTGAATTTTTGAGAGCTAAACATCTCATCTAATTTATGAGTTGCAGTTTTTTTCTTGTATTCTTGAAATTTTTCTAATTCCTTCTCAAGTACTCATTTTTTAGTGTTCAATCTTGATCTTTCAACTTCAGAAATTTTTAATGCCTCGAACATATTATTTTTTTCATTCGCCACGACTGTGAGCTTGTTATACAACTTCTTGTTTTATTTTTTCAAATTCACCACCACTTCACGTAGATCAATGTAAGCTTCTTGTAAACTTAACTCATGATCAACCACAACTAAATGAACCTTTGAATCATTATCATCACTGTCACTTTCATACTCGATTAGATTAACATCAGAAAATTCATTAACAACAACAGAAAAAGCTATAAATGAAGTTTCATCCTCACATGATGAACTGAAATTTTCAGAATCAGAACAGTCACTAAGTGTGACAATTAGAGCATTTCTTTTGTTTCTTTTAAGGTTTGGACACTCTATTCTTATGTGCCCATAACATGAGCATTTATAGCACTTAACTTTATCTTTTTGCTCAGATTTATCTTTGTTCCATTTTTCAGAATCACTCTTTTTAGCAAGAAATTCCTTACATCTTTTTTTCTTTCCATTTGTTCTCTTGTTAAACCAGAATCTTCTTGCAATGAGATCTATATCCTCATCGTTCAGATTTTCTTTATCAGAAAAATCATCTCGATCTTCGTCGACAGTTTTTAAAGCAATGGACTTACATTTTCTTGTTTGTGGAAGATAAGATTTATAGGTTTGTAGAGAATCTACTAGTTCTTCAACCTTGATTGTATCCAAATCCTCGCTTTTTTTTTTTTTTTTTTTTGGCTGTAACCTTTGGGCGAAATCTTTTAGGCAAGGATGTTAAAATCTTTCTCACGACCCTTGAATCCTCCATTTTCTTGCCAAGATTAAACCTGAAATTAACAATATCATTAAGTCTAGCATGAAAATCATTAAAGCTCTCATCTTCTAACATTTTAATCTCTTCAAATTTAGAGGTTAGTAACTGTAATTTTAAATTTTTTACAATTCTTGTGCCTTCAAGTGTAACCTCCAAAATATCTTATATTTTTTTAGCAATCTCACACATTGAGATTCTTTTAGGAGACGTTTGGATTCGAAGATGATTTGAGATGAGCTGAGATGAATTGTGAATAGTAATGAGATGAGTTGTGAATAGTAATGAGATTTATGAGTTAAAGTTGCTGAATAGTAGTGAGATGAGTTGAGATGAGCTGAGATGAGCTGAGATCACTTACGAATCCAAACGAATCCTTAAATTCATCGGGAGATACAACCATGAAAATAATATCAAGTCATTTGCTATTCCAATTAGAGTTGGTGATCTCATCTCTCGTCCAAGCAACAATTGTTGTCTCGGGTTTAGTCCACCCTCGCTCAACTGTACACCATACTCATTCATCCAAAGACTTGAGGAAAGCCCTCATATGAACTTTTCAACATGCATAGTTTTTCCCATCAAAGTGTGGCGATACATATAGCGACATGGTCAATAGGGGAACGGATCACACTCAAATGAGTGAACCACTCTCTGATGCCAATTAAAGTTACCCAAGTACCCCTATAACGTAGCGAAAATATCTACCAATTCACTCAAAAAATTGATTAGTCATCAAGCATGCAATTAATTTGATAAACAATCAAATACATAAAATCAAATTGTTTTTCTTCTACCGCAGTAGCAACCAGAACCTCTAGCAATCTTCAAACTATTGACTTCCCTCCTGGAACTCTAATGGCTAAACTCGATCACCTCAACTTTGACACGAAGTATGCACACACTCACCACTCTCTAAGAGAAATATAATGAAAATTCTTTAAGGAATTTTCTCAGCAAAATATGTACTGGAAAGTGCTCTAGAAAATATGCAGATTAAAATCTCTATTGATCCTAACCAATAGGATCCATTAAATAAACAATTTGAAAATCAATTCCAACTGCAGTAGGATTCTGCTGATGGAACAAATCTGATAGGAGTTTGATCTGTAGTAGGATTCTGCTGACAGGCTCAGTCTGTTTGGACTTTCAGGTGTAGTAGAAATCTATTAATAGGAGAACTCTGTTGGGAAACGATTCTGCTGACACCTGGCGCTGAGTCTTCTTATCAGATATAGATTTCATTCAACCGGATAATTTCAGACTCCTTGAACTTCGGATATACACTCTCATGGCTTATCTAAGATATTATCTAATAACCGTTTAATTCAAATTAAATGTTCTTAGATAAAGATAAAATATTTCCATTAATCTAATCTCAACAATCTCCCAACTTAAATAAATCTCTATTGTCTTAGTCATCTAATCTTAGCCAACTAGTTTTACATTTACATGAATATTGTTATAAATAAAGTCAATAAATAATTTACCTTCATCCAAGATTACCAACTTAATGATAGGATAAAATCTATTATTTTAGTCATCTAATCCTATTCAAACTTATCGACTTATTCACCTAATCCTAGCCAAACTTTTAAATCTACACTTTGGAATTTCTTTGTTTTAACTCTTCCCTTTTTCTCTTGAAATGTTTAGCACATAGGTGATTAATTTCAGTTTTTTGAGGCTAGCAGATTTTGGAGCTGCAATATCTGGTGCAAACAAATTGCAGTGCTAGCAAGTGCGCGCTTGAAGAGTTAGATCATGTATGTAACAATTGACATGTTTTAGTTTCATGGTTGTTCTTCAAGAGCTTGGTCTTTATGTGGAATATATTTAGAAATGCTCACATGCAAAAGCATTTTTATATTGCAAGAGATGTGAACCTTCAAAATATTCTGCTATTGCGCATCTATACTTCAGATTGATACATCCAAGCTGCTTTTGAATCAATTGCCAAAGCCATTGAAGAAAAGATAAGCGGTGAGCAGCGACGTTACTAGCTTGTTGAATGAATAGCTTAAGGCCATAAAGAAGGTATTTAGCTCGATTGCCATTTATGTACACACGTGACACACACAAGCACATATGTATGAATCTGATTTGTTATTCGTGTTATCCTGTCATTCCACCATCTTTATAGAGTGTTATTTTTTTAAACCTTGATCCATGATCTTGTAATTGTTTTGATACAGGAATTGGCATTGGAGACAAAGGACAAAACCACACTTTCTGGTTAGTTCTTTTCTTATCTTTTCTCTTAAGTATTATTAAGTTGCTTCCCCGTCGAAAAGGAACACTTAATAATATGGGCAGAAGGTCCATTTGTAGCTGAAATCTGTATTATCAAGGTTTAGCATGGCTGGTTTCCAAGCAAAAACTTGTAGAGAATTGAAGGCATACATATATACTTTTTGACCTAATTGGATGATTCTAACTATAATGACCAATAACCAAAGGCTTGTGGCCTGATTGACATAAACCCTCAGCCTTCGAAATTGAGGTCTTGGGTTTGAAACACCCCCTCTCCAAATGTATAAAAAAAAAATGTAATGACCAATGAATGAATTGTGGTGGTATAATGTAATAATATGGATCAATGGCATCTACAGCAAGATGTAGCTCATCCCTACTTTCACTAAGTTCATGATGAAAGCTCATAGAAGAAATGCCCACCTCATGTTTTGCAAGTCATAGAAGAAAAGCTTACAAAACTGCAGCTCTTAGAAGCCAGTTCAAGTGAACTATCTAGAATGGTTGACTGCTCTTCCTTGGGGAAATTATAGGTTTGTTTACTCCTGCAACAAAAGTCATAATTAACTTTAAGTGAATAAAATGTTTTTGAGATGCCAAAGTTTTCATGCTCCTATATCTGCCAATGCTGATCATGTGAAAAATTCAATAGCTTGCTTTGATTTAATTTCAATTGTGTTATGGAATGGATAACCGTGTACAAACTCCATGCTTACCACATTGAAGTATTGTTTTTTATCCTGAATTTTTGAATTATGCAGATTATTGAAATAAGCATTTTATATTGCCATTGCCAAATGCAGTGATGAGAACTTTGATGTTTTTTGGGTACATTGTTAAGATAGAAAATAAACAATAAAATCTACATCTTTCCATCAGTTTAAAATTTTGAGACAAGTGGTGATTTCACATAGTATCAAATTAGAGGTCCGGATTTTGAAACCTGATTCTACACTCTATCACATTTGATTAAATATTCTATGTATTGGGTTCACTTATTGAAGGAGAGTCTGATCCACACGTGATGAGAATAAGTGGTGATTTCACAATAAAATTCTTGATGAAGATCATCATTATGAATTAGCCGATGTAAAGGAAAGGATATTGGAAAACTAAGAGGGACCTCACAAGGTTCGCACAGTTCTCATTTATGATTGTGTGATAAATTTAAGTTCCCTATGTGTCTATCTTTTACATATTTCCCGAGCATCAACTATTGTTGTCTCATTTTCTTTTTTGGATAAGTTAGTAACCAATTCATTGCTCCAAAATCTTTGAAGAGCAGGGGCCATTGCTCGTGAAGAAAATTGGGAGTGGGGGCAAGGGCCCCCCTTCCCAAAGATTTTGGAGCAACAAATTGCTTACTCGACTATCAAAGCCATAAAGCACTTAGGACTTGGATACACCCAATGTATAAACATAGGCAAATGGCCCATTTATAGTACCACATCATATTTTCATGAGCTGATGATTCTCATCATGTAATTTTAATGTTAAAAATTAATACAAAACAATAGTGGCATGATGACATGATCTTATCTCCCATATAAATCTCTCCTTTGGCTAGTTAGAAGGTAATTTATTTAGAATTTACTATTTCTGCGGATCAACAATAGAATATAATTCTTTATTTTCATATGTGTACGATTTTTTTTTAAAGGGCCTGCACGGAGCTTGTACATCCTAGACTTGCATAAATCATTTTCCTGTTTGCAAAGATCTTGGTTCATCTGAGGTCACAGAACTTTCATTCTCGTGGTCAAACTCAGGTTAAGGAAAAAACTATAGCAGCAAGGAGGAGCAAAGTCAAGACCATCATATTCCCTGTAATTTCCTCTTGAATTATGCAATTATGCAGTCTGACATGATCTGTTATATATTTTTATAATTAAATAATGTGGCAAATGCGATGAAGGTGTTATTGTTTGAGGTGAGGAATGTGATGACTTTGGTTGGAGTTATGCTATGTACTATATTTTTATTCTAGCTTTTTTCTCATTGGGTTGATGTGACCCTTTTTTTTGGAAAAACAAAATAAATGAGTTATGTTATATTTGGATATTGAGATGAGATGAAATAAGATAAAAGCATCTCTGTCCAAAATCCTGAGGGGTAGCTCAGCTGGTCTGGCCTTGGGTTTGCTTTCCAATGGTCACCAGTTAGAGTTCCGGCCATTGGAGATTTACCTGGTTGTTAACTTCAGGGCCCCATAAGATTAGTCGAAGTGCGTGCAAACTGACCCAAACACCCACATTTATATAAAAAAAAAAAAAAACTCTTTGTCCAAACCAGGCCTAGAGGTGATTTTTCTACTTGAATATGGCCGTAGTAACACTATATCCTCTAAATATCGGACAGAAAAGACCTAGATGATAATAGCTAGCATTTAAAACTATGTCATATGTCTTGATCATTAAAATTGGACAAAGAGTAGTGCTATTGAAGAAGAGTGATAGATGGAGTGCAGTATCTTAATTCCAACAGCCTAATACAACAAGACAAATCGATTTAAAGGTCAGAAGTATATTTGCTCTAGAAATATGGTACTAGTCAGTAGAAGAAAGTTGCTTACTCAGCATTGAACCCACGCTGCCACTTGCTGATCTTAATGTCACTGATCATTCTATTCATGGCTGGGTGCTTCACATGAGAGTGGGTTGGTCACTTTGTTTTCTTTTTCAGAGTGTTTGACTCTTTTGGAAAGAAAATCTTTGTGGGCGGTTGGATCATCATGTGTGTCCCACTGATTGAGACTAGACCTAAGAGGATCAGGACCCACACAAACGCCCTCAAATCTCACTTCAAAGCATGCACTTCCCTTATGATTATAGTCACTCTTTTCACTTTTTCAAAATTGATTGGAGTTTTAGGGTGGGAAAGTAAGAAAATTGGTCTCACAAATATTTGTTTGTATCTGAAATGATATTCACTAGAATCATGTTTCTCTTTGATATCTTTCTTTGTGCTTGCAATTTAATGGCACCTCTATAAGATCTTGCAACAATTAGTAAGAATTTTTACCTTCTAATTATGAGATTATTTACATGTTTTTGTGTCACGCGTCGATATCGATTAGACGGAAAGAAGCATGATTAATAGATAAGACTCATTATTATGGAATCATGCATTGTCACTAATTAGTCAAGACTATGGCAAGTATATATATATGAAGTAATATCTTTGGAGTGTCTTTTTGTAGACCCCTACCATGAATGAATCGTTTGGATTGAGAAACACTCTCAACCCATCCCATCTCATCCCATCTCATTTCATGATCTTATCATTACAATTTTTTTAAATTTTTACACAAAATATAATAAATAATTCAATTTTTTCAAATTTCAAAACAATAATAATATTAAAAAATAATATTTTAACAATATTTTATTTAACTTTCAACTTTCATCTAAAACTATTTCATCTTATCTCACTATCCAAGCAACTCTTAAACAGATGGTCAGGAAAGGAAAGCCTTGGTAGTAATTAATAAGATCTTCAAAGACTTTATAGTGTATTAGAAAGAACCAATTATAATGGACCCTCAAAGATCTCATGCATGAACCTTCAAGATTGAGAGAGAGAGAGAGAGATTGGAGGTAATGATGCTGGGTCATAATTCCACCAAGAAATTGAGAGAGACTGTTTGTTCTTGCAGGCCAAGGATTCTGAGGCCATTTTACATAGTTGAAACCATCACTATCAAAGCTAGTGATTGCTCCTCTAAAAGGAGGATGATCATCTTCTGTGACGTGAAAATTAATAATCAAAAGTTGGATAATTTTATTTTATTTTATTTTTTAAATTTATTTTCCCTCCTATTAGATGAATGGAAAGTGTGGTTGAATTTAGAATAGCAATATGCATAGCTTTCTGAAATAGTAGGCGCCTAACTACGTCCATTATCCACTTCAACAGCTTTTTGCAGCCAACCCATGCATTCTCAAATCTCACGTGGGACATTTGGCGGATTTATCTCCAAATCACAATAAATATTTTTTAAAAAAAGTTAGAATCTTTTTGTACTAATTTCAATCCCTTATTGAGTCTATATATTATATACAACTAAATGATCATGTCTTCCTTCTCTTCAATCTCATTCTTTTATATATAGTTCTAATTAATCTTTATATATAGATCCTTGAAGGATAGAAAATTTGACTACACACACTTGTAGGGATTGAAGATTAGGTGAAGATGCCATTATTTTCTTAGAGCTACAACTAGTGTGCAAAATCCATGATTGTGATAAAAGAATGAGGTTTTGATGGCCTAGAGTTTGAACTTTATGCCTTAGAAATGGAAAGATATGGACGCAAGAGGGTTCGTTTGGATAGTGAGATAAGATGAGATGGTTTTAGATGACATGACAAGCAATAAGGTCTTTTCAGCGCTCAAAATAGTTGCAAAAACTCCCTAAAATCGCTGCAATTGATTATTTCTGACAATTTTTCAATATTGTTAGAATATAATTTTTTAATATTATTATTGTTTTAAGATTTAAAAAAATTGAATTGTTTATTATATTTTATGTGAAAATTTGAAAAAATTGTAATTATGAGATGAAACCATTTCTGTATCCAAACAAGGCCTGAATTATTTGAATAAATTTCTCAAGCAATATTAAATGGTCAACAAATATTATAGTCTATTTGATATATTTATCGACATCTCTTTTAGTTTAGGTACTAAAATTTGATCAATAACTCTAGAATTAGAACTTTGTTTAAAAAAAATACCACATACATCTTCCACAACCAATGGAAACAAAATTAAATGAACTTAAAAAAAAAAGTAAAAATGGATGCTTCCTTCATAAGATACATCCATCATGACTTTCTAACTAGATAAGCATTAACTCTAAATTAATTATGCTTACCACAAACTAGGGAAAAAAACAATACTATATAATTTTTTAGTCATTCTATTCATAAGCTGGTATGAGAATACATTATAGATGTGTCACAAATTGATTTGCAAATTAAATTTGTGAATTTTTCATATAAATCAAATCATGTCATATCAGGAATATCGAATGTGTGTAAAGCATGAGCTTATCACTTGTGAATAAGATTTTCTTGTTAATTTTGTTTTGGGTTCTTTTAAGCAAATATATCTATAAATAAGGCTGATCACAACAATATAAGACAACCCACTAATTATTGTAAAACGTTTTTTATATTTTTTTATAAAATTCATTTCAGAGTAGAGTAGATTATATATATATATATATATATATATATATATATATGTATACGTATGTACTAATGGTAAACTGGTAAGTTACTTGTTAAGTAACAAGTCAATTGCGACTTAAATTTGCATTGTGTACGTACATACATGACTTCGATTTCTATTAGAGCAAACTATCAAAGGGGCTTCTTATAATTGGAAGCTTTTTGAGGCATTCATGATATATAGTAGTTTTTTAACATCCAAAGATAATTTATAATAAACTTCTTAATAAAAAAAAAATTCTCAATATATATAACTTGAACCCTATATCTTGATCTTGAAAGCTTTCTAAAGAATTCAATAAATCCCAATTGGATATTTTCAAAGTTTTGAGGCTTTTATCAAATTGCGACTTAGACTATATGTTTTAAAAAAAAAAAAAAAGATGACGGTACTCCAATTTTATTAAAAATCCTCACTAATGACAAAAAAAACCGTGATTACAAAATAAATACACGGAGGATTGCTAATTGTCGTTACCCTAAAAAAATATGTTATTCTTAAAGACCCTCAACCATGAGCACATGATTGTTTCCAACTCAGTCTGACATCTCATTCTTATCCACAGTCTAAGTCATGAACATGAAGCAGCTGCATGCAAGCTCCCCTAATATATATGATCATCACCATCCTCTAGCTCTTAAAAATAATTAATTATTACTTCCGATTATAATACACAACATACCCTCACTTTTCACAGCTCCCACGTTACAAACATTACTTATCCACTGTCACTTATATATTTCTTTAATTTATAGGAGTAAAAATATATAAAAAAAATTAAAATTGAAATGAGACAACCTGACCGAGGGTAACCCGGTCCGGCTGTAGGCTCAGTTTTAAAATTCGGATTCCGATCTAGGAATACCTGAGTTTTCGGGCCGGGACCAGGAGGAACAGTACTAGAGATAAGAGATTCAAAATAAAAACTTAAAAAAAAATCATATTTTTAATGAATTGATATCGCATTCGTGGAAGCAAAATAGATTATAAAATAATTATAGTATAATAGTCATTTCTTAATTATTTATGTTGCCATCATGTAAAGGCAAGAGTTAAAAGCTAGCTAGCTAGCAGCCTCCAATTGTTCTCATTTTATTCTCATGTCTTAAAAGCATTAAAAAATTAGGAAAAAACTTTGATTATGACCTAAAAGATCACTCAAGTTGATCGTTCAGTGTCATGATATCATAAAATAAGTACTTATAATAATGATATCTAAATTTCCCAATCTTCACCCTGGCCCCCAAAATATATATATATATATATATATATATATATATATATATATGAGGGGAGTTAGAGCTCACAAATTTCTCAACCATTTCTCTTTAATTCACAACTTTATTAAACAAAACTGCTATATATTTTTATCAAACAACACTAACATAATATAAGAAGCACACAGACATGAATTAAAAGGATCCCATGGACTTCCCTAGCTTATAACAGTCCCAACTCCATGCTTATCACCAACTAATTAATAGTCTAATATTAATTAGTGCTAATTAAGTGTATTGGAGAATTAAGCCAATCTTATCATGATTTTTTTATTTTTAAATGGACCAAGTGGGCATTTCTAACAATTAATATAATCACAAACATTTTAGTACCATTAAATGAAAAAATACCCATACACAAATTCACCATTTCCTATGTATTATTAGGATATTATTGCATTATGCTGATAATTTGGATCATTAGATCATGGGCAAATAGATAAACTGCTATATATATCCAAACACAAGTGCTATAATAAAGAGATTTTACAAAAGTAAATTTACAAATTGACATAGATTCATGTGATATGTTAGATTTAGTTTATAATAAAAGTAACTTTACAACTTGATATATTATATCAACTCACATCAGTTTATCAATTTATTTTTATGATTTTTTTTTTATGACTAAAACATTTATGGTATCCAAAAGTAGAAATTAATGGTGAAATTATTAGATGCAAATTAGGTGTAAGACATAGTACCAATCAACAATCACTCCCTTTAATTTGTTCTATAATAATATATTATGATGGATGGATGACTAGTAGCGGCCAACCTTTGAAGATACATTGTTTTCAAAATATACAAAATTAGATTCTTGAAGATACTTGAGGCCTTGACCCCGGCTGCATCCAACATCATCTTCAATATTTGTCCCTTCTCAGTACATCAATTAAGCACAAGGTGAACGGAAAAAAAAAAACAAAAAACTTGCAAATCTCATTAATTAATTGATTACATGGTCATGACATAATTTTGAAATCATCAATTTTATAGTTTGTCATGTCTTATGAAGAAAAGTAGCATATAGCACTCTCATTCAATTTTAGTATTCAAGAAAAAATAAAGAGAAATGTTTTAGCTACAAAGAGAAATCCACGAATTAACATGACTTGATGTGATACATTAGATTGTAAAGTTATTTTTATTATAAAGTAGATATAATGTATCATATGAAACCATATCAGTTTAAAGATCAGTTGGGTATTTTTCTACAAAATGTGAAAAAAAAATAACTCATTTTTTAATATTGCTATGCAAGTGAAAGCTCTCGATAAAACAGAGACTTTGACTAGTTTTTTCTCAATAGCTTGGGGCTTTAGTATAGGAGGAACAAGAAGATGCACGAACAAGTGACACTTGAATCGAGTCAGGTTGTGGAGCATGCTCTCTCTCTTCACAGGATGTACACAGATGTAAGACAGAAGTCTAATGCAGAGATTAAGAAGTTATGTGGGTGAAAACCACCTCCTGCTGGTTTTCTGAAGTTAAATGTGGATGGGGCTATATTTAGAGATTAACACAAAGCTGGGATTGGTGCTATACTCAGAGATGCTAATAGTAAAACTGTTATGGCTGCTAGCAAAGATGAAGTTGAGGTTGTTGCTCCCGAGGATATAGAGTTGCTTGCTGTGTTTCGAGGCTTGCAGTTATGTGCTCTTATGGGTATTAAAAAGCGGATCATAGAGAGTGAGTGTCTATTGATGGTAAGAGAGATTCAAGCTACAACATAGTCTTTTTCAATACTGGGGATTTTATTGCAAGAAACAAAGAAGTGATTGGCTATTTTTTAGGAATATCAGATTCAACATGTGAGTAGGTTGGGAAATGAGGCTGCTTCTGGTCTAGCCCGACATGCTTGGTCTGTTGAGTCTATTGAGATGTGGTATGATGGTTTTCCAGACTTCATCTCTCAAGCAATTTGACTTGATAGTAATTTGTAATGTTTATCATTAATATTATGTTTCTTCTTATCAAAAAACAAAAAAAAGTAATTTTGTTATGTGAGCCCCATATTTAACCACTTTTTTTAAAGTGAGTGTACGGAACTTACATACTTTAAAACTGTAAATATCATTTCTCTTAGTTCTAACAGTTTGACTAAAAGAGTATTATACGTATAAAAAAGAAGTCTCGAATGTGAAAGATTGGTTAAAAAAATTATACTTTGCACTCTTTATACCATCATAATTTTATACTTTTAATTTCAACTATTAAGACAGATAAAAAATAATAAAAAATAATTTTGACAATCATATTTTAACGAAGAGTGTGAAATATTTTTTTGATAATTTAAATATAATTAGGCATATTAATATTTTTGATAAATATGGTTTTGTTTATGTCTAGGCGTTGTTTTGAGTTTGTGATTGTTTTATTGTATTATAATTTTTCATAAGTTAGTTGTTATTGTAACCATAGTTTACCTCTGTCACAAGTGAGTTTTCTTTAATAAAATGCCGAAGATGCTACCCTCCTTTTGGTAAAAAAAAAAAAAAAAAGTAGATTAATATTTATAGACTAAAAATAAAATATAGAATTCTTAATTAATAGTTAAAGTTATAAGATGTATTCTTCCTCTCTCTCTATCTCCCTCTTTTAAAGAGAATTTGGGATGAATTTGATAAGTGGAAACCTTTTATTTGTTATATAATACACAGTAGAGCTCTGCTTCCAATTGCAGAGAGACTTGTACATTGTTAGCTTTGGAAATAGACATTCTATGACTATCCAAAGGATATAAAAATAAATTAGAAAATATTTTTATAAGAAAATATTACAAATAAAATTACCGTAAAATAACTATCACATTCAGCCAATGGTGTCCTATTTAATAACGTTTATTAATAATAAAAGTCATCATATTAAGTCATATTAATTTCTTGATTTTCGTTTTATAATTTTTAAATATATATGTATATATATATATATACATATAACGAATCCAAATGGCAAAAATTTCAAGAAATATTTTTGGAGCCAATTTTTTTATATTTTAAATTTTGATGACCAGAGTCTAAGTTTAGATAGCCAACATACCTCAACACTTTTCAAATATTTTCGTACTGTTGGAAATACTCCACATACCAAAAGCAATGAACCATCTTCGTATCAAAGTTTTTCTAAAAATCACTATAATATTTATCACTATTATATATAAATAAAAAATAAAATCACAATAATATTTATCGCTATTAAATATAAATAAAAAATAAAATCACAATAATATTTATCACTATTATATATAAATAAAAAATAAAATCACAATAATATTTATCGCTACTAAATATAAATAAAAAATAAAATCACTATAATATTTATCGCTATTAAATATAAATAAAAAATAAAATCACTCTAATATTTATCATTATAATATATAAATAAAAAATAACATTACTATAATATTTATCACTATTATATATATAAAAATAAAATCATTATAATATTTATCACTATTATATATAAATTAAAAATAAAATCATTATAATATTTATCATTATTATATATAAAAATAAAATCACTACAATATTTATTAATATTAAAAAATCACTATAATAAAATTACTATAATATTTATTACTAAAAATAAAATCACTATAATATTTATGAGACCTACACCTTTTTCAACCATCTATCTAAAAATCAACAACTCAACATACTTCACACATTTAAATAACTAAAAATATTTCCAATGAGATCTATAAATTCACTCCAGTCTCTACTCATAACTATTCATAAATATTCTTAACACTTCTTAGATATTCTCACAATCCAAACGTAGCTAATTGTCTGTTCTAAACTAAAAAATCCGTTTTATTTTCAAATATCACATAGACTTCTTTCCCATACTCTGCTTTCCCCTGTTTCAACGATTCCAACCAAACTACGTGCGCCATCTGTTCTTATTGGCGCCCTCCCTCTCTCTCTCTCTCTCTCTCTCTCTACATATATAGATATATATCATATCGTCCAACTGAAGGATTTCCGGATTCATTTGAAAGTGTGTGTGGGTTATTCTGATCTCAAATAGTTTGCTTAAAAGAAGAGTAAAAGCGAAGACATGGTTCATGGTGGGAAGTTTCTCTCGTTGAATCAGAAGCATTGTGAGTTATTTGAGTCTCATGAACAGTTAAAGAACCCGCCGTTTGAGTCTAGCAATAACAATAGAAGCTCTGCTTGTGCGCTTCAGATCCAAGAAGCAGCAAATCAGAGGCTGATGCAAACACCAGCAGACACTGAGGAAAAGGTGTCTTGAAGCACTCTTTTCTTTCTCCCTTTGTTTCTCCCATTGTATGTCGATCAAGATTCATTTTTTCTTTTAATAAACGTCTGGTTTTCTTGATCTTTTTCTTGATGAGTTTATGGCTGTTTATCCGCGGGTTTATGCATGGGGTTCAAATAGTCAAATCTGTGGTTGTTTCTGGTTTGAGGTTTTGGAAAGGTTTTGTGTATCTGCATGGAGAGTTTTGGTGTCTGCATGCAGCATCTGTACTACTCATTGCTGGGGCTTATATATAGCGTATGTATTTATGGATATTTATATATGTATTATATTAAACTCTATCCCTCTCAAGTTTGGTTTCTGTTCAAAAGATCTGATCTTTTTATTCTTTTCGCCATTTTTGGAAGTGAACAATGTAGATTTCTGTTCTTTGCGCATGCATTGATATAAATTAATAAGGTTGGTTTCTGTTGTTCTGATATCATTCATGAATTACACGCTTAAGTTCTAAACTTCTTCTCTCTCTCTCTCTCTCTCTCGTTTTTTTTTTTGCCACTTTAAACATAATTTGTAGGCTAAGTTGATTGAAGCTCTTCTGTGCTTGCGTCCTATTGGTTTGACACTCTCGAACATGGCCCCTTTCTTGGGCTTGGATGAACTGGGCGTTTCCCATGCAGAAAACACTACTAAATGTACTGATGCTGTTGCTGGGAGTAGTAGTCACAGCTCAGGTCATTCTGGGGTTCAAGAAAAGGCCCGTACTGATAATAAGATCAAGTTGAAGGCTTCAAACTTCCTCGCATCATTTATTAGAATCGGCTCGTGGAAGGTGATACCCGGAACTTGAAATCTGAAATTAATAAATAATCAAAGACTTAAAGACACAATAAAATAAAATAAACAATAAGAATATCTGACTGAAAAATGAGCAGGTTGTTGCTAAACGTGAAGGTGCTTTGGTGGCAAAGTGTTACTATGCAAAGAAAAAGATGGTGTGGGAAATTTTGAAGGATAGTTTGAAGAGCAAGATTGAAATACAGTGGTCTCAAGTTCTAGCAATTAGAGCTTCAATGGTGGAAGGTCAGCCTGGAATTCTGGAAATTGAGGTCATTCTCTTTATATATATCCTTAAATTGATATAGTCTTTTTTCTTCCTTGTTCAAGTCTCAATTCATCATAGTGTTGTTACTTTTTTCAGCTCAGTAGTCCACCTGCATTCTATATAGAAGCCAAACCAAGGCCGAGGAAACATACTCTTTGGAAAAATAGTTCAGATTTCACTGATGGTCAAGCTCTAATTCACAGGTTTATTTGTTTTTTTAATAAACAATATGCTTATATATACACATAAGCTCTTATATTGAATGTTAATTTCTCACTGACACGCTATCTATATATATATATAGGAGGCACTATCTTGAACTTCCTCCAGGTGCACTTGACAAACACTTTGAGAAGCTCCTTCAATGCGACAGCCGGATGTTAATTTTGAGCATGAGACCATTCCCAAGTTTGAGTTCTCCTTTCTTCCACTCAGATCAAGATCATTTCTACAATGCGACAAGAGAACTTTCTTTGGATTACAATAGAGATAGGCCAAACATCAGCAGCTCCAGTAATTTGCAGTCGCCTTTCTCGAATATTGTCCCTACTCCTTTTCTGGTTGACATGCAACAAGTTCAAGCTTATCAACAAACCAATTACCAACCATGCTTTAGTATCAATGATCCAACAGGTATTGAATTGCAGTAATTTTCTTCCTTTTCAGAACTATGCATGTCAAGGTTTTGACACCCAAAAATAGTACTGCTCTTTTAACTTTCTTTTACAAATGTTTTGTGAAGGGATGGTTATGAATTTCCCTCTGCATTTTGTTGAGAATATTAGAAACCAAGGAGCAGAAAATCCAATGATGGGAATGATCTGGGGTCAAGGAATGATCCATTCTGCAAATATCCTGGGAAGAGATCAGATTCAAGAACCATTTTCAATATTAGCTACATCATCAGATGATCATTTGAGAGATCAGATCATTCAAGATCCGTACAGAAATATTCCTTTAGAAATCCAAATGAATCCAACCATACCTTTTCAAAACTATAATCAAAACTACAGTGGATCGGCTCCTAATTATGCTGAGCAAGTGCAGAGGTTTAGTTCAGAATCTCAAAGATACGATCTGAATGGAGTTTTAAACCAACTGAATCCGAGTGACGGCGAACTTCTTCAATGCAATGATGATCATGATCAGAACAGGTACATAGAAGACAAGTTCTTTTTCTGGAAAAATGAAGCATGGAACTGACGATGATTGTGCAGATTTCATCATAATTAATAAAGAATATGAGAGATTGATACGTCAACAACATTAATCCCCAACAAGGCCGCATGCATGCAAGCTGCCTCCAAAGTCTCACTTCAAGCTGCAGAAGGACATTAATCCCCAACATTGTCTTCCAGCAATCTTGGTTTGGCTGCCGTGTTGGCATGATCGATCAGGTTTTACATCTTCAACTTAATTATGTATTGCCTCGATCGGATTGCATGCTTTGCATGGATTATTGGGGACGCATTTTGTATTTTAGATTGAGTTGCAATTTATTCAGAAATATCAATTTTTTATGAGTTGCTGATGACTGCTGGGGATTCTAATGGAACCCGTGATAGCTAGCTAGCTTGTACGGTGTTCCGTACCTGATCCTATTCCACCATTTTTATTTTATTTTAGTAAAAGGGGAGGGGGGACGGCTAGGTAGCAATCTTCCCTTCCCTAGACGTGACCGTATGAGGCTATGAGCCATTCTCCGTTGCGAAATGTTCAGTATGGATCATAGTTATTGCTTCAAGGGCAAGTCCGTCATTACAACACTCTCAAAATATTCAATAGTTATGTTTCAAGGGCAAGTCCGTCATTACAACACTCTCAAAATATCCAACTAGTTTAAAGCTCATCGCATGGCATAAATGTTAGGTTTTACCATCACAAGTGATTTCAACTTATATCTTAACTCGAACTCCTGACTTCGAAGTCATGAAATACCAACTCATACCAACTAGAGTACCACCTTGATAGTCTATTCCTCCAATTAAACTTTGGCCATCGATTTCTGTCTCTTTTGCATATGCATCTTTTCATCAAATTATATTATTTATAAAGTATTCAAAGTCCAATGTTTTGTATACCGTAACGATGACCGTTTCGATCGAGGTAATGAAATGAGATATTTCGATATCAGTATCGTTTCGGATACCGTTTCAAAATAGTCTATATATGAATAGATTATATATATAAATATATAAAAATTATATTTCAAAATAATAGTTTATATACGAATAAATTATATATAAATTAAAAATATTTTAGTTTGAATTAAGGAATAAAAAAATGAGCTTGTAGTTTGAAAAAATGAAAAAAAAAAAAAAAAAAAAAAAAGTAAAGGCCGGAATATTGGCCGGGTCGGGCCGAAACAACCGAAATTCTGACCGGTACAAAACTATAATGTTCTATGTACCAGCTACGCCATAGAAACAAAATATTTCGAAATTTTTTTTAAAAACATATTCTTGCAATATACGGAACAAATTAGTCAATTAATTAATGGATGATTGTAAACGTATGAAATCTTTATGAAATTTGACGTGCTCGATTAGCTTAAATAGGATTAATTAATACTCAATCTAACGGTGGGTTCGACAAATTTATCATTTTATATAGAAATTAAGAAATTAATTTGGAGGAAAGAAACGAAAAAAAAAAGTTATACCATATGTAACTTGAACATAATCCCATTCGGATTAACTCATTGTACATGTATTATACATGATGCATGCATGCATCTATCTATATAAGAACTCTGTAGTTACAAGAATTGGCACAACTCCTTTTATGATTAACTCATTGATCCATGAAAAGTATTGCAAATACAAAATGATCATGCCAATTGATCTGATTTGATATGAAATTTCAAATCTATTTTACAATAATAGGAGATTTACAATTTAACATAGCACATCTAGTCATATTAATTTATAAGTATATTTTTATAAGATTTTTTTTTTCTAGAGAAAATGCTTCTCTTAACCCGTTGGCATGCGATTGTAAAATGCTCTCTGAATTTTTTAATCTTAATAATTTACTCTTCAAGTTTTAAAATTTTTACAATAACACCAATCAAAATCTAACTCCTGATAAATTAACGCCATGTCATACATAGGGCTAAAAGCCGGTAGGTCCTGATCGGCCTGAAGTTGGGACTTGTCAGTCTCAGTTCAAGAAATTTCATTTTTTTTTTTATTTTCGGTCCGGTCTCGGAATGGATTTTTCCCGAACCGGACTGACCAAATAGGAAAATATATATTTTATTTTTAAATATATTATTTTATATGATAATTGTATAATTAATTATATAATTTTCATCTAACCTATCACCGCTAACAATATAAAATTTTAAATATGTAATTACAAAGTAATATTCTATTAATTAACTAATGTACATTATCAATTAACCTATCACCAATTCACAATTAACTAATTACTAACATCTACATCTATGATCTAATTAAAGTTATTAGACAATATTTTTGTAAAATACCTAAGTTGTAAGTAAACATAAAGTAATTACAAATATTATTTTAAATTATAATTAACTAATGTATGATATCAATTAACTAACATATCATCAATTCACCATTAACTAATTACTAACATCTACATCTATAATCAAATTAAAGTTATTAGATAAATGTTTTGTAAAATACTTAAGTTGCAAGTAAATATAAAAGCATGTATGGACGGACCTATGCATAATTCAATTATTTATGATTCATATACAAAATGTAAAAAGTTTAAGCTCATTATGCATTAACTATCATAATATATTGACATACTCTAAGTTAGTAATAAATTATCAATTAACATCATCAATATAATTATAATTAGTTATTTTTTTAATAAGTTAGTTACAAAATCAACATTAATAATTTACTTAATTTTAATTTAGCAACTTAAATAATTTTTTTTTATTAATTTATCTGAAAAAAAGCGAAGAACAAAAAAAATAAAAAATAATTGGGCCAGACTGAACAGACAGACAGCTACCAGTCTGGGGAAAATGTTGGATCGAAAATTTAGGTAGATCACCTTTTAAAAATGAAAATATTGTTTAAAGTTTGAAAAATTCTATTATCAAGCTGCTGTGTAGAGTAGGGATGCAGGACGAAGGGCCACCTTGGTCACGCCCCCTGCCCCACGCGGGGGCAGGGATAGGGAGTTGGGGGCTAGGTCTGTCTACCCCACCTCCTGGGGGTGAAAACAAAAAATATTCAAAATCCGCACATACACATGCGCGCGCACGCGAGAGAGAGAGAGAGAGAGAGAGAGAGAGAGAGAGAGAGAGAGAGAGAGAGAGAGAGAGAGAGATCTGGGGCTGGGAGGCCAGACTTGAGATTGGAATAACTCTTAAAATTTTAGTCATTAACTGTGTATTTTCACAAGTTGAAATCCACATCTAGTGTGGTTTTTATGAGTAAGATCCTTAAGGAGCATCCGTAGCCAATATAATTCATCAACAACCATTGCCAAAGCTCGGCATTCGGCTTCTGTACTAGAGTGAGAAACCACGCCTTGCTTCTTTTTCAGACTTCATCTCTCAAGCAATTTGGTTTGATAGTTATCTGTAATGTTTATTATTAATATTATATTTCTTCTTATCAAAAAAGAAAAAAAGTAATTTTATCATGTGAGTCCCATTTTAACCATTTTTTCCAAAGTGAGTGTACGGAACTTATACGCTCTAAAACTGTAAATATCATTTCATCGTTAGACTATAAGAGTATTATATGTATAAAAAAGAAGTCTCGAATGTGAAAGATTGATTAAAAAAAATTATACTTTGAACTTTTTATATCGCCATAATTTTATTCTTTTAATTTTAACTATTAAGACAGATAAATAAAATAATAAATAATTTTGACAATCATATCTTAACGAAGAGTGCGAAATATTTTTTTGATAATTTAAGTATAATTAGGTATATTAATATTTATAAACTAAAAATAAAAATATAGAATTCTTAATTAATAGTTAAAGTTATAAGATGTATTCTCTCCCTTTTAAAGAGAATTTGGGATGAATTTAATAAGTCGAATCCATATTACAATTGAAGTGAGAGGTTATACCGGACCCAAAAGCGTGCATGACGCTGTGGTGGCGTCTTAGGATACTTTAGTTGTTAGAAGTCTGCTTCTAATTGGAGAGAGACGCGTAGATTGTGAGCTTTGGAAATAGACTTTCTATGACTATGCAAAGGACATAAAAATAAATTAGAAAAGTTTTTTACTAGAAATATCACAAATAAAATTACCGTAAAATAATTATCACATTAAGCCAATGGTGTACTATTTAATAACTTTTATTAATAATAAAAATCATCATATTAAGTCATATTAATTTCTTGATTTTCGTTTTATAATTTTTAAATATATATATATATACACACATAACGAATCCAAATGGCAAAAATTCTAAAAAATATTTTTGGAGCCAATTTTTTTATATTTTAAATTTTGATGACCAGAGTCTTATTGTCTATTCTAAACTAAAAAATCCGTTTTATTTTCAAATATCACAAAGACTTCTTTCCCATACTCTGCTTTCCCCTATTTCAACGATTCCTACCAAACAACGCGCGCCATCTGTTCTTATTGGCGACTCCACCCCCCCGAAGAGGAAAAGCGAAGACATGGTTCCTGGTGGGAAGCTTCTCTCGTTGAATCAGAAGCATTGTGAGTTATTTGAGTCTCATGAACAGTTAAAGAACCCGCCGTTTGAGTCTGGCAATAACAATAGAAGCTCTGCTCTTGCGCTTCAGATCCATGAAGCAGCAAATCAGAGGCTGATGCAAACACCAGCAGACACTGAGGAAAAGGTGTCTTGAAGCACTCTTTTCTTTCTCCCATTTTATGTCGACCAAGATTCATTTTTTTTTTTTTAAATAACGTCTGGTTTTCTTGATCTTTTTCTTGATGAGTTTATGGCTGTTTATCCGCGGGTTTATGCATGGGGTTCAAACAGTCAAATCTGTGGTTGCCTCAGGGTGTTGATTCTGGTTTGAGGTTTTGGAAAGGTTTTGTGTATCTGCATAGAGAGTTTTGGTATCTGCATGCAGCATCTATACTACTCATTGCTGGGGCTTATATATAGTGTATGTATATATGGATATATATATATATATTTTTTTTTTAATATTTATATTAAACTCTATCCCTCTCAAGTTTGGTTTCTGTTCAAAAGATTGATCTTTTTATTCTTTTCGCCATTTTTGGAAGTGAACAATGTAGATTTCTGTTCTTTGCGCATGCATTGATATAAATTAATAAGGTTGGTTTCTGTTGTTCTGATATCATTCATGAATTACACGCTTAAGTTCTAAACTTCTTCTCTTTCTTCTTTTTTTATTTTTTTTGGCCACTTTAAACATAATTTGTAGGCTAAGTTGATTGAAGCTCTTCTGCGCTTGCCTCCTATTGGTTTGACACTCTCGAACATGGCCCCTTTCTTGGGCTTGGATGAACTGGGCGTTTCCCATGCAGAAAACACTACTAAATGTACTGATGCTGTTGCTGGGACTAATAGTCATAGCGCAGGCCATTCTGAGGTTCAAGAAAAGGCCTGTACTGATAATAAGAAGATGAAAGCTTCAAACTTCTGTCAGGGACCCAGGAGCTGGCATTCGGACAAGGGCATGAACCCTAGAGCAGAGAAACGAAGAGAATAAAGAATAAGAGGGGCTGAGACCTGTTGGCAACACACTGTTTGTTACTTCAAGTATTGAGTCTGTCGTTTTAATTGAGAGTCAGTCATGGTCAGTTTATCAATTGTAAGAGTTAGTTACAGGTGAGAGAAATGTAAGAATAAGAGGGGAAGTCAGAGGAAAGGAAAAATATCATTGAGAATATTATTGTAAGAGAATTCCTGTAAGGAGGTTTGAGAGCCCTCGAAGCACTCCCGTGACAATACAATTTCTGCTAGTCTTTTTATCAAACATCTTCCGTGCACTCTGTTCTTCTTCTTGCAGCAACCATCTCCTACGTTTTCTTCATCCTTCTCTATTACAACAGCATACCACAAGCAGGTTCTTAACAACTTCTGCGCATCATTTATTAGAATCGGCTCGTGGATTCTCAAGTTTTAAATCTGTAATTAATAAAATAAAATAAAATAAGATTATCTGGTTGAAAAATGAGCAGGTTGTTGCTAAACGTGAATATACTATGGTGGCAAAGTGTTACTATGCAAAGAAAAAGATGATGTGGGAAATTTTGAAGGATAGTTTGAAGAGCAAGATTGAAATACAGTGGTCTCAAGTTCTAGCAATTAGAGCTTGGAAGGTCAGCCTGGAATTCTGGAAATTGAGGTCATGCATTCTCTTTATTAAAGATCCTTAAATTGATATAGTTTTTTTTCTTCCTTGTTCAAGTCTCAATTCATCATAGTGTTGTAACTTTTTTCAGCTCAGTAGTCCACCTGCATTCTATATAGAAGCTAATCCGAGGCCGAGGAAACATACTCTTTGGAAAAATAGTTCAGATTTCACTGATGGTGAAGCTCTAATTCACAGGTTTATTCGTTTTCAATAAACAATATGCTTATTTATATATTAAGATAATTTCCTTGATTCATTTGTTATTGAGAAATACTTTAATGGATCACGTAACCCACGTCAGTTCGTGGGTTTACTTTTGTATAATCTTTTTATATCTATAACAGTTCTCTTTGTTATTTCAATTTCTCACCGACACGCTATCTATATATAGGACTCACTATCTTGAATTTCCACCAGGTGCCCTTGACAAACACTATGAGAAGCTCCTTCAATGCGACAGCTGGATGTTAATGTTGGGCATCAGAACATTCCCAAGTCTGAGTTCTCCTTTCTTCCACTCAGATCAAGATCATTTCTACAATGCGACAAGAGAATTTTCTTTGGATTTCAATAGAGTAGGCCAAACATGATCAGCTCCAGTAATTTGCAGTCGCCTTTCTCGAATATTGTCCCTACTCCATTAATGGTTGACATGCAACAAGTTCAAGCTTATCAACAAACCAATTACCAGCCATGCTTTAGTATCAATGATCCAACAGGTATTGAATTGCAGTAATTTTCTTCCTTTTCAGATCTATGCATGTCAAGGTTTTGACACCCAAAAATAGTACTGCTCTTTTAACTTTCTTTTACAAATGTTTTGTGATTTGAGAGATCAGATCATTCAAGATCCGTACAGAAATATTCCTTTGGAAATCCAAATGAATCCAACCATACCTTTTCAAAACTATAATCAAAACTACAGTGGATGGGCTCCTAATTATGCTGAGCAAGTGGGGAGGTTTAGTTCAGAATCTCAAAGATACGATCTGAATGGAGTTTTAAACCAACTGAATCCGAGTGACGTCGAACTTCTTCAATGCAATGATGATCATGATCAGAACAGGTACATAGTAGAGAAGTCCTTTTTTCTGGAAAAAAGATGCATGAAACTGACGATGATTTCGCAGATTTCATCATAATTAATAAAGAATAATATGAGAGATTGATACGTCAACAACATTAATCCCCAACAAGGCCGCATGCATGCAAGCTGCCTCCAAAGTCTCACTACAAGCTGCAGAAGGACATTAATCCCCAACATTGTCTTCCAGCAATCTTGGTTTGGCTGTCGTGTTGGCATGATCGATCAGGTTTTACATCTTCAACTTAAGTATGTATAGCTTCGATCGGATTGCATGCTTTGCATGGATTGCTAGGGACGCATTTTGTATTTTAGATTGAGTTGCAATTTATTTTGAAATATCAATTTTTCATGAGTTGCTGATGACTGCTGCTGGGGATTTAATGGAACTCGTGATAGCTAGCTAGCTTGTACGGTGTACCGTACCTCTCATGATCCTATAACTCCAATTTTTTTTTTTTTAATAAAATGGGAGGCAGGGCTGCTAGTGTAACAATCCTCTCTAAATGTGACTATATAAGGCTGATCACAACAATATAAGACAACCCACTAATTGTTGTTTTGAGGCCTTTATCAAATTGTGACTTTGACTATGTTTGGAAACACAATTAGTTTCATATATTCTCAGAGTACTGCTTCACTAGTACTATTTACAAATATTCTTAATAACCAAATGGTTTCTTAGTTACAGAAAACTCAAGATCACCATTCTTGATAATTTTACTGGAAGAGTGGATGATAGTGCAGCAGCGCTTTCCTCCTATATTGGCACAGCAGTTCGAGCTTATGCTCCATTTTATGTGCGCTCATGACAAGATATTCCGAATGAGATTAAGGAGCACATTTGAGTCGTGTACTGGTAAGTTTACTTTGAGAGTACATTTTTTTCACCTAGATTAATACATCATATTTTTGACCTGATTCGAATTCGACCTCGACTTTGGCCGTAGCATGGATTTGAGAACCGTGAATGAGTTGATGGTTACACTATTCCGATATCACAACAGATGATGTCATCACCACTTCAAGAAGTTTGAGACGTTGGAAGAGGCTGCACAGTCTCCTTTCTAGCAGATGAAGTTAGATGATTAGAGAAAGTGTTGTGATCTTTTTGCATCTCCAGATTATTAGGTATTTTACATTTATATCTTTTAATTATTTACATTCATATTCGTTCTATATATTATATGTATATATATATTACAATCAACATTCTTAATATATTTTGTAGCACTTGAGTTCTACAAATGCACAGAATAGATCTGCTCTGACTGTCTGTCATCGTGCCGGTTCAAGGTCATTCCACCGTCTTGCTGAAAAAATGGTAATAAAAAAATTATAGAATTCATTTATTTTTCTGATATTTTTTTATTTAAGTACTAAAATTATCTTTTTAAAATTGCGTATGTCGCTTTGTTAGAAATGTGATGATCCTATTCCTACAATTTTTCAATTTTTTTTTTTAATAAAATGGGAGCCAGGACGGCTAGTGTAGCAATCCTCTCTAAATGTGACTATATGAGCCATTTTCCATTGCGAGATGTCCGATTTGAACCATAGATATTGCTCCAAGGATGTGCCCGTCACCACAACACTCCCAAAATATTCAGCTAGTCAAAAACTCATCCCATGTCCCAAAGATCAGGCTTCAACTTATGTCTTGACTCGAACTCCTGACATTGAAACCATGAGATACCAGCTCGTACCAACTGAGCTACTACCACAATAATTCCTCCAATTATACTTTGGCCATCGATCTGTGTCTCTTTCGCGTGTGCATCTTTTCATCAAATTATATTATTTATAAAGTATTCAAAGTCCAATGTTTTGAATATCGCACCAGTGACCGTTTCGATCAAGGCATTAAAACGAGATATTTCGGTATCGGTACCATTTCAGAATAGTCTATATATAAATAAGTTATATATATATTATAAATAGTCTAGTCTAAATTGGGGGATCAAAAAATGATCTTGTAGTTTGAAAAATGAAAAAAAAAAGTAGAAAAATGTAAAGGCCAATATATCGGCCAGTTCGGGTTGAAAATATTGGTCAGTACAGGCCAAAACGGCCGAAATTCTGATCGGTACAAAATTATACCCTTCTTTGTACTGGTTATGCCACAGAAACGAAATATTTCTGCCCTACCGACCGGTACAATATGAAATTCAAAACTTTGAATTCAAACTATATTTTAAAAATCAAAATTATTATTTTTTTTAAATAAACTCTTGAAATATACGGAACAAATTAGTCAATTAATTAATGGATGATTGTAAACGAAATCTTTCTGAAATTTGGCGTACTTGATTAGTTGATTAGCTTAAAGAGGATTCATTAATACTCAATCTAACTGTGGGTTCGACAAATATATCATTTTATATAGAAATTAAGAAATTAATTTGGAGGAAAGAAACGAAAAAAAAAAAGGTGTACCATATGTAACTTGAACGTAATCCAATTCTGATTAACTCATTGTACATGTATTATACATGATCCATGCATGCATCTATATAAGAACTCTGTAGTTACAAGAATTGGCACAACTCCTTTTATGATTAACTCATTGATCCATGAAAAGTATTGCAAATACAAAATGATCATGCCAATTGATCTGATTTGATATGAAATTTCAAATCTATTTTACAATAATAGGAGATTTACAATTTGACATAGCACATCAAGTCACATTAATTTGTAAGTATAGTTTTATAAGTTACAATTTAACATAGCACATCTATTTTACAAAATCTGATTTTTTTTTTTTTGAAGAGCAAATGTTACTCTTAACCCGTTGGCATGCGATTGTAAAATGCTATTTGAATTTTTTAATCTTAGTAATTAACTCTTCAAGTTTTAAAATTTTTACAATTACACCAATCAAAATCTAACTTGTGATAAATTAATGCCAAGTCATACACAAGGTTGTAAGCCTATCAATTTGGACCGGCCCCAAGTTGGGACCGATCGGTCTCGGTTTAAGAAACTACATTTTTTCGATTTTCGGTCTGGTCTCGGGGTGGAGTTTTCCCAAACCGAACCAACCGAATAGGAAAATATATATTTTTTATTTTTAAATATATTATATATATTATTTTATATGATAATTGTATAATTAATTATATAATTCTCATCTAACCTATTACCATTAACAATATAAAATTTTAAATATGTAATTATAAATTAATATTCTATTAATTAACTAATGTATGGTATCAATAACTAACACATCACCAATTAATTATTAACTAATTACTAACATCTACAATCTAATTAAAGTTATTAGATAAACTTTTTGTAAAATATATAAGTTGCAAGTAAATAAAAGCATGTATGGACGGAACCTATGCATAATTATATTATTTATGATTTATATACAAAATGTAAAAAGTTTAATATAGCTCGTTATGCATTAACTATAATAATACATCGATATACTCTAAGTTAGTAATAAATTAGCAACTAACATCATCAATATAATTATAATTAAATATTTTCTTAGTAACTTTGTTTCAAAATCAACATTAATAATTTACTTAATTTTAATTTAGCAACTTAAATAAATCTTTTTATTAATTTATTTGAAAACAAAATAACAAAAAAATAATAATAATTGGGCTGGACCGAACGGACAAATAGCTACCGGTCCGGCAAAAATGATGGACATGAAATTTTGGTCCATCATCTTTTAAAAATGAAAACATTGATTAAAATTTAAAAAATTCTATTATCAAACTGTTGTGTAGGGTATGGATGCAGGATGATGGGCCACCTTAGTCCCGCCCCTGCCCTACGCTAGGGCCGGGATAGGGAGTTGGGGGCTAGGTCTGTCCACCTCAACCCCCAGGGGTAAAAACAACAAAAATCCAAAATCTGTGCATACACACTCAGAGAGAGAGAGAGAGAGAGAGATCTGGGGCTGGGAGGCCAGACTTGAGAATGGAATAACTCTTATCATTTTAGTCATTAACCGTATATTTTCACAAGTTGAAATCCACCTCTAATGTGGTTTTTATGACTAAAACATTTATCGATCGTATCCAAAAGTAGAAATTAATGGTGAAATTATTATATGCCAATTAGGCGTAAGACAGTGTACCAATCAACAATCACTCCCTTTAATTTGTTCTATAAGAGTATATTATGATGGCCAGATGGATGACCTGTGGCGGCCAGCCTTTGAAGATACGTTGTTTTCAAATATCCAAAATCAGATTCTTGGAGATACTTGAGGCCTTCACCCCGACCGCATCCAACATCATCTTTAATATTTGTCCCTTCTCAATACATCAATTAAGCACAAAGAGAAAGAAAAAAAAAAAACTACAAATCTCATTAATTAATTGATTACATGGTCCTAACATTTTGAAACCATCAATTTTATAGTTTGTCATGCTTATGAAGAAAAGTAGCATATAGCACTCTCATTCAACTTTAGTATTAATGAAAAAATAAAGAAAAATGTTTTAGTTACAAAGAGAAATCCACGAACTGACGTGACTTGATGTAATACGTTAGACTATAAAGTTATTTTTATTATAAATTAGATATAACGTATCATATGAAACCATATCAACTTAAAGATCAGTTGGGTATTTTTCTACAAAATGTGAAAAAAAATTAACTCATTTTTGGAGATTGCTATGCAAGTGAAAGCCCTTGGTAAAATAGAGGTTTTGACTAGTTTTTTCTTAATAGCTTGGGGGCTATGGTATAGGAGGAACAAAAAGATGCATGAACAAGTGACACTTGAGCTAAGGCAGGTTGTGGAGCATGCTCTTTCTCTTCACAGGATCTACACAGATGCAGGACAGAAGTCTAATACAGAGATTAAGAAGTTATGTGGGTGGAAACCACCTCCTGTTGGTTTTCTGAAGTTAAATGTGGATGGGGCTATGTTTAGAGATCAACACAAAGCTGGGATTGGAGCTATAATCAGAGATGCTAATGGTAAAACTGTTATGGCTACTAGCAAAGCTGAAGTTGAGGTTGCTGCTCCTGAGGATATAGAGTTGCTTGCTGTGTTTCGAGGCTTGCAGTTATGTGCTCCTATGGGTATTCAAAAGTAGGTCATAGAGAGTGATTATCTATTGATAGTAAGAGAGATTCAAGATACAACATAGTCTAAAAAAAAGATACAACATAGTCTTCTCCAATATTGGGGATTTTATTGCAAGAAACAAAGAAGTGATTGGCTATTTTTTAGAAATATCAGATTCAACATGTGAGTAGGTTGGGAAATGAGGCTGCTTTTGGTCTAGCTCGACATGCTTGGTCTATTGAGTCTATTGAGATGTGGTGTGATGGTTTTCCAAGCTTCATCTCTCCAGCAATTTGGCTTGATAGTTTTTTGTGTTGTTTATCATTAATATTATGTTTCTTCTTATCAAAAAGGAAAAAAAGGAATTTTGTCATGTAGGCCCCATATTTAATCATTTTTTTAAAATGAGTGTATGGAACTTACATGCCCTAGAACTGTAAATATCATTTCTCTTAGATCAAACCGTTGGACTAAAAAAGTATTATATGTATAAAAAAGAAATCTCGAATGTGAAAGATTTGTTAAAAAAAATTATACTTTGCACTTTTTATACCATCATAATTTTATACTTTTAATTTCAATTATTAAGACAGATAAATAAAACAATAAATAATTTTGACAAACATATCTTAACGAAGAGTGCGAAATATTTTTTTATAATTGAAGTATAATTAGGTATATTAATATTTATAAACTAAAAATAAAAATATAGAAATCTTAATTAATAGTTAAAGTTATAAGATGTATTCGCCTCTCTCTCTCTCTCTCTCTCTCTCTCTCTCTCTCTCTCTCTCTCTCTCTCTCTCTCTCTCTCTCTCCCTCTCCCTCTCCCTCTCCCTCTCCCTCTCCCTCTCCCTCTCCCTCCCTCATTTTAAAGAGAATTTGTGATGAATTTGATAAGTAGAATCCATATCAGAACTGAAGTGAGAGGTTATAACGGACCCATAAGCGTGCATGACACTTTGGTGGCGCCTTAGGACACTTTAGTTGTTAGAAGTTCGCTTCCAATTGGAGAGAGACACGTAGATTGTGTGTAATACTCCAAACCCAGGTGGCCTGAAGAATTACTACCTGTCACTTAAGAATATGTTTCCCAACACAACTAAAATAAAACTCCTAGAACTTGATTAGCAAAACTCAATTTCATGTATTCAAAATAACCACATTAAAAACTCAACAAAGTCATTACCGCAGCAAAATAAACTAAGGAGTCCACAATCTCCCAGTAGTCATAACAAACCAAACTATTAATTTCATAACTCTTACTAAACCCTAAACCCAATATATAATTAAATCTAAAAGACATTAAAACTAAGGGACATCAGAATTCCTTCTTCTAACATCATCTCCTCAGCTTAATCATGCTCACCAATCTAATCCAGGTCCTTAGTTGGACTCTCCACATCATCTGAAAAATATTATGAAGATAGGAGGGTGAGTTATCAACAACTCAGTAAGCAAAGGACATATGCTAGCGTGCAAACATGAGCATTTACAAAGTATAGCATGCAGTACAAAATATTTTCCAGAGTTATCATGCAGAACAGAACATATTTTCAAAAGTAACAGAGCGATGATTTTAAGACAAGTAAAAACCCATAGTACTTTGGCATAACTTAAACTGAGCATCATCATCAAATTAAAACAGAGCATCTTACATAGCATAGACCATGTTTCACCCCCGTGGTAGGGTTGTGCTATCCCCAGTGGCCAAACCGGGCAGAGATAGAGGTGAAATCTTTCCCTTCTTCTTCTCGGAGTCCCGAGTGTGCACACAGGAAAGACCACAATAAAATCACTTTGTTTCCAAAGTGAGTACACTCAAAGACAGAGAAGTTGGTACCAACCCAAACAGAGCAGAGCATAACAGAGCAGAGCAGAGACAAAGTCAGATACAAAATCAGTACACCATGCCAAAAGTTTTCAGATGCCATATCAAAATAAAACAGAGTACCAAAACATAACCAGATCATTCTCACATACTGAAAATAAAAGTCGGAGCATATTTCTAAATAAATGCACAATTTTTCAGATTCTCAATATCGTTCTTTTTCTGATTTCAGAGACAACATGACAAAATTTAACTCATGTCTACACAATGCATGTCAGAACATATTTTTTATTTTTCACACAGATTTCATGAATAATGCAAATAAGCGACCGAGGTTGATCTTTGTTTTCCCAAGCTCCCATTATATCACAAAATATGCAAGTTTTCATAAAGTCAACATCAGTCTTATTAACTTGTAAAACCTAGCACAGAAACCCCGCTTACCTGACTCCTGCAGCGTATTATCTATGCCTTGAATACAATCTTTATCAGTCTCGTCACCTATGTATAAAGACATATGAACTAAGTATTAAAAACCAACACAATTTTGATCTAAAAATTTAAGACCCAATTTCTAAACCATATTTCAGCAAATAAAACTCAACTCAAACAGCCATATAATCACTTGGACAGCCTACACTTCAACCCAAAATACCATATACCAATTTCAACATTGGCCTAAACACCCACTCATGAAATAATCCATCCTCAGAAACCATTCCAACAAATGGTCTTCCGCTTACACAAACAAAATCCCAAAGAAAACACACGAACTACACTATATGAAGAACATGACCCAGAAATTTCATTGGAGTCAGATAAAAAAATTAAAGTGAAAGTGCGTGTGCGATGAGAAAAACAGAGAAAGAGAATGGGTTACCAGTGCAAGATAGTGTCACCGGATGTGGCTTCGATGGTTACAAGGCTTCAGAGATTAACGACAAAGCAGCACAAAATCACACAATAAAAGAAAGAGAAATCTGCATTGGAGAGGAAGAGAGAGTGCCGACAATGAGGGCCCTGAGTTTCGGAATCAAAGTGTAAAATGAGAGAGAGAGAGAGGGAGAGAGATACGTGTTGGCAAAATGGGAGAGGAAGAGGAGATGGGTCTATTGAGAGAGCTAAAGCTTTGAGGAGAAAAACCAACCACAAGGGTAAAATGGAACTACCGAGAACAGAGAATGGGAGTAGAGCAATTTTTGATAAAAACAGAGGAGAGGAAAAGAAAATGGGGAAACCGTCGGGCATGAAACCAGGACTCATAAAAATAGAAACCAAAAGGAGAGAAAGAAAAGAATCGGGGGAGGATAGGTACTGGGTGAGTGAAAATCAACTGGAAGAAAAACAAAAGAAAAACCGAAAAGAGAAAGAGGGGGAGAAACTATCAGGGAAGAGACTGATGCAAAAGAAAAACTCACCCAAAACAACGCCGTATCAAGCTCTCCCTGAAAAGGCTGGGCCTTGATCTCGGGATCGGGCCTCACATCACTAGGTCTTACATTGTGAGCTTTGGAAACAGATTTTCTATGACTTTCCAAAGGACATAAAAATAAATTAGAAAATATTTTTATAAGAAAATATCACAAATAAAATTACCGTAAAATAACTATCACATTCAGCCAATGTTGTACAACCTTTATTTGTAACACCCGGACCCCAAATTGGTATAGTTGGACTATGGATTTTATTTATTTATTTATTTGAGCTTGATATTTTAAGTTTTTATATTACAGACTTAAGTAGTGATTTATTTTATTTTATTTTATTTATTTAGAGATCTTGGCCGTTTATTTTTATTTTTTTCCCCGCATGTTTTATTTTTATTTTTTTGTTTTTCTTCTCTTTCCGTCTATATTTTTTTCACATGGCTTATTTCCGTCGCCCACAGCATGCATGCACACACACGGCTTACCCTTTCATCCGCACACACGTCTCTTTTATCCCTAGGGTTTTTCTTTGGTTTTGCTATATTTATTTACGTTACACTTTTCACGCACACTGCACAGCCCAACCCCTCTTGCCGTTGCATTCATCTTCCCCAAGGCTCTTCCTCCTCCACACCATGAGTCCTTCCCATAGCGCAGCCATGCAGCACCTGAACCACTGCTACAAACGAGCCAAGCACGAAACACTCGAACCACATCCCGCACGACGGAAGCAACCAGCTGCGCCTTGTTGCAGCATCGTGGGACTGCCCCCACCGCCTAGTCTTTCTGTGTCATCAAACAGGAACCAGCTCCACTCACACGGCAACGACACCACAAGCCACCAGACCCACCCATTGACCCATACTCCTCAGCCGTTCAACATATAAACGCCACCATCACCATCGTCCGCTGAAAGGAAAAGAACCGGAGCTGCTTTGTTTTGGAACCATGGAAACAGAGTATTGTCGCTCAAAGTGATAACCATGCCTTGCCCCAGTTGCGCAATGCCGCCACCGCCAGTAGCATCAGACCACACCGAAAAGCAAGCATCCACCCACTAGAGGTGTCCAACGCCACTACCCGAAGCCCCCATGCACGCCGCATGATACGTAAACTCCTCTCATCTCTCCCTCTCACTCTCCGTGCTCTCTCGCGTTTCACCCTCGCTCTCTCATTAGTTGGTCTCTCTATCTCAGTGCCCTGCCGTCGTGACCACTGTCATCCACCGCCCAGCCCTTTTGCCCCGCCACACGTTTCACTTCACTCTCGGTGAGCCTCCGTGCGTTTATTAGTCTCTGTATTTTTTTTTTTTTTTATTTCACAGTGTTAATAGGATAGTTTAGTTGTGATGCAAGTCTTTAAGTTAAAATAAAAACAACGTGTTTTAAATACATTATTACCCTTCGAGTAAATTGTGTTAGTATGTTTTAAACTTTTATTTTTTATACTAGTAGACTCATTTTATTTATGTTTACATAGACATCTTAAGTATTTTATCATGTTATTAAGTAAATGTTTATTTTAAGAGTAAACAATATTGGTGTAATGTTATTTCTATATTTTAGATATATTTTAGTCTATTTATTAATAGTTATGGTTTATTTTAAAATATTTTGGGATAATTATATTACTTAGTATTAAACTTCATAAGTTGTTTTCATTAATAAATAGGGCTGACTTTTAAATGTTTTAGTCATAGTATTAAATTAGCATTGACGATTTTAGAAAGTGATGATTGGTAATTTTAGGTTTTGAGGAATTAAATAGGTTATTTTATAAGTTTAGAATTAAATATCGAAATACGTGATTAATTGAAAATTTATGAGAATTACGTGATTATTTTATAGGTGACGATTAATTATTGTCCAACGTTTTTGAGGAATTTCGAAAAAACTAAGAAGTTCAGGTAAGCGGGGTTTCTATACTAGACTTTGCATTAAAATAAAATGTGCTGAGGTTATTTTTTAGAAAATATACATATTTGATTTTGAAAAAAAATTTGAACTATCTCGGTTATTTGTTTTGCACTATTCATGAGATTCTGTTTAAGAAGAAATTATTTTCTGTCATGACTGGTGTAGACATGAGCTTATTTTTGACATTCTGTTTCTGAACTTTGAAAAAGAGAGTGAATATGAAATTTTGTGCATAAATTATGTTGTGTAATGATTTTGTTCTGTTCTGAAGATTTTCTGTACTCTGATATGATCTGATGTGATTTCTGAAAACCTCTGGCATAACATTCTGTTTCTGTCTCTGTTCTGCTTTGACCTCACTACGGGTGTAAAACTGTGGCCTCTGTTCGGGTTGGTACTAACTTTTCTGTTTCTGGTGCACCCACTTTAGAAACAAAGTGGTTTTCTGCATGATCTTTCCTATGTGCACACTCGAGGCTCTGAGAATGAATAAGGGGAAGATTCACATTCTGTTCCTGCTCGGTTAGCTACCGGGGTTTGCACAACCCTACCACGGGAGTTAAACATTGTATTTGTTCTGATATGATAAGATAAGATGTGATATTTCAGTTTATGCTATGCCAAAGGGATTTTGATTATGAATATTTTTGAATTTTCGCTTTGATATTTTTGATAATATGTTCTGACGCTGCATTTTGAAAACATTATTCTGATTCTGCATTCTAAAAGAAAATATTTTTGTTCTGCATTCTGAACTCTGTAAATACTCATGTTTACATACTAGTATATGTCTTCTGCTTACTGAGTTGTTGATAACTCACCCCTTATCTCCATATATTTTTCAGATAATTTTGATGGTTCAGCTGAAGAACAAGAGAAGAAAGTTTTAGCAGATGTGATGATCAGAGTGGAATAAGTGTCCGAGGGTATAAGTGCTTAATTGAGAGTCGTAGTTAGTAAACTGAATTTATGTTTCGGATATTTTTATTTGATGAGTTAAAGATAATTTTGAGTTTTAGAGAGTTTTTAATTTATGTTATTAAGATTTTCTTTATTGTCCCTATTGAGGAACTTAGATATTTGGATTGATTTAATTGATTAATATTTTATTAGATTTTTCGGATTTTATAGTTGTACTATTTAAGTTGATTTGAGATATTAAGAGTTAACTCTCCGGACTTTCGGGAATAGAGCGTTACATTATTAATAATAAAAATCATCATATTAAGTCATATTAATTTCTTGATTTTCGTTTTATAATTTTTAAATACATATATATACACATAACGAATCCAAATGGCAAAAATTGCAGGAAATATTTTTGGAGCCAATTTTTTTATATTTTAAATTTTGATGACCGGAGTCTCTGTTCAAAACTTAAAAATCCGTTTTATTTTCAAATATCACAAAGACTTATTTCCCATACACTGCTTTCCCCTCTCTCTACGATTCCTCTCTCTCTCTCTCTCTCTCTCTCTCTACATATATAGATGTATATATATATTATATATCGTCCAACTGAAGGATTTCCGGATTCATTTGAAAGTGTGTGTGGGTTATTCTGATCTCAAATAGTTTGCCTAAAAGAAGATAGTAAAAGCGAAGATATGGTTCGTGGTGGGAAGTTTCTCTCGTTGAATCAGAAGCATTGTGAGTTATTTGAGTCTCATGAACAGTCAAATAACCTGCCGTTTGAGTCTAGCAATAACAATAGAAGCTCTGCTTGTGCGCTTCAGATCCAAGAGGCAGCAAATCCGAGGCTGATGCAAACACCAGCAGACACTGAGGAAAAGGTGTCTTGAAGCACTCTTTTCTTTCTCCCTTTCATTCTCCCATTGTATGTCGACCAAGATTAATTGTTTCTTAACTAACGTCTGGTTTTCTTGATCTTTTTCTTGATGAGTTTATGGCTGCTTATCCGCGGGTTTATGCATGGGGTTCAAACAGTACGTCATATCTGTGGTTGCCTCAGGGGTGTTGTTTCTGGTTTGAGGTTTTGGAAAGGTTTTGTGTATCTGCATGGGGGGTTTTGGTATCTGCATGCAGCATCTGTACTACTCATTGCTGGGGCTTATATATAGTGTATGTATATATGGATATATGTATATATATATATATATTTAATATTTATATTAAACTCTATCCCTCAAGTTTGGTTTCTGTTCAAAAGATTGATCTTTTTATTCTTTTCGCCATTTTTGGAAGTGAACAATGTAGATTTCTGTTCTTTGCGCATGCATTGATATAAATTAATAAGGTTGGTTTCTGTTGTTCTGATATCATTCATGAATTACACGCTTAAGTTCTAAACTTCTTCTCTCTCTCTCTCTCTCTCTCGTTTTTTTTTTTGCCACTTTAAACATAATTTGTAGGCTAAGTTGATTGAAGCTCTTCTGTGCTTGCGTCCTATTGGTTTGACACTCTCGAACATGGCCCCTTTCTTGGGCTTGGATGAACTGGGCGTTTCCCATGCAGAAAACACTACTAAATGTACTGATGCTGTTGCTGGGAGTAGTAGTCACAGCTCAGGTCATTCTGGGGTTCAAGAAAAGGCCCGTACTGATAATAAGATCAAGTTGAAGGCTTCAAACTTCCTCGCATCATTTATTAGAATCGGCTCGTGGAAGGTGATACCCGGAACTTGAAATCTGAAATTAATAAATAATCAAAGACTTAAAGACACAATAAAATAAAATAAACAATAAGAATATCTGACTGAAAAATGAGCAGGTTGTTGCTAAACGTGAAGGTGCTTTGGTGGCAAAGTGTTACTATGCAAAGAAAAAGATGGTGTGGGAAATTTTGAAGGATAGTTTGAAGAGCAAGATTGAAATACAGTGGTCTCAAGTTCTAGCAATTAGAGCTTCAATGGTGGAAGGTCAGCCTGGAATTCTGGAAATTGAGGTCATTCTCTTTATATATATCCTTAAATTGATATAGTCTTTTTTCTTCCTTGTTCAAGTCTCAATTCATCATAGTGTTGTTACTTTTTTCAGCTCAGTAGTCCACCTGCATTCTATATAGAAGCCAAACCAAGGCCGAGGAAACATACTCTTTGGAAAAATAGTTCAGATTTCACTGATGGTCAAGCTCTAATTCACAGGTTTATTTGTTTTTTTAATAAACAATATGCTTATATATATCACATAAGCTCTTATATTGAATGTTAATTTCTCACTGACACGCTATCTATATATATATATAGGAGGCACTATCTTGAACTTCCTCCAGGTGCACTTGACAAACACTTTGAGAAGCTCCTTCAATGCGACAGCCGGATGTTAATTTTGAGCATGAGACCATTCCCAAGTTTGAGTTCTCCTTTCTTCCACTCAGATCAAGATCATTTCTACAATGCGACAAGAGAACTTTCTTTGGATTACAATAGAGATAGGCCAAACATCAGCAGCTCCAGTAATTTGCAGTCGCCTTTCTCGAATATTGTCCCTACTCCTTTTCTGGTTGACATGCAACAAGTTCAAGCTTATCAACAAACCAATTACCAACCATGCTTTAGTATCAATGATCCAACAGGTATTGAATTGCAGTAATTTTCTTCCTTTTCAGAACTATGCATGTCAAGGTTTTGACACCCAAAAATAGTACTGCTCTTTTAACTTTCTTTTACAAATGTTTTGTGAAGGGATGGTTATGAATTTCCCTCTGCATTTTGTTGAGAATATTAGAAACCAAGGAGCAGAAAATCCAATGATGGGAATGATCTGGGGTCAAGGAATGATCCATTCTGCAAATATCCTGGGAAGAGATCAGATTCAAGAACCATTTTCAATATTAGCTACATCATCAGATGATCATTTGAGTGATCAGATCATTCAAGATCCGTACAGAAATATTCCTTTGGAAATCCAAATGAATCCAACCGTACCTTTTCAAAACTATAATCAAAACTACAGTGGATGGGCTCCTAATTATGCTGAGCAAGTGGGGACGTTTAGTTCAGAATCTCAAATATACGATCTGAATGGAGTTTTAAACCAACTGAATCCGAGTGACGTCGAACTTCTTCAATGCAATGATGATCATGATCAGAACGGGTACATAGTCGAGAAGTCCTTTTTCTGGAAAAAGGATGCATGAAACTGACGATGATTTTGCAGATTTCATCATAATTAATAAAGAATAATAAGAGAGATTGATGCGTCAGCAACATTAACCCCCAACAAGGCCGCATGCATTCAAGCTGCCTCCAAAGTCTCACTACAAGCTGCAGAAGGAGGAAAATAGTGTTTTACCACTTTGCATTTTATGTAATTTGATATATTTTTATGCAGTGTTTGATGCAATTCGAGGATGCTGATTTTATTTAATTTGATGTATTTTATGCTCTCTGAATTTTTGGATGTAATTACTAAATTACTAATTAATATAACATAAAGTATTAATCTTATTATTCATGTCTATTAATCTTATAACATAAAATTAATATAATATTTGTTATAATATAAAATTAACATTAAAAGTTTTAATATAACATTTGATTTATGATATAACATAAATTAATCTTATATTTTTAATATATTTTGATATTAATATATAAATTTTAATTTTAGAACTTTTTAGTCAAAAATTATAAAATGAGTGAAATGGGTCAATCATTTGTTAAAGTTTTGTTAGAGTATAATTTTATTTATCCGTAAAGCTGGAAAAATTAGATTGGACTAGACCGAAACTGAAAAAATTAGAAGTTTCGATTTTGGTGGTTAATCGATTCGGTATCAATTTTTAAATTTTTAAAATCGGTATATACCAGTTTGGTTCTATAAAATGTTTTAAATCAGATCGAACCAGACCAGTTACACCCATAATTGAATAATAAAAAAACAAAGAGATGTAATTTACTATTCTCTCTCTCTCTCTCTCCCCACCAAAGTAGCGTACTTTGAAACTGTGAGAGAGAGACACATTAATCTCTCTTCCTGAAAATCACTAAGCTCTCTAGTGGATTTAGGAGTACTATGATCACTTGAACGTCATTCGATATTTTAGAGGCAGCAGGTCATCTAGGATCACACTGAGAACACCTTAACAAAGTCGTTCGTCCAGATTAGCTTTTCTTTGCTATGTAATTAGGAATGTAACTGGTCTGGTCTGGTTTTGAATAAAATTTAGGACCGAACCAGTATGCATTGATTTTACAATTTCGAAAACTGATTATGCACCAGTTTGGTCCAGTTTTTCAGTTTTAATAAAATGCAAAATTTTCATAAACAAATCTGTTTATAAAAAAAATGCTTCAAAAAAATATGTTTTATTAAAAATCTATTACTATTTACAAAAATCTGCTTTATAAAAAAATCTACTATAAAAAAACAAAAAAAGCTGAAAGCGGAAATTTGCTATAAGCCTATAATATAACTGCTACAATAATGGAAAACAAAAAATCTACAATAAAAAGGAAATTCATCTAATCTAGTATGTGTAGAGCATCCATACTTTGTTTTATAACTTTGTTAGTGGAATTCTTGAGAACCTAATTGCAAAACCCTCGAATAACACTAGTTTTTTTTCCAATGACAAGATTCTAAATTCTTGGGAAATGAAAAAATTCTTGTATTATAATAAACAGGAAATGAACAAAACTACTCATCTGTAACAATTCTAGAAATATCTCTGCATTTAAAAAATATAAATTATTCTTGGGATGAGATGTTAACTCAAACAACTTGGTACAATATGTGGATGTATTGAGATTTCTTACAATTTTCAGCTCTTTAACACATTTTATAATTTGAAGACTGGTAGACACTACACACAATATGTTATTTAATGTTGTCTATGTGCAGCATTTAATATACGATTCTAGCTAACAGGCAGGTTATGTATTCAAGATTTAATCTTTGAGAGTGGATCTGAAGATCCTGCCTTAATGAGGTTCGAGGTCATGAAATGGAAATCGTTCTAGCTAGATATAACCATCCGTCATTCAAATGGTGCATTGGGTTGTTATTTTATGAAGGTGTTTTGATAGCTGAGTTACGGCCGGGAAAAAAGACAAACATATGGTCGTATATATTCAGTGATTCACAATGACACAAACATCAAAATTCTTCACATTGATTACAGATCTAATAAAATCGAGAAAAAAACAAAGCAAAAGACGAACACTTCTTGCTATAAACCATGATCACACGCAATTCCAAAGAGAGAGATAGAGAGAGAGTGTGTACAAATAGCTTACCAATCAATGCAAGAGTGAGAGAGAAATAGAGAGATAATGTGCGACGAATGGAGTATAGAGGGAAGGGGTTACGAAGGAGTCACGGAGGGGTTGGAAAGGGAGGGATGCGACGGAGGGCTAGCCACTAGGGTTTCTAGAGATTCAAAGGAGCGGGAATGAAATTGGAGATCGAAGATTCAGGGGAGGGAGGAGAATGAAAAGTAATGTTGAAACGGCGTCGTTTGGATTGAAATTGGACCCAAACGACGCCGTTTCAACAGACGGTTTATTTAAAAATAAAAATAAAAAATTGAATTGCGTGAAACGACACCGTTTTACGCAATTCAATTTCAATTTTGCTCCCTCAGTGGACTTAAATGACACTGTTTAAGTTCAATTTTATACTAAATGGCGACGTTTCTTAATTCTTAAATGAGGTTTTTTTTAACTTAGTTTCAATTTATCTTTTTAGCACATAAATTAATAAAAAACAATTATTTAGATTAATAAAATTAAAATTAAGTAAACTATTTAATGTGAATTATTTAATTAACTCATTAAAAAATAATTAATTAAAATTATTTTTATAATGTTAATTGCTAATTTGTTACTAACTTAAAGTATGTCAATGTATTATGATAATTGTCAATATATTAAACTTTTTCGTTTTTACATTTGTATATGATTAATAAATAATTGTATTAGGTATTTTACAAAAAATTATCTAATAGAAATGTATTTATCAAAATTAATAATATTATAATACTAAATAACTATGGACCATACCAATACTAATAGTAATATTAAAATACTAATACTATATACTATACTAATAGTGATATTAATACTAACATATTAAGTTAACTATACTATTATACATATATTATGTTATAACTCTTATAATATATTAATATATACTAATACTATATATTATACTATTATAGTGTTACTACTACATATAGTGTGTGTGTGTGTATATATAAATTATAGTGATATAGTAGTACTAATACCATATGTTATACATTATTGAATATATATTATATATTATATAATAATAAATTGATATTAAATTATTACTAATACTATATACTATACTAATAGTGATATTAATACTATATATAATTATAGTGACTTAGGAGACGTTTGGATTCGCAAGTCATTTCAGCTCATCTCAACTCGTCTCACTATTATTCATTACTATTCAACAACTTTAACTCACAAATCTCACTACTATTCACAACTCATTTCAGTTCATCTCAAATCATCTCAAATCATCTTCGAATCCAAACATCTCCTTAGTTATAGTGAATCAATGATTAGTATAACTATATATTAGTATTTATTATAGTAATTTGAATTAGTATAACTATATAATAGTATTAGTATTAGGGCATAAAATGTAATTAATATATATTAATATACTAATGTATACTAATTAATTAAAGTGAGATGTAATTAGTATACTAATATATATTAGTATTGCTAATGTATTATGTATTTATTAAAAAAAATATGTTAAGAATTTATTAGGCCATAAAATATTATTAATATATATTTTCTGTTTAAAATATATGACTAAATAAATTTTTATGTTTAAGATTAAAATTTTATGTTATATATAATATAAAAAATATTATATAATATTTTATAAAAATTAATATAAAATATATAAAATAGTGAACCGATGCAATCTAAAAAGGAGGAATGCTTGGGAGCAGCCGGAAGCCGCAGCACACCGCCCAATTTTTTTTTTTTTTTTTTCCACTCAATGCACTAGGTGTGCGCCGACTTTCATAAACAGTAGGCTTACATTTATATTTTGTCTCTAAAAAGTACAGAACTTTAACCAAATTGATACCGGCCGTTTGGGAGTTGAGAGGTGAGAAGCAACACCACAGGTTGTGCAATGAAGCCGTACGGAAGAGGTTGGTGAGGAGGTTGTATGGCACATTTCGAATGGGGAGATGAAACCCAGGGAACTGCAGATTTTGAATGGGAGAGGAAGGAGGGCGACGCGGGTTGCTTGGCGAGGGAGGAGGGGGGGTCTTCGCAGGATTCAAATTTAGTTTGCTCCGTTCAATGAGCTCGTGGGGAGTGGCGGCGCTGGGCATACGAAGGAGCGTCTCTAGGTGACGCTGAACGGAGAGACGGCATCGCTGGGTGGGGCTGGACAGAGGATGGTGATGCGATGCGGGTTGCGAGAAATGCTAGGCATCAGCCGGAAGCCACAACACACTCTTAAGATTTTTTTTTTTTTTTTCAACTCAATACGGTGCGGTGAAGATTTAAGCTGATATTTTTCATTTCTCTTATATCAAAACGTACGTTTTGTTGAAAAAAAGCCACGTTAGGTGTCTTGTGTGTACTTCTAGAGTGGCTGATCCCTAGTTTTCCTCGTGACCAAAAACCCTCTGCTCAAGATTTCGGACATTCAAGATTCAATTTCGATCCCTTTTGCTGCTGCCACCCAAATTTCGATTTCGATTTCGGCCCAGCCCGCGCCACCCAGATTTCTCTCTGCCATTCGAGTTCTCTCTACAGCCCAGTCCACCAGCGTCGACCTGCTCAGCTCCTCCACCACCGTCGGCCAGTAAGAGTCGTCGACCCAAAGCAAAGCTCTGGCATTCGAGTTCCGCCCAGCCCGCACCACCCAAATTTCCCTCTGCCAGTCGAGTTCCCCTTGCAGCTCCGTCCACCGGCACCAAGTTACTAATCTCCTCCACCACCGTCTGCCAGTAAGCTCTCATTCGGAGCAGACTGCATTTGAGTGCTCTCAAAACAGATCTGTATCCGCCCCAGAGCAAAGCTTTGCTTCCGCACCACCCATCACGACGCCACCACCAACCAGGTAAGGAACCGTTGCTCTGCTCTGTAATGGTTCTTCTTGTAAATCAGTGTAACTTGCGGAATCTGTTGTAATGTAAAGAGAATTGGGAATTGCTGCAATGTAATAAGGATTGTTGTAAAATGAAATAGAGTGATTTGCGGAAGAAATAATAGACGCAGGGAAAGTGTTTGATAAAGAGTCTCATAGACTCATATGCTTTGATAAGGGAAACTTCGAGGATTTCCAACCTCCATACACAGATCAGTTCTTCACAAGGTTCTAGAATAATCTCCCTCCCCTCAGTCCCTTCCCTTATGCTCATGCAGAATAACAAACCATACCAATAAAAGACTGACACGTAAACATCTAGCAACTAACTATTACAAAGAGACAAAATACAATAATATGCTGAAATTCTCGAGGATGCAAAACGGTGAGTATGTCACTGATTATTGAAGCTGTGTAATCTCATTTCTCCAAAACGGTGTGCTGCATCAGGTTCCTAACATGCTCTCACCCATGATTCTCGTTTCGCACGGTCATACATAGAAGATTATGGCACTGGCTTCTGTCCATATTTGCCCCATCGGTAGCCATCTAAAAATTAAAAGATCTATTAATAAGTGAAGCCATGCTAATTTTGTAGGATTGGAGACAAAAAAGTTCTTACATTTTTGCTTTCTCAGTTGTCATTTTTAGGATGCCTCCCCCGACAATTAAATGGTGACTGAATCTCCCCCTCTTTCTCACTCTCTCTCTCCAAACACTCTGACTCAGACTCTCAAACCCACATTATAATTTACACCACAGAACTCAATCACTTTATCATCAGCTTTTTATGCTTTATTACAGATCAGTGATATGTACAAGAGAGGAGGAATGGTTCCTCTGAGTGGTGAGTAACAAAAGTGGTTGCAACTTATAAATTATCAAAATCTTATGCCTTTTTGGGCGGTCGGATCATATATCAAACTGTTCTTCTCTATGTCTATCGTTACGAGGGTCGAGGAGTATATAAAAGCAAACTAGAAACACCAAAGTTGGTACCAATCAGACCTTACTTGACATTATTAGTCACCAAATATTTTAAGATTGTTTTTATGTCCTTCTTACTAAATTTGTACCCCAAATTCCTTGCAGATTAGGTAGCATATACTGTCCTCTTGAAACTCATCTCAATCCTGTTTTCTCCCCCCACCCCCAAACGTCCAAATCCGAGATGGGTTGTCATGAACAGAAACCTAAGCATCATAAGCTGACAAAAATATATATAATTACTTTATATTTTTAATCAGTTTTTCAAATATGAGAAGAACATGATCTAGTCAATGTTTATCTATATCTATATAAGAAAAATATCAAAACTGCATGGTTATGTAAAACTTAACATATTTTGTATCATTCACCGCATGTGAATAGGGAGATAATAAAAAATCCTTGATTCTGAATTACTTGTTGAAAAACATATGCAACCAGATGCAATTTGAAGTACATGTATGGGTTCTTTTGCTTTTTTCCTCTTTAAATTTGAATCGGTTTTTGTTCTTTTGCTTTTTTTCCTCTTTAAATTCGATTTGGTTTTTCGATTCTGAAAAATAGTCTCTTTCTGGGTTTTGCGAATTTGCGGCTCTGTCATTATTGGGGTTCAAACGTTTCCAGTTTAGGTCACTTGCTGCCTATCTTCGTTTCATGCATGTATCTTTTGTGGATGAGTTGCATGTGTTTAGTTAGTTTGGTCACGGATGTGGTTGGCATTTGTGTCTTTCCAATTATATTTTGATTCGCTAATCTACATGCATGTTGTTATACAATCTATACGGATGTGGTTGTCATTTGTGTCTTTCCAATTATATATCGGATAAACACATCTTCAAACCTTGCTTTCGTTTTCTGGTTACCTCACTCTCTCTCTCTCTCTCTCTCTCTGTGACAGCTTCTGGATATCTTTATGGATATCTTTATCCATCGGAGCTCCAAGGTATTTGGGGGAAAAATTTTCGATGGAAGACTTATTATTTTCCTGAGACCTTTCTGTTCTTCAGACTCCACCGCATCAACCCTAACCTCACACTCCCTCACCATCCCAATTCTCAAAGACCTCATATCAAAGCAACACTGGTCAGAAGTCAAGGCCCATCTCAAAGAAACAGATCCCACCGCGCTTCTCTGCCATTTGCTTAGCTCAAAGGCCGATCCAGAGATCATTCTTAGGTACTACAACTGGTCCCAGAAAGAGCTCAAAATCTCACACCCTCTCCAACTCTCTTTTGGGCTCTTGCACTCGTTAGCTACTACCAAAAGTTACTCAAAAATCAGGGCTTTCTTACACAAATTTGTCCAAGATGAGAACTTGCACTCAAATTCTTCAATTTTTCATGCACTTTCAATTTGCAGCAACAAATTATGTGCTAATTCAATAATAGCCGATATGTTAGTGTTAGCCTATGTGAGAAATTTGAGGACCCGTTTGGGTTTTGAGGCGTTTAAGCGAGCTGGGGATTATGGGTTTAGGTTATCTATGTTTTCATGTAACCCGCTATTGAGTGCTTTGGTCAAGGATAATGCAATTGGGGATGTGGAATATGTGTATAAGGAGATGATGAGAAGGAGGATTGAACCTAATGTGATTACATTTAATGTTGTCATTAATGGATTGTGTAAGGTTGGGAAGTTGAACAAGGCCAGGGATGTGATTGAGGACATGAAGGCATGGGGCATTCCGACAAATGTGGTTACATATAATACTCTTATTGATGGATATTGCAAGATGGGTAGGGTGGGAAAAATGTATAAGGCTGATGCCATTCTGAAGGAGATGGTGGCAAATAAAGTTTTCCCAAACGAGGTTACCTATAATATTTTGATTGATGGATTCTGTAAAGATGAGAATGTATCGGCTGCAAAAAAGTTGTTTGAAGAATTGCAAAGACGTGGCTTGAAACCCAATGTGGTCACATGTAATTCGCTGATTAACGGGCTGTGTTGTGCTGGAAAGCTTGATGAGGCCATTGAGTTCTGGGATGAAATGCTGGGCTTGGGTTTGAACCGAAATGTTGTTACTTATAATGTGCTTATGAATGGGTTTTGTCAGAAGAAGATGATAAAGGAAGCTAGAGACTTGTTTGATGATATGAGGGGACATGGGTTGGCTCCCAATGCTATAACATTTAATACATTGATTGATGCTTATTGCAAGAATGGGATGATGGAGGAAGCATTTGTGCTGCAAAGTTCCATGTTAGAGAAGGGGGTTTTCCCACTCGCTTCAACCTATAATTGCCTAATTGGAGGTTTGTGTATAAATGGGGATATAAAAGCAGCCAGAAAGCTTATATTTGAAATGGAGGATAAGGGACTGAGAGCTGATCATATAACATATAATATTTTGATAGGTGCATTATGCCAGGAAGGGGAGTCAAGAAAGGCTGCAAAACTCTTGAATGTGATGTTTAAGGTGGGTTTGAGCCCAAGTCATGTGACATACAATACTTTGATGGATGGCTTTTGTATGGAAGGTAACCTCAAGGCAGCCCTGAATGTGAGGATGCAAATGGAGAACAAAGGAAGGCGGGCAAATGTTGTTACTTACAATGTACTAATTAAAGGATTTTGTAGAAAAGGCAAGTTGAAAGATGCAAATGGACTTCTTAATGAGATGTTGGAAAGGGGTTTGATCCCAAATCGGACTACTTATGAAATAGTAAGAGAGGAAATGATGGAGAAAGGTTTTATTCCTGACATAGAAGGGCATCTGTATAATGTCTCTATCAGCTCTTGACCATTGAAATGAGAACTGAACTATTATAACCATCACCGATGTATCATGGGATGCAAGTAGATAAAAAGAAAATGCAGAATGGGTCCTCATTTCACAAGTTACACAAGTCTAACCAGACCTGCCATGTTTAGATTGTTGCAGTTCAAGACCAAGCACACATCCTTCATGTTCCTTAAAAGGTATATCTTTCCTCACTGTTAAAAGTATTCAGAGCTTGTGATCCCTGTCCAATTCACTTGCATTGTCTTTTTCAAATTCTTAGTGGATATGTCTGTGTAGTGTGGATGATAAGTAAAATTCAGTATAGAAATCTTGATCATGTCAAGGGTCCCCAATTATATATATGTGTATATTATATATGTCTATCTGTACTATTCATGTATGTATAGTGAAAAATATATTTTGAATTTGTGTTAGGGTTTTCTTTGGAGTGCATGGATTTTCAGAAGAAGCGGAGTCAGCTTCTGCTCCTCATCACCTGTATCATCGCTCTCAGCATCCCAGGTACTCAAATAATATATATATATATATATATATTTCCCTTGTATATGATGGAATTTGAATTGGGTTCTGGCTGTCGTGTGATCATTTGGTGTTTGCTTTGTTTTATTGAAGTCTCGGGTTATGCACTGTTTGGTTGTTGCGAAAATGCAGGAAATGAAAGAAAATAATTTTCATATTGAATTTTCAAGGAAATTGGAATCTAGTGTTACATGGATATTTTACAAAAATTGTGAGATCAGTAGTATTATTAATTATACTTATCAAAAAAATTATTAATTAATATAATATGTAAAATTTGACATCATAAGCTATTCCGGATTATAAATCCAAAATTTTTCCAAGATTCACAATTATAAGTTGCTTTGGTTCATACTTTTTTCCTGAAGCTTTCTTCCCGCTTCAGTTATTAATGCTGCTTATGACCCATCGTTGGTTTTATCTTCATCAGTCGTAAGTTGTGGCAAATGACGTAAAAGGGTTGGTTATGAGTGAAGGATGTTGAGCTCAATAATGTTGGCCGTTTTATATATGTACAATACCAGAAAGAAATGGTCAAAGGTGGGTCACAAAGTATGCCAATAATTCAAGCTTTCCTCAATGATTATGACCTAATCAATATTGTAAAGTAATACTTTTTTTCTGTTGGTAAGTATGGGAGAGGTGACATACGGCCATATAGGTCGATGAAGATACGTGAAAGGAAGTTAAAAATGTTTGAATCTTGATTTCTTATGTTAGTTTGGTTCTGGATTCTATTGCCATGCATTGACTCGGTATGCTTGGAATGATTTTATGTTCATGAATATGGAACGGTTGTAGGGTGCTAAGTTTTTGAGATAGGAATTACAATTTGCCCATAAGGTCTTAAACATTACCTGTAACTCTTATCTTTTGCAGAATGGTATTAATCATTCATCCTCATAACTGCACACTTGATTTTCTCATTTCATCACTCTTCTGGTGCTTTTCTGACTTTTCTGTAAAATGGATATGTTGTGGCACTATACATTAAACTAATTTATGTTTTCATCCTTTATTTGGTGGAACAATCTGGTGGGTGGGTTATACTGATTGTTCTTGATCATCTACTTTAGAGTTGCTTCTATTCCATGCCTTCTCATCTTCCTTCCTACTATAACTTTTCTGGACTTGAATTTTGATTAGCTATTGCAATTTTACCTACTTTTGGGTCTGACTAGTTTTGGTTTGCATATGTTTCTGAATTATTATTTTTTATTGTTCACATACTGTCAACCCATTAGTAAAAATTAGTGATAATAATGTTTAGTTTCTGATTTTGGTAAGATCAAATTTTAAAATAAGCTCTTACATTTTGTTTTTGGTGACACTTTTGTCAAGGTAAAATCCTTGGGGGGCGTTTTGAGAAAGATTTGATGTTTTTGAGCCTCCCTATTTGTTTTTTTTTTCTTGAAAAGAGATCTGAGCTTTCAACCCAATGGTGTTTAAACAATATTTACGAATACCGAAATATAGAAATGGTGTTTGATTTTATCTTTAAATTGCTTCTGTGATTTTTAATTGTGTATGTTTACATATCTTCACTTGGTTGTCCTGTTCTATACATCTTGTTCCAATAGAGATATAGAAAGTTTACCTTGCTTTTACTTTTTATAGCTGACAAATGTCGGTAGCTGGTTAGGGAAGAAGCGTCATCTCAGAGTGGAAAGTTTACATTCTTGAACTGTTTTGACATGGGCTCTGAATCTGTAGCTTGTGCTGTGAAGGAGAGTGTGAAGTTGTACTTCTACAACATCAGAGCTGCTCATGTTGAAAAGGCGAGGCATTCTGCAATTGAGGCTGCTTTTAGTTGATGCATTGTCACAGAGAATGTCTGCTAAAGATGCTGCCAAACAAGCACAGAAAGAAGTTGCAAAGGCGGCAATGTTGGTGACCCGGCAAGCCAAACGCGTAATAGGCCCCATTATCTCTTCTGGATGGGACTTTTTTGAAGCAATATACTATGGTGGTACCATGACAGACAGAAGGATTCCTCAGAGGCACCGGAACATTGTTTGGCACATGTGCTGCTGGTTTCCTAGGAGAGCAATGACTTGGGAAGGTTGGCTATCTTGTGGGAATTGAATTGGGCAGTTGGGTTGGAGGTAGGATAGGATTTATGGTATATATGGTATATATATATATATATATATATATATATATAGGTAATAAAATAAGTTTTATTTATAGTAGGGCAAAGCTAACTACACCGTGAGTACACAATCAAAATGAGAAAATCATGGACATTTTAGTCCACTACAAAGATTGACTCCCATACATAAGAACAAGGAAAGAGTAAGTCTAATTATAAGCGATTCTGCACACTAATACGTGTATTCATTCAATATAATTGGTCAAAAAGTAAATTTTATTAAAAATAGTGTTAATTTAAATTTAGAATATAAAAAAAATAATATTAGTACGTAGATTGTTACGCAAACTTATTTGTACGTAGTAAAACTCTAAAAACAATGTTTTAAAAATAAAACTTAAGCTTATCCATTATTTTGCGGTATTTCAAGCTTTTATCATTTCTTTCCCGTCAATTACACCAATACATTCGTATAGTAATAATTTTTCATGTGTTTTGGGTCCATTTGGATATCGAGATGGGATGAAATTTTATATCATTTTATTTAATTTTAATTAATAATTTTATTATTATTAGTATTCACAAATTATCTTAATTTATTTTATTTCATTTTACTATCTAAACTGACTTTTAAGTTATGTTTGAATAGTGAGATAATTTTAGAAGATTTGTGAATGGTAATAAAAAAATAATGATAAAATATTAAATAATAATAAAATATAAATAAATAATAATAATAATAATATAATATTAAATAGTAGCGGATGAGACCAAAGACAGCTGAGACGGAGATTTCTTTACAAGTGCGAGAGGCCTTCGTACATGAGTGATGAGTATTGAAAGGATACGAAAATTCCATTGCTTATGGAACATTGAACTCCTGCTTATTTCTCTCTCTCTTTCTCTCTCTCTCTCTCCATCATATCCTCCACCGAAGTAACTACTTCGAAACTGTGACATAGAGACACGTTTATCTCTGATTTCCTGAAAACCTTAGCTCTCCGGTGGATTCAGGACTATGACCTGAACGTCATTCGATATTTTAGAAGCAGTGGATCATCGAGGATCACACTGACAGCACCTTTCCACAGCCGTTCGTCCAGGTTAGCTTCTCTCTGCCATGTGACACGTCCATGTGGTTATCTGGCCGACAGGTGTGGTAAAATTGTTTGGATTTCAAGAGAAGTCTAGCACACCAAATGTTTGATGAAATTCTCACTGTAACGCAAGAAGCTAGTGTTGGATTATTGTATTTTTTCGTTTTTCTAAAATTTCCAACCGTTTGAAGAACCTGAATCAACCACAAACCAATATTCGAGTTTATTTTTCATAGATTAATTCGTGTCTGTTTAAAATGTGAAAACTTTCCTTGGGAATACTTAAAACTAAAAAAAGAAGAACTTTACTTGGGAATGGCGTAAGTGAGTTCTTTTCCTTTTTCCCTCTTTAAATTCGAATTGGTTTTTCGATTCTGAAAAATAGTCTCTTTCTGGGTTTTGCGAATTTGCGTCTCTCTCATTGTCGGGGTTCAAACGTTTCCAGTGTATGTCACTCGCTTTATATCTTCGTGTCACGCATGTATCTTTTGAGAATGTGTTGCATGCGTTTAGCCAGTTTGGTCATGGATGTGGTTGGCATTTTTGTCTTTCCAATTATATTTTGATTCTCTAATCTATATGCATGTTATTATATGCTAAATTTGGTTCATTGTTGGTCTTTGTCGGTGAATGTGGATATCAGCCAAATAATTTCCATGCCCAATAATTTTGCTTTTGTCAATAGAGCATCTGTACCACAATTTTTGAATTGTTATGTACGTAGATGACCTTCCTTGGATTGTTACAAATGGTCTGTAATTGACTCTCTAGAGAGAGAGAGAGAGATGGATTTTATCTTTGGAGGTTGCGTGCAACAAATACAAAAAGTTTATCCGTCCAGGTGCATGGAACTAAGATGGGTTAGCAGCAGAAGGAAAAGAATAATTGACAAGGAAAAGAGAGTACTGCTGCCAAAGAAACCATTTATACCACCGGCATTAGTCCCAATATATATATCCACAACCCCATCGCACATAAATCCTGAGGAGCTCAAAGACCTCTACAGTGCCTCCAATCACTCCTGCCACCGATTCCCCAGCTATGTGGACTCTGAGGGCACTGTCAGAGTTGAACCGGTGGACATTCACAAGCTCAGCGTAGCTCTCTCCCACAGCTCTGTTGTCGTCTCTGTCTTCTGCAAACCAACTGATGTTTTATGTGCTACTGAAACGTCGTCGTCGTCGTCGTCTTCTTCTTCTTCTCTAGAAGATTTGATAAAACCAAGAAAGACATTGGGTTTGGGAGATTTGTTCCAAAAAGTGCTGCCGGTAACACCATCCAATGGTCAGCTGGTGGGCTTTGGCCGTGCTGTTTCTGATTTTGGATTGACTGCTTCCATTTATGATATCATGGTATGCCCTGACTACTATTATTTTCATGATGATGATTAAATGGTCGGATTCCACTCTTACTTGCACCAATCGTGTACGTGAATAAAGGGTTGCTTTCTACTTCAGATTCTATACAAGTTTACAAGATTAAAATTTGCCCATCCATTTTTACTTCCAACTAGATATTAACATCTACATATATTTATAATCATGCTTCAGTGGCTTCCCAGGTTATCCCTTCATTACGGGGAATGGGAATCGGCAGGATTATTGTTAAAAGAATTGTAAGGTAAGTCGGTACTTTGTTATAAAAAAGTAATTTGAGCTCTCATGAGTACTTATCCTTTTCTATAGTATTGGTAAATTTAAACTTTTTTATTCTGCTCAAGTTACTTTTATCCAGTTCATCTAACTTGTTCTTGGACATCGATACTGTTCTTCCACTTCTGCTACTCTGAATACTGGCAACTGTAGGAGGAATCAACTCATATAATCATATGATCTTTAAAACATGATTATTCCGTACCTTTCATACACACACACTCTCTCTCTCTCACTAACATTTGACTTCCTTCAGAATGCTTGCAAGCATTGACATTTATGACATATCAGCAGTTTGCTCAGAGAATGAGAGGTACTTTTACTGATTTGCTTGAACTTTAAAATATCAATTCTATGGTCTAACTTTCTTTTCTTTTATAAAAATTGCCACTATCCAGGATTGAATATCCTGGTTTCATTCACTAAATCAGACCAGTCTTTACCTCTATAACAAACTACAGCCTATCCACACATACATAAATGGAAGAGGTAGATATCAATAATTCTCACCAAAGATGGAGTGGCATTTTTTTTATGAACATTCTTTTAGTACTACAAAATTTTATTTTCTTGACCATAGCACGTTATTGAGCAATACTTTCTTAAATTTTGAATAAAAAAAATTGTGTGGGGTCTAGTCTCCACCCTCTTCTGTCCCCCTCTATCCATCGAGGGTGGAGGGAAAACTAACAGACCTGAGTTGGGGCTTTGTTTGGTAACTAAAGTCATCTCAACTCATCATTACAAATTTTTCAAATCCTAACACAAAATATAATAAACAATTTAACTTTTTCAAATTCTAAAATAATAATAACATTAAAAAATAATATTCTAATAATATTTTATCATCTTAACTCAACTCAACTCAACTCAGTTCAACATCCAAACGCAGCCTGGTCACCATCCTTAATCCATATATTTTGACATTGATTGAAACCATGGAGTTATCTATGCGAACAAATCGGTCGTGACACAATTCATACAGATAAGTTGTTAGAAAATTGAAAAACTTGAACTTGACATAAAAAATTGTAAGAATGTCATCCCAGGCCAAACTTGGAAAGTTCCCTTGTCAGGGCTGTAGGTCGCTCCTGTATTACCACTGGAGATTGGCCATCTTGAAGTTAACAAGCAGCATAATCATGCATGTCCATATTCTGTATACCATGGCCAGATATTTTTCCAGTGTGACAGATGAGCTAAAAGCTTGAGTTTGTATTTCCTGTCTTGTTGATCTCCCTAAATGTTTTGTTAGATTGTTTTTCAAAGCATGCGGATTTGGAGATGACATTTTGAGCTCCACCACAATGATGTATTCAAGGAATGCTTCCACTTGTCACCAAGGCAATCAAATAGTTATACGTGCAGGTCGAAAGCTCTTGTTAGCTCCTCCACATAGAGAAGCCCTTTAATCTCTGCAGGCTATTGAATCAGTAAGTTTATGTACACTGTACCCTCAGCTGATGCATTACAAGGCAAAAATGATAAGAGTTTCTCAGCTTTATTTGAAATTCATGTATCAAATTATAGGAATCAGGACATGTTAGCTAACACAGATTTGTGGAAGTCATTCTTGTTGCTGTCCGGGATGAGTATGGCTTGGCTTAAGCGATTTTATTGAGTAGTCAGTATTCGGGATTTAATTGAGTAGTCAGTATTCATTCTCCTGACTGTTTACTTGTATCACGTAAATTTCAAGATGTATCGTGGCCTTTGAATCTCTTTTATCAGTTTCATTTAAGCTTGTATTACCATATGCTAAATAATTCTTACATATGCATTTTTCTTGATTTTTGAAAGTATTTCGGATGCTTCTGCATATTCCATAGAAGCAATATATAGACATTGTCCCTCTTGTCTGTATGCTGCTTTGTTCAAATTGTTACCGTACGTATGTTTTCCTTTTTAACAATCATGTAGTATAGGTGTTTCACTCCATATCTTGGATTGATATCATTTCTACTTATATTTTCAATGATTAGTTTAGCGCGTTAAAAATACATGCATCCAGGCATTGCAGTAATGATTATCAAAATGACCCTATTGCGTAGCAAAATTCTCCCAAAATTATGGTGAGATGATACTATCTTTAGACATTTTGCTTTTCTGAGGTGTAAACCCAAAATTCTGTGCATCGATGTCCAATTCATACTTATGGGGTTAGTGCCAGATTGTTTTCGGTGTAAAAGGTCTGCTGCTACTTGCAAAAAGCTAGTTGTCAAGCCGATTGCAGTTATCCTGATTCCTCATCCTCACTACCCCCATGTCAGCCATCACAGAAAAGCATGCAAAACATCTTCATTTTTTATCTTCAGTTTCCCAATAATGGCTTTGGAAGAGGTTGTGAGTCACTAATGTTTTAGGACTTCATTCATGATGAGATTCTCAACGTCGTGAAGTCACTGAAAATTGTTTGAAGTAGTCTGATATGGGTGAGCTGAATTGTTTAAGCTGCATCTTCTCAGATGAGCAAAGATTTTCTCTCTGCTGTGTAAAAAGTGGAAGAGACTGGTCCATTTTTTTTATCCGTCGTTGAGGATATCTATAAACAACTTTTAGCACTGTGGGTTTTTGGCGTATTGAATGGTGAAGCTTGCTTGTGGCAGCTCCATGCACAAAGTGAAGATGGGGGACCAATTTTGATGGAAAATTACTGTAGTGTTTTATGAGGTTTGATCGTTTTTCCGTAAATGTTTGACAACAATCCCTGTTGTGGTACTCATATCACAAAGAGAAATAATATTTACAGTTCTAGAGTGTACAAATCTCTCGCACTCATTTTAAAAAATAGATAAATCTAAAATTCACATGAAAAAAATTATTTTTTAATAGTGGACTCAAACTTTTTTTTAAAGAAAGTGTGCGGTACTTACACATTCTAGAACTGTATATAATTACTCTTACGAACACGATACGATAATAATGGATTTGAGTTTAATCTTAACATATTCGGGTCAAAACGGGTTGATCTGTTAAGATACGATTGCTTAATGGGTTGATAAAGGGTCAACCCGTTTTTACTCGTTATGATCTATTAAGAAAGTTAGAGTTACAATTATATTCCTATACCTAAAAGTAAAATTTAGGATTTTAACTTCGATATTTTTATTATTGGGATTGTAATTTTGGACTTATTGTTAGTTTTATATATATATTTTTTTATAGATATTGTGATTTTAACATTTATATAAAATTATGTTAAACTTAATCAGGTCAAACGGGTTAATTTCTTGTCTGTTTAACCCATTTACATAAACGGATCGAGTTGTGTCAACTCATTATATTAATAGATCGTATTAGGGTCTGAAATTTTAACACAATAAGCTTAACGAGTCGTATTCAAATTGACATATATATTATAATACATATATCTTGACACGATACAAATATAACTCGTTAATATGATTTGACATTCTTATAAATTAATCTAAGATTTGAACTAAAAAGACACAAAATGTCATGTCAAAACATGTGTTTGATTGGGTTCGAGCGCTTACTTTCAATTTAAAATGTCAACCTTTTCAGCGGGCTGTGCAACATAATTGATTGGCGACCAAGCAAAGAGAGTTTAGCTTAATAAACACTGAACCCCGATCATGACTTTGCTACAATTTTTAAGAGCACTTAATTAGGCTTTTTGGAGGGTGGGGATGACTTAATTATGAGTCGATCCATCTAGATAGATTCGCGACGAATTCCATTCCATTATATTTAAAAAATGTAGATATATAAATTAAGAAAAATAATAATATATAATTATTATATAATTATTTTAAAAAAAATAAATATATATAAGACTTATATAAAATATTAATTAATTTTTTAATAATAGATCACGTATTTTTTTATTATACGCAGATTGTTGAACTACTCCAGGAAAAAGTGTAGGCGCGTAGGTGGGAAAAGATAGAATACCGTGGCAAGCTCATCTTGGTGACATATTTTATAATATCCCTTTTTTATTTTTTTGTCTCAATTTATATAATGCTTGGCCTTGGAGTTGGAGAAAAAGATAACTGAAATTAAAGACCAAGGACTTTGACATGATCATGAGCTTATACCAGAATAATAAAATGCAGTAAATTAATGTGATGGTTTTGAAAATTGAATTTGAATGAACATTTTTTTACGTGTCAATTAATACACAATTGAAGACATTTTGTTCTTTTATTTTATTTTTCTTGCAAGTTGAGATATTCAAAGTGGACAAGAATCATTCAGAGAACTTCATGCATTCGTTCAATCTTACCCAATTTGCGTTTCCTTGACCATCTTGGAAGCTTTGAAGGAAAAAAGAAAGCCCTTTAATTAATCAGAAATAATAGTTATAATCGTGAGTGTATAAATACTGTATAATTTATTTTAAAAAAAATAAATACAATATTTACATAAAAATAAATTAATTAATTTTTTAACCGTAGATTCTATATTTTTTCAAAACAACTATACAGTATTTACGCATTCTATGACTATATATAGCATTACTCTTAATTAATTAAGCTAATCATTTTGTTTATTTTTTAATCAAAATCCTCATTGGTATAGAATGGAAAAATAAAAATATATTAGAAAATAAAATCAGGTTGACCTAATTTGTTTATTTTCTTGGTTGGAAGAGAAGGAAAGAGGCTTTCTCATCGTGCAATTTACTTTTAATGTCACCTTTAAGGAGATAACGAGATTAATAAATAACACTTATTAAGAAGATGATAAATATAAAAAGATTACGTAAAAGTAAATTTATAAAAATATTCTCTCATAATATTTTTTTTATTATTATAAAAAGAGTTCTTGGCCAGAATTTAATTAACCGAATAATATAATTAAGAATTTAAGGGACGAAGTAAAGTGAGCTAAGCCTAAGGACCACTCAAGCCTAATAACTTGTAAAAGAAAAGTTGTCTTCTTTTCCTTCTTAATCGTCCTTGAATAGTGGTGGTTTTAGAGTCAATTGCCCTTGTAAACAGGTTGCCTTTTAAATAAGAGAAAAGATATTTATATTTGTGAATTGTATAACTGTCACGTAATTATTTTTAAAAAAATGAATAAAATATGAGATCTACATGAAAAAAATTAATTTTTTAATAATAAATCTTATTTTTTTAAAAAATAATTATGCGATATTTATATACTTTATGATTGTATATAGAATTATTTTTTAAATAAATTCAACAAGTTACATTTTTATAGGATTATCCCTTGAAAACGTGTGTAGTGCTATTGACCGACTCCATCCACATATATATTTTATTTTATTTATAACGTTCTCTCTAAAGTCTTGATCTTAGATTTTTTTCCTCAAGAACAAGATATAAATTTACTATAAATTTGAGGACTTTTCAAAAATAACACTATTAAAGAAAATAAATAAATCTTAGATTTTCTATTTCCTCTCACAATTTAATGTGTCTCATTTTAAATAATTTGAGAGAAATAATATTTACAATTTTAGGATGTGTAAATCTCACGCATTTATTTTTAAAAAAATAGATAAATTTAATATTCATATCAGAAATATTTTTTTTTAATAATAAATCCTTTTTTTTTTTGTGAGACTGCACAATCTAAAGACTTTATTTAACATTATTTATAATTTTATATGCCGTATGAACTGTATATACATTAAACTTGAAGGCCGATATTTTTTAATAAAATAAAAAAAAATACTTATTTCCCATAGAGAAGCAATGGTTCCGAGTTTTGCTACACAACTTCCACATACCATATTTTTTAAAATTTTTAAAATTTTTAATATTTTTTGTATTTTGAATTTGTTCTTTTTAAACTAATTCAATTATTCTATTAATTATTTATATATTAAATATTTGATAAAATTAAAAAATTAAAAAAAATATGATATTTGGATGCTGTGTGAATAGTAGAAAAATTGTGTAGACTTTTTCATAAATTATTATCCGTTTGGATTTTTGGAACTCGAGGGAGGATATTTCTTGTGCAATGAAGACGTATTTCCACGTGCCACGCAAGAATTGGTCAGAGATCGACCTCCTTTGTAATCTTCAAATTGTGAAACCATTAATCATGAACTCGAGGATAATGAAATGAGAAAATCTAAAATAAGGATTTGGTTTAAATGAAGTTATTTATATTCTCTATTAGTAAGTTTAACACACTAATTGTTTTCAAGTAAATCTATATTCTTTTTATCAGATGAATCACCTGATAATTCTTCTATAATTTCAACAAAAATTTCTTCTTTTTCATTGCTCGTCACGGCACTAATAGAATGTTGTTTTTTTTTAGATCAGCTAACATTTGATCTAAATTAGTGTGTTAAACTTGCTAATCGAAAATATAAAGGATTTTATTTAAATTAAGAGATAAAATGAGTTAAATTGAGATGATTTATAAATAATAATAAGATTTATGAGTTAAAATTTATAAATAATAATAAATAATAGTAAGATTGAGTCAATTCAAATCGGCTCTAAAATAGATTCACTTCTATAAGATTAAAATCTTATTAAATTTCAAATAATTAAATTAAAATAAAATAAAAACTGGCTAGTGGATTGCCACCACCTCAGGGTCTAAGGTGGTGGCAAACCATACCAATTCGACACCTTACACGTTAGAAATGATTGAAATTGCTAAATTCGTCCAAGTGTAAGATCCGATCGAATATGATAATCCAACATTAAATCTGTTGCACGAGTTTTTCCGACGAGCTCTAACTAGTAACTATCACCCATAATACCAGCTTGATTATTATTTTTTTTTTTATGACGAGAAATCACTCCACGGCAGAGCTTTTAACCATGGAATCTAAATCTTCGAGAAGATTAATATAGTAATCCACCGCTATGATCTCTCACTTAAATCTCAGTTTGATCTAAGGAAAAATCGAACTTAAGCTATCATGGCTGAGTTTGATTAATTTATTTAAGAAATGATATTTACAATTGTGAGGATGCAAGTGCCGTGTAGTTGTTTTGAAAAAGTAAATAAATATAAAACTCACATGAAAAAGAAATTAATTTTTTAATAGTAGACTCCACTCTTTTTCAAAGCGACTGCACGGTATTTGTACATTCCACGACTGTATGTAGCATTACTCAATTTCTTTTATGATTATTCCGACCGTTTTTCAAGATGGTGGCCGAAATAATGTCTCCTATTGTCTAAAAAATAAGAGTAATATTATATGTAGTCGTAAAGTATATAAAGATCGTATAGTTATTTTAACAAAAAATAAAGTGTATGATTAAAAAATTATTATTATTTTATATAGATCTTATATTTATTTATTTTTTAAATAATTGTACGACAATTCTCCAAAAATAATGAGTCTTAAGAGTTAGGATCTAAATTATATTTTAAAGTTTTAGATTATTGTTTTAAAAAAAAATTTATTCGATATAATTATCAAAATATTAAAATGGGGGCGTTAGGATTAAAAGGTATAAAATATAGATAAGAGTAGCACCACCCTACACCTAATCCCAAAAGCAGCACCTCCCCCTCCCTAATTGATAACACGAAGTGGTACCTTATTCGTTCGGAAAATTTATAGTGCAATAAGAACTATTGCAAATCCTGATAACGTGTCCCATCCTTAATCGGGAAGCAATTATTTGCGTTGTCCTTATCTCGTCTCTCGGATGCTGACCCATCCAACTGTATCCATCTTTGACAAAATAAATATGCTCATCGGATAAAGATTGCAGTGACAGAACCCATACCGGTTGATCAAAACAACCAGTTTACAAAATCCAAGCTTTGGAATAATCTTTCCTGATTCCCAACAGCCATTCCAAGCCATATGGTTCATACATTCTGAAGGCCATGCAAGGACAGCGGGATATGCTCAGAGAAAAGCAGGCCACTCGGATATTTTTTGGATAATGTACTTGCTGGATTTGTAGGTTGGAGCTTTAGAGGCTGTATTTCGGAACCCAGGACTGGTTTTTGCTTTATTTGCTAAGGCAACTCAGGAATCATCTAAAAAGAGTTGATTTTTTGGTCATGGGTGTGCTGAGTGAGGGCCTTACACAGGTTCTGATACCTGTGGCTGCCTTGATCGGGCTTGCGTTTGCTTTGCTTCAGTGGTACTTGGTCTCAAAGGTCAGGGTTTCTGGCCACTCTGGTGGTCATAATGAGTATAAGGACAGGCTGATTGAAGGAGAGTTTGAGGAGGGTGTTGACGCTCTTGAGGTTTCCATCAAGTGTGCTGAGATTCAGCATGCCATATCTGTTGGTGAGCTCTCTCTCTCTCTAAAGTATGTATTTACTTTTTCTGGGTGTATCTGCGTCATATTTTGGTTTAGCTCCTGATGATTGAGATCTCTGGTTGTTTATTGTTTGTTATCCTTTGTGCTGTATTCTATGGATCAAGGATATCCTCGTGTTGTAATTTGTTTTTTGGTGTCATTTTGTTATTTAAATTGGGATGATGAGTTTCATTATGTCAGCCGAGACCAAAATAGGAGAAAGATTTCATAGATTGTTAAATCTGTGAACTCCTAATTTTTTTATTCTCTCTTCCTGTTTGTCATCTCTGTTTTCATTTTTGGCTGTTCTCGGGATATAGTTTTTTGCCTTTTTTTTTTTCTTTTTTTATTCTTTCCCTTTGCGATTGACATATTAATTTTATATTTAGACACTTTTCTTCTTGTTGTTATTGCAATTATCACTATTTGTTATTTGTCAACTCGCTCGGAGTAATGTTATCTTTTCACTCTCCATTCATAGCCCCTTGTTGTTTTTCTTCTTCTTTTTCTTCTCCTTTACCCTTTCCAGATAGCTGTCTGAATTTTGTATAAATAGATTTTCCTTTTTTTTGTCTGTGCACAAAATGTGTTCTTCCAGCTTATTGCCTCTGGGATTTTTCAGTTGTTCATTCAAGTTTCAAGAGCTAGGTAACTAATTTTTATCCCTTTCATCACATATATATTTGGGACTTTTGTCGGCTTATCTTTGAGAAGTGAATTCATCTAACAAATACATGCAACCATTACAGCCGACAAGAATCAAAGAAAGGAAAATTTGGAAACTAGAGAGTTCGAAGACAACTTCCAAGCGTAGTGTTTTTTTTTTCGTAGTATTCTACCATTAGCGTGCTCATGATCTGTGTTTTCAACTTGTATATTATGATATTTTTACTCGTTTATTCAGGGCTGCTAGATGGGCCTTCTTAATATGGTCTTCTATCTGTGGGTGCTTTGTGGGCAAACTGAATAGTTGTATGTTTGAGTAAACCTAAAAAGATAAACGCACGCATGGAAGTTCTGTAATTTTATGATATGAGACATGTTGTTTATGTTCTCCCTAACATTATACTGTGATTTGGAGTTTGGACCCCTTTTACGTTAATCCACTTGAACAACATGCCAGTATAATCGAAAAGGAAAATACTCTAGCCACAAACAAAGGGATTACATAAAAGTAATCCCACAAACTGATGTGGTTTGATATGGTTCATCAATTTGTAAATTTACTTTTATTGTAAAGTAAATCTAACAGATCACATGAAGTCATATCAGTTTGTAGAATTACTTTTGTATAATCTCTTTGTGGCTTGAGCATTACTCGATCAAAAATGTAGAGTGTGATACAAATCTTTAATTTTCAATTTGTTGTAAAAGAATGGAATTTGGCTGCATTTTGTTGGACAGGGATAATGTCACCATATCCGAATATTATCTGACCTCAATTTGATCTATTTCATGTTCCCAGGGGCGACCTCATTTCTGTTTACAGAGTACAGATATCTTAGTATCTTCACGGGGGTATTCAGTGTCATCATTTTCCTCTTCCTTGGTTCAGTTAAGGGTTTCAGCGCCAAAAGTGAGCCTTGCACTTACAACACAGGGAATATTTGTAAACCAGCTTTGGCTAATGCCCTCTTTACCACCATTGCATTCTTGCTTGGGGCTATTACCTCCGTTCTTTCTGGTTTCCTTGGGATGAAGATTGCTACCTATGCCAATGCTAGAACCACTCTACAAGCAAGGTATGGTGTTGGTAAGGCATTCATTACAGCTTTTCGATCTGGTGCTGTGATGGGTTTCCTTCTTGCTGCCAATGGCCTTTTGGTGCTGTGGGTCTCGATCAATCTATTCAAGTTGTATTATGGGGATGACTGGGAGGGACTTTATGAATCTATCACTGGTTATGGACTTGGAGGTTCTTCAATGGCACTTTTTGGAAGAGTTGGTGGAGGTATATATACAAAAGCAGCTGATGTTGGCGCTGACCTTGTTGGAAAAGTTGAGAAGAATATCCCCGAAGATGATCCACGTAACCCAGCTGTAATTTTCTATTTTTTCTCCTCTTATAGTTTGACTGAAATTGACCAGATTCTAAATCTCTGTGAATTTCTTCGTATATTTCTGAACACATATCATGTGATTTGTAAATGCATAGTTTTTGTTTGCCATCCAATTTCAAAATTCAGGCTTACTCAGTACAGTCAATAACTCAATATTGGTTAGTTTGAATGAATGTTATGTTACTTCTTTTAGGTAATTGCGGACAATGTGGGTGACAATGTAGGAGACATTGCTGGAATGGGTTCTGACCTGTTTGGATCTTATGCCGAATCATCTTGTGCAGCACTCTTTGTTGCTTCAATATCATCTTTCGGTGTCAGCCATGACTACACGGCCATGTCTTACCCTCTGATTATAAGCTCAATGGGGATTGTGGTTTGCTTAATAACAACACTTTTTGCAACTGATATATTTGAGGTTAAGAATGTGAGTGATATTGAACCATCCTTGAAGAGGCAACTTCTTATCTCAACTGTCTTGATGACCGCTGGTATTGCCACGGTCACCTTCTTTGCTTTGCCATCAGAATTTACTCTGTTTAATTTTGGGACTGACAAGGTTGTCAAGAACTGGTATGCCTCCCCCAGCTGCACCCCTTCTTCTGTACTTGGCATGATTGGTTTGTAACTCAAAAGGATTTTTTTATTTATTAAATTATATGTGACTTCAGGCACCTTTTCTTCTGTGTTGCAATTGGCTTGTGGGCTGGACTTGCTATTGGGTACACTACAGAATATTATACTAGCAATGCCTACAGGTGAATAATCTTCTTCAGATTATAATTTAGTGCTTGGTTTCTTCTGGTCTTATGCATTGCTTGTTATGATCTTAAATTAATCCATTGCCATATAGTGATAATTGGATCAAGTCTTCCTGCCTCTGCTGCAAACGCATGGCATTTGCTACTTGCCCCCCCCTTCAAACTTTTAAATTTTCAGAACCTTACAAATTTTGGTTCCAGAAATGATATCACACATTTTGATGCTTAAGACCTAATTAAAATGTCATTGCTGTCCATAGAATTTCCACATGGTTAGAGGTGAACCAATAGAGGCTCAGAATTGAAATGAAATGTCAAAAGTGTTAAACTTGTAGAAAAACTTTTTATTAGAAAATAATTTTATATCATGTTGATAACTCTGATTCCTACTTCTGCAAAATACAGCATTTAACGCGCTCAAATGAACTCTTTCAATCTAAGGAATTTGACACTATTCACTTTATAGCATCTCCAAAATAAATGATTTTGATTATATTTGAATGTGTTGTATCCATCAACTTACGAATGTGATGTTTATTACCATGTTCAACAGTCCAGTGCGCGATGTGGCAGATTCTTGCAGGACAGGTGCTGCTACAAACGTGATTTTTGGCTTGGCTCTTGGATACAAATCTGTCATCATTCCCATCTTCTCAATTGCCATTGCCATTTATGTGAGCTTTAGCTTGGCTGCAATGTATGGAGTTTCTGTGGCTGCTTTAGGAATGCTCAGCACAATCGCCACTGGTCTAGCAATTGATGCTTACGGCCCCATAAGTGACAATGCTGGTGGAATTGCAGAAATGGCGGGTATGAGCCATGAGATACGTGAAAGAACAGATGCTTTAGATGCTGCTGGCAATACTACTGCTGCAATTGGCAAGGTGTTTTATCCTTTTTCCGGTTTTATACTTTCTGATTTAGTTAAGAGTAGCATTTCATGACTATGCTTTAGCACAATCTTAAAGATGCTGCCATACATAATTAGTTACTGAACTCTGTATGAGATCATTGTTTTTTGTTACCTTGCTACAGTGGTGAATATTGGCACTAGCTGCTAACCAAGAAGAGTAACTTGAATCACATTATCCCGAGAACTAGCTTATACTGAAAAACTTCTGTTAACTTTCTGTTAACTTTGAAAACCAATTAAAGATAACTAAAAGAATGGAGAGGATATATCACAAAAATTAATCCTGGGGAAAGTGATTTAGCGGCAATGGAAAAGTTGTTGAATAAAATAACACTGTTTCTTTCCATCGGTCTTTGGAAATATTTCCCATAACCATGGAGCAAAGGAGTTTACATTGACACTCTGTTCATCTTTTATCATTTTCTTTTTTATTTTAAGAAAAGGTGATGAAAAGCGTCTAATAAATTGTATTTCCAGTACTAATAAAGTTAATCGTCATGGTATATGCCCCTATGCCAGGTTTCCATAAGACCTGACTCCATTTTGAGATTGCAAGTCAACCTCTGAAATTTTTGACATGTATTGACATGTTATGCCTTATGTTTCAGGGTTTTGCAATTGGATCAGCTGCTCTTGTTTCCCTAGCTTTGTTTGGTGCCTTCGTGAGCAGGGCAGGCATTAAGACCGTGGATGTGCTGACTCCAAAAGTCTTCATTGGGTTGATTGTGGGAGCCATGCTCCCATACTGGTTTTCAGCCATGACAATGAAGAGTGTGGGAAGTGCAGCTCTCAAAATGGTTGAAGAGGTCCGCCGGCAGTTCAATACTATTCCTGGCCTCATGGAAGGAACAGCAAAACCAGACTACGCAACTTGTGTCAAGATCTCAACTGATGCTTCACTAAGGGAAATGATCCCACCTGGCGCTTTGGTGATGCTCACGCCTCTAATTGCTGGCACCTTCTTTGGAGTGGAGACTCTTGCTGGGGTTCTTGCTGGTTCTCTTGTTTCTGGTGTGCAGGTATACCATTTTTTTTTTGGTTCTTCACAAGAGTGGCATTTGTTTGTAGACCAATACATGTTTGTCTTTAGGTATAGTTTTGCAACTGCTCTTACTTTGGCTACCACAGAAATATCTCAGTTTCTATTCTGATTGCTCATATTTTTCAATTTCTCGAATTTGTTTACTTCACATACTCTTGTTTTTGTCTGGTAATTGAAATTTGAGTTTGTCATGATGGTCAATCCATCCCCAAGTATGTATTGGATATGTTGTCATTTTCAATCACCATCAAATGAATCCTCAGTATTTAACTGAGTATTCTATTTTATATTTTTCTTCATAGGTTGCCATCTCAGCTTCCAACACAGGTGGTGCATGGGATAATGCAAAGAAATACATAGAGGTAAGTTGTTTGCTCTTCCAATTTTTGTTTGATATTTCTTTCTAGTCTATAATACTTCATCATCAGATTTCATTCTGCAATCATCTTTGTAAGGAGATAAGATCTCTTGGCACCAAATTTTCGGATTTTGATTCACTAATTCAATGCAATTCTCACAGGCCGGTGTTAGTGAACATGCTAAATCACTTGGTCCCAAGGGGTCAGACGCTCACAAGGCAGCCGTCATAGGCGACACGATTGGAGATCCTCTCAAGGACACCTCTGGTCCTTCACTCAACATCCTGATCAAGCTCATGGCAGTCGAATCCTTGGTGTTTGCTCCATTCTTTGCCACTCATGGTGGCATAATCTTCAAATGGCTTTAAAATTTGGAGCTGTAATATGGTCATCTAACTCTGGTGTGGAGACTCGAGCAGCAAACTTGATGGAGTTCTCATCGTAATGAGTAGCTCCAAGATGTAAAGAACAAAATAATGCGGCTTTACTTTATAAACAAGTATTCTGCATGTATATCTTGTACTGATTTTTGTTTCACTTTCTAGGCTGTTATCATATCATGTACCTCTGTATTAACTTCAGTTTCACTCTTCAGACTCTCATCTTTCCAACATCGAAATATTCTTGATTTTCGTTTGCTTACTCTGAAAATCAGATGATTCTACACATTGATACATCGACAGTTAGGCTTCGTTGAGTTGAGTTCTCTATAAATAGTAATTAGTTTAGATGGTAGAGTGAGTTCTGTGGGATTCATCTAAGATGAGTTTAGATAGTTGAGTGAATTTTGTGGAGTCTACTTAAGATGAATTTAGATGTGTTTAGATGTTAAGATGAGTTTAAATATATTTATGGAAAGTTAAAAAAAGTTATAGGTCTAATGTGTAAAGAAGTTTTGAGTTGGGATGAATATAGTGATTTGAGAGTTAGGTGTTTGGATATTAGAAGAGATCTAAATTTAAACTGAATTTAGTAAAGCTGAGTGCAATCAAGGAGCCAAATGAGTCCATATTATACTCGATGCACTTTCATCGACCAAGGGCAACCATGGTTGGACGAATCAATGAAGGGTAACTTATATTTTGAACCATACTTTAAAATGATTAGTCAAAGTTACAATTAGACCCTCTTGAATTTATTCATAAAGGGCAAGAATCATCTTAACCAATCAATGAAGATTCCATTCACTACCTTATTATACTCGATCAGATAAAACTATAATTGGGATATTACATGAATAAATATAAATCTATACTATCAATTTTGGAAATCATAATTGGGATTTAAAAAGAAAAATCACCCATTCCTGAACTTATCTCCCCCCACTAACTCTCTATCTCTCTCTCTCTCTCTCTTAGAAGCCTTGGCGTCACTCCTAGGCCGAGCCTCCTTTCCCCTTGAAGTTACGCCTCTTGCGGTGTGGCCACCATTCAACGGCACTTTCAAAGGTGAGGGTATTGTCTAACTGCCACCAAATTTCTTTGTCTAAACTCTCTCTCTATCTCAAGTTTGTGAGATTTAGGTGAAATCACACTAGGGTCTGCCGCCGCCACCCCACACAGCTGTCCACACTCCTAAGCCGCCATGTAAGCCCTCACAATTTTCCTTTCTCTACGATTTTATTTTCTTGGATGATTAGTTGGATTGTTGTATACTACTCTGATTTACTCTAAAGTTTATGAAAAAATCAATTGATGATAGAAGGAAATGAATGTTGGAAAGGAATGTTCGTTGATGATTAATATTGTTGTATACTATTGTGGCTTATTGTTCATAATAAAAGGAAATGAATGTTTGATGATGATTAATATTGTTATATATTATTGTGGTTTATTAAAAATCACTTGGTAAGCTTAGGGATATCTATTATTGTTAATGATAGAAGGAAATGAATGTTGAAAATGAATGTTTGATTATGATTAATATTTTGGAAAATAAATCGTGCAAATGTGTAAAAGATGATTAAAAGTCAGTCCAATATATTAGGGGTGGGCAACGGGGCCCCGTACCCTCCCCCGCCCCCAATTTTACCCATCCTTCCTCCAATCTCCAATCCAAAACTCAAAAAAAAAAAAAAAAGATCTAGGTTCGAGAGTCTTACCTTTGGAGTTTGGCGCAGTGAAATTGCAAAGTTCAAACGACGGTGGTGGTCGTGCAGTCGTGCGAGAGAGAGAGAGAGAGAGAGAGAGAGAGAGAGAGGAGTTTGAGAAGACGTGCGGGAGGGAGGGGGGACTTAAGTTGAAAAGGCACCGTTTTTTCCATTTTTTCATGACAAAACGGTGCCGTTTCACTTATGAGCTCTTTATATATATATATATATATATATATATATATATATAATTTTAATTTTAATTATATATATAATTATGCGGGACGGGGGAAAAACGGAGCGGGGCTTAGCCCAGTCCATCCCCTGCCTCTGCTGGCCTCCAGAGGTACGGGTGGGGATGGGGCGAATAGGGCAGTGCAGCGGGGTGCGAGACCTCGTTGCCCACCCCTACAAGCCACATCCAAACATAATTGATTGATCATGATAATTAACTCCCACAAAATGTATGCATTGATCAAGTATGTTATGTCGAAAATTATAACATCACCGAACAATTTGTACACAACTCTACTTCGGGCATATGCCCAAAACACTTTTCGCAATCTAGTTTCATGATCCATGACATAATCGAAACTATCATTTTGCACCATCATACAAGTAAAGTAGTTTTGTAGTGCTTTAGCCCCTTCGACCCCAAGCTGAATGAATCTAACCTCACATATGTAATTACATGCATCTCTTTTTCCAAAAGTCAGATTCTCATACCCTCCTGGCTCAGCAATGCAAGAACTGTTATTCTTGCTCAATTGAATGTCATCTATATCATTGTATTCTAATCTTCTCTTTATTGATTCATCTTACCTCTTATGATATCTAATATATCTTGCCTTTTCAGAACTGAGAGCATGAGTATGTTCAAGGATAACATGGTTCAAGAAAACTCTCATTCAAAATCCAATATGACATTGATCTTTTCCTTGCATCAATTGTGTTCCATCGGTCTCGGTTTAAAAATATTCAACAATGAGCTTACAAACATGCCTTGCCGGACACAAGCAAGAGTGAAATATCTTATTTTCTCATCAACTCCAACTTTGGAACTTCGCTTTGTCACTCCAAAACCAACTTGTTTGGCATACCTCATATAGTATATCCTTACTTCCTCAACAAAGGAAAATGACATTCACTACTTTAGCTCTTCAACAACATCTGCACCTCCAACATTTGGTTCCATCTGCACAGCCATTAAGACATCCAATACATTTTCTTATATATCATCATTAAACTTCATAGCAGCCAAATTTTCAGTTATAAATTTATTATTTATATTTATTTTGATTTATGGGTCAAAAAGAAAACAATATCATATGTTATAAGCTTAATTCATTCTCACAATTAAATTGAAAATATTAGAGAAATAAAAGATTTGTCTAATAATTAGATTCACAATTATAAAGACCAGATTTTCAAGATGACACTGCGACCATAACCAAGTCAAACCAAACCAGCAAGCATTTAAAATGTCCAAATATTTATCAAATAAATCCCATGTGTGGCAGCATCTCAAGATTGCATAATGTCAAATAGTTGAAACTTTAAGATCATGATTTGGTCAAAGATCGCCTTTATAATAATGGACGCTTGCAAATTAAATTTGAATAACAATTGCAACTAAAAAAATAATAATCATTAATCATTGTTAATATATAAATAAATATTCTTCTTTATTTTTTTGACAAGGCATGTCTCATAAATTTATAAAACTTTTATTTGGAAGTCAATATGCAAAATATACCCTCAATTTAATTGACATGATAAGATTTGATTTATTAGAAAAATTTAAAATTAAAATCTTTTACAAATTAAATCTTACCATATCAATAAAATGGAGGGCGTGCTTTGTTCACCGACTTTTAAATAAATAAAACTCATAAATTTACTGAACCGAATATTACTCTTTATTCTCGATTAAATAAATAACCACTATTTACAACCACTTACCCTTCCAAACATCACTGCCTTCACTTGGGCATTAGATTTGTGGTAATATTTGTTTTTTTTTTTATGACTTATTTATTATATATTTTTGTATATATTTTCTCATCTTTTTTCAAAGTTATAGGAGAATTCATTGTACTTTGTCAACAACCATCAAGCATGCACGCCATCATCAATATTTCAGTCCTCGTACAGTCGTACCCACCACCTCCTTCCATTGCGACCGCCTTTTGCCACCGCTTCTAGTGGCTTGTATGTACTTGAACAACTTCATGTTTTACACACTATCGTTTTTTGTGTGAGAATCATAAATGTTAAAAAAAAAAATCGGAAAATCAGTCCGAACTAGCCTAAACCAATCCGATTTTGGACCGATTCGGTCCAGAACTGATTTTCGTAATGGCAAAACCAGCCAAAACCGGTCTAGTTCTGATTCTAGACTTTTTAGACTCGAATTGAACTAGTTCCATTAAATTATTTTTTAAATATTATATATAAAAATATAAATTATAATTATATATAAAATAATGTTATTATAATATATAAAATAAAAGTTTAATCTTTAACATAAAAATTTAATCGATCAAAAGCACTTTCATATGTAAATAGTGACGAATTTGATCTGTAATAACATTCTAGCTAGGTATCCTTTTGTTGTAGTTTCAATTCCATGCATTTGTCTTCAGCTATTTGTCTCTCTCTCACACATATATTTGTTCCAAGTTATAGATTGCTAGCTACTTTTAATGCTTTCATCTCTCACAAATCTCATGTATTCACTAAATTAATATATGCACTCACACATATATTCTCTCATCATTTACACACCATATATGCAGATTTTTTTAGTAAAACAGATTTTGTAAAGCATATTTTAGTAAATCAGATTTTTTTTAGTAGAACAGATTTTTGTAATAACAACAGGTTTTGGACTAAAAGTATAAAATATATTTTTTTAAAACAATTTTTTTATAAATAGATGTTTTTAACAAATTTACATTTTATTAAAACCAGAAAAACGGATCGAATCATACTGAAATCAGTAAAATCAAATTTATCAGTTTAGAGAAATAACCTGTACATAATCGACCACCTCAAACCAAATTGTTTTAGTGCTCATTTTATTATTGTAGAATCCTCCTTTAAAAAAAAAAAAAAAACCTATTAAAGTTGTCTTTTTCTCAATTGAAATCGATAAATAAGGGACCGGGACCATTAAGTTCTATTTCACCTTTTTTATTAAAACAAAATTTTAAAATATAACCGGAATTTTAAATGGAAAGGTGAATAAGAGTGGAGGATGAGGTAGAGATTTTAAAAGTACATCTTTCTTATTTTAAGTTGCGATTTAATCCAAAATAGATATTTAAATTTATAAAAAATTACACGAAGATAAGATAAAAGCAAATATATTAATTTAATAATTATTAAAATTAAATCAATTAATTAATATAATATCAAATTAAATTCAAACCCTTGATTGTTATTATCTCTAATTAACTTCATATTGCCCATAAAAATGGAAAATTAAATAAAAATATTTTAACCATAAAATAATTATATAAAAATTAATATAATCTGATGTGATACGTTATATTATAAATATATTTTTATTATAAAATAAATTTAAAAAATTCTATAAATTTATATTAATTTATAAATTTTTTTTATATAATTTTTTTTGTGTTTATAACATTCCTTAAAAAAATAAATAAAAAGTAGATAGGCAATTGAAAGCGATAAAGTTTCAAAAAAAGAAAGCGATAAAGTCGAACATCAAATTTTAAACGGCAGTTATCTTTCAAGGCATCCCTTGTACTCGAGGGTAGTTCCGGAAACTTGAAAATCGAAACGTATCACCCGTGTCACATCCAATTAGAACCTCCCAAGCTGGAACGGAGACCAATCAAAAAGGGCCACGTCAAATGAGTGACACTCTGAGCTTACCTGGCAGTCGACTACTTGACACGTCAAAAGCTTTTAACCACTCTGAGCTTACCGGCTCTAGCCCCTACCCCCTTAAACGAACCCAAGTACGGGCCCTATATAGTTCACCCGGAGTTCACACTTGTTCTCTGAGGCTCCTACTCTCTCTATCTATCTATCTCTCAGCCATGGCATTTGGGGCTCGTGACCCTAACCTCTTCTCTCTTTTCCTTCTCTCTCTCCTCGCAATCACCTCCGCCAAAGTCTTCTTCGAAGAACGCTTCGACGGTATCTCTCTCTTTCGCGCTATGTATAAAATATATGTTGTGTTCGCGCGTGTTTTTCTTTTTCTTTCGATCGCATTTTAGCTTATTAGAGTCTTCGAGGGTCTGTTCACATAAATGGCTGTTTGATTCGTGAAGGATCGGGTTTTTGTGTGTATTTGCGTTCGATCTAATGGTTTTGGATTTTGAAATTGTACGAATGTCATAATTTCCATGTTTTGAATTAGATCTGAGAGAACCTTAACATTTCGATTATTTCATTGTCGAAATGGTGAAATAGTGGCTTTGCTCACGATCGGGATGGTAATGTCAAACATTTGGGATTGGATATGATTAATTTTGTTTGAGAATTTTCCATGTTGTGTGCTGAATTGATTTATTACTTTTGTATTTTGAGTACTAAATCGTGAAAAAACGTGTGTGATGGCGTAGCGTTGATGAGAATGGTTAGTTATTATGAAATGAAATGTGGTTATAAATGTGTTAGGGTTAAGCTTGCTTTTTGTTGTCAAGACTGAAGCCAAGATACACAAGGGCTGCTTCTTATATGTGTTGGTGATATATATATATATATATATATATATATACACATACATACATAACGGACTTAACAGATGTCTATTGGCTGTGTGTGGGTATGCAGTAATGTATTCGGCGTTGGAATTAGATGGAAAAACTACAAAAATGATTGGAATAAGAAGTCTGTATTTTTATGATGTGTTGGTTTGTGCACTTTGAATGAAGGAAGGCATGTCAGAAGAAAGCTTAGGTGATCATATTTTGGTAGCATTTCCTCAAGGTCCATCTGTTTTTATGGGGATCAATCCATAACCTTTCTTTATAATTTAACTTCATTTCGAGTAATCCCAAAGATAGATAAACGAAGAAAAATACTTATAAGAACTGTCGAATCTTACATATTCCAATCCGTGACATATGACAAAACAAAGCCTCCTGTTGAACTGGGGAATGTACATGTGTGCGAGTGTAGATCCTGCTCACTCATGTACATGTGGGGTCCATGGGTTGTCCACTGCTTCTATATGAGGGGCACGGATATGTACCCGTTTGTTGCAAATAAGCTGAATTCTTATGCATTGTTCATTGCTGAATGTTGCTTTACCGTTTGTTATTTTTTGCTTTCCTTTAGCACTGTATGTTCACTGATACTGATTTCCTTTGGTTCTTTGTGCCTGTATTGTTGGATGAATACTAAAGACGGATGGGAAAGTCGCTGGGTTACATCTGATTGGAAGAAAGATGAAAATGTGGCTGGGGAATGGAACTACACTGCGGGTAAATGGCATGGAGATCCTAATGACAAAGGTACCCTTCTAAACTGCATAATGTTTGTGTATATGTACTGGTACAATATGTTAGCATTTTCAATATAATGCTGCTTTCTTCAGGCTGAATGTTTTGACGTTGGTGTATGATTTCTCAACAGGTATCCAGACGAGCGAAGACTACCGATTTTATGCCATTTCAGCTGAGTTCCCTGAATTCAGCAACAAGGATAAGGTTCTAGTCTTCCAATTTTCTGTCAAGCATGAACAAAAGCTTGACTGTGGAGGTGGCTACATGAAATTGCTTAGTGCAGGAATTGATCAGAAGAAATTTGGTGGAGATACCCCTTACAGGTCAAATACCCTATTCTCTTACGATTTGAAAATTTCAACTTTCACTGTGCATTTATTTCTTGTTGAAAGTTTCTGATCTTGTATTGAAAAATTGTTTGTTTTGCAGTATCATGTTTGGGCCAGATATCTGTGGCTATAGCACCAAGAAAGTCCATGCTATTCTCCATTACAATGAAACGAACCACTTGATCAAGAAGGATGTCCCGTGTGAGACTGACCAGCTCAGTCATGTTTATACTTTTATCCTCAAGCCGGATGCAAGCTACAGCATTCTAATTGACAATGTGGAGAAACAATCTGGGAGTGTATACAGCGACTGGAGTCTCCTTCCTCCAAAGAAAATCAAGGATCCTGAGGCTAAGAAAGTAAATACTTATCCATGCACAGTCTGACTAGTTTTATTTTAGCTTCTCTTTTCTGGTTCTGGATATTGATGCTGTCCCAACTTTATTGATGTTGTCAGCCCGAAGATTGGGATGACAAAGAGTACATTCCAGATCCTGAGGACAAAAAGCCAGAGGTAGTGGATCCCTTGAACTTTTCCCTTGTTCATAAAACCTTTTTCTTCTCCATATATATTTTTGAAGTACATGGAATATGACTTTCAATATGTGTATAGGGCTACGATGACATCCCAAAGGAAATTCCTGATGCTGATGCCAAGAAGGTAGCCACTGAATTTCCTGTTCTTGAAAATATTACGTCTCTGGGATGTATATGTAGTTAATGGCTGCCTCGTGAAGGAAAAATAATGTAGTTCCTGACAAGATGGTTTGTTGTTTCAGCCTGAGGACTGGGATGATGAGGAGGATGGTGAGTGGACTGCTCCAACCATTGCAAACCCTGAGTACAAGGGCCCATGGAAGCCAAAGGTTTGTAGAATACCACTACAAGGTATGGTGTGTAGTGTGGTTTAGAATCCCCTTTTTCACACTTTGCTTCACCTCTATGCAGAAAATCAAGAACCCCAACTACAAGGGGAAGTGGAAGGCACCAATGATTGACAACCCAGGTTCGTTGCCTATCACATAATAAGCATAGGATACAATATCAACAATTCTTTGTGTTGCGACACACCGAGAATCTTGATCACGGTTGGTTTAACTATTCAATAACACTCCTTGGTTTCAATATTAAACAGAGTTCAAGGATGACCCAAATCTCTATGTCTACCCCAATTTGAAATATGTCGGCATTGAACTGTGGCAGGTTTGTATGCTTCAACTTTGTTCTTTTCTGGTACTATTATGTTTCCATGCAGCCAGCTTAATTCTGACAAGCAAGACGTGTGATTTTCCAGGTGAAATCCGGTACCTTGTTTGACAATGTTTTGATCACTGATGATCCGGAATATGCCAAGCAGTTGGCAGAGGAAACATGGGGCAAGCACAAGGATGTAAGTGGCAATTGTGTTATTTTTTAATCTATTCAGGTTCATGTTTTATAAGAAAGCTCTCAGTTCATACTAGTTGAAGATATGATCTGATTGATCAAACGATTTTACAGGTTGAGAAGAAGGCATTTGACGAGGCCGAAAAGAAGAGAGAAGAAGAGGTACTCCTATTTGCTCACATATTCTGTTTCTCTTCTATAAGAAAGCTTTTAAAAGCAAAAATGCATGTACATATGGGATTTCTGAATGCTGAAAGTATTTGCTGGCTCTATTCAGAGTTTATGATTATTATTTTGTTGCTTGTTCCTAACTCCGGAATTTGATTATTTACAGGAAGCAAAGGATGACCCAATTGATTCTGATGTAAGCCTACAAGCTGATTTCTGGCGATTGTGACTTAGCATCACTTGCTGTGGTCCTAACATTGGTAACCTGTTTTTCAGGCCGAGGATGGAGATGATGATGCTGATGATGATGCAGGAGAAGATTCCGATGCCGACGCCAAACTAGAAGAAAGCACAGACAGTGCTGAAACAAAGGAAGAGGACAAACATGTAGGTCTTCGTTTCAGTTTAATTGAACAATATCATGTTTGTGTGTAAACTTGTAATTGATCTTTCTTTCTTGTGCTTTATGTTTGCAGGATGAACTGTGAGGAAGAGAACTTGCAGTTATGGAGATTAGCCTTGGGCATGAAATGGTCCAAAATTTTTAAAGAAAAGCTTTTATTAGTGTTGTAGGGGGGTTTTTGTCAGAAACGGTTGTAGGCTTCGTGCAAAAACTATTTGAGCCATTTTCGAACAAAGAGAATATTGTCTGATTTATATAGTCAAAACTCTCTGAAGTAGCTTGGATTTTGGCTTCTCGTCGAATGGCATTTTTAATTTTTCACTTTTTTGTTTGTTTTTTGCTTTAGATGAATCAACCAGCCTGCAAGTGTCGGAGCTATTATTATTATGCTTTAGGGTGATATGGCAAACTAATTAAGATACAGTAGGTGTAACACTCGGGTCAGGCGTCTTTCTAAAATTAAATTTTTTGGATTTAAAAGTTCAATTGAGTTACCGAGTACTTTTTCTTGTATAGACTCGGGCTTAAAATATTTGTTTTGGTGGGATGTGATTTTTTTTTTTTTGGTTGATAATTAGGTTAAAAATGTTTTTGTGGGCTGAGAAAAATAGTATTAGTCTTATCTCAACATAAAATGTGAGATTTCAGTCCTGTCATTTTATATATTGGACAAGCCTTATGAAAATATTGGAAATTTAAAGAGGAAGATTGTGCTTGGAAATTTTATATATTGGACAGTCCTGTCATTTTTTTTATTTCATGATTAAAAAATATTTTTTAATAATATAATGAATTTTATTTAAAAAATATTTATAAATATTAAAAAATACATGTAAAAAAAAAAAAATACACCAAAATAACTAACGGCGGCTTCCAATCCCAGCGGGAGCGGTGGGCGTAGAAGCGTCCGTCAATTATTGTGGGTGCTCACTATCTCCGATTTTTATACTAAACACCAATTAACATGTGACGCAACAAAGTTCTTATTTTGGAAATTTCAAAGCAATGATTAAAAAATAGTCTTTATCCTACAAATTTAAAAATATCTTGTTACTGTTTTAAAACATACAAAATCTTATTAAGAATTTTCTTGGATTAGAATGTGAACATTTTGGTCACGTTATCAGTTGAGAAATACAAAATCTTATCGTTTGTTTTTATAATTTCTTTCAATTCATCTCATCTCATTATTATAATTTTTTTAAATTCCTATACAAAATAAAATAAATAATTCAATTTTTTTAAATCTCAAAATAAAAATAATATTTAAAAAATATTTTTTAATAATATTTAATTTAATTTTTAATTTTAATCTTAACTCATCTCATCTTATTTGCGAAAACAAATATCTAACCTACGCGCCGCCCTCTGCAGCTCTTGCCCTAACACCCTGATTGCTTGTCTCGCCGATCGGGTAAGCATATTTTCAAGCTCATTTTCTGGTATTGGTCAAACCAACCCAAAATCCACGTGTCAAATACCAAATCGGTAAAGGAAAAATCTAATTGTAAGCAATTTTGCATACTGCGCACTCATTTAATATGATTGGTCAGAAAGTAAATTTTATTGAAAACAATACTAATTTAAATTTAGAATATGAAGACAATAATATTAATACGTAGATTGGTACGCAAACTTGCTTTATACATAGAAAAACTCATCGGCAAATCCGACCTCTGAGTCCACCTATCCAACTCTAAATACATAATTTTTACAAATTAAATTATACTATATAGATTATATGTGGTCTAAAAACCTTTAAATACATAGATTTAACACACCTCCAAATACATAGATTCAACACACCGTAACTACCCAATTCTAGGTTACACATTCTGATATCACAGAAATTAATGATTCAAATTTAATGTTTTGAAATTATACTTCCGTAAGGCGCCATAAATTAGAGAATTAATACATTTAATTTAATGATAATAAACATGAAACGTAAATTACTTAATTAACATTAACAGCATGTAGAATTTAAAACTATAAAGTAAGAATACAATAGAGGTTTTTACTCTATTCAATCCAAAGCAACGTGGTCGTATAATATTAAGTAAAATTTTATAAAAATATATCTATAAACTGATATAATTTGATATGATATATTATATTATAAAATTATTTTTATTATATAATATATTAAAGAATCTTATAAAATGACATAATTTATAAATTTAATATTATGTAATATTTTTATTTTGTAAAAATTACATAAAATTTAATTTAATTTAATTTAAAGAATTGATTTTAAGTCTATTAAAGTATTTTTTTAAATATTTAAATATATTAAAAAATGTGAAAAAAAAGGGTAACGTCAACTTAAGCGGGCAGCGGGCAGAGTAGCCCGACTCATAGTGTTATAATACTAACAGAATCACAGTAGCTACAATCGTAGGTCGGTCCCAGCACCTTCACCCGGTAAACCGGTCCACCCACGCCTCACATCCTGGGCACCTTGCCACCTACCCCCAATCTCCAACCGGTCCAGCCTGTCACCGGTGAACACCTCCAACAATCAATCCCACGTAACTTTTGGACATCGAACACGTTCATTTCCATTTTCCACACAGAGCCAACCCCTCTCCCTCTCTCTCTCTCTCTCTGTGTGACCGTTTTGGTGTCGATTGGGTGGCAGTCGCGGTAAATACTGGGCGTTTCGGAGAGTCGTTCTCGTAAAAACCATGTTTTTGGTCGACTGGTTCTACGGCGTTCTTGCGTCGCTTGGGTTGTGGCAAAAGGAGGCCAAGATCTTGTTCTTAGGTCTCGATAATGCCGGCAAAACGACGTTGCTTCATATGCTTAAAGATGAGGTACTTATTTTGGAATCTTTTGTAGTCTTAAAATCTTCTGTTTGGTTGCCGAGAGAAGTTTAGGATGTTTCGAAATTGTTTTTTGTTTATTTTCATCTGTTGGTATTATGATTCTTTTTCAAAAAATTAATTTGGGTATGTTGATTGAAAATTGGGCTTCTTATAAAAAAAGAATTTATGGTATAATGGAATGAAAGAGAAGAAAAAGGATCGGATTTCTATTTTGAAAATCTTAATTTTGATATCAAATCGTGTACTTTGTTGATGAGAGAATGTCTAACACTTAGAAAGTGACTTGGGATGAGATTGTTAACGGGTATTACCATAACTACATGATAAGTGCAGCATGTTCGACTTGACTGGAAGCTGATTTTGAGCTAAGTCCTGAATTTTTTTTGGTTTGTAATTTTATTTTATTTCATTTTCATTGAAAGTTCTCTTTGGCTGCATGGAATAGACAGGAGATTGGGAAAAGTGATGTGAGAGAGAGAGAGAGAGATTTTCGAACCTACTCGCTCAAAAAAGTTATACTTGTTGGTGTTTACACGAAATTTTAAATTTTGGAAGTCGCATCAATAGGAAACTGGGACTGAGGGCAACTGTTTTGCAATCATATTGTTTCTGGGCAAACAAATGCTGGGCAGGGTTTTATTGAAAAATACTTCCACTTACTTGATATTCGTTTTTCTGGTTCTTGGTAATGGGATATTGCAGAGATTAGTTCAACACCAGCCAACGCAGTACCCAACATCAGAGGAGTTGAGTATTGGGAAAATCAAGTTCAAGGCTTTTGATTTGGGAGGACATCAGATAGCTCGTAGAGTTTGGAAAGATTACTATGCTAAGGTAGATTTCTCGGTCTATCAATTATCTCTTATGAGAATATTAGCTGTTTTACTGATAAATAAATAAAAAATAATAATAGTTGATAGTACATGCAAGGTAATCTTATAGTGATCGTGCTTGACCATTTACACTAGGGAGCATTATATGAAGTGTTGATACGATTATGATTTTATAGCCCATAAAGTTGGAAATTTGAATAAATTTTTTTAGTATGGAAAAATTACGCCTTTTGTAGTAGTTTGAACTATTTTATTAAATAATGGGCAAATGAGAATTTTGGTGCTTGTATCCACATGCATAAATCTCTCTCTCTCTCCCTCTCTCTCTCTCTCTCTCTCTCTCCCCTAGCTTGTTGAAATCTGGCCCATATCCTTCTGCTTTGATATCTCAATTGAACACCAGCAGCCTTTGCTATTGTTTTTGGGCTTATGCTATTGCCTATAGAAACCTTAAATCGTAAGATACTTCTGCCTTCATAATCCCAGACAAACCTTTTTATGTTTTATCTGATTCATGGGAGGCAGAAATTGATTATGGGAGTTCGCTGATAGCACCTTTTGTCTTTAAAATGTGTGCTAATAGTATCTCACCATAAATGATCCATTTTCATTGCCATTTTACCAAATTTATCGAGGTCAAAGAGTACATGCAGATCTCTTGCATCAGAATAAGAAAGTTCATAATTACAAGTATTCAGTGTCTTCTCACATGTCAATCATGAACATCTTAGGTGCTGAGTATGAAATGCCAGGTGCCCATGAAAAATTACTTAGTATATAAATAAATAAATCTCTTTAGATTCTTGGTGGGTGTAATATCTTGAATGTGTGATTGTGTATAGGAAGGTGGTGAATGAGATCTCACATTGCTTGCGAGGAGAACTTTATAATGATTCCAAGGGGCATTAATTGTAACCTTGACTAGTGCTTTTGGAGTATGGGTTTAGATGTGGTTTGGGCCTCCCTTGGGTCGTTATAGTTGAGAATATGAATAATGAATATGTTTCAGTTATGTGCTTCTTGTATGTTGCTCCTTCGTGCCGCAGGATTCTGTCTATCTTGTTAATTTTTTAATGCTCTTTTGCTAAATACATTTCATCTTTGTTGTGAAGGTGGATGCAGTTGTCTACTTGGTGGATGCTTATGACAAGGAAAGATTTGCCGAGTCTAAGAAAGAGCTGGATGCTCTCCTCTCTGATGAGGCATTGGCAAATGTTCCATTCCTTATTCTTGGCAATAAGATTGATATTCCATACGCTGCCTCAGAGGATGAGTTGCGTTTTCACCTTGGCCTAACCAACTTCACCACAGGCAAGGGTAAGGTGAACCTGGCAGACTCGAATGTCCGTCCCCTTGAGGTTTTCATGTGTAGTATTGTCCGGAAAATGGGTTATGGAGATGGTTTCAAATGGATTTCTCAGTACATTAACTAGTAGGCCCTAGAAGTGAGGATTAGCCATCTTATTTCTATATGTTATTTCTATATGTCAGTTCGAAAGTTACTGTTGGAGATATTTCACTTGTTCCGAATTTTTTTTCTTGTTTATGGTGAATCCACAGAGATAACTCACCTCACCTTGCTATAATCCTTGGCAAGAAGAAATTGATGATTTGTGCTCTCCTAGAGGGGGGAGAGGGGCATTTTAAAGACAAGTAAAACCCATTTTTTGGCTTTGGTAATTGAAGGATGGCTTCAAGATTCTTCCCAACCTCCTCGTTTATGTGTGAACCGCAATCAATTCATTTGTTTGCTTTAAAGTCACCCATCATAAAGAGTATGCAGTTGCAAAATTCTTTTAATGGGTTGTGGCTTTTTTATTATATGAGGTTCACTATTTTTGCTGCTCTTTCAAGAGCCAATATTCACTCGTCAGCTGCTGCAATGACAATGCCAAGTCCACTCAATGTGGTAACTTGTGTTCTGTTTTGTTCCTAATGAGTGGATTCCAGATTGCTCACGAGTCACGACCCCGATCGAATTCAGAACAAACCATCATTGTTATGTGGATCGAGCAAGCATCCCGTCGACAAATAGCATGCAGCTAATAGTATTTGATGGTTTGTTTTGTCATGCGGATCGAGCAAAGCATCGTTACTGCTGCAACTATAATCAAATTCAGAACAAACCATCATTGTTATGTGGTTCAAGGAGAGAGAGAGAGAGAGAGAGAGAGAGAGAGAGAGAGAGAGAGAGGAGTCTTGGCAGTTCATGATGAGCAAAGAAAATCAAAGCTGTTAAACATCGTCCTTTCATCGTTTTTATCTGACGTGTCAATTAATTATAAAATTATTTATTTTTTAGCAAAAGATGATGAAAAGATGATAGTCGAAAGAATAACATAAAGGAAAATACTTTGGGTCCTGAATTTGGGACCCAAAATGTCCCGAATGGGATTTTTTTTTTTTTTAACCAAATGATTAAAAAAATATTTTTTAATGATGTTGTAATTTTTTTATTTTTTTAAAAATTTTTTATGATGATTAAAAAAATACATAAAAAAAAGAAGAAAAAATAGCCTATTCAGGACATATTTTGAATTCCAAATTCTCGACCATAGCAGTTCCCTGACATAAAAGCTGAGTTACTCACCAACAGTGTTTCACATTTAACTCTTAAATGGATACTGTAGCTTTGTATATTTACGTGTTCGCATGCATATTTAACCCTTAAGCGGGTTAGCTTCGTATGTTTATCATTTTTTGCCATGACAATGCAATCTTGGTAATGTGGGTGGGAGAGACAAACGGATTGCACTTAGGCCTGTTTAGGGTTGTGTTAAGAGTTTTAAAAGTGTTTAAATAGTTTTAAAAGTTTTTTAATGAAAAAAATAATTTTTTTGAATTTTACATATTAAAATACTTTTTAATCTCAAATAAGCTAAAAATCAAACGTGTTTTTCCAAATAATCAAGAATATAGTTCAAATTTTAAAAAGACTGTCAATGAGCAAAATTACCCCTACGACTCAAATAATTACAACTTTCAAATTTTTAATGATCTTTAAAAAACTAAATGATCATCATTTGTACCTTAAAAATCACTTTTTAAATTAATTTCCAAAAAAATGTAACATTTTTTTCAAGCGTTTTAAATATATGGTTATTAAATAGTAAATAATTTTTTAATTGTAGAACTTATTACTTAAGTTATAAATTATAAATTATAAATCCTAAAACTATAAGTTATATTTTCAACCGCAATCTCAAACATACATTTTACATGGGACTATCAATCTTGTTGAGATTGTGTTGGGTCATTTTTTAGTCAACCTGAATCCAACACGAATAATTAAATGTATCAAATACCTCAATTTGAACTCGATGCACCTATTTTACAAATTGACTCAACATGATCTGTTTAACCCGCTTTAAAATTTAAAAATAAAAAATAAAAAATCATAAATATTTGATTATTCTTAGTATTGGATAATAAGTCAAAGGCTATATAAAAAATTTTAAGAAAACATTTAAAAAAAGTGTATATTTCTCGATTTAACCTGCGTTTAGATGTTGAGTTGAGCTAAGTTCTTTATGAATAGTAGTGAGTTGTAATGGTTGAGTAAGTTTTGTAAGACCCACTTAAAATGAGTTTAAAATGTATTTAGATATTAAGATGAATTTATATATATTTATAGAAAATTATAAAATAATTGGTTCCCATCATTAAACAATATTGTTCATATGACACCTTTGTCCCACTTCTGGCGCCAAACTTGCAAGCAAAAGAAAAAAAATCAAAGGCAAATAACGGGAGCTGCACTTGCAGCCAAAGTAGGTTCATGTGGGTTTGTCAGGTGGGGTCCAGCAATAATTTGAAATCTAAATTTTGTCAGGCGTGGGGCCCAACCAATAATCTCACATTTGAACTGCACTCAGAAGAGGATGAAACATGCATTTGAATGTTTAAAGCAGTTTTAAAATAAAGTACACTCAGCTAAGTTGTGCATTCAAATGAGGCCTTAAAGTTTGGTTTCTAGCTAAAGCTTGTGGTAGCTAACGGGTTGACCCGAGTGACAAGTAATTTGTGACCTAAACTGACCCAAATAATATTTTTTCTTTTAACTAATCAAGCCACTTGAGTGAACCCTTGAACCTGAGATTGATCCGATTATTAATTGGGTCAAATTCGAGTCGACCCAAATTGACTTGAATTCAATTATGTCTAACGCTAATCCTATTATTAGGTGTTGGATTCATATCAAGTACTTGGATCATGTCAAAATTGACAGTCCTAGATTAAGAGTACAAAAAGAATAATGTTATATACCACATTTTCACCCTACTTTCATCTCATTATATAAAATTTGACATATTTATCACCCTTAGATTATCTTTTATTTTTTATTTTTAAAGAATAAATATAAAAGGTTGATGGGCAATGCCACTTCATCATAATGGAATAGAAGTAGGATGAAAGTATGATGTATAAAATTTTTCTTACAAAAATAGAGTATTACTATACACCACATTCACATCATACTTTTATCCCACTATATAAGATGTGGCATATTTATCATCATTGAATGATAAAAAATTATTCAATAAATGATCATTTAATTGTAATAAATATGCAATATTTTATATAGTAAGATGGTAGTATTATGTATAGAATTTTCCACAAAAATATGTGAAGTTTGAAAGAGTTTGGTGGGGTAGCAAGAAGTGAGGTATATTAAACGAGGAGTCGTTTGTGGTTGCTTTTTGCTCGAATTGCAAGTAAAACGACTAACGTTGCATTCCGCGTGTTGGCTTGCAAGCTCTTTATTGCCTCCATGTTTGCTCAGTTAATAGAAAACGAACTGATCATCCCACCGTGGGTTTTCATTTTGCCTGAAACCATGCATTTTTTGTGAAAGCAGCCAGTATGCCACATGAACCATCTTCATTGTACTGGTCCAAGCTTCAGCAAATATTCCCCAACTGTAGGAAACGAACATTCAAGTATGAAGAACATCACAAATAGCTAAATATATGAAGTTGATAAAAAAATCTTTACAAAGAACATTCGGAAAGTGTTTCATTTTATCTTATCTCATCATTACAACTTTACTAAATTTCCACACAAAATATAATAAACAATTTCAACTTTTTCAAATTTCAATTCAATTTTTTCAAATTCTAAAATAATATTCTAACAATATTTTTTTCAACTTTCATCTTTCATCTAAAGATTCCAAACCAGCCTAAGAGCCAAAAGATTACCTACTCAGGAGAGCCTTTCAAGGAATATGAATAGTTCAAACAGCACTCAAGGGCCTCAGGAACCTTGCATATCCACCAAGAAACAAAGGTCCTCAAAGTTGTAGTCATCCTAAGTTCGACCTACAACAGAACAATTCAACCTCACAGAATAAGCTCTACACCTAACACGATGATACCTCAACCTTTCACAAGCGGCACAATAGTAAAAATGGTCTTGTGCTCCTTTGAAAGGTAAGCCCTTCTTCTCAACTACTCTCTTAAGAACAACAGCAACAGGTAATAACCCCCCTCCATACAAACTTTGGCACCAAAGTCTTCCTCAGTCAGGAACTGCCAATGGTGGCTTACACCATCCCCGTCTTCTGTCTTGCAAGCCTGACAACCCAAGCTTTCACGAAGGAGGCACTGTGATGATGGGCTGGGACCCAGCCTGCTTCTATTTCCAATCTGCCAGTAAATCTCTGCAAAGCAATACAACCTCACAGTTTCCCACCCCCACCCCCCACTCTCTCTCTCTCTCTCTCTCTCTCTCTCTCTCTCAGGTTTGCAACTACGTTTTTGCCATCTTCTGAATTTCCGAGGATACTGGTGAGATTTTGTGGGATTCTTATTTACACTATTACTTTACACAAACAGACAAGGTTTGCATATTAGCAAAAATTGCGTTTTCCAAATTCACAAGAGCCGGAAGATATGTACAAGGTAGCCTTAAATCTTACTTTCAGTATCTCCTGCAAGGAGAAATGCACAAAAATGAACATGAATGACATCACTTGTTAAATGTGTCATAAATGTTTAGTCATACCGTGAATTTTGCTTTTTGATACAAATATAGAACATCAAGAAAGCACTATAAAGCTCACTCCCAGTACAGGATACAACTATCAAACATGATCACTTCTTGGATGAACTGAATCCTCCAAATCCCATCATAGCTGCAACATCAGGATCCACTTCAATTTCCTCCTCTGCTGCCTTCTCTTTCTGAACTCAGAAAAAACAAGCCAAAAATTATCAGGAAACGTAATGGTAAACATACTATATTTACACCTTGAAAAGAAAATACGATCTTGAATTACAAAACTGATCTGTGAGATAAATATCTGGCCGTAGGCAAAAACATCATATGCTTTTTGCCCCTGCAACCTTATGGCTCTCAGGTATAACAAGCAAACCATGGTGGTCGAGTGCTGACCTTCTTCTCTTTTTTCTTTTCTCGACGTTGGCGCTTCCGTTCCTCCTCTTCTTGCTGCTGCTTTAAGATCCGCTCATCAAGATCTGCAAGAGAAGACATCAATTGTCCACCACCTATCAGATAAACCTCCAAAGAAAAAATACATGCATATTCATCTAAACCTTCAAATTCTTTACCTTGCTCTGTGAAGCTGCCAGGAACTCTACGTTTCTTGAGAACTTCAAATCTCTCCTTGACCTGCGACCATAAAACTTGCAGCTAACGTTTACCATTGCTAGATAAATATGAACTTGCGATCAATGAAATGTCTGGGCCAGACGAACTGATTTATCTTCAAAAGAATTGTGGCAAACTCCTCTTCCAAAATCTCCAGAAGGTAGGATTTTAGCCTCTATATTCTATATATTATGTGGTTCACTTGTGAACATTGTCGCCTACATATGAACTATGCTTGAGAGAAGTCTCACTTATAAGTAAAGGTTGCATCCTTTCTCACGTATTTAATTATTGCTGCGTTAATGAAGCTTCAAAGTACTTTCCGAAGCATACCTGTTCGACAGATGCCCGTTCTACCCGCATAGACATACCCAGCGCTCTTTGATCTTTGAAACCAAATCAATAGAACCATTAGAAAAATGGAAGAACTTAGAGATATAGGTCTCTAAAAGAATTGATTAAACAACATTGTCTACAGATAACCCACATACGTTTCTTTCCATTGATATGATCCAAGTAATTTGCAGAATCCTTCACGACACACTCACAAACGGAACAGTAGTATCCAGCCTGCAAAAGAACATAATTATTCACAAACTGATGCGTGCAAACAAAAATTTTAAACATGAAAAGAGTTTCAGTTAAAAACTCAACTCAGCTCATTCAATGATAATACCACTATTGTTCTACCTTCATATAGCAGTAAATAAAAAAAGACAGTCCTCATGCCTGAAATTCCAGTTTCTTCAAGAGGCTAATATAGTTAGTGTTCCATTCTTAGTAATGAATTAAAATGCAGTCATAAGAGATGTACATCATCCACAACGTTTAAGACATTTCCAGCATTCCCAACTAACGACAATGAATATAAAACCAAATAATCGCTTATCAGAAAGTACCACAGTGCAATCCTGGATGAAAAATGGGTAAAGCAAATATAGAAGCACACAGTCACAAGTTAAGTATTTCCTTCAGCAAAGGAAATACTTTTTGTCACGAATGTTCTTCTTTGATGCATTGATATAGATAACAGACATCTACAGTCAACACAACCAATTTAGTGAACTTATTGTTGTGCTTGAAATAAAGTCCATGGATACTACGCCTAAGATCACAACCACAATCACATTATCCTATATGACTGCGATGTGGTCAATTTGTTAGCTTAAAACTCTTTAATCTTATCCTAGGTTTAACCAAGCACTATATTCATATAGAGACCAGATATAATCAAATCTGAAAATTTAATCCCATTAAAAAACATATTAAACTAGACCTTCATAGAAATTTAAATAACAACCAACCTCTTACAACAGTCTTTTTTTTATAAGTCTGTAAATATGAACTAGTATTGAACTAGTTCACATTCAACTAGTATCAAAATAGCACCCAAAAAATCATAAATGTGGCTTAGGTTTTGTTTCTTTGGCTGGTGCATATGTTTTATTACTTTAACTTTGAAAAAAGGTGGCCATACTCACATTAAAATAGTACATTGAGAATGTAGACATCAACAGTAACTATATGATGACATCATGATAAAGGAGATGCAAGAACATGGTCAAATACCTGCTGACTTAAAGGTGCCACTGGAGTAACAACCTGTAAAAATAAAAATAACACAACAAAGTCATAAATTATTCAAGCAAAAAGTTGTGCACAAAATATCGACGTAAATTTTGAGAGATGTTTCAAACTTTTGAAACTAACAGGGAAATAAAAATTCATGCTATATGTGCCACAAACTAATCAGGCAGGCAAATCAAAACATATGAAAGCCCGAGCCAAAACACACCCCACAATTGTACCAAGCACAGCCCATTATATTTTGCACGTCAATATGATTAAGGCCCACAAGTTTTGCTTAAGTATGAAAAACAATACTCTTATAGGATGTTAGTATTTGTTTCTTTTACCATATGAGACACACTGTATTTCTACTTCCAAAGTAAAATTGGAAGGCCTGATTTTAAGATGGGCAACTGTTAGAAGCATGCTTGCTTCAAAGGTGTGATAGCCTCTATATCGGTAGTCACCCCATCCAATTCCTTTTCAAATCATTAGTTTCGCTAAAGTAGCATTTAAAAACATATAGAAACCTAAATATTATACAATGTTGTACCAATCTCTAGCGCCAGCAGTGTCAATCCCAAACCTTAGATTCTTGAGGAATCGAAGGTTTGGGAAATTCAAAATATCCACTAAATTTTATTTTCATAACTCCGTGTATATAGAAAATGGAACCCCAAAAAATTTATAATCCCCGGGTATGCGCTCTAAAGTTTCATTTCAATATAAATAGAAATGCCTCTCTCCAATTTTTTTCCTATAGCCCCAAAATTTTGTATAATTTCTATATATTATCTATTTTTGACGATGTGCCCCACCAAAATTAAAATAAAACTAAGTTTAGGAGAAATAATAAATTATAAACTTATTATATGCTTAATGTGACACGAAAATATCAAGATTTTACATGAAACTTGATAAACTAACTTACATACTAGAATGAAACATGGTCTTCTAAGAGATCACTTGATAGTTTCTATGAAGAAAACAAATTCTAAATATTTCATTACAAAAATAATAATAGATGAATATTATTCCATGAAACATTGTTGTTAGAAATCTGAAACATATTTTAAGTTGTGCTTTTAGAAGTTTACTTCTACATATATGTAGCAAATTATCAAGATCTAACAATTACGATTAAGATTTGTCTTCTTTTATTTTACATATACGTGTCACACGGTAGAAAAGTTGGCCCCCCCTCAGAAAATTTGCTGGTTCTGCCACTGTCAATAGTAATAAAAAATCAGAATCCCAGCAAGCTACAGACAATTATCATGTGAAAATGCACCAAGTTGTGCAAAGACATTATTTGGTGCTCTCAAAAGTGGCACATCTACCATATGCTTTCAGAACTTGGACTGTTCTTAAGGAAGTCATGAAAACTGTCTTGCATATGTTGAAAGTTATAATACTATCAAGAACCATCATCCTGTTGTAAGAAGGAGAGTTTGCTAGTGGAAACCACCTTCACGAGGTTAAGTTAAACTTAATTTTGATGGTGCTTTGTTCAGTTCCTCTAATGCCCCAGGAATTGGAGCTATTTTACGTGATGATAGAGGTGAAGTTTTGTTTGCTATGAGTAGGAAGTGCATGTGTTAGAGGCTGAAGATGTTGAGACTATGGCTGCCTTAAGGGGTTTACAAATGATTTTAAACTTGGGTATCTCAAGTTTGGTTTTAGAAGGGGATTCATTGGTTGTTATTGAAGCTATCAGATCAAGGGAAGATAATTTATCAAGACAAGGACCTTTGATTGCAGAAATTCAGGTTCTATTGAATCAATTTAGGCATTTTGAGGTACTCAATGTTGGAAGACAAGGTAACGAAGCAGCTCATTTGCTTGCCAGACATGCTAGGCTAGTAGAAGACATAGTACAGTGGTGGTATCAATGTCTAGATATTATCCATTCTAGAGTTATGATTGATGCTGCTATGTAATTACCTTTGACATTGTACTTGGTTTTTCATTATGAATGAAATATGTCCTTTTATCAAAAAGAAAAAGTGGCCCAAAAATCACTGACGGCCTCAACCAGCCCCCTGGTTATCAGGATAGACCCACCGCCGACAGCTAAGAGAACCATTTTGAGCTCCTCGGCGACTCAAAAAGAGCTATCGTGCTCGTCCAAGTCACAGACAGGGCCGATGGCCTCTTCCAGGCCTCGGGCTAATTTTTTGGGCTCGCCCCCGACCTCAGATGGGAGGAAAATTTACATGGAGGCTTCGACCTCCACCGGGCTGCCTTGGGAAGTGGGTTCAGACATCCCCTCGCACACTTCTGGTCCTTCTCAACTCTCAAATGTTCTCATTAGGGCTCAAGGATTGCCTATTTCTTTCGATGTTTTGGAGACCCCTTCAATGGTTTTGTGTAATGTGGAAGAAGGGGATGATGAGTCATCGATTGAAGGGGCTCTCTTAGATGATGAGTCTTCACACGGGTCTGATCTACAACTAGTTTGTAAGGAGTATGGAGATGACACAGATCTGGGGGATCCTAGAGATGTTCCTAGTCCTTTATGCTCGCTACCACCAGTGCCTTCAGGGGCGGGATTACAACCTGATTGGATATTACAAAAGGTTGATGTTATTCGACACTGCCTTGGAATCTCATGTGAAGGTTATGAGGAACAGTTTAAAGCCCTCATCATTGCCATAGAAGCAGGACAGCCACAGCTTGCTAAATCCACTGCTAAAAAAGACAGAGAGCTCAAGAGGCTTGCTTGCTCCATTAACTATGATGTAAGAGAAGGAAGTGCGAGCAGGGGAAGACACAATGATAGGGTGAACCTCGATAGTCCATGAAGCCCAATATCCTCTCATGGAATGTTCGGGGCTTGAATGATCAAAACAAGCGCCTGAGAATAAATAACTTATTACGGGAATGGAAGCCAGATGTGATCTGTTTGCAAGAGACTAAGTTGAAGTATATCGATAGGCAATTAATAAGAAGCCTATGGAATTTTCCTTACGTGGGATGGACCACCCTTGTCTCTAAGGGTGCTTCAGGGGGCATATTAGTGATGTGGGATAAAAGAGTAGTCAATTTGGTTGAGGATTTCGTTGGTGCATTTTCGGTAGCTTGCTCTTTCTCAAATGTTGATGGTTTCGTTTGGGGGTTCTTAGGTGTTTACGGGCCAAATTTGACAATAAAAGACAACTTATGTGGGACGAAATAGCTGGTTTGTGTAGTTGGTGGGATTTCCCGTGGTGTATTGGAGGCGGATTTCAACGTCACTCGGTTTCAGAGTGAAAGATCAGGGGATTCCAACATGGGCTCAGCTCAGCCATGGCTGATTTTTCAGCACTTATTTTTGAGTTGGAACTGGTTGATCTTCCTCTGGCGGGAGGAGATTTCACTTGGTCTAACGGGAAGGCTTGGTCTAGGTTGGACAGGTTCATTTTCTCTTCCTCCTGGGAGGTTCACTTCCCCAACCTTTGCCAAAAAAGGCTTTCCAGACTTTGCTCCGATTACTTCCCCCTCTTATTAGATTGTGGGGGTCTTCACAGGGGACGGAGATATTTTAAATTCGAGAACATGTGGTTAAAGGTTGATGGGTTCTCGAAGAAAGTTAGATCATAGTGGAACTCCTATCAACTCATAGGCACCCTAGCTTCATTAATGGCTGGGAAACTAAAAGCTTTGAAAAATGATCTAAGGAAATGAAATCTGGAAGTCTTTGGGAATATTAATGACCAGCGATTCACTCTCTCTCAAGAGCTGCAGCATTTTGATGTGAAAGAAGTAGGAGGGACTCTTTCGGAGGATAAAAAAGTAAGGAAAATGGTAGTAGTAGATGAGCTGGAAAAAATCACCCTTATGGAGGAGATCTCTTGGAGACAAAAATCTCGAGCCCTTTGGTTGAAGGAATGGGACAGATGCACAAAGTTTTTCCATAGAGTTGCTAATTCTCATCGTAGAAACAATGTCATTGAGGTCCTACATTCGAAAGGCAGGATTTTGACGGACAGCGTTGAGATAAAAAATCACATTGTGCATTTTTATGACAAGCTTTTAACGGAGCAATATCAATGGAGACCCAAGGTAAACAGACTAGATTTTGATTCAATGGATCAAGCAAGTGCAGCTTGGTTTGAGAGGTCCTTTGAGGAGGACGAGGTACTTAGTGTGCTTAACGGGATGGCTAAAGATAGAGCGTGGGGCCCCGATGGCTTTACAATGGCTTTCTTCCAAACTTGTTGGAACATTATTAAAGAGGATCTTATGAAAGTTTTTCTCGAATCTCACTCTTTCATGAAATTTGAGAGAAGCCTAAACGCCACTTTCATCGCCCTTGTCCCGAAAAGGGTAAGGTCTGTGGAGGCACATGATTTCCGGCCCATAAGTTTGGTGAGTGGGGTTTATAAGATTATATCAAAAGTCCTTGTGAAGCGACTAAGTGAAGTTATGGGGAAGATCATTTCGAAGTCACAAAGTGCGTTTGTTAAAGGAAGACAAATTTTATACTCCGTTATTATTGCTAATGAATGCTTGGAGTCTAGAGTTAGAAGTGGCACCCCAGGTCTCTTGTGTAAATTGGATATGGAGAAAGCATTTGATCATGTCAATTGGGATTTCTTGTTATACATTCTTGGCAGGCACATTTTCGGGGAAAGATGGTGTCAGTGGATAAAACATTGCATCACAACCGTTAGTTTCTCCACTTTGATCAATGGTACCCCCGAATGTTTCTTTCGCAGCTCTAAGGGTTTGCGACAGGGGGACCCTTTATCTCCTTTGTTATTCATTATAGTGATGGATGTATTGAGTAGAATGTTGGCGGGGGTGGTGGGTAGGGGTTTCATCTCAGGCTTCTCGGTGGGTAGTTCCTTGCATGAAAGCTTATCAGTCGCACATCTCCTTTTCGCCGATGATTCGTTGATTCTATGAGACTCAGACCCCGATCAGATTCGCTCCTTGAGAGCCCTCCTGCTGTGTTTTGAAGCTATCTCAGGTCTTAAAGTGAACTTATCAAAGTCCGAGCTAGTTCCAGTTGGCTTGGTTAACAATCTAAGTGAAATGACTGCCATCTTGGGCTGCAAGGTGTCACTCTTGCCTATGAAGTATCTGGGACTTCCTTTGGTCCCCCCACAAATCTAAGGCAATGTGGGATGGGATTGTTGAGAAAACTGAATGCAAACTGGCGGGTTAGAAGATAATTTACTTGTCTAAAAGCGGTTGAATCACGCTTATTAAGAGCACACTTTCTAATCTTCCAACATACTTTTTATCTTTGTTCCCTTTACCTGCAGAGGTGGCAAATAGACTGGAAAAGATCTTTTGTGATTTCTTGTGGGGATGGCTAGAAGATGAGAAAAAATTCCATTTAATTAAATTGGATAAAGTTTGCACCTCTTTGTCTTGCGATGGTTCAGGGATTAGAAAATTGAGAATCTTCAACAAGGCTCTACTTGGAAAGTGGCTATAGCGGTATCATAAGGAAGGGGGCACTCTTTGGAGAAGCATCATCGACATTAAATACGGGAGTATTTGGGGAGATTGGTGCTCTAATGTAGTAAGAGGGGCCTATGGGGTGGGTGTTTGGAAATTCATTCGAAAAGGATGGGAAGACCTACTCGGTAATTTCAGATTTGAGGTGGGAAGGGGCACGCGCATAAGATTTTGGCATGATATCTGGTGTGGCGATGTGGCCTTGGAAAATGCTTTCCCCTCGCTTTACAGGATTGCGTCAGACAAGGATGCTTCTGTGGATGATAATATGAGCATCTCGGCAAATTTTATTCATTGGTCAGTGAGGTTTTCTAGAGCTGTACAGGATTGGGAGGTGAACGATATTGTTGATTTCTACAATGTTTTATACGCGTTGAAGGTACAAGCAGGTAGAGAAGACGGACTAATATGGACACTCACCAGGAACAAGAAATTTTCAGTCTGCTCTTATTACAAGTCTTTGACGGTCATCCCACCAATGCCTTTCCTTGGAAGAGCATTTGGAGGAGCAATGCACCCTTTAAAGTTGTCTTTTTTGGCTGGTTGGCATCCCATGAGAAGATATTGACTATAGATAAACTGAAAAAGCGAGGCCTTTACTTTACCAATTGGTGCTTTATGTGCAAACACAACAGCGAATCAGCAGACCATCTACTTCTTCACTGCGAAGTAGTCAAGGCTTTATGGGATGACATTTTCACTAGGCTTGGTATTGCATGGGTGATGCCCGGAGGGTCTTGGATTTATTGTCATGTTGGAGAGGGATTAGGGGCAACTGTCACATTGTAGTTGTTTGGAATATGGTACCTCTATTTAATGTGGTGCACATGGAATGAAAGAACTGGTTGATGTTTTGAAAATAGGGAACGCTCTCTGGATAGTTTTAGGGCCTTTTTCTATCACACTTTGTTGCTTTAGGCTTCTTCTATTGTATTGAATGGGAGGAATTTTAATGACTTTTACACTACTTTCTGTAGCGCATAGTTTGTAATTAGGTTTTTTCTTGTACACTTCCTGTGTACTTGGGCATTGCCTTTTTACGTGGATTAATATAACTTCTTACTTATAAAAAAAAAAAATTTTATCAAGACAAGGACCTTTGATTGCAGAAATTCAGGTTCTACTGAATCAATTTAGGGATTTTGAGGTACTCAATGTTGGAAGACAAGGTAACGAAGCAGCTCATTTGCTTGCCAGACATGCTAGGCTAGTGGAAGACAAAGTACAGTGGTGGTATCAATGTCTAGATATTATCCATTCTAGAGTTATGATTGATGCTGCTATGTAATTACCTTTGATTGTACTTGGTTTTTCATTATGAATGAAATATGTCCTTTTATAAAAAAAAATAGAAAAAGTGGCACATCTACCAGCATTATACAGATTAACCATGTCATTTGCAATGCACACAAATGATACTATTAACTGGTGACACGAAAAAAAAAATATATATTCCTTAATATAAATAACCAGGGAATCTAATGCACAACGCCCATTAACCATTGCTTATGCAAAGTGATTGTACTCCTAAAAAAAAGTGCAAACAACGTCATAAACATAATATTGAGTAGCTCATATAAGACTAGCTTACCAAAAAGGACAACTTACAAAAAAATGACCTGACACATATCTAGGTAGATATACAATTCTAGAAAAGATATAGAAACAAAGCTACACACCTGAGTTTTTCCCAAGCGAGATTCAAGGTCTACTTCAAAATCCCTATGTTTCAAGGGCTTCCTTTGCACTGGAGGACCTCTCGCTGCAACACAAGCAACCAATAACAATAATTCTTCACCCATCAGTCTAGAATTCACACGAGCATAACGCCCACAAAAGCAGTACTGTACAGTTCAGAGGGTCCAATTAACAAACACACAAATACGTATAAAAATCTACCAACCAGCAACAATCAAAGGAATAAGATTGTCGGATTATATGACTCACATTTTGATTTAACCCGCGCGTCCGCCTCCTATAAACAACATAACTAAGAAGCGTCAACTAACAATAATTAATCAGGAAACAAGAAAAACATTTAACCAGGAAAAAGAAAAAGTGGATTAAAAAACCTGTCTTTCACGCTCCCTGGCTCGTTCCAAATACTCTTCCCGATCAAACTTCCTTCTGAAAGTGTTATCAACCCCTACAACCTGCACAAACAATTGCGGGCAAAAAACAACACATTAAGGTCAACACTTCCCCCAACCAAAAAGGGAGAAAACAATACAAATTGGGAAACAAAAAAAAAAAAAAAAAAGATTCAAAGTCTTATCTAGTTTAATTTCCTATTTCCAATATTTTCTCGGCAACAAAACAGAAAAAAGGGATAAAATTTTAACGCTTCAGAAAGTAATAGTAAGGGACTCGAACTTACATCGTCGCTGGTGTGTGCCATGGATTAAAATAAAAACGAAATTCTTGAGGTAATTTATAGATTAGCCAACACCGCAATTGAATTCTTCAGTCTCCAAGTAATTCGAGCTAAACCCTAATTCGGATTCCGAGTCACTGAAGTCGAAGAAAAGTGGGCAAGGATCAAGGAACCGACGAAGGACAGAAAGGGGCGGGTAAAGCTACACAATAACGGGAAATTTTTATCGTATGTTCCCTTTCTTTTACTTATTTTTTATATTAAATAATTATAATTGATATTAAATACTTTTTAATTTTTTATTTATATTAAATAATTTTACAAATAAATTTGAGAAAAACTTTTTTTCAACCCATTTTTTATTATCCTAAATACACTTACTGATTGATATTAAATATATAAAACCATTCAAAATATATATGTTGATTGAAAGATCATAAAATCTTAACACTGTATAAATAATAAAAAAGACTATAAAAATTTATTCTAAAAATTTAATTTATAATAAATCAACTGTTGGAAACAATGGAAAAAAAAAATCATAAAAGAAAGCAAGCACATGAAAAAAAGTACATTCATATACCTTCAATTTCTACTGCTAAATTCTTCTTCTTGACATATTCACATTGAAAATTATTGGCCTCATCAGATTTTGGAGAAAACCAATAAAAAATTCTAAATCCATTATTCTTAGGCTTCGTTTGGATCCCAAATTCATTTCAACTCATCTCAACTCATCATTACAATTTTTTCAAATCTCAATATAAAATATAATAAACAATTCAACTTTTTCAAATCTCAAAATAATAATAATATTAAAAATAATATTCTAACAATATTTTATCATCTCAACTCAACTCAACTTAACTCACTTCAACATCTAAACACAATCTTAATTCTTACAATTAGGCAAAGATAGTTAAAAGAGGAACACTTTAATTATAAAGAAATTACATAAAAATATATTCATAAAATGGCATGCCTTTATGTAATAGGTATGATTATAAATAATTTTTATCGTAAAATAAATCTAACAAATCACATAAAATTACGTTAAATTTATGAGTTTATTTTAGTATAATTTCTTTGTAGATGAAGTTCTTCTCAATTTAAAATTCTACATTCACATTCTTAAAATCTGGACAATAACATTTATCATTAATATTTTTTGAGTTTTACTACTTATCATCTTCATCTATCACATTTATTTTTTATTTTTAAAATTTTTTATTGTTCTTAAATTAATTGAATTTTTTTATTCATCATCCATACATCATACATTTAATAAGAGAAAAAAATAAAAAAAAAATTATGTATTGTGTGATGCGAGGATGATGAGCATAATTTTTCATATTTTTTATCAACAAATTTATACTTTAACGTGATTTAACTTTTACATTTTACAATTTAATAAATTAAATTACGTTACTACATAAATAGTTTTTGTTTGAAATTTCTATATAAATTAAGGATGAGTTCAACTCATCATTATAACTTTTTCAAATTTCAATACAAAATATAATAAACAATTTTTAACTTTTTCAAATCTTAAAATAATAATAATATTAAAAAATAATATTTTAATAATATTTTATTATCTCAATTCAACACACTTCAATATTCAAACACAATCTAATTATTGCGCAGTTGAAAAATCAAAAGAGAGAAAGAACATAGAAATCGAGGCTATATATAGATATATCTTCGCATACCTCTGTGACCACTCCATTTTCAAAACAAGAAAGCAAGCATCAAACAGAAAAATCACCGAAAATGTTGAGCTCAAGTACTCGATTCGCGTTGGTGGTCCTGGCTTTGGTACTCGCTACCTCATCGGCTCTCGCTGAAGAAGTAGTTGTACTCACCGACGACAACTTCGACAAGGAGGTCGGTCAAGATCGAGGCGCCCTCGTCGAGTTCTATGCTCCCTGGTACAACTAATCGATCGATCATTGCTTTTCCCTTCCCGATTCTTTGTTTGATTTCTGAGAAAACGTTGCAAAACGAAAATAAAGTCTAAGATGAATTTCACTGGACTGAGAGACTTTAAGATTAAGAGTTATAGTTTCCTTTTGTTTTTTTTTTTTTCGTTTTAGTTTTCTCGGTAACCAAAAAATAATTGGGTAAGCGTATACTTTTATAGTTAGGGTTGTTTTAGCAATCGGCGTGTTACGGATCAGATCAGTGTTCGATGGGCTCGTAGCCTCGTACCTTGTTACAGTTTTTTCTTTTTTTGGGAATATGATGATAATTGAAGCTGTGTGATTGGAGATCTGTGATTTGGAGCTGGATGTTGCCATGTTCGAATCCTTATTGGCCGATTGACTCAATTTAGATCTGAGAAACTATCTTTTTGGGGGTAGAGAAAGTCCTTTTGACTTTGCTCAATGCTATAAAGCGTAAATTTCAAACGATTAATACAATGCTTTTCCGAAATAACATACTTTCCTTTGGTCTTTGATCTGTGTATTTAGTGGGTTCAATTTGGACTTATGCTAGCCTATTACTTGCTTGCATTTTATTAACTTGTAAATGATCAAATAGTTCATTGACTTAGTTCGATGGAGGATGAATCCGTTCCTGTTGATAATTTCTTAGCGTTCGTTAGAATAAGGAGTTGTTTGTATTTTTAAAATTATGAAATAAGAAGGTACATAATTTCTTGGATCAAGGCATCTGTGATCTATCCCGTGTTGCATGTATTAAACAGAACAATGGAGTGCGGTACTCTGGTGTCCTTGCTGCATTTTGTGAAAGCATTGGGTTCATTAATTCAATCAGAAGCTTAACTGACTCTATCTCTGTTTTTTCTATTTTTGATGAATTACTTTCTGGGCTCAGCTTTGTTTGAAACCCCCGACTAAATTCTATCATTGTAATACGGTTGACAGAAAGCTTGTTTTATGATGTCAGTTTAAAGTCTTAACTATTTTGTGCCCCATGGCAGGTGTGGGCACTGTAAAAAGCTTGCCCCAGAGTATGAGAAGCTTGGCACAAGTTTCAAGAAAGCAAAATCTGTTCTTATTGGGAAGGTCGGCTCCATGAATCCTATTTTTTTTATTTGTTTCTAATGTTGCTATATTTCTTGATGTAAGATTTTCGATCAATTGTTCCAGTTGCCTATTAAAAGTAAGTTTAATTGTATTAGCGTGACTTATTGCTCTTATGTTGCTACACGCTCAATGGAAATTCATTGGCATATTATTTCGCTTCATCTGACGGTTTCTGATGTAGGTGGACTGTGATGCACACAAGGATGTATGCTCTAAATATGGGGTATCTGGATACCCAACGATTCAATGGTTTCCTAAAGGGTCCCTCGAACCCAAGAAGTGAGTGCCCTCCATTACCCCAAAGTTCTGCCCTCCGTTGAACAATTTTTTCGACTACTCTTGTGGCTTTGAAGAATTTTACTTAAAGATTTTAATCAAATTCTAAATGTTTTAGGTATGAAGGTGCTCGTACTGCAGAAGCCCTTGCTGAGTTTGTGAACATGGAAGGAGGTACTAATATGCTTGTAATGCAATTGAATATGGCAATCCCCAAAAGTTTGTTGATATTTCTTGCATTATGTGTATTTGGCTGCATCTGTTTTCCCCCTATAAGCTGCTCCATCTTTCTTTCTTGTGCTTGGGATTTTTTTTCGTTTGCTCCATCCTTTTTTTCTTCTGGTCGCATATGTATTTTTGAGAGTTTGAATACTTCCTATGTATTATCTAGATATGTTATCTTTTTTTCAAATTTCATTGGAATACTTGCATGTCTTACCTTAATTTTGCTTGAGTGACTGATTTGATGAATTGTTCCAATAGCTCAGTCTTGTGGAATGTTTGTTTCATTAGATCGGCACAAGATTGGGAATTTGATGGTATAGCTGGTTTTTTTAGTTTGTTTAATGCATTGAATTTAGGTAATGCCGTGGAGGATTGAATAATTTGGTTTCCAAATGGGAGGGGAAAATTTCGGTTAGATCTTTTTATGAGTCTCTTTTAGGTCCTCATAGTAACCACTTTCCTTGGAGGAATATTTGGAGATGTAAAGTTTCCCCCAAGATTGCTTTCTTTGGTTGGACTGCATCCCTTGGGAAAATTCTTGCCATTGACAACTTGAGGAAATGCAGTCTTATCATTATGGATTGGTGTTGCTTATGTAAGAAAAATGGGAAAACTATGGATCATCTCTTGTTACATTGCGAGATGTCCAGGTGTTTGTGGGATGATATCTTCAACTGGACTGGCGCAACTTGGGTGATGCCTAATAGGGTTGTGGATATTTTTCAGTGTTGGAAAGGTCTTTGGGGGTAATGCTCATATTGTTGTTGTTTGGAAAATGATTCATCTTTGTATCATGTGGTGCATTTGGATGGGGAGAAATGGTAGGTGCTTCGAAGATTGGGAGCGCACTTTGGGCGAGTTGAAGCGATTATTTTTCCAACACTTTGTTTACTTGGGCTTCTGTCTTTGATTGTGTTTCTATTAATAAAATTTTACTATTACCTATCAAAAAAATTTGCTGGAGTGGACCTACCATAATATTGGCGGTGGAATAACTTTACCATTGGCCAACTTCTTGAAGGTGAGAATTTCTTTTCCAATGTTGCTCCTTTAGTCATTGAGTAGATATGTGTAGGTATGTTTGAAGATCCTTATGCCTGCAGCGGATTTCTTCTTGAGTTTTGCCATGTTATGCACTGAGTTACTCCATTGATTGGTGCCTATTTGTTTTGTTGCTGCGACTTTGTTACATGGGGCTCCATCTCAAGGGTCTCTGTAGTTATTATCATCTTAGTACTTCTACATGGTATATCATGCTGCATTCAAAGTTGTCAACACAAATATTGATATCAAAGCGTTGCTTTGTTCCAGGGGTCAATGTGAAGATAGCCTCAGTCCCTTCCAACGTAGTGGTGCTAACACCAGAGAGTTTTAATGAGATTGTCCTAGATGAAACTAAAGATGTTCTGGTTGAGTTCTATGCACCCTGGTAAGTTTAGGCGTTCGATTTTTCCTTAGACCCTTTCGTGTTCTCTGCTATCTTAACATTGCAAATCAGTGAAGCTATTTCAGTTCAGATAAGGAGAAAAGGTCTGTTCTGGTTACTTGAAATTTGACATCTCTAAATTGCCCTTTTTTTGTGCGTGCTTGTGTGGCAGGTGTGGCCATTGCAAATCCCTTGCTCCGGTCAGTATATTGTTCGCTTCTTGATAATATTATCGTTGCAGATCGTTATCATGTGTCTAAAAAATGGTTATTCTTATGTCTGTTGTCTGTTCTCTAGATTTATGAAAAGGTTGCTACGGCATTTAAATTGGAGGAAGACGTGGTAATTGCTAATCTTGATGCCGATAAATACAAGGATTTGGCTGAAAAGTGAGTTCTTTAGTACCGTACAAAGATATCTAGGGTGTTTGCCATCAAGTTTCAGATTTCTGTGATTGATAATTATGGACTTAAATGGGACTGTTAAAATCCACCAAACCAAATAGGACTTTTGTAAAAGGATTGAATAAGAGCAATGCAAAAATGCTGCTTTTGCAGGTATGATGTCAGTGGATTTCCCACGATAAAGTTTTTCCCAAAGAGCAACAAAGCTGGTGAAGATTTTGCTGGTGGCCGAGATTTAGATGACTTTGTAAATTTCATTAATGAGAAATGTGGCACTAGTCGTGATGGGAAAGGGCAACTCACATCCAAAGTTAGTGAGAGATGAATACTCATAAATGGGTCATGGGTAACATATTTTAACTTTCTTGATCAATGTTATCTTTCTTGATGTAGGCTGGTCTAGTTGCAAGTTTGGACAACCTGGTGAAAGAGTTATTGAGTGCTGGAAGTGAAGAGAAGAAGGCAGTATTTGGCCAGATAGAAGAAGAAGTCAAGAAGCTCACAGGTTCAACCACCAGGTTATATCAATCACTTCATACTCCTGTCCAATACTTTTGTTGGATTTTATTTATACCCAAATTGTCTGTCAGAATGTAATTGTTTTGTGGCTGTCACCATGTATGAATTTTTTACTGGTACCACTGGAATTGTTTGTGTAAAATACTAAAGTTTTCTTCTTCCAAATTTCTGACTTAATTACATCCTTTTAGATATGGCAAGATTTACTTGAAAGCTGCGAAGAACTGTATGGAGAAAGGTGCCGATTATGCCAAGAATGAAGTTCAGCGACTGGAGCGCATTCTTGAGAAGGTAATATATCTCATCACTTTCCCATAAATCCTTCTCCACAAAGAATAAAAGCGTTTGTATCTATGAACAGTGTCAGGTGATAGTCGACATAGACTATTACTCGACACTGTTTGAAATTGTGTAAAATATGAGATATATTGCTTCATGTCATACCCACTATGAATTGTTCTTAATATAATATGGAAATCAATTATAATAGTCCATAACTAATACGTGAACGGTAACAAATGTGAAATGTTGTGGTGCTGTTCTTAATTGTAATGAGAAGTATCCCGGATGCCTTCATTGGCACCCACACAAACCTGCATATAACTCAATGGGCTCTTTCATTTTGTGTTGTTGGAACAGTCTATAAGCCCAGCAAAGGCAGATGAGTTCACTCTCAAGAAGAATATACTATCTACCTTTGCTTGATCCGTGGGATTCATAGGAGGAGCCACCTCTTTCCATTTTGCTTGGAGGTATGGGCAACCCAGTTACAAGCGTTTCTATTCTTGAGGTTTTGTAGCTCGGGAAATATACTCTCTCTATGCACACCTTTAATGCTTAAGATTTTCTTCACATTTTGAACTTTTTAAGTTATAATTGTAGCAGAGAAGATAAGGCTAGTCAGTACACGATCGACAGTAATGTAGTGTTTTGACATTGGATATCAGAATTATCATATGCTCCTTATGGCATAACTAGACGTTGATTGAAAGACTGTACAACATGTTTCTTTTTTACATTATCGATGTGTTCCTGGCCAAACCAAACTCTACTGTGACCTTAAATAATTAGAAACACAAACCTAAAAAGAGTAGAGGGGACTGTGTCTTGTTTGGATTCAGAGATGAGATTAAATGAGTTGAGATGGTTTGTGAATAGTAGTGAGAATCTCCCGATCCAAACCGGCTCCAGTCTCTTCTTATATTTTTGGACATCTTTTTTAATTTTTGTATTTTTTGTATTGTATTTTAATTTCGATGAGGAATAATCTACCCTAAGATCTGATTATAGAAATACTCCTGCGATGACTTTTCTTCTTTTTTAGCTTTTTATTTCAAACATTTTTTAAATATGTGTAAATATTTTTAAAAAATTTTTAAAAATACAAATACATATTATAATAATCATTTTTTTAATTATTAAGTAAAAAAAATATTAAAAACTAAAATAAAATAAAATATGTAAACGGTAAATGGGCAAACTCAGGGCATAGCATCATTATTCCTTTGCTAAATCCCACTTCAAGCGAAAATCCGATAACAACCAAAGACTCCTTTTATCGACCGACCCCTTTGTGGCTTTCATCCCTAGAAATTAATGCAATCTTTGAGGACGGTTCATCAGTGAGACAAGTCGTTTGTCCATTACATTCTGGGTTTGGGCAAAAGTGGTATATAGGTTTTGATTTTATGTAGCTTACCAAGTTCAAAACACCAGCCCAAACCTAGCTGTCGGTATTAGAAATGATGGTACCCAAATGTATTGATTTTTAATTCCATTTTTCTCTCTTCGTTTTACTTTTTTCTTCACTGGCAAAAGCCACTTTATTTCGTTTTTGTCTCTCGCTGGGCCTACTCAGGTAAAGCATCCTGTTCTCATAATATATTTTGATAATATTTTCATTATCTAATTTTTTTTTTTTTTTAAATATGGAGATATGACATTATATATAGAGATATATTGTAAATATGAAAAGATATGAAGATATCATTGATAGTTAGAGAAAATATTTGAAATAATTAAAAAATATTTAAATATAATATTTAAATTATATAAAAAAATATATAAATAAGTTGATGTATAATATATTGTAAAAATCAGTATATAAAATATAAAAAATTAATTTTAGTGATATATTTTTAAGAATAGGATGAAAAAGTCATTAGGAATGTTTGTTGTTGTCTACCTTCCACATGAGACATGGAAGTTACAGAATAATCTCAATGCAACACCTCAAGAAAAGCTTTAAATTAACTACTGATGAATAAAAAAAATTCCTATAAATATTACGATTACTTTAGAAAATTTGGGCCCGAAAATCTGGTGTTCAATTATAGTATAATGGGTAAGAGGAATTCTATTACATGAGAAAAGAAAAAAAAAATTTATTATCAAGTCGATGAATAAAATACTCTGATGACATGATTTTATTTAACAAATAAATTTTAAAATTAGAATCTTACAAATTAAATATAATTATTTAAAAATGACTGTTAGAGACACATAAAGATCCCACCAACTGATGTGTCACTACCATGTCCAGTTAGTTTTTTTTTTTTTCTTTCTTATTTTCCCTCCCCAGCCCCAATCCCCAATCCCCTCCCCCTCCCTTCCCCGTCTCAAACCCACGCCGTTGTCCCCATCAAAGAGCTAGCGCGTTTGTCGGGGCCAGCCCCAAAAATCAACCGACGTTGACGTCGTTGTTGCCAGTCCCATCACTCACCAGCAACAAACTATTCTCTCTCTCTCGGTCTCTCTTTCTCTTATATTCATTTTATTTTCCTTTGCAATTTTCTCAACAACCAAATAGATTAAGATTTTCCCTCTCAACAACCAAACACATAACAAATATTATTTTCCATTCATTTTCTCAACAACTCAACAAAAATAAGTTGCGATTTTCCCTCTCAACAACTAAATAGAGAATAAATCTTATTTTCTTGTTATTTTCTCAACAATCAAACAAAATTTTCCCTTACATTTTCTCAACAACCAAACATTGAGAGTTATCCGATTGTAAAGGGTTGTCGGCAACATCGTCTGAGCTATCAGAGACTCGACAGGAATGAGGTGCGTGTGAACTGACGAACTAGTCTCTATCCCCAATAGTTTCCTTATTTAAATGATGTAGATAATGTGTTCTAAATATCGACTTGAGAATAGAATAATCCTATGGTGCTGAATAGTAACGAGATCTATCTTGTATCCTTTTGTCATCAACTCCCATGAACCAGATTTATACTCGGCATACTCCTATATTTTGTATACTGTGGATTACAGTAGCCCAGTGAAGGCAAATGAGTTCACTCTGAAGAAGACTATCATATCTACCAAAACTCACTTGTGGCTACTTTCTCTCGTCAAACTTTTCCTCTCTACCAAAACTCACTTTTTCCAAATCTGACTCGAGAGGGTGGGAGATTCGGCTCCTCCCCCTCTTTCTCCTTCTCTCTACCCTCCGGACCCTCTGTTTAGTGCTCCATTTTGTTTTTTTTTGTTGTATTTTGCAAGTTAAATAAGGGAGAAACGCGGATCTAGATCTTCCGGCAAACATAGATCAGCACGTGCCTTTCCATGGCGTTGCCCAGCCGCCAATCTTGAAGACTACCGAAGGCGGCACCAAACGGAGCGGCGAGTTGCTCTCACGCACGGCCAGAAGATATCGGAGATGTTTGGCGAGTGGCTCTCTCACGCCGCCCGGAGGCCCTCTGCCGTTGTCACGCGCGGCGCCTCTGGGTTCTGTGAGCCTGGATCCTCCAAGATCGGCCGACATTTTTCTCCCAGGATGGCGCGTGTTCTGCACCCGCCACCGCAGCCGCTGGGAGTAGTTTCTATGTCCGTGGTTGTAGCAGTTTTTCTTTGTATTTTATTTCGTGTCTTGTTCTTCTTTTATTGTAATAAAAATCTAAAAAAAAAAAAATTGTCCCGTCGGACCTTGGTCCGATCGGTGTATTCTCCCCTCTCCGTTTAGGCGATATATGGGGTTGGTTGCACCCTACTCTGCGTAGTCAGGGTATGAGTTTTGTCACCTAGTTACTGTTACTCTGTCGGGAATATAGATGTACACGACAGATCTCTTAGACTTAGGTCTTTAGAGATCTGTTGTCTGAATTAGATCATGTCAGTCACGAAAGTGTGCTAGGGAGCTATTAACGTTTGAAATTGACTTTTTAAATCATATTTATATGTTCACTATTATAAATGAAATATGATCCTTATTCTAAAAAAAAAAAAGACTATCATATCTAAGAAATTATTTACATCAGTTTACGGTTACATCCTCAAGAATGTATTGAGTTAAAAACAAAAGACCAACCATGGTATATGTAGAGTGGCGACTGATATATGGCCGGGCTCATCCTATCTACCCTTTGATTCTACCTTTGTGTGATCCACAAGAGTCACAAGTGAGACTATCCTATATAGCCTGAAGGTACCAGCAATCCAGGACCCGGATTTCTATTCTGGAGTTTTTTGAACGTGGGGATTGTGTATTGTTTCAGTGGGCCTTTAACGCCCTTATTTTCTTTCAAGTACACTTTTTCAAGCTACAATAGTACACAAGAGAAGTAGAGGGTAGCCTCCATGGCGTAGAAGAAAGATTAAAATCATATCTATTTATTTTTTTACTTTTTTATATTTGTATTTTTTATTTTTTTAATAAATAACGTGGCAGTATATTGTGGCCCCACGAACAAAGTAAATGGTATAAATCATGAGAATAGTATCATTTCTTTTCACATTATTGGGTGTTTCCAGCCAAACCCTACTGTGTAGAGTGCCAGACTTTTCTGTCAAAGAACTTGCACTCCCCTTGATTTTAAAGGTAAGCAACTGATCTCATATTTTGCCAGCAAATTGGGATAATTAGATTTGTAACAATTCCCCTAGAGGTATCTAATGCCTCTGTCCTAGTAGATATGGGTTGCTCAGTTTTGACAGATTGTTTTGTGTATTACGCCATTACATTGGCCACCATTGTTGTAAAGATTGCATGCTTTTTGGTGCATGGGCAGGCCAATGGGGGGGGCAAAACCAAGTGAGAGTAGTAACACACGTTAAGCTCCAAAATTACAGAATGTGTGTGGATTGAGGTTGCAGTCATGCAGGAGAGCCAGTCGGCCGAACCCAGCTGATTAAGGGAGCGATTGAAGTCCCAAACGAAACTTTGACCAGGAAAAATGAAGATGAACTCTTACAGTACCTGCAGAGGGACTCTGAAAAGTTTCACATGGATCACGCACCGCGACCTAAGGCAATCCAATCAGAAAGTGGTGCTTAACATTAGTCCCACAGGGTGCAGCAGCAGCAGCAGCAGCAGTGTGGACTGTTTCGTGATTCATGATGTGGGGTGAGCTTCTTTGTTCAGATTAGGAACAGACAAAAGGATTGCCCTCGCACCGTCACATCCCTGAGCTTCATGTACATCGTGCGAAGGGAGGATCGATGTGATTGCAAAGAGATTTTTCTTGGGGGTTGGGGAATTTTTACTTTCTTGGTATTAGATTCGATTCTCTTATTATTGAAGAAAACTGAACCTTTCATATTGTCTTTGATGCTGCAAAATGCTGTGCACACACGGAAGCTTTTACCCAAACCTTGGTAAACTCGCACTGCAAAGTTCCCTCTTTTAAGCCTTTTCAGATCTTTTCAAATCCTGCTTTCTCGGATTAAGTTGAGAATTGTCTGTCTGTCTACCTACCCTCTTGGAAAGTAAATTCTTATTTTGATTTCATCGTGGGTTGACGAAAGCAAATGCAAATTCATATATAATTCACATTTTATAGTCATTTTAATGTCCATCTCTACAATTTTAATGTCATTCTATAGTAACATCATGTATCAATTATTATTTATTTTTAAATTATGTTTAGATGTAAAAATGAATTGAGTTGAATTGAATTGAGATGATAAAATATTGTTAGAATATTATTTTTTAATATTATTATTATTTAAAAATTTAAAAAAGTTGAATTGTTTATTATATTTTATATTGAGATTTGAAAAAGTTGTAATAATGAGTTGAGAGATGTTTAGTAACCAAACGAACCTTACACTTTACGTTTATAATTTTTTTTTATAGAATATAGGAATGTTTTTCATAAGATGTTAAGTATAAGGTAGTAAATAATTACTGATGAAAAAAAAATTTCTTTATCTGAGAGAAAAGGAATCGAGAAAATTGATTTTTTTTTTTTTTGTTTTAAGAATTAAAACCCAAATGCAAATCCTTATTTTGGGTATTTTTTATTTTTGTTTAGCCATGAAAAGAAAAATACTAGAAATAGTTAGAAGTGCTCCCTGGTATCAGAAGAAATGCCTATCTCAGATCCATCTTGTTAAGTAAAATTTGACAGTATTTGTTTTTAGAGAAATGATATTTGCAGTCGTGAGTGTGCAAGCGTCGTGTAGTTATTTTGAAAAAAATAAATAAATATGAAATTTACATAAAAAGAACTTAATTTTTTATGAATAGATGACTATATGATATATATACATTCTACGACTGTATGTAATATTACTAGATAGAGAGAAGACAATTTTCTTTTCAGAAGATGGGTTTTATTGAAGAAAAGTCATAGATTTCGACTTTAGACAGGAGATTTAGGGATGAATGCATGGGACCAGAAGTAACCAACGTTTCCGCGTACGTCCAGCTTACCTTTTGATCCAACGGTGTGGGACTTTCACTCGGATCTTTTCTAGTACAACCCCAACTTTCTGTTTGATTCCTTGGAAATTTGGATATAAAAGCCAATGAAAAATAATGGGTATGGGGACCAATATGATTTGGGTTTGCTTCTATTTTCTATTGCTTATCATCTCACCAGCTCTAACACATTAATAAGATGAACCTTTGTGTCTTTGATTAGGAGACAGCGTGACCCATTTGAATTTAGAGATTATTAGGCACCATTTGTATCTAACATTATTCATCGAGAATAGTAGCGAAATACTAATGAATATTTTGTAAATAATAATAAATAGTTTGTGAATAATAGTGAAGTAATATGAAAAGAATAAATCTATACTCACCGGGATCCATCCCGAGGATGGGTTTCGATGCAAATTTTTTTTTGTTTACTTAGTAATTGAGAAAATATTTTTTAAATGATGTTATGAATTTTTTTAAAAAAAAAATATTCAAGGATAAGAAATAAATATAAATAAAAAATAAAAGAAAATAAATTTTTTTTTTTTTTAACTTGTCGCTAGCCATCCTCATTGGGTGTAGTATGGCTCATATGAAAATATCTAAAAACATATGTGTGGTTGTGTTTGGATAGTTACTAGTATTCACTATTTTATCATTATTTTTTATCTATTTTTTATTATTTACTATTATTTAATATTTTATTATTATTATTTTCTTACTTTTTACTATTTACTACTATTTAATATTTTATCATTATTTATTCACTACTATTAATAGATCATCTGAATTCACCTAAACATTGACATTGAATTGGCTATCTCATTCTTCAAAACTTAATAAATATGTAGATTTTTTACTTTTAACTAATCACTCAAAACTTAAGTCTACATTGCATAGGTATCACACTTTCTATAATAATAAAATATTATTTTTTTTATATATTTCTTTAATTAATTTTTTTCTTCATAATCTCCAATAACTTCCAAAAATCATATCCATTTTTATTTTCACAATCTAATATAATATAACAATCTATGAATAAAAAATATAAATTCTTTGACTTCAATGTACTTACAATATCTCATCCACCCAAAAAAAAAAAAAAAGTCATTAATTGGAAAGAGAAAATAATAAAAAATTCATTTGACTTAGCTATAATAGTCTTCATATATGACTTCAAAAATAGATATATTATAGCTTATATCTTAGATGACTTTTATTTGACTAATTCAATGTAGATGTTTATTGATTTGTTAACATAATAAAGACATTATTGAAATAAAAGCCAAATCCGCTACAGAAACTTAAAAAAAAAAAAAGTACTCTCCTCCAATGTAGGGCTGTGCATAAAAGGCATTGGGCTCGATCCGTCCATCAAAACCGACTTAGTCCATTCGAATAAAAACGAGTTCATCGGGTCAAAGTTTAATAACAGGTTTTAAACTATCAATCCGTCGAAATCAAAAGTCCTCTCTTCTTCTCAGTCTTCTCTTCTGAAACTCATCAACATCTCTTCTCCCTTCTCCTCAATCTTCTCTGAAACATATCGAAACCGAAAAGTCCTCAGTCATCTCTTCTGAAACCCATCGAAAGGCAAACGGCGAAAGGCGAAGTCTTCTCTCCACTGCAGAAACCCTAGTCACCATCGTCGTTCTATGTCGTTGTCGCCGTTGCCATCACCGTTCTCCAACTTCAAGCTTCCAAGCCTCCATTCCACTGCCTCGTTTCAAGGTTATCTCTCGACTATCTCTATTTCGATTCTCTCTTCTTCTTTTTTCAATCACTCAAGTAGAACAAAAGATTTGAAGTTCTATTGGTATTTTTAGTTCAATTAGTCTTTAAGTTTCTGAATTTTGTGAGTTTTTTTCTCCTATTTGAATAGAATTTATTGTGACTTTAGTTGTTTGGCTCGTGAGGAAACAAAGAAAAAAATGAATATTGACGTTGAGTAAAGAAAATGAAATGGATTCCAATTGTTATTTTAGTTGTTTGGCTCATGAGAAAATGAAGAAAGAAACTAATTATGATGTTGAGTAAAAAAAAAATCTATTGCGGAATATAAACTCTTTTGCTGTGCAGGACAGATACATGTTGCTGAGCAAATGATTTTTGGACGGGAGGCTAATCTTGAAAAATACTATTGTGTTGAAAACAATGTTAGATCTTTAAATGATCTTTTTCCTGCATTTAGTCCATATTTAAAAGATCTTCAGAGCAGTACTATATAACATCCATTGTAGATGTGCAAAATGACTACTTCCAAACAGTAACTTCTCCCAAGATTATTTCTTTTGAATTATACTATCTACGTGAACTTTCAGCTTAAAATAAATAAATAAATAAAACCCAACCCGCACAATATGGATCAGACCGGGTCTAGATCCGGTTGGATGGCATCGGATTGCAGCCCTAGTCCAATGTGTACCTACCAAAACTTGACTCCAAAACATGTACTATAATAAAATTAAATGGGATCTAGAGTATCTATACTTTCTCAAATTTTTAACGAAAACTTTCTACAATTCGGAAAGAATTAAATATAACGTGTAGACTCCACTATATTTAAAGTTGGGGTCCATGTTGCTCACGAAGAACAGTTTAATACAGTGAAACAAACTCTCATGTTGTGTCTCTCCGAATTGTAGATATCATCTCGGATTGTCAAATCTATACTCCAAAGAATCCCGACTACTGTATCAATTCAATATGGGCGATATGAATCATAGAGCTTGAGCCAGGAAAATAAAACCAAACACAAGTACATTTCCTCTAGCTCTTTTCAGTTTTCTCACATACACACAGACACCCCATGCAGTTCAAATTATTGGTACAATAATCCAAATAAAGCCTCTGCACATCCCTAATGATGCAATCTGGGTTCACCATTACAACACTGGAAAAAGCCTCAGATCATTGGTACAACAACCAGATTGACTTTGAATTTTTAACATTTTAGCAAGCTATAATTACTTTTGAGTGACCATAAGGAACAAGATCCACAGTTTATCTTCCTCATGGTTGCTTACAACAAACAAACAAACAAACCCCATTAGAGAAAGTTCCATTACATATCAAACTGATACAGCTGCTGCAATACTTTAGCTCTAAACAAAGCATTACTTCATCAACCCCATCAAAATGAGGGACAGCTTCTCTTTTAAGCAGACAGAGAAGATATCCAACAATAAATACTTAGATAATTATAATCATAAAAAACCTAAATAGAAAGAAACAAAAAATCTGTACAGTTTTTCTTCAACCCCCAGCAGAGATATTTACCGGGAGGAAACTGGGTTTAAAGCTCTGGCGAGTCCGTTCATGGCTCCATAACCCTTTGAACTAAACCCCAAGCACCCAAGCAACCCTTGCTTGTAAGGCAAGAAAGTCTTCCTCCTCATTTCCTCAGCTTGGGCTCTATTAGCTGTGTAGTGCAACTCATGTGGCGACGGTGGCATGCGCCTCTTTCCGACCCCATTGGTGGGCTTTCCGGCCGGTTTCTTGGCCGAACCTCGTCCATTTCCCTTACTTTTCTCTGATTCTGAAACCGCAGTGACCGAGTTGGTAACCTTGTTGTCCTTATCTCTTGCAACGAGGCTTGGAAGCGTTTGGTTTCCAGGTTTTTTTTCTTTAATGGGAGAAAACGAAATCGAAGACCAGAACTTGTTGTTGCTTCTCCCTTCGCTTTTGCTTCTGAGAAAGTCTTTTAAGAAAACCCACCTCTTTGAGCTCCTCCCAGCCGAAGAAGATCTTGAAGACGAAGCAGAAACAGAAGGAGTGGTAGTCTCTGAGCACAACTCTTCAATCTTTTCCCTCTCATTTTCTTCTACTTCCAAACAAACATCCTTCTCTGCCAAGCTCGTGTTTTTCTCGATATCTTCGTTCTCCGTCCACTCATGTCCTGTGTTTCTCACCGGAGACATAGATCTGGTTCTTCTGCGCAGAGACTTATCGCGTAGTCTCAGATCTCTACCCCTCACGCCACGCTGATCCGCGTCATACTCATCCACTTCTGCTCCAAGATCCAGTAACGGAACTAAGACCTGAGGCTGCTCCAAGTGGGTGGAAAGTTTCATGGGGCGGATCTTCCCGTTCAAGAAAAGCTCGTCCGCAGAGCTCATAAACGGCCCTGTGCTACCCAACCCTCCCGAACCAAACCTCGCAGAGAACTCAAAGTCGTCCATTGTTGAAGAAGAATGAGGCTTTGTTGTATTCGATGATGTCAAAGTCAAGCTCATGAGTGCAAAGTGCATTGGGCTCGCAGGGGCACTGTAGAAGAAGCCGGAGACAGGGGCGCCACGGCCAGGGCTAGAGGGAGCACTGACATAAGGAGTAGAACAAGAGCTATCAATGTCTTCGAAACAGGGTTGGGTTTCGTCTGCGTTATAGCTGCTGGGGTTCGGAAGCTCTGGGTTTGAGGATTCGCCATTGTTGTTGTTGGGGTTCGGAGTTTCGAGGTCCATTGCGTCGTTAGTTTGTCAGCGTTTGCGAATGAGTGAATTGTATTTGTGCGAGGCAAAGCAAATGAAATGCACAGAGTGGGAGTGGGTGAGTGTAATTGCCCTTATTTTTGGGTTTTATTACGTCAATGCCAAGTTTCATTTTTTACTATTTGAAAGATTAATATGATTTGATATAATAAAAACTGATTTTTAAATTATAATTGATTTTTCACGTTGAAAAATGTCAATTATTATTTTTTAAAAGTAATGTTATATTTTATATTCTTATTTTATTTTTATTTTATTATATAAGATGTGACATATTTATCATTATTAATTGATAAAAAATTATCTAATAAAAAATGATCTAATAATAATAAATGTATCACATCTTACATAATAAGATAAAAATAAAATGATAATGTTATGTATAGAATTTTTTTTTTATAATATTTTTTTTAATGGTAAGTACATCTTATTTAGAATTACAGAAGTATTCCTTGCACATTTGTGTTGATGAGAAATACTTAATTTATAAAAAAATTATATAAAAATAAATTTATGAATAATTTATATTTAATATTTTACATTAAGTCATATTAATTTATAAATTTATTTTTATAAAATCTCTTTGCAGATCTAACACTTATCTATCTTCTTATATTAGTTATGTTATGTTTTAGTAGCGTTTTCTTTTTTTAAAAAATTAGCAATGTGTACCTTCTAGTTAGATCTTGAATATACAAAATATCTAGTTAAAAAAAGTGTATATATATATATATATATTTATACTAGGTGAATATATTTTAGATATTTTATTTCATTTCCAACGATATTTTAGTTTTGAAAAGATGAAACATATAATAATCTCCTCTTTAAAAAATGTTTACAAGTGCCCATTAAAAATAAACTTTTCAAGTAATATTAAGAACACCAAGCATATAATTAAGATAACACCTATTAGTTTATATTTATATCCTTACTATATGCCACAAAATTTAAGATTAAATATTCAAATGAAAAAAAAGTAATAACTCGGGTGATTACGTACATAACTTGAAGGTAAACGAATTTTAGATTATCCTCGTAAATGAAAACAAGTCTGATTTTGACACTTTCTGATTGCTTGGATCGAGAGAAACGTTAATCTAATTATTATATTTTTTTTAAATTTTTATATAAAATAAAATAAATTTTTTAAATTTTAAAATAAAAATAATATTAAAAAATAATATGTTGATAATATTTTATTAAATTTTCAATTACTTGCAGCTTAATTCATCAAGGGATGGAGTTTTTGAAAGTTTTCTTTTTAATTTGACTGTTAAAAAAAAATGTGCTTATTACATCTTCAGAAGATAATTATTTATTTTTAGAGATAATTCCTAGGGGTTGGCTCAAGTGGTAAAGGCCTTGAGCTTGGGGGTATGCTCCCCTCAGGTCCAAGGTTCAAATTTCCTTAGGTACAAACAATCTCTAGGGGTCACACTTCCTGGTGAAAAGTGAAAACTTTTTAAGGTGCGGTGTATGAGAACGGAATTTACTCTGTTGGAGTGGGTTTGAAGGACCCTGTCTCGGAGAGGTTTTCCGACATCAAAAAAATTATCTATTTTTAGAGATGAATCATACGAAATTTGAAGAAAAACTCTACTTTTCAAAATACACAAAAATGATAGACTGTGTTTGGATAATGACGTATTCTCAAGTATTTTATAAACAATAATGAGAAAAAAAAAATAATAATGATATAATATTTAATAGTAATAAAAGTTAAGTAAAAAAATAATTATAAAGTATTAAGAGAATACCAGTATCAAAACAATTTACTACAGATAAAAACTAATAAAAAGAGCAGAACATAAGTGGTGGTGAAGGACATATATGGGAAATAGACTGTTACAAGTCGTAGCCATTATAAGGGAAAATGTGACCTAAAAAGAATGAAAAGGAGTAGTGAGATTGAGACTTGAGAGAGGTGAACGGGGATTGATTGTATTTGTGGGGAAATGGAAAAGGGTCCCATTTTAGCCTTAAAAAAAATTCATAGCAGAACAGCAGGGGGCGGCACGTTCACCTTCCCCCAAGTTTGTAGGTCATGTTCCTCTCTGATGCCACCCCACCATTCTTCCCCTGGCTAATGCAGACCGACCATTTTCCAGTAGGACCCGCCTTGACTACAATTCCGACGTCGGTGTCTTCCACCTTTGTCCCAAGCAAAGGTAGAAAAATCTGAGTCGGAAGTTGTAGTGTTGTACAGCTTCTTTAATGTCATGCAAATTTCAAAGCTTGAATCTCTTTGCAATAATGGCACTGAAAAGATGTGTATCGTGCAAAAAAACCAGATAGAGAAAAGCCATTAAAATCTTGTGATGAAGTTTTGAATTCTTAGAGCATTTAATGGCATTTACAAGTTGTGTTGGGGGAAAAAAAACATTAAAAGCTATTTGCTATAAGTGTTTTTCTTTTGCTGCACTCCTTTACAAGAAAAAAACTCGAATCATAAATAAATTTTATAAAAATAATTCTACAAACTGATTTGATATTTCGTCAAATTGTAAAGTTATTTTTATTATATAAAATTATATCAATTTATAAAATTATAGTAATACTCGTCACTGTTTTTATTCCATTTCAGGAAAAGAAGAGAAAGGGGTTCTTATTCATAGTACCCAGTTTTGCAGAAGGGTTTACAAAGTGGTGAAAAGCCATTTCTGCCTGACTTTTACCTAAGGCCAAGGTACACCTTTGAAACACAGAGTCTTAGTTCTCTTCATAGGATCCTAAGTTTAGGGCAGCAGCAACGAGGCTGAGGGTCTGCATCCACACACCCTCTTCTCTAATTAACAATCAATCATCATAACAATAATCGGCTTGGTAAACTATTCATTCATCAAATATATATATACAGCATACTAATCTGCGGACTATGATAAAGAATTCAAGGGTCTCTTTTCAGTTTCCCTGCAACCAAGAAAGAAAGAATATTGGTGTTAGCCATACTGTCATAGGTAGGAAAGAGAATGCACCAGCCAATTAAAAATCATGTGCATTTTGTCCGAGCCCTATCACTGGAATTAAAAAAGCATTGAATTTGAGAGCAGACATCTGGCTCTTCTGGTTTTAGATTCTTAATTTCTTACCCAGAAATCAGTTAACTTGAAGCAATGTATATGTGCTTGGACTAAAAATGAGCAATTCTCTCTTGTATAATTAGTTTTATGAGATGAGTTAAGTTTATGAAATTCTTCATAGTATCAAAGCTTGTCACAAGACGAATGAGGATCCACACTACTTATCCTGTGACAAGAATAAAAAAAAATACTAATCTACACGTAAGGGAGTGTGTTGAGGAATAATCTCATATTATATGTGAATAAGGTCTTGGACATGTTTATAATGAATGAGCAATCATCTATTATAGAACTGATTTTATGAGATGAGTTAGATTCATAAAATTCTTCACAAAACACTTCCATACCTCAATCATTTACAAAAAAAAAAGGGGTTGAAAGTTCACTTTTTTTGGGAAGGAATTTGGGTTGAGATCCTTACCCAAGAACTCAGGTAATCTTAGGACTGTCTATGTCTTGGAACTGGTTCGGATGTGCTAATCACACTTGCAGCAAAATCTGCATTAGATAATCTCATATCTTGCTGTTTTCTTTTCTGGGTTTCTTTTTTGGATCTCCTCAGTAGTCAAGAATCTAGAAAGGGTGATGAAATTCATGGAATCACCAGAGAAAATAACTCATATAAAAATATCATGGTGGTAGAAAATGAGAAACTGTGGAGGAAATTACACGTGATATGTTCTTAGATATGTTTTTTTTTTTTCCCTATGCCCCATACCATGGCGCCATGTGAGGGGTGTTGACATTGAGCATTACAACTCCAATTGAAAATAAACAAACAAACACAACTACTTTCCCATCAGCAAGCCTGCAAAGTGAATGTTAAAACTAGCCTCGTTTATTGAAAAAAAGAAAAAGACAAAAACGAAAAGGAAAAAAAGGAGGATGAACTTTGCCATGTGGCTGTTAACAAATAACAAGTACATTGACCGACCTTTGCATAAAAAAAAAAAAAAAAAGTTCTGTTCAAGTGAATTATTTTTATAGCATTTCACTGATATGAGCCCGGCTCTTGTTCCGCCATTGTTGCGGATGACCATGTGGGCCTGGCTGACAGGAAACTGTAGGAACAGGTATCATTACCAGAAGGGAAGCCCTTGACCACCATAGATGACACTATAGCTTTAGGACACTGGGAAGTAAAAAGAATCCCATTTTTTACCTGCGAAGGCCAAATGTGGAAACTTGGTGCCAGTAGCCAATTTTCAAAGCTGCCGGCACCTTTATGGCTATAGCGGCAGTGGTTGTGGCCAACCACCTTTAACTCACCATATCTATAATCTCCCCACTTTCTATATTGCAACATCATTAACACTACTCTTACGATTGTGACCAAACCATAATAATAATTAAAGACTTACATTTTTATATCTTATTGATGAAGAATTAATTTGATTATGAGAGAATAATCGCCTTAACAACTTTACTTCCTACGTGTCTTTTCGATGGTTAGAGACACTCTATTGTTATAGGTGAGAACCTTTAACCCCTCAATACTATTTATAGAATTTTGACCATTAAGAAATCTAGAGATTTTGTGTCTCGCTATGATTAGATATATAATCACTTTAGAGTTAATCTTACTCCATTGTGACTCATCAATTAGGTGATACGTGTTGAGCTATTCTAAATCCTATCGAGATATGGATTGCATGCTAATGCAATATACCAAAAACCAATTCATTAACCAAAGAATCTAATATTCGCTCCTCTATCTTCACACCTTCTTCGAATGCTTCTATGTCAAAGTCGTTCCATCTCCCATGCAGAGTGCTCATGATGTCTTTGTCCACAAGCTCATCCAGCATCAAGATCTCCATGCTTTTCCATCCTACCAGGTTATGTCACCAAGTTAGCCCCTGATTTGCAGCTTCCATCAAGAATTTCAAATCCAGATATTCACTCACACAATCAAATAGAACCCTCCGCCCAAGCTTGAAATACTCTTCCATCTCTTTTTGATCCATTTCCCTTTCTCCAACAGATCAAAGAGATCTGGGGCCATAACCTTACTGGTCTGATCCAGTGCAGTATCTTACAACATCAACTCAGACTGTGTGTTGTGAGTGTATCGGAATTTTTTATAATGTGCTCATTCAAAGACTTTCCAAATTTTAGAGAGATATTGATACAATACGTGAATCGTAATGGTAGGCACACTCTATCTGTATTTAGGGCTGTAAAAATAAATTGGAAAACCATTTAGATTGGCTGAACTGTTTGGTCTGGTTCCGATTTCTAAAAACAAAAACTAATTTGAAATCGGTCTGATATCGGTTTTCACATTTTAAAAATCGGTTTGAACCGAGCCGAAAGGGTTTCTATATTTATACATTTTTTATTATATATAAAATATTTTTTATATAATTTTTTATATTATATATAAGTTTTGTATATTATATTATATATATTATATGTCAAATTGCTAATTAATATAAAATAAAATTTTAATCTTATTATTCATGTCTATTAATCTTATAACATAAAATTGATGTGACATGAAATTTTAATCTTAAACATGAACATTAATATTAAATTATTAATATAAACTTACTCTTGACATATATCAAGAATAAATACATTTTTGGCATAATAAATTATAATATATATTCTTTTTGTAAATATATTTTTACACATTTGGCCATATAAAAGGTCTAGAATTGATATAATCTATAGTTAAATTCAATAATACTATAGTACTAGTATATGTTAATTATTATAAAATAATGTACTTATACTATAATATAAATAGACTAATAGTTTAGTATATGTAAACATGTATCATATTATTACTAATATAAATAATTCGTAAAACCAAAAAAATCTAAAGTTTCAGTTTCTATGGTGAATTGATCCGATATCAGTTATTAAATTTTCAAAATCGATATATACTTGTTCGGTTCTAAAAAATGTTCAAAACCAAACCGAAAAGAACCGATTATACCTCTATCTATATTTGAATTGTAGAAAATATGTAGGTTAAAAAATCATAGAGGATCTGTCTGAATTATAGTTGATCTTTATCTCTATGCAAGTTAGATATGAAAAGTACTGGATCAGGTGTAGTAACCAAGTGGAGAACTTCCAAACTTCGCACCAAAAAGGCTACATTTATTAAAACAAAAACAAAAAATATGTTAACGAACACCCCCTTTTTTTAAGACACCTTTGATCATATGGCTCCTTATTGCAGTCAATTATAATATGATTATTCTATCTTGTTATGATTTGTCTTTCTGCATGAAAATGATTATTTATAACTTATTTTTCTTATGATAAAGAAAGCGTAGCCACAGTTAGTATTCAACCATTTTTTATAACCAATGAAGCTAGCACTGATTTGAAAACTCCTAGCATTCATGCATTAAACATGATTGTATTTAGATATTGAGTTGACCTCAAATGATCTAAATTAATCTGTGAATAATAATATTTCGTGAATCTCATTGAGATATGTTTGAATATAAATAAGTTGAGATATATATTTAAATGTATAAAATAGGTTGAAATGAATTTAACTTTTTATGAAAAGTTGATAAATTAGCGGGTCGAAACATAACCCTAAACCTTTTTCTTGAATCCCACTATGAACGTATTTCCATGATCTTTGGATATCGAAACAAAAGATCAATACATTAAAGAAAATTATATATTATTCATCATTCTTTTCATGCGTAATATTAAATTATTAGAAATCTAGTTAAAAAAATTTATAAGGATGAATGTTAACAAAGCAAATTAAGCAGTGAGAGCATAACATGCAATGGGTATTGGTGATCTGGCTGTTAAAAAAGAAGAGCACAGTAAGCTAGAGAAAAAACTTCTCATATATATATATATATATATATGTACGTAACGAATTACAAAGATTCTTGCATGGGAAATTAAATACAGAAACTCTCTCTCTCTCTCTCTTTCTCTCGCTCTTCTATTTTTTTCTTATTTTTGCAGTCTTTTTTTTATCATAACCGACTTACCATGACGATGCACTTTTTCTTGAGCCAATGGAAGCCTTTCTTGAGAGAAATCTTGATCTTCCCTTCAGCGCTATAAAGCTTATATTTAGCAACTCTCCTTCTTCTCTTCATCTCAGGATCATTCCACCATTTCTTGGATGATGATGAGGTCTTTGTGCTCCTGAAAGCTCGGTGTTTTGTCGGAGAACATGAAGAAGGATCCAACGAAGGGCGGCGGCGAGACCGACCCACGGAGTTCTGACCTACATTCAGGCCAACTCCATAGGAGCTGTACCGCAGCCCCTCCATCCCTTCGATCTCCTCCAAGCAAGTTTCTTCCTTTGCCACACACCACACATCCTTTTTATGAAGGGAGGGTGTTTTTCTGTTGGGGGATGGAGCGGAAGGACTTGAGACAGGGTCCCAGATTTTTGGGGGAATTTATTGGTCGGTATTCTTTCTCCAATATTTTTGGTTATGCCCAAAAATGTATTATTCGTTTACTCTTTATCCTATCACAAAATACCACGTGTTCATCATATTTTGAAAAATTACTCAAATTATAAATTAGCTTGAGGTGTGGCATAACCTGTCTACTAATAGTTTCACAGGTATATAACGGTCCGAGCAATGTGTCCAATTTTAAATGAATATCAACATAAATAATAAAACCAGTCACAAAAATTATGGTACAAACTATAACTCCACCCCCCAAAAAAAAAAAAAAATCTTTTCTTTTATGAATTAGATTGTAACGTTACAATCCAACTTTCGGTTGTCTCCTATCCAGGGTTGAGCAGAAATTCAAAAATCTTATTCTGTTTTGTCAGTCGGAGTCGAATATTTTTTTTTTTAATTTTTCAGTCAGAGTCGGAGGTATCACTGGACACTTGGACTCCAATCCGACTCCAACTTTGCCCTCCAACTCCGACTCCAACTCTAAATCCAACTCTGATATTGTACATATGTTATAAAAATATGTATTTATCTATATATTTATCATATATACTAGTATAGTTATACAATTATATAACTAGAACTTATATAGTTAAATTCAATAATATACTAGTATGAGCTAATTATTATAAAATAACATAATTATACTATAATATAAATAAACTAATGATAGTTTAGTATATGTAAATATTGTAGTATTACTACCAAGCATAATCAAGTATAGAAATAAATTAAACAGTAGTATTTAAATAAGTCTAGTACAATAAATTAATAACACATATCCTAATTTACTAAAGTATAATAACATGTAATTAGACACTAAAAAGTCTAGTATATAATTAAGTTAGAAATAAGTTAAACATTAGTATAATAACATGTAATACTAATGTATATTAACATGTAATTAGACACTATAGTATAAGTCTAGTATAAAAATAAGTTAGATATTAGCATAGAAGTAAATTAGCAGTAAATGATTTAGTTTTAGTTTTAGTTTTAAATTTTTTGGAAAAATAAAAAATTTGAAAGGCCACAAAATTCTTTTTTAAAATTGGCTAAATATGAAGCTAAAAAACAATCCAAAACTAAAAGCCCAAATCTGACTCTGCAAGTCGGTGTCAGAGTCGGATCGGAGCCTACACAAGTTAGAATCGAAGTAGGAGTCGGAGCTCACCCCTACTCCTATCCTTTTATTGTAAAAAACAAAAATTAAGTTTCAATAGGGTATGTTTCTTGACTATAGATAAAGCATTTGTCAAGTAGGCTTTACATTGGATTCTTTTTTATTGTTATTATTTGTAAAGAACAGAGTACCGACTAATTAAGAGGTTCACAAGCTCTCAATAAAGAATTTCTCATAAGTGCACATAAGGTAACTCAAGGAGAAATTTCCCTCGGTCCTATGACTTTTAGAAATTATTAGCACCCAAAGACTCGAATTTTAAACCTAAAGAGAGCATATCACCGAGACTCTTATCACTTGAGTCAACCATTAGGAGTTAAAAGGCTTTATGTTATTCCCAAAATGCATCAAAGAAATGTTGAAATAATGATATTAATGTTCCAAATAGGCTAATACTAGTCTAAACTCTAAGGTCTAGAGGGTTTAAAAAAGGTATTATCCTTGCTGCCCTGTGCTGTGATATAGATAAACTTCCTGAATCGCCTTAAATTCGCTGGGTTATATTCTCTTTGTTTATTACTTTTCTTGGGTACACTGCTAACTTTAAAAGAGAGAAAACCTGAAAGTAGGATCTAATCTTTGGACAAGTAAAGGGATACTGCCTTGAGACTGACATTTAAGTACCCCTAATACCCTCATTCTCATTATAAATTACCGTTTTCTTTCTGAATTTCATAATTAGTGCTTATATAAATAATTTTCTCGTGACAATATGAGAGTACTTCATCATCCATACTCCACATTCCGTACCTATCAAACTCAAACAGTGTCAAGCAGTGCGAATATCGCCGCATCCTCTAAAACAAATATAGTCAAACAGAATCATAGATAAATTTTTTCTGGGTTATGTTTGTTTCTATGGAAACTGGAAAGTAGTCCCCCCAGCTTCGACGGGAATTGTTGGTGCTGCTGCTTCAATTATTATTGTGCAGCAGACACTCACCGCTCTGTGCACCTATTTTACTTGTTTGTGGACTAGACGCATCATTTTCAACAACAGATTTTTACTCCTTACAAACATGCAGAATATATTCAGCAACAGTTTCTGTCTGTTTCAAACTAGCAGTTTCAAAATACTTACAGATGACAAAGGTCTAAAGCAGTGAGCATGAAAGTCTGTAACATGGCACTAACTTGATTGACAATGCTGGTCGGTCTGAGATTCTCTAGACTGCTTTTTACTTCTAACTCCTTTTTTGGACTTCTTGACATTATCCATACGCGAAACCTGTCATTAGTCCCAACACATCGAAGAAAAAAGGTTTAGACAGAAAAATTAATACATGCATACAACTATTCTACGCTGCACTAAAGGCGGCTACAGTGTGTATCCTCACACTCGCATGACTGTACTGGCTACCCGTGTTCTGACCTGTAGAAAAATAATCCAGACAAACACAACTTGGGATTTCCACTTACAATGTGGGATTTCCACTCAATTTTCTCATGCCCCTCACTGACAGTAGCAGGCTGAGAATGACTTTGAACATTGAGGAATATGTGAACAAGTACAGCAGCATCCAGAGCAGCGTATTCTAGCTGCATCCAAGGTATTGTTTCAGTTTTGATGAGATAAATCAATGAATTTAAGACCAAGTATAAATGATTTTAGATCTTAAATGTCAATCATGATCAAATCAACAAAGAGATAACATATTCATAACTCTACCAAAAAATCATCTCTTAAGTTCAGAAGACCACATGCCAATGTCACAATAAGATTTAAGAGCACACCACGTCCCTCTCCTCTTAAAAAGGGGTTGAATACATTTCGGAAAAAATCTATTTGCAAACCAATTGATTGACACACTCAACACTCTACTGATGTGAAAGCCTTACACATCAACTAAGATAACAAAGTATTGGTCTTCTATTTTTTATAACTGTAATGGGTTCCTACATCAAGTGGTGTTTATAAGCAGTAGAACTCTACGGTTTGCTCCCCCTAAACTATCACATGTTTTTTACTCTGCATCCTAAACTACCAAAATCAACACATACATGCAAATAGCACCTTCCATTCAAAATCACCAAATGTGACCGTTGACTGTCAAATTTTAACAGAGGGTGCTATTTGCCATTTATGGTAGTTAGAAGATGAATGCTGTTATTTGCCGCTTTTCAATCTTAAATTAATAGGTATTACACTTTTACCTAAAACTACTAAACTGACCCATTGCATTGAATCCTTCAACTACTAAGAACTAGCAAATAACACATTTGGTTAAAATTATATGGAAAAATAGTGCCACAGCTTTTTTTTTTCATCTTAACTATCATATTTGGATGGAGAGTGCTATTTGATAGTCTTGGTAGTTGGAGGATTCAATGCAGTGCCAGTTTTAGTAATTTGGGGTGTAAAGTAAAAACCCCTGGTAATTTAGAGTGATGTGTATTTGATTAACAAAAAAAGCAAATGCACACCAGAAACCCAGTTTCCCATGTTCCCAATCTCAGAAACTAACAAAAATCTTAGGTTCAAATAATTCTAACAAATGATTTACATTAGAAGGATATGTGAAAAATCTTTTGTACGCAACTATTATGAAATATTCCAGTGTGTAAATATAAGTTGGCTTCAATAAGTTCTCAAATGACAAGCAGTCATCTATGTTTACTATCCACACCATACTAGATATAAAAGAGCTCTTAATAATGCAATTAAATGATGCTCATAATTTATCATCAAAATAACTTGTAAGTTAATACTTTCTCAGATATAATCAGATGTTGGACTGCAAACATGAATCCACGGTAATTGGATGGGAAAGGAGAACTTCTTCATTTCCCTTAATCGGAGTAGGCTTCTGTAATTATCTTTCTTATTCTTCTTCCTCATGCAGTTTGAGGAAGTTACATTGTGATAAAGGAACAAATGAATTTACCTGATTCTGTGTCAAAGGTCGTTGCTCCCAGTTGCTATTCCGTCTTGTCTTGTTCAAACCAGCCCCCAATATTTTCTAGTATAGTAATAATCACCAAGAAGTTATGTCAAATGATTAGGTACTTATTTGGATGTATTGCAACAGCAAACCGAGAGAGAGAGAGAGAGAGAGAGAGAGAGAGAGAGAGAGAGAGAGAGAAGTAAACAGCAGTTTAGATAACATATAATATAATATACAAGAGATAACAGTAGGAGCTCAAATAAATCTATCCTTAATTTACCTTTGCAAGCCCAGAGAGACCACCTTGAGGTTCCTTAAACACATTCTGGACGTCCAGTAACATTTCATATTGCTTGAAACACTCCAGATCTCCATATGAATGGGCCAGCTGCTTTATATCACATTGAAAGTTATATCCTACACAACATTATCAACACCCCCATCAACATTACAAAATAAGCCCAAGATTTTTGTAGTAATGAAATTTCCAACACTCTCATCAGCATTACAAACATAAAGAGGTCTACATCCACATCTGAAAGAAAAAACTATCACCTAATTATTTCCACTTCAATAGTTTGATGAAACTACTTATCAAAAAAAAAAAAAGTTTGATGAAACTTTCCTAGCAGCTGTTTACATGGTCGATTGAAATAAATACAAAAGATCACAGGGAATGCAAGGGTTCTTCTGTCCCTCCACATAGAGAATTCTTTTTTAACATATTATACAAGATTTCAGAAGTCAGGTAGAGAACTTTTGTAGACAGATTTGTATAAAGCTTCACAAGTCATTGAACCCTAACTTATGCATTTAGATTTCTCATACCAAGTTTTAGAATTCTAGGAGACTGCAAAATGCAGGCCAGACAGTTGTCTAAAATGTCAGGCACGTCTTCGAATAACTTTATCAGATCAAAGATAAAAACCATCTTTTCAGATGCAATCTGCATGATAGAAACCTGAGACATGGAACAAAGCTACTGTTAGAAGGGAAAAATACAGAACTAAAATAGAAGGCATTATCCAGATATCATAATGGCAAAGAAACAAAATATTGCTAGCAACAGACATAATAATCATTCATCAGATTGCAGATGATACTGATAGATGTGCCATGCTAGTATATACATCCCAGCACACAAGGTCTTTCTTGTGATAAAAAAGTATTGCTCCACAAAGAATTAAGAAGATATTTCCAACTCCATTGGCATATAGATTCAAATGGTCTAATGGGAGCAAGAATTTCCAGCTACACCTTGTCCTTGAGTTTCTACCTTCCGTTGCATTATATGCACATGGAGGAGATCATATTATTGAAATTTGAACTGGGTTTCTGCTTAATAGCAGAGTACTTGGTGAAGTAATATGTAAATTTAGACTATAACAAAAGAAAAAGCAGTCTTCTGCCATAAGCCAACCATAGATAAAGCCCACAAAACATTCCAAGATCCAGAAGAGAATTTTTCTAATCCAAGTTGAGCAAAGAAAAAAAAAAGGAACCACTTGTAGTCGTTTGGGAAGTGAGATGAGATGAGAATTCTGTGAATAGTAATGAAATGGTTTGAATTAAGATGTTTTATTGAGTTTTGGGAAAGGAGAGAGAAAAGTTGAATAAAAATATTAAAAAGTTGAAATATCATTAGAATATAATTTTTAACATTATTTTTGTTTTGAAACTTGAAAAAATAGTATTGTTTTTTGTGTTTTGTTTGGAAGTTTGGGAAAGTTGTAATGATTAGGTAATGATTAGAGGAAAATTTTGAATATTTGAAATTGGAAAGTGTTTGTATTTGAGTTATATTTGGGAATGAAATTATGAGAAATTTTGAGATGAGATCAACTCACTTCCCAAACAAGCCCTTAAGGTCCATATTTAGGCTATATTTGGAACACAAACTCATCTCAACCAATCTCAAATCAATCATAGATAGGACCCACTACTTTTTCAACTTCCCATAAAAAGTTAAACTCATCTCAACCTACTTCATACATTTAAACACATATCTCAACATATTCACTAATAAACTATCTAAGATCATCTCAGCATCCAAACGCAGCCTTAGTATGCCAACCAGGAAGTGCATATACTCAGGATCCAGTAATAAGAGAGCATCTATCTAGTAAGGATCCAGTACAGAAATCCAGAGAGATACTTATCCAGGAAAAAAAACCAAGAGAGAGAGAGCTATCAAGAAAAATGGTAGATCAATCCGATTACCTTGTTTGGTTTGCTGCCTTTTTCATAATTGGGCTTCCATTCACAATCAACACCCACGACTTTACACCCCTCAATATGGCATGTTGCATTTTGCAAACCATCAACATTATCAACCCAAATGATATCTTCCACAACCAATTCATTAAGATGAAGATAGCGACTGTGTAGATGACTTGCCTCTGGCACTATATAACATCAAATAGTGATATATAAGGATATTTTTGTGTAAATTCAACAACAAATTTACAAGTAATAATTTAGAATTGATAACTGAACGCCAAGTATAACAACTTCTCTACACAATATAAATGGCCTCAGAATTTTTTCTTCATGGGATGCCTATCATTTCTACATATAAATTTATAGTTAGGGGGAGAGATTGAGCTTCAAGAAATAGTGGATGGTCCTATCAATACGCAAATGTAAGTAAGCCATATTATAAAGAGCAAAAGGTTGAGTACTAGGATGAAAAATCTATTTAATAAACTTGACTGTCAGAGATACCTTTGACATCCAGAAAACCTTTAAGGGAGTATCGATCACATAGCTCATCGACCTTCTCAGAGTAACCAGCTTCCATAGCCAAATAAACCTTAAAACGTAATAGAATTAGTGTGCAAAATCTAAGAAATTAGCCCCTTCAGAAAAGAAGAGAAGTATTTTAGATAAAAAACAAAGAAAATGTAACTATTGCTCCAAACAATAATTGTAGGATTATTATCCATCTCACAACTTTCTTCCAGGTAAAGTTTTGACACAGTTCTCATCCAAAAGCAAGTAAATGATATACATGTAACTGCGACAATTACTCATGCCAAAAGCTACTGACCAAATATTCAAGAAGTTGTCTATCATCATTTGTCTTTGCCTCTGCAACATCCCAACATCCTTTTTCTGCTAGCTTTTTTAGTGAGCTGTAATGTTGGTGGTATATAAGATTGTGCATATATATAAGATTGTTCATATCCTTGGGGAGGAGAGTGTTGGAATATATGGATTATGAGGAATGCAAATCATTTTTTTTTATCAGTAAACAAGAATTTCTATTGATGATAAATAAAGTTAGGCATGGCCCCGGAATGCAAATCATTCAAAATACCTTTCTTTACACTTGTGATAAACATCTGGAAACTCTTGCTGCAGATTGTTTCTCTTTATAATATCATATGCGTGCTTCAGCAAGTTCCTGTCAATGTATTCCTGAACAAGTACACATAACATTTGCTTACCCATAAATATTGCCCACTTGTCAGCTGCTTTAAATTCTTTGTTCTGTATCATACTAAAGAGAAAAGATTTTCCGGATTGGCGGATGGAAAATTGCTCTAATAGAGATACAGCTGTCATGTATGACTGGGATTCTATCAATTCAAAAACGTAATGCTCAACGAATGTTTTTGCTGCATCACAGCTACTATCAGTCCTTTCCTTTAGTTGGCAAATGGCTTTCTCAACATTATCCAATTTGATATCAAAAACTTCAACTATCTTCACAACAATCCTCTCATCATGATTCACAAAGCCCCCTACAATATCAAGAAATAACTGAGCAGCTAGGTCTTTTGCTTCCAAGGCATCTGTGGGGTTAAGTCCTAATTTTAGGTAACGCCGTAGGGCAGATACTATTAAATGACTGAAGCCTTCACAATATAATCCAAATATGGGCAAGATATATAGACATTGAATGACAAATGTAGCTGGGCCAGGTTGGGGATTGTTATGAAGCACTTGATAAACTTGTTGTTGAAGAGCTCGGAACTTCATAGTTGCCTTACATGTGCCTACGAAATGAGTTCAGTGAGAAGCAAACATGTGAAAGGAAGCATGAAATTAAATACTAACAAAGTTCGCAAAAAGTGGTCAAAGTAGATGCACTAAAGGACCAGCTAAATAATGTCCCAGAGTGATTAATTTACAATGTACAGCTATTTATCCTAGAAATAATGGGAAAATCAGTAAGATCTGGACAATACTAAAGTAATTTGTTAACATCCAGCCTCCAAGCTCCAGTGAGGCCAATTTAAACATCTAGTGAAAGATAGAAATGCTATTCTTTATTTTTCGTTTTGTCATCCTCAGTTACATCGGTTGATGTGACTCTTTATATCTTTATCAGAAACTTATATTTAAGTGCTTGATATTGGAAACTACTTAATATCTGTCACATAAGTGGGTGTGACTAAGGAAGATAAATTTATAATAAGAGTAGCATTGCTGGATGAATTATTATGTCCAATAATAAACCTAAGATCTGACTACACCTCACTGCTGTAATTATAGATTGTAGGATAACAAAATACTCAAAACCTTTCCATTAGATCCAACTTTATGACAACCAGTATCCAAGCAGGATGACATTGGCAGTGATCCAACAAGTAACTGACCGTATTGTAGTAAATCAATATACTAGCTTGAGAACCGAAAGTCATGGTGTGTTAGGGAATTTATAAAGGAATGAATGGAGAAGAAATAATGAGTTAAAATGGACTGGAATGGAATAGAAATGACTGGGGTGTTCCCCTGGTCAATTTGGACTTTATAAAGGAAGGGAAAGAAAGGGAAAAAATTGTGATTTCACAACCAGGTCCTCTTTCTTTTGTGTTTTTCAAGAGAGCGGTAAAAATGATGAAGGGAAAAAAATTCCTTTCTTAAAAGATCTCTCTCAAAACAAGATAAAGGCTCCGCTCCCATCATTCCCTTTCTATTTTATCCCACCCACCCAAATGAGCTGTTGAGGTGAGACGCTATCTAATGAAACAAGTGATGATTGGAAGATACACCATACCATGAATGTAACATTCTTTCAGGAGGTATAAGAATACCACCGGAGAAATGTAGGTTAGATCTGAAAAGGCATGAACCACTATAGTCCCTGTTTGGTCAGTTTTGTCTTTTTTGTTGTGTAGGTCTGTAGGTCTTTCCACCAAGCCCATGCCAGAAAAATCAGTAACGATCCTACAAACAGAATTAAAAATTAACTTGAAATATCCATATCAATTATAAAATTAATTCGGTGCCATAAATCCAGTACACCAACTGCACACAAGTTATGCAACAACTAACTGTCCTCCAGATCATTTAAAGAAAGTAAACAAATCCAGTCCAATCTTAAAAACGGGTCTTCAAAGCCTAGGAAGAAATACAACTCAAATACTATCAATGAGACACAAAATGAAAGTTCCATTGGGAAAGATAAGTTGCTTTTACAATAAGGCAGAAGAAACTCGAATCTATAATAGGTGAAACAGAAATCTATATGCAGATAGCTCCAGAACCTGGTGGATGGGGTTAATTCTTAGCATGTGAGCATTTGAATTCTCAATTACTGATTTTTTTGTTTGAGCCGCCCTTTTTAATATAAATACGTTAGACAGGTGAGCAATGCTAGTGCTGGATTTAATTTCTCCCAACTCAATTCTATACTCTTCCGATTCAGGCTAGAAAGTAAAGCAACAATTGGACCAAAATACATGAACGTAACTTTAAACTAAATAAACTAATAAAAAAAACTTAACATCACAATCATCCACGGCCCACAATAAACTAAAACAGTAAGCACATGCATTAGCAAATGGCAGAGACGTGGCACAAAACAGATAATAATGAGAATAAAGGTCAATCCCACTACGAAGCGCTCATCGAGCATTTCAGGAAAAATTATCTCAAGCTTTTTCAATACAAATTTACACGCTTTTTAGCCTGTTTGGTTCCTGAGAAAACGTGAGGAAAACTTCAGAGCGAAAAAATCAAAACAAATAATAACCCTCCGCTCGCTGCAATGCAATTATCTAGCTTGGTTCCTTAGTTCCTCATCCTACAAAACTCAACCAAAATATCCTTTCCTTCCCTCGGTTTTCTCAGCAACCAAACAACGGAATCGAATGGAAAGGAAGGAAGGAAGGAAAATGTTAAGGCTTAAAAGCGTCGAGTTGAGATTCTCAGGCTTGTAGAATGCAAAACTAATTTGTACGAACAGAAAGACTGGGATAAAGACATTTCACAGCCAGCTTTTCGTTTCGCAAATTTTTCTTAACAACCAAACAAAAAACAAAGTAGACACAGGGAAACATACCGAAATGATTCAATGAAATTCTAAAGTTTCTGAATCTCTCCCCCTCTCTCTCTCTCTCTCTCACACTCTGTGCTGCAATTACTGTTTGAATTTGACTTTATGTGTTAATATGTTTGAATTTGAATATATATATGAATTCATTAACGGAGCGAAAACTCTCAATTTACAAAGGAAAAAAGAAAAATAAAAGGGAGTGATATCAATAAGAAAAGGAAATGCTAAGATGCGCGCGGGCCCACCGGATCTTTCCAGAAAGGGAGAAATTGCTTCTCTCTTTCTCTCTCCATAAACCTCTGTGCATAGCTGCGGTTGCGGCTAACGTGCGCGGGGAGATCTGCAGAGGGCAACGGATGGTCATTTCCGACTTTTTGGTCCCGATTGGCTCGGGTTGGAGTAGATAAGCACCAAAACCACGCTTTTAAGCTCTATTTTTTTCAAAAATATAGTATTTTTAATTCGTTTGTATTCTGTCCATTCAGTATTAGAGAAATCTTATTTATTATTCTCTGTATCATTATTCAATATGTGATTTTTTATTTTTAATATCCTCACGAGCCACTCACATCTACGTGCAGTCTTCACTCACAATTCTTTACGGCAGCTATTCTCGATATACGCACTAGATCACTTAACTCATTACTATCAGATTTTTCAGAATTGACATTTATGGTTAAAAAGAGACAAGTGTATTATTTTCACAAGGTCGTCACATATTTCAAAATTTATTAGAGTTTCAAATAAATTATTTTAGTTTATGATGTCATTTTTCATATGAGAACATCTCATAATATATCCAGTTATTGATGTAAGTTTATTTGATGAATGAATAACGAAACTTTCCCTTAGAAAAAAAGGTAAAAAAATTTTGCTACTCATCATATCCACACACTACACGTTTTTATTTTTTTTATTTTTTAAATTGTTTTGGTTGTATTATTCATTTTTCTACTCTTCATCCATAGATCACACATTTGGTAAGAGAAAAAAAAATAAAAATTTATGTGTAGTGTGTGGTTTGAAGATGATAAGTATAATTTTTCGAATAATAACAAATCACATGTTGATACTTTGTGTAAGAAACAATAAGTAGAATTTTTCATATTTCTATACTTATCTTCATATTTTCAATTACAAAAACAAACCTATTTTCTGATACACCTAACACCTACCCATCCCACAAATTTTTATCATTAAAAAAGTAACGCAGACATAAATGGGAGAACGAGTCATTCCCAGCCTGCTATGGCGATCAGGGTCTCGATCGGTGTGGTATGGAGCCCCTTGCAGTGGTTTGGTGCTGGTTGCGGCTGTATGGTGTAGGTGCATACATCCATAGCAGTCAAAGGAAAATAAATACAGAAAAAATAAATAAAGGAAAACACACAAATTTACATGGTTCGATATTAGGTCTACTACATCCACGAGATTCAAGGAGGGGAAAGAGTCCACTATAATATGTTTGTTTTACAGTCTCTCATAAACTCTCATCCTCAATATACAATAGATATCGAATGTCTGTTTTCTGATGGAGACATCATTGTTAGAGCTCCTATCACCAAGTTGAAGAAGCCCTTATAGAAGTCGAAGTCCCCCTGCAGAAGCTTGGCCAAAAGTCCTTGGAGTCGTCTAGCTCCCCCCTATCCCTTCTGCCCCATCTTCATACTTTTCATTTATGTTCACTCTCCTCTTTTCCTCCTGACACTTTTCTCAGCCTTCTATCCATTCCCTCTCTCTTCTTATTCTTCCCTCCTAATGAGTCCTCCCACCTTGGGTTGGGCCTAGAAAACACTATGGGCCTGGTATATTTTATTTCTTTCATTAGTGTTTTATTATGTATAATTTTACTTACAATTTTACGTAAAAAACTTATTTTATCAGTTTTAAGTTCAAATTTTGAGTTTTAGATTTCATAATCATCAATATATCAATAGTTGACACATCAGCACATATTTTTATATAAGTAAAAATTGTAAGTACAAAAATCATCGTTTGATTACACAAATAAAATGAGATGAAAGTTGAATAAAATATTATTATAATATTATTTTTTAATATTATTTGTATTTTGAGATTTAAAAAAAATTGAGTAAATACAAAAATTATATAAAAAAATTAATTTTTTAATAATAAATCTTAATTTTTTTCAAAAAGAGTACATGAATTTTGTGCACAATAGATTATATCTAACCTTCTGAATTTTATGGCAGAAAATCTAATTGCACCTGAAACGCAATTCTTCTATATACAGTCTATTTGGTGCACGACTTGTGCACCCCAGGTGACGTGGCATTAGCACCTAAAATTATATAGAAACGCAATTCTTCTATATACTGTCTATATACAGTCAATCCCCGATATGTTCGATCATCCCCAACGATTAAGGACTTACTTACATAGACTATAGTCTACGCGTCTTTAGGGAACCCAACTTCTCTGATGAGAATAGGCCGCAGATAGAAGATATATTCTCTCGAAGACTTTTTAAGATGAATGTGGTAGAAGGCCTAAGTACCGGCGACTGACCAAGGCAAAAAGCCGAGATGGAAAGCAAACTATCACATGGAAAGCATGGTCTTGGATTCTTCCCATTTATAGTCCTCGACCAGACGTAGATCCACCATTTCTGCTAGCTCCGAAGCTCCCAACGTGCGGATGTCCTTTAGTAAGGGTTTGACTTGGATGTCAAGAGTTGCCCCCTTTCCGAGCAGAAGGCCTCCATCCCCATGACCGGTTCCAGAGGATGACCATGAAGCTGTAAACATCATCTTTTTTTAGGCTATTCTCGTTTTCAGGTAGTGAAGTTGGTAGCACGGTCGAAGAAAACCCCATCTTTGCAAACCCAAAATTACACAGCTTGCAATTGAGGTGCTCGTCCAATATGATGTTTAAAGCCTTGATTTCGTCGTGTACGATCTGGGGGGCACATTGGTCATGCAAATATTGTAGTGCTTGCGCAAGCTGGAAGGCTATTTTCATGTGTCTTCTACACGAAAGCACAGGCCATTCCCTTTCTGTGCCATAGAGTTTTTCTTGCAAGCTTCCATTTACCACATGCTCAAATACCATGCCCCTTATTCTGAACGAACTGAGGAAGGAGAGGATGTCGAATTAATTGAGGAAGACTTGGAGTCGGAGGACAGAGATTCACAGAACTTGGATATTGGTTATTGTTGTAAAATATTGTGCAAAACACACACCAATGATGGCAAATAAAATAAAATCAGCACAATCAAGAACAAGACGCACAATATACGTAGTTTGGCAAATTGTCTACGTCTACAGAGCTGCAAAAATCTTATCAAGCAGATGAGATTTCAATCACTCAATCTCAACTCACACTCTCTAAAACTTTTTGCTCTCTCACATAATATGCACTCACTAGACAATTATTCTCTCTCAAAATATGCTCAAGCTCGTACAAAACAAGTCTAACATGATATATTTATAGCAAATGGCGTTGGAAACCCTAATCTGGCAAAATCTACGTACTTCACTCGATCGGCGTGTTGAGCGCACCTCAAGCGAACGGCCAAATCAACATTAGCTCGAGCGAGGTGTCAAGCAAGGGTCGAGAAAACACTAAGGTTTGTGTCTCGCTCAAGCTCACTGTCGCACGAGACTCAAGCGAACTCTCGGACTTGAGCTTCACTTGAGCCCACTGTCAAGTGCACGTCGAGCCAACTTCGCTCTTAACACACTATCGAGCCAACTTTCAACAAACACATTTTTCAGTTCTAAAACCAGTTTCCACATATACTCCAACAGTTATAAGCCAGAAGATTTTGATGGCGAAGATAGTGATATTCTGGAAGAACTTCAAAAGCTGGAAAAGTTTGATATGATGAAATCAGATCGTCAAAACTCAGAGAAGTGTTACAAGGATGGTTTTCATGGTGACAGAAACTCTAAATACAAAGACTTTGGTGGAAACGATGAAAAACAAATGGACAGAAAACCCAATTTGTCTCCCGCTCATGCCAATGCGAACCATTTCATTAATCCAGCCATGCCATGTCATTTTCGTGTGCAGTTGTGTGCGAAATCGTCTTCATGTAAATTTTTTTCAGTGGCAAAATTAATAAAGAGAAATGAAATTTGCAGTTGTGAAGTGCGCAAGTACTGTACAATTTCTTTGAAAAAACTGAATGAATATGAGACCCACATGAAACAAATAATTATTTTTTTAATAGTGGACCCTATTTTTTTTAAAGCTATTGTGCAATATTTGTGCACTCTACAACTATATATAGCATCTACCATTTATCACTTTCTTCTTAGTCTCTAATACAATATTAATTGATTAAATACTTGTTTATTAATATATAGATATAAATAATAAATAATAAATTTTATTTCTCTATCCATTTAAATTTTTTAGATAAATGATTATCACCCATGTTATTAAAATGAGCAATGCGCACAAATTTCAAATATACATGTTTTATATAAGGTTTTTTTATTTTTTGTAAAAAATTAGATTCAATTAATAAAGAATCATTTTTTTAATATTTTCTTAGGTATAGTTAGGGGTGTAACTGGTCCGGTTCAGTTTTGGACAAAATTTAGGACCGAACCGGTATGTACCGATTTTACATTTTTCAAAACCGATTACGCACCGGTTATCCTCCTAAACCGATATCTTCGATTTTGAATCTGATCCAGTCCCCTTTTTTGGCTTTTTAAAATGTAAGTTTGTCATTAAAAATCTGTTTGTTAAAAAAAAACTGCTTAAAAAAATATGCTATGATTAATAAAAATAATGTTTACTGCACTACAATTACATATTACAATTACACAAACACAATTACAAAAATCATAATAAAACAAATACCACCTAACACACCTCTGATCTAAGTGATCATTAGTCAAGTTGGCCCAAATCAAACACATCTCTGATTTACATGCCATAATTCATTAATCAGTTTACGTACATGTCCCCCACATGCTTTCACTAACAATCTAACATTGCACTTTCGGATAATTTCACAGTCACAATCACAAAGTCATAATAACACAAACACAATCACAAAAATAATCACAAAATCCTAATAATTCATATCAGGTTTCAAACATAATCACAAACATCATCTACCAGATTTCAAAGTAATTTCACAAACACAATCACAAAATCCTAATAACACAGACACAATTACAAAACCCTAATGATTCATATCAGGTTTCAAATTAATTTCAAATAACTTAAATAAGTGAAATGAAAAAAAAAAGGTAGAAACATTACCGTAAGGAATCGACGACAGAGAGACGTGAGGGGAGGTTCGACGATGAGAGTGAGGTGAGGCCGTAAGTCCATGAGGGTTTGGTTCTTATGTGTAAACTGGAGACTTGGAAAGGAAACGACGTTGTTTTCTATCAGTATTAGTAATGGTTTGGTTCATTTTTTATTTTTTTTAAATGATCATTAAAAAAAAAAATTATGATGGTTTGGGAAAATTTATATATATTTGTAATCCATTTAATACATAGTTATAAACTATAGTGATTTAGTTATAGTAATTATTAGACTATATAATAGTATTAATATTAGATTATTAGTATTTTTTTTTTTTTGAGTAAATAGGTGTCAACCTTCATTAAGAGAGGACTTACAAAGTTGATTTGAAAAAAAAATCAATTACAATCGTTAATAACTCCCCAGTACACTTTCATAACTGACATGGTCTAGTCCAGACGGTAAATCTCTAAAGACCTAAATCTTTAGAGAAAATACCCCCTCTGTCCACGACAGAGATTACAAAACCCCATACCCCGACTAAGCAGGATAGGGTGTACCAAACCCCAACAACCCCGTCAACGCGGAGGGGGGACTAATACTCCATTCAGACCAAAGTCCGACGGTACTAATTTTTTTGGATTTTTATTAACCTAGAAACTACATTACACAAAGAAAACTACAAAGAAAAAACACTGCAACAAAAGAAAAACGGAACATAGGGGCTGCTGTGGCTGTGGCGCGTGCAGTACACGCGCCACTCTGGGAAGGGAACCGCCAGTCGACCTTGGAGATCCCGGACTCACAGACTCCAGAAACGCCGCACGTGGTTTTGGCAGAGGGCTCCCAGGTGGTGCGTGGAGGCCACGCGCCGATCGACGCCGAGACTTCGAGCTGCGCGTGCGGGCTAAACGCTGAGACAGTAAATCTTTAAAAGATCTAAAGACGTTAATCGCATTTGTTTGGCATTTTAAAAGTCTGTTTTCAGAAAAATTACATTTTTAAATCAGTGTGTAGAGTATGTATAGTAAAGTACAGTTTATATAGCATAATTCGATTTAAAAGATAAATTTTAAATTTTAAATTTTACAAATTAAATATTACCGTATAAGTTATATATGCAGATGATGTGTTCTACACACCAATTTTGATAACATAATAACTCACGTTATTGTCAAAGGTTTGTAACCTGATTGGCATAATCATCAATCTTTAAAATAGAAGTCTGGAATTCGAAACCCTCTAAATTTAATGACACACATCATGTAAGCCTAAAGAATTTAGTATTCTTGGTGTATGATTTTAATGATTGAAGAGAATCTTGAATGCCTCAAGCACGATTATATTCTTTAAAGAATAGCGACAAATAAAATTAGAAAAATATTTTTAAAAGAACAACCGAGTAAATAAATATTGTTCCTTTAAGTAAGAAAATATGCAATGTTAAATAAAATTCATCATTTGAATTAATTTTTATTGACATGTGCTAATTACGTACTTAGATGTTGGGTGCATTAGATGGTTATCATCCTGAGCACGAATACTTTATGAACATGATTGATTGAGGTTAGTATATAATTAATACCACTAAATTAAATTCATTTTTATATAGATTATTGATTCACATCTGACATGACTGAAAAAATGATAGAAAATAGGCTTCGTTTGGAACCAAAAATCATCTCAACTCATCTCAACTCATCATTACAACTTTTTCAAATCCCAATACAAAATATAATAAACAATTCAACTTTTTCAAATCCCAAAATAATAATAATAATAATAAATAATATTCTAACAATATTTTATTATCTCAACTCAACTCAACTCAACTCAACTCAACTCACTTCAACATCCAAACGCAACCTAAATATCATTACAATACAAACCCACAATTATTGTTTTTTTTTTAAATATTATTTGAGCTGATAAAAGTTATCAATAAAAGTAATCGATTAAATTATTTATTTATTTTTCTTAAGGAGTAAAAAAGTGACTATTAATGAATTAATATTTTTTTTTATTTTTTAAAAATGTTTAAAGATATATAAAAAAATGATTGAAATAAAAGGAAAAAAATTAAAAAAATACATTTACACTTATCGGTCAAATTTTATCGGTTGATCATTAGTCTTAATAGCATTACCCTTTTTTTTAAGTACAGTTATAAACTTATAATACAAACAATTGAATAAAAGAGAAGATTTAACCCCTTGCAATATTTGATTTATAATTTATAATTTTAATTTTATTTTTAAATTTAATTATATTATATAAATATTTTGCTAAGTGTTATCTACACTGATTTGTACATAAAATTTCTCAAAATGAGTAACGCTACGTATAGTCTCCAAATAGGCATTGCATTATAAGTCTAGTTAATTTTATTTTTAAATTTTTTTAAAATTACAATAATATCCTTATCAAAATAATATTTTTTTCTATTTAATAAAGGATTTGCATATACAATTCTTAAATAGAGACTGTAAATAATTTTTTTTTTTTTTTTATCCATACATAGATTTGTTTAAATTATTTATTTATTTGTGAATAAGCACATCTTCAACCTTATCTCCAAAAAGATATTAAAAACAAAAAACAAAACAAAACAAAACCTTCTATATTAATAGCAAACGTTAGTTTCTCAAGAGTTTAAACAATTTAGACATTAATAAACTATTCATTCTACAACAGCAGGAAAGTTGACCCAGTACACCAATGTAATACACCAATCATTGACGTCATAATTTATTGCCAACATTGGGTTGCATTTATCCAGCTTTATATATTAAAATCTCATAAACTCATATCATATAATTATTATAATTTTTTTAAATTTTTATATAAAATATAATAAATAATTTAATTTTTTTAAATATTAAAATAAAAATAATATTATAATAATATTTTATTCAACTTTAAATTTTTATCTAAAATTATTTCATCTCATTTTACCATCAGGTTAAAATGATCACATCTCTTACCCTACCAAATTGTTACTCTTAAATTTGTAATCTTTTAAGTTATATTTTTGATCAATTTATTCAACTTTTAACTTTTATCTAAAACTATTTCATCTCATTTTACTATCAAGTTAAAATTATCACATCTCTTACCCTGCCAAATTGCTACTCTTAAATTTGTAATCTATTAAGTTATATTTTTCATCAATTTAGGCCTCGTTTGTTATACAGTTCAGATGAGATCAGATGAGATGAGATGTTTTGTTGAAAGTTAAATAAAATATTATTATAATATTATTTTTATTTTAAAATTTAAAAAAGTTAAATTATTTATTATATTTTGTGTGAGAGTTTGAGAAAGTTGTAATAATTTTATAAGATGAGATGAAATGAGATAGTTTGGTTTTGTGTAACTAAACCAGCTAGGTGCAGTTTGGATAATGAGATGAGATGAAATAATTTTAGATGGAAGTTAAAAATTGAATAAAATATTGTTAGAATATTATTTTTTAATATTATTATTATTTTGATATTTGAAAAAGTTGAATTGTTTATTATATTTTGTATGAAATTTTGATAAAATTATAATGATGAAATGAAACTCTTATTGTATCCAAACCAAATCTTATTCTATGAATAAGATCACGATATATTTATAATTATTTTACAACTATATCGGTATCTAGGATTAATTAGAGCATTATTATGTCTAATGGTAGGTTCATTTGATAAATTTTGTTAAGATATATCATTCACATGTATGATTAAAAAATAAAAAAGAGTAATGGTATTTGTAGCACAATCAGTGTAATATTCACGTAACATCATTGATGTGACTATATATTAGAGTTTATACACTTATAATTTGATTTTTGAATTTCAAATCTTTCATGGTTAATATTGACTATCACATGGTGATATTATGTGGACAATGTATAGACGGTGGCACACACAACATTACTCAAAGAAAAAAAAGGTTATGCTCAAAATTTCAAAGAATCCAATGTAACCCCTGAAAAAAGAAAGAGAAATGCTTGGGATCCCGAAGATTTCTCCCGAAACTTTATTTTATTATTTTATTTATTTTTACTTAATAATTAATAAAGTGTTTTTAATAATATTGTGAATTTTTTATTTTTTAAAAAATATTTATGATGATTAAAAAATAAATGAAAAAAATGAAAAGAAAAAAAAAATACATCATTCGGAATAATTTTTCGGTGACTATAGCACAACTCAAAAAGAAAACACTAACACCTTGTTTGAGGCTTAAAAAAGTGTTTAAATAGTCTTAAAAATACTTTAATACTAAAATTAAGTTGTTTGATTGACACATATTAAAATATTTTTTAATATTAAAAATGCTAAAAAGTTACTTTTTCCACGAAAAGCATCAGATTTTCCTCCAATATTCATCCGAAAATTGCGAAAGGTAGTTACACATTTAAAACAATTGTCAATGGCGAAAATACCAAAATAATTTTGACCTAATTACAACTTTGCCCTTATCTTATTCATAATTGTATTGCTATTACACATTTGGGGGGGGGGGCTATCCCACCCAGTTCGCCTTGCCCCTCATGGAATAGGGGGTATGGGAGTGGATTGACCCCAGTGGGGCCCTGCTCTCGCCTTCTCTCCGCACACATCTCATTTTTAATGTAAAAATTTATAATTTATAATATTTATATAAATATATACAATTTGTTAAAAACTTGAATTCAACTTCAAGTTAATGGATTGTCTTGACCTTCTATATAATGGTTCGCCTAGGAAGTCAAGACAATCCAAAATATAACTCTAATAAGTTTGTATTTTTTTTAATGTATAAATTTCAATTTATACTTTAAATTACATTGTAATTTGAGTTTAAAATATTTTTAGACTAAAAAAATTTTTAGACAATGAGTTGAACGGGGGGCGGGGTGGGGTGCAGTTTCTACCCTGCTCTTGGTAGCGGGGCAGGGTATGAAAGCTCTCCACATGCACCATGCGGGTAGCACCCCTAATTACACGTATGCATCGTTGAAGGGATTTTTTTTTCATTATACTTAATAAAACTCTATTAGATTATTTTTGTTATTATTAAATTTAATTTCTATCAAGGACATGATCTCGATCTTTAAAAAAAGTTAAAATAATTTTTTATGTCATTTTTACCTCAAATTTTTTTTAAAAAAATTGTTTCGAAACAAATTTAACATGTTTGAAAGTCATTTAGACATATGATTCCTAAACAGTAAATAATTTTTTAATAGTAGTGCTTATTACTTAGGCTTGGTTTGTTTTCACAAAACATATTATCTGATCTAATCATTACAATTTTTCTAAACTCTAATACAAAATATAATAAATAATTTAATTTTTTTAAATATTAAAATAAAAATAATATTTAATAATAATATTTTATTCAACTTTTATCTCAATTGTATAATCAAACGAGATCTTAACCTATGCAACTATAAGCCTTAAATTAAAAGATAGATTACCCACTGCAATCCCAAACGTGCCTTAAAAATAAAATAATCGACACTTTTATGTTTTTAAATGCCACGTCATGAACCTTGGTTTAAATAAAATCATGGTTAGTTTCAAATTGAGGGAGTGATTTGACTCAAAGAAATTGTTATTTATTTATTTAATTATTAATCAGTATTAGATGTTACATTAAAAAATATGAAAGGATGATAATTATATGATTTATAAACACTATTGGTCTTATCTATGTTCAATTATCTTAACTTTGAATCAAATTTATGGATCGAGAAGTAATGGGCCTCTCTACTTATTCATTTTTGTATATATTGCCAAACGTAGGCAATTCTTGATCCATGTTTTAGGCCCAAGGCCTTTGCATTATTTTGGAGCAAGAAAACAAGGAACATATAGGATGCGATGTCGGTTACCCAACTTGCTACCATCCATACTCAAAGCCCTACCATGATAATTGAAACAATAATTCTTTTTATCAGTTACTATCTATCTCTACATCCCATATCTTATGAAGAAAAAAAAAATCTATCAGACGTAGGGTGTAGGGGTGAATAGTAACTGATGTATAACAAATTCCTAATTAAAATTCCAATTCCATTTTTTTTTCTTTCAGTAAAAAGTGATTCGAATAACTAGAAAGGATAAGAATTTTGTGTCTTAGATGGTTTGAGATCTCATTTTTCATTATTCTATATCACATAAGATTGGAAAATGACTTGTATATTTTTAGATTGTGCAGTCTTTTTGAAAAAAAAAAAATGGAGCACAACTTCACACACGAGATCCACATGTTAAACTCATTTTTTTACAATAGTCTCTACTTTTTTTCAAATGGACTACGACACACCCTAACCTAGCATTGTATTTAGCATTATTCTATGAGATTCTGTTTCAACACTCAAATTGTTGCTTTTATCAGGTGAGATAAAAAAAAAAGAATGCAACTTGGATAAATTATTTTGGTATTACTATAAATTATGGTACTAGGATGATATTTAACATGAGGGGCTTCATTAATATAGATAAACAAGACCACATGCATTATTCATTAGCTCATAAAACTGCACTAGATGTTTCATGTTGAACATATGAACGAAATTATATACATTTGGAGAAGAAAACATTTTATTTTTGGTGAAAATTGACGGAGTTATGATGATAGGATTCACTAATTTTTTTGTTTTTTTTGTTTTTTTTGTTTTTTGTTATGGAAGAAAAAAAGATATTTGAAAAGAAGGGTCGATTTATTTATTTTAATTATAAAGATTTCACCATTGTTTTTGTTATTGACGTGTTTCACCACCACCACCTTATGATTACCTGCAACCAAAGAGTAGATGGCTTCGGGCTTTGATGGGAAGCCTACGATGCCTAAGTCAGTGACTGCAAGAATAATCCTTAACCTCAAAGAATTAGATCCATTTCACGTACTTGGATTCTCCTCTTATATAGAGCTTTTGAATCATTCTAGTTCTTAAATGATAATAGATATATCTATTATTCAAGTTCAAACTTGGAGATGAGGGTTCAGACTTTAATGGATCATCATTGTAACTGTTCTTATCATTTATTGCTGTTGGGTGGTTACTCAGTTGGTCTCGACAGTGGGCTGGGCCCTCTTGGTATTAATGGGCCTCTTCGGTACTGGAGCTAGAATCAAGAATAAGCGAAGGCCCAGGCCCATACTGTATTGACCGGACGGAATGCCCTCTCTAGTTACCCCGTGAAGTCTCATTACACACGGTGTGGTGTGACTTGAATCTAAGCGTCATTACATTTTTCGAGGCGTGTCAGGGCGTCGTTTCATCTCCATTCCTCAGGCATGTCAACCGTCATCTCATGTACAATCCTATTTAATGCCCCTTGGGCACTTGTTTTCCCTCCCCTTTCGAGCTTCTGTCTCTTTCGCATTTATTGCTCTTTTTCTAAGTTCTTGCTCTCTTTCTGAGTTATTGCTCTCTTTCCTTCCTCCATGGCTTATTCTTCTTCCAAAGGCAAGGGTGTAGTTTCTGCTCTTGGCCCTTCACCACCCTGCGACTCCTCTCCCCGAGTTGTCGTTGCTTCTGCGGCGTCCATTTTTGCAGGTTCTCACTGGTCTTCAACCATTACTTCTTGCAAATTGGAGAATGCTCGAAACAACTTCAACATTCCATACTCTGTCGAAATGAGAGCTCATACTCCAAACCAGAACCGTACTCCAAAGGTATGGCCATTTCTGTTGCCCTTTATTTTGCTATCTTCACCATGGGGCTTAGATTGCCCTTCGTGCAACCAGTTCACGACGTGTTAGATGTCCTAGGGCTTGCCCCGGCTCAGTTGGTGCCTAATACCTAGAGAATTTTGATGGCTTGCTACGTTTTGTGGCGAAAGGGTACTAGAACCCGTGGGGCGATGAATACCTAGACCTAATAGCCTTTGAAAGAGCAAGATGACTTGGTTGCTTATCATGACCTGGCAAAGGTAGAGCTTGAAGAGGCGAAGGTGGCCAAGTCTGACAATGCCACTCGCCTGGTTTCCCTAGAAAATGAGAGGCAGGAGCTAATTATAAAATTGAGTGTGGTGGAAGGCTTGAAAGTAGAGGTTGATAAGACTTTGATTGAGGTGAAAAAGGTGAAAAAAAAATCTCAAAAGTGTTGATAACGAGTATCTTCAACTTAGCGCAGTTGTCGATTTTGCCAAAAAGAAAATCTCTATTTTTGAGAAACAAGTGTTTGAGTTAACTCTCGCCTTGGAAGAATCGCAACCAAAGTTTTGAATACCATTTCAGTGGTCGTTTCGGTCAAGGCACTGAAACAAAATATTTTAGTACTGGTACTATTTCGTGTACCGTTTCGGATAAATATTTCGTTAATGGTACCGTTTCGATACCGATGTCGTTTCGTGTACCATTTCAGAATAGTATATACCTGGATAAATTATATATATACACACAAACTATATTCCAAAATAATAATAAAATAAGTCATAAACTCAATAATACTTCTCAACACAAGTCTTAAATTTTAACAACACACATACTTGTAAAACTAAATAAGTTCTCAATCCAATTATTAAAATAAAATTACCCATCTTCATAAAAAAGACAATAAGGATCAACATTCAAAACGTTATTCAAAATATTTTCATCAATATCACCATCACCATCAACGTCACCATCATCATCACCGTCTTACAAATTTAGTGAGTTTAATGGCTCATCAATACTTGCCCAATCCAAGTCTTCTCCATCAATAAGCTAAGAGTCTTCACCCACCAATTATTCCATCAAGTCAATATTTTCAAGGTTGATTGGATTCAAAGCATCTCTACCTTTTTTTATGTTCCTGTCAAAATAAATATCAAACATAAGTGAAAATGTTCAATAGTGAAAAACATTTGTATTGAAAAAATTTACATCTCTTGCAGCTTCAAGTTATAACGAAAAAATACTAAATCATTCAAACGTTTATACTCTAATCTATTTCTCATCTTTGAATGAATAAACTTAAATGTGCACCAATTTCTTTCACATCCAGTTGCACTACAACATTTACTTAGTACTCGAACTACAAATTTTTGGAGCGTTGGAACCTCGTGACCAAAATTAGTCCACCATGCAACTATAGCAATGGTGCAATTATAAATTATAAGTTAAATGCGAATAAAAAAATAAAACAAAAATTAAAGTACAAATTCACACTATTTAACAAATGATATTGATAATGATAATACCTGGGTTAATTTTGTCACGTCGGTGGATTGTTAAAGAATGTCCAAAATTGCATTATACATTCTTATGCAATTCAAGTTCTTCAATGATCTTATTTTGATTATCAAAATCAAGTTCCATCCTCATAACACAGTCATAAACCCTCTTGCAACATCATTTTTATTTTTAAAGTAAGGGTTATAGTAAATTGCAGGGTTAAGAAAACAACTCGCCACATGTAATGGACTATGAAACTGCTTATCCCACCTACCATCAACGATTTTGATGAATGGACTGAATACAGTAACTTTGTTATTGCATCTTGATTTTATGTTCTATTTGGCTCTTTCCATTGCATCATACAAGTATCCCATTACAAACTTCTCTTCCCCGTTGACAAGTCGTTGAACTCGAACCAAAGGCTCACTAACTTTCATAATAAATTGATATTGAGCCCAAAACTCTCTATCTCTTCTAGAATAATCTCGGCTATCTCCTTACCTATGTTGCTTTTAGAATGACTTGATGCAATCCATTTATCACAAGTAAATATTTGTTTAAACTATTTCTTAAACAAAAGTAAGCATTGGATACTTAAAAAATTTATCACAAACCTTGTGACTGTAGGACGACATAAATCACGACCTTTGGTGAAGTATTTTCTCATCAAAGCCAAAACTCAAGCATGGTTATAAATGAATTTCATTATCTTTCTTGCATTTTTTATAGTTTCATCAATAATAAGAAAATGCTTAGGATCAGAAAAATTCTCCAACATCAAAACTATACAATGAGCTGCACAAGGGGACCAGTAGAAAGAGCCATACTTTTGTTGTAACTTTTTTCCTGCAGCTTTATAACTTGCATCATTGTCCGTTATGAACTACACATGATTCTCAACTCCAACTTCTTGAACTACTTCATCAAAGATGTTAAATAATGTTTAATCTTTTCTAAAGCCTGATGTATCAATAGTCTTTAAAAACATTGTACATTTTGGATAATAAACTAGAAAGTTGATTATTGGTTGCTACCTCTGGTTTGTCCAACCATATGCCATTAGCTGGTTTGTCCAACCATATGCCATTAGTGAACAACCAGTCTCATTCCAAATATTTTTAATTTTTTGTAGATAATTATGAACCTCATTCACAGAATTCTTTAACAAATTTCCTCTCAACTCATATAAACAAGAACCCTTGAATCCTGGTCCGATGGAAGCAATGACATCTATAGCTGGTTGATAAAACTTGGATTGAGCTGCATTGAAAGGTAGATTAGCATCATACCACTAGTGTGCTACAACCATTTTTGCTTTGTCAATCATCTTCTTCGAACACATAACACTTTTAATGAAAGGTTGAGACCCAGAAGTTGTTCTTGGGACAAAAAATCTACTCAATCCCCACACTGACTTTCCACTTCCACATTCTTTTTCCTTCCCCTTACTTTTTGAATTTTGATAGTGTCCCTCAATATTATCATCAATATCATTATCATTAAATGTTAAATGTACATGGCTTCCAATCTCTGAGCTTATTTTTCTTTTTTTCTTTTCTTTACTTTTTTTTTTCATTTCATTAAGCAACTCATTTATTTGTCATTTTATATCATCACTAACTTTTTTACATGCTTCTACATTGCCTGGAATCCTAGCCAGATGATACTTCAACCAAGTGATTTCGCCACCTCAAATTGGTTTATTATAGTAGACAATTTCAGTATTATTTCTTGCCCCTGACACTACACCTGCATGGGCCCATGCTGGATCTTCTGATCTTACAGGAGTAAGTGTTGTTGATGTAGCACCGATTGATTGATAACTAGACATTTTTATACTCCTATATAATAATTCATAATTCAACACTTATTCAAATTCAAGTGTTCAACACTTAACAGATGCATGTAAAAGTAAAATGGGAAAACTATTGGTGATGAGTAAAATCTCTTTTTTGGGAGAATTTTCTAAGAACTTCAGAATTTTGGATTGTTAAGCAAGCAAGAAAAAGAAAATGGTGAAACTTTTGTTTTATAGGTAGGGAAGGAGTGGGTAATCAATTTTTTTTTTTTTTTCTATTGATCATTATTTCTACGTTTAATTAAAATTCTATATGGGTAGACCATAGCACATTAATCCAGATTTCAGAATGCACACAAAGTCATGTCCATACAACTAGCTAGGCCTTAAAATAAACTTAACATAATTTATCAAATGGATTCAAAGAATCAAAAATCAAAACGCGAATTAATCTATCAGTTAATTTCTCCTAGTGGCTTTTCGAAAATCAGAGTCTAGATCTAAGAAATAATCAACAAAGGAATGAAACAAAAATTAGAGGAAAATCCAAAAATGCATACCTTTAGGATGATGGATTGTTGGAGCCTTGGAAGTTGGATTGTTGAATGTTGGAAGCTTTGATGATGGATCCCATGAGGCTTGAGTTGCTAGTGCGTAGTGCATAGGCCAAAAGAAAAAAGGAAGATGAAAAGAAGTTGAAGCTTGAAGTTTTGAACACACACGATGAGATCCAGACCAAAGAAGGTGAAAGGAAAAAAATCCTAAGGCCTAAAGACTTAAATGCCATAAATGCCCCTGTACTTTTACTTAAATTACAAAAATGCCATAAGCCCATAAATCCATTCAGAATTTCAGATTTTAGTACCGGGCGAAATGGCCATTTCGGCCAAAATCCAGCATACTGGCCGAAACATCCTGGTATGGCCGGTATTTCGGTCGGTAAGAAACAACAAGCTTACCTATACTGGCTATGTCATGGAAACGCAATATTTCGGCCGTACCGGCCGGTACAGTATGAAATTCAAAAGCTTGATCGAAACATGATCTCAATTGGGTTCTTCCCCAACTAGCAGCCCTTCCCAAAGTCCAGGCGCAAGCCTGGGGTATTGGTTTCAAACTCGGTATAAAACAGCTTCAAGAGCTTCTCCTTACCAAACCAGAGACGAACCTGCAAACTTTGAACTGGAAATCTATTCGTGCCAGCGAGGTTGCTTTGCATGTTTGTGACTCCTTTGGTCGGGCTGAAATGCCAGACGATTTCCCTCACCCCTCATAAGACTTGTATATTTTGAAAGTTTTGTACCTCGTATGGGATTTGTTTAACTTTTGTGAAGCTTTATATGCAATGAGACTTTGTGAAAGTTTTTTTATTAATACCTTGTGTACTTTTTAGTTTCGTTTATCGGATAATAAGCACTTTTGCTGTTTCTCGGTAACCTGCGCATAGATATCGACATATGTTATTCGTACTTTAAGTACCAGGCTAAATTGTTCATACCTTAAGTGTTAGTCTAGCGGGTGAGTTCCTCATCTATGTCGATTTTTTGGTGAGAATGTGTTAACGGGAAATCACTTAATCGTTTTACCTTTAACTATTAGGTTAGTGGGAGATCCCTCGACCACGTCACCTTTTGGCGAGAAGGTGTTAATGGGAGATTTTTCAACTGTTTTAACCTTTAATTTTTAGGTAGTTCCTCGACCACGTTACTTTTATGCAAGAAGGTGTTAACGGGAGATCTCTCAATTGTTTTACCTTTAATTCTTAGGCAAGTGAGAGAGTTCCTCGACCACGTCACCTTTTGGCGAGGGACTCATTTGTATCTTTGAGTGTGTTTGGCCAATAGTACCCTGCCCTTACAATCTTTGCTGCGAGTGATCGTCCTCCTGAATGACTCTCGCAAATTCTCTTGTGTACTTCCTTCATCAAGTACCTTACTTCCTCCTTTGTTATACATTGTAATAATGGGTTTGAAAAACCCTGCCTGTAAGGCACCCCATCCACCATAGTAAACTAGGTTGCCCTACTGTTTAACTTTCTAGCCTCTTTCAGAGATGGGGGAAGATCACCTGTCTCCAAATATTTTTTTATATCATCAGCCCATCCTGGCGTACTTTCTCGAATTTGCAAACTTTCCTCTCTTGCTGCTAGACTAGCCAACGTTCGTAAATCAACATCCCATGGCAGTGCCTCTTCTTGCTTTACTGAGGCTGCGTGTGCCAATCGGTCAGTTTTGAAATTATCTCCTCAAGGTATCTCCTCGATTCGAAAGTATTTGAGGCCTTTGCACTGCTTCTGAACTTGATGAAGGTATTTTACTAGCTTGGTCCCCTTCGCCAAATACTCCCCAGTGATTTGCCCAACTATTACCTGTGAATCAGCTTTCATCTCGACTTCCTCCCCTCCTAACACCCTTGTTATTGCTAAACCGGTGGCTACTACTTCATATTCAGCTTCGTTGTTTGTTACTTTGAATTCCAATCGTACTACATGGTACGACTCTTCCCCTTCACTTGTTATTATGTACACAACAACTCCTCCCCTACTCGGCAGGCTGATACATCCACATATACTTGCCATGGATTCTTTGCAGGTGGTTTATGGACTTCTTCTCTGAAATTTAAAAATTCTGCTACAAAATCGGCCAAGATCTGTCCCTTCACGACGCTTTTTGGTATGTAACTAATGTCGTACTCACTTAATTCAATTGACCATTTGGCCAGCCGTCCCGAGGTGTCTGATTTTTGCAACACCTTTTGTAAGTGTGATGAGGTAATCACCTTTATCGGATGTGCTTGGAAGTATGGTCGTAATCGCCTTGCTGCTACCACTACGACAAAGGCGACTAACTCTACTTTTGGGTACCTGTTCTCAGCTCCTCTTAGGGCTCTGCTTACGTAATATACCGGCTTTTATTTCTTACCCTCCTCTTGTACTAAGGCTGTTGACACAACGTCCGATGTCACTGCCAGATATAACAACAACGGCTCCCCTTGCATGGTGTGGCTGAGCAATGGTGGGTTAGCCAAATACTCCTTCAGCTGGGTGAATGGTTCCTCGCATTTGGCATCCCAATCTTGTGCCTTCTTAAACACCTGAAAGAATGGAAGACATTTATATCTCGATTGGGATACAAACCTATTAAGAGCTGCTATCTTTCCTGCTAGCTTCTGCACTTCATTCAGGTTCATGGGCGACTTCCATTTCTATTATTACTCTTAGCTTCTTGTGATTTGCTTTGATCCTTCTTTCTGACACCATAAAGCCAATGAACTTTTTCGATTGCACTTCGAATGCACACTTTGTTGGGTTGAGCTTCATTCGATATCACCGTAAAACCTAGAAAGCCTCCTTAAGGTCCTCCACATAGTGGGCAAACTCCATACTTTTTACCAGAAGATCATAAACGTATACTTTTATGTTTCTCCCAATATGGTCTTTAAACATTTTGTTTACTAACCTTCGATATGTCGCCCCAGCGTTCTTCAAGCCGAAGGGCATCACCTTATAACAGTATAGTCCTCGTTTAACATCCTATGCCCTACTATTGCATCTACTATTAAATCTATTCGTGATAACGAAAAACTGTCTTTCGGGCAAGCCTTATTGAGGTCAGTGAAATCCACACACATACGCCACTTCTCGTTGGATTTCTTCACCAACACTACGTTGGATAGCCACTCTGGATGTTGTGCTTCTCTGATGAATCATACTGCTAGCAAACAGTCCACTTCCTCCACGATTACATCGTACTTCTCGGTACTAAAGTTTCTTTTCTTTTGCTTAATTGGGCGCACATTCGGGTCTACACTCAACTTGAGTTTGATGATCTCCTCGCCTATTCCTGGCATATCTTTATGACTCCATGCGAACCCGTCTTTATGGTCTAGAATGAAATCTATCAACAATTGACTTTCTTCCCTTGATAGTTAGGTCCCAATCTTCACATGACTTTCAAGATAACCATTTTCAAGGATGACCATTTCTAGGGGCTCATCTGCCTCCCCTCGCTTCAAAGTACTTTCATCTTTAGTTTCCAGTTTCGTCATCATTATCTGGGGCGCTAGAGGGAAGATTGCCTCCTCCTTAGTGTCCACAACGCTGACTTCTCCTTGCCTTGGTCTGAGCTCCTGCATATAACATTCTCTGGCTAGGACCTGCTTGCCACGTACCTCGCCTATTCCAACTCTTGTCGGGAACTTCATTTTCAGATGATAGGTTGAGATAATAGCCTTCAAATCATTCAACATGGGTCACCCAATAATTGCATTATATGCTGACCGAGTTCTCACCACTAAAAACTCAGTCATCATCGTAGCGATATGAGGGTCTGTGCCTACAGATACTGGCAATGTAATGGACCCCATTGGTTGTACCGTGTCTCCAGCGAACCCTTTTAACTTAATTGGTGCTGGTTTCAATAGATTCGCATTGATTCCCATCTTACTGAAAGCATCCCAGAATAGGATGTCCGATGAACTTTCGTTGTCAATTAATGTTCTCCTTGCGGTAAAATTTTTGACCAGCATTGTTACCACCAATGCATCATCATGTGGATATACGACTCCTCAGCAATCCTCGTCGCCAAAAGATATTGTGGGGGATATATGCACTCGGGGTTGCTTGATAGGTCTCTCCACACTAAAAACTTCCTCATATCTCACCCACTTAGCATACGCTTTTCTTCCTGAAGAAGTTGGGCCACCTCCTGCATACCTGCCGGCGATCGTATGTATTTCGCCTAGTGGTAGGTTTCTGCGGGCATCATCTGCTCTTGGTCTCCGGTCATGAGGTTCATGTGACCTCCTTTCTTTTCTTGGTTATTCCCTTTGCCTAGGGCTTTCACTCCTCCTTATTTTATACTCGAGCTTTTGATCGTTCGTATGTCATGAGGGGGTAATGTTCTGGGCGATCAAGCGTTCCAACTCGTCATTGCCTCTCATTTCTTCTACTTTTCATTTCAAGTTGTAGCATTCCTCGATTCTATGCCCTTTTGTTTTGTGATAAGTGCAATACTTCTCAGTCTATCGCTTGTTGGTTGATTCTTCTTCCTTTGTTTTGTCTCGGTTTTGTATACTGGAGTAGTACACATAACCGCCATTATGTCTTCTTTGTCCCGCTTTAACTCCTGTTGGTCTCTCTTGGCCTTTTGACCCCCACCTCTGTCTTTCATCTGTTCTATTTTCAGTTCCTGCTCATTCATTCTTTCTGGTTGGGTGGTCAAGGCGATAAGGGTGTCTTTAGCATTAACAAAATCATTAGTCCTGTCCATGAACTCTCGTAAAGTGGGAGGAGTTTTCTTTGCCAGCTCGGCCATAAAAGGACTCATTGGCCAAATACCTCCCACCAATGCTGCTAGCATGATTTTCTCGTCTTGATCATCGACTGTCATCTTCTCGTTATTGAAGCGTGTTAAATACGTTTTTAAACTTTCATCATCTCTATGTTTGACAGATAGTAAGTACGCTGCTGGCCTCATGCGTCTTTTACTCGCCATGAATTGGTTCAATATCTGCCAGCCCAGCTTTTCGAAACTTTCTATGGAATTTGGTTGTAGTGTACCGAACCATCCTCTCGCCGATTCCTTTAGAGTTAAAGGGAAAGCCCTACATGCAATTTCTCCTGGGAATCCGTGAAGCATCATATGGGCTTTGAAAGTCTCAAGATGCTCCACGGGATCTTTTGAGTCGTCATACAAGTCTATCAATGGGACCTTAAACTTTGGAGGCAGAGGCATCGCCATAATTTCCATAGAGAATGGTAGGTTTGTGTTGGACAGCAACTAATCGACCAAAGAGGACATTCCTATCTTCGTGGCTATCTCCTCATATTTATCCATCAGGCTACGCACGTCGTGGTGCAGCTTCTTCACTTCCTCGTTCTCCTGGTGGCCTTTGCTAGCGTTAGCATTGTTTGCCTCATCTCTACCTTGTCAGTTTGACTGGGTGTCGCGTCCTTTCCTGATGGCCCATTTCGTGACTTGAGAGTCTCATTCTCCTTTCGTAGTGAGTCAACCTCTGTGGTAAGTTTCATGATTATCTCTTCCATTTCCGCAAGTCTCTCCTCCATGTTTTGTGAAGTTTCTCCCTGATCTCTAGTTGCCTGAGACCGAGTGGTGATAGGCATGTGAAAAGCACGCTAAGTGTGAGACTTAAAAATCCCACAATTGGGGCCAACTGTTATTGATGTGTTTCACTGCCACCACCTCACAATCAATTGCAACCAAAGAGTAGATGGATTTGGGGTTCGATGAGAAGCCTCTGATGCCTAAGTCAGTGACTGCAAGAATAATTCTTAATCTCAAAGAATCAGATCCCTTTTACGTACCTGGGTTCTCTTCTTATATAGAGCTTCTGAACCATTCTGGTTCTTAAATAATAATAGATATATCTATTATTCAAATTCAAATTTGGGGATGGGGATTCAAATTTTAATGGATCATCATTGTAACTGTTTTTAACATTTATCGCCGCTGAGTGGTTACCCAATCGGTCTTGGCAGTGGGCTGGGTCCTCTTGGTATTAATGGGCCTCTTCAATATTAGGGTTAGAATCAGAAATAAGCGAAGGTCCAGGCTCATATTGTATTGACTGGGCGGAATGCCCTCTCCAGTTTTATTATCTTTGTACTCACTTTCCAATAACCATAGATCATACTTTTCGCTCATTGTTAAGAAATTCTACATCCAGATCAGTTGAAAACATCAATAAGGACAAATTCATGAATCATTATCCTTATAATGATTTATTACAAGATATTGCGACTCAAATCTCACACGTCTAATATTGTCTATTTTAGGTCTACACTTGTCACATCTCGTTTTTATGAACTCGCAATCTATAAAAATAGTCTTTTATGATTTTATCAAGAAAATCAACATATCTAGATTTCCATCTATCAATATCAAGAACTTCTTTTTTGATGTAAAGTCCATCAATGAGTCATCATAGCCACCTAACCCTAATGTTTTACAAACATTTCATAACCATTGACAGAGAGGAGACATTCTGGTCATTTTTACTGCATGTGAAGACTCACACGATCATGATAATTATTAAAGTGAGTTGAGATGAGATGGATTGAGATGATTTATGAATTATATTGAAATATTTGAATGGAGATGAGATGAGTTAGAAATTATTTGAGTTAAAATATTTTATAGAATTTAAGAAAATAAGAGAGAAAAAATTGAATAAAAATATTATAAAATTAAAATATTGTTAGAAGTTGAATTATTTTTTGTATTTTATTTGTAAGTTTTGAAATGTTGTAATAATTAAGTAATGATTATATGAAAAAAATGAAAAGTATTTATATTTAAATGATGTTAAGATGGGATGAGATGGAAGCATCTCTCTATCCAAACCAACTTGCCAGTAACATCGATTATTGACCTAAATATATACATATATTTCCTATGTCATTTTTATTTATTATTTCTTTATGGGCAATCTATATTTTGTAGAGAAATATTTTAACTATAAAAAAATCTTATAAAAGTAAACTTATAAATTGACGTAGTTTAATGTGGTAAGTTAGATTGTAAAATTAAAATTCAAACATTAATATAAAATTAGGTCAATTTGTGAATTCATATTTATGAAATCTATTTGTTACAAGTTAGCTGCCTTAAAAAAACCAAAACCCTACAAATTAAACTCGTAAAATAGCACTAGATCATGTTTTCTTGCCTATCTCATTTATGCTCTTTTAATTTCAAAAACAGAAAAAATATTGATGCTTCAAAGTACTAACCAAACTATGCTTCGCTTATTGATGTGGTTCGAGAGGAGAGTACCGAAATGGTAAAAACAAGACACTAATGTCAAAGGCTTAAGAAAAAAAAATACACTAATGTCAAAGAAAGTTTCAAGAATCTTTCCCGGAAACTGGATTTGTGGAAAAACTGCACACGCCAGAAATTGCAAAGAACCCTGTAAATCCAATATCCCCAGCACGCCTGATTGACTAAACACAGATCATGAACTAGCAACCACTTAACCGACCCAGAAAAAAAGAAAATAAAACCTGCAACCTCTCAAACCTACCAGTCAAAGATAATACATTTGCACCATTTGCACGACTCTCACCACACAAAAAGAAGAAAAAGAATTCTTTTCCTTTTGAGCTGTATATGTATATCTAAAAATCGAAACTTGAATTTCTTCGACTCTGCGAAGAAACTCCTTGGAACCGAGTTCCCGACATTCTCGCACTTCTTGTTTTTAAAGGATGGACTCTAGATCAGTGTCAATCTCATGAAAGCAGTCACAGACGACAAACTACCGTGTACATCATGTGGAAAATTTGCGCAGTAGCATATTAATTTTCATACCGTAACTCATGTACCTTTCAATCATGATGTTAAGTACTTTCTAGATTTGTTTCTATTTGTAGTGAATTCATGGAGTCAAAAAGAAAATGATTGGAAACATGCATGGAAATGTAAGAGAAATTGTAAGATAAACTTGTAAACTCCTCCGAAATGGTGCATTGCGCATTATGTGAAGTTCTGCTGAAAATCATGCATATGGGTTTTTTAATATAATATCGTGTTGGTTGATCTTGGTTATGTCAAGTGATCTTTTTGGGATATAGAGCATGCTCTTCATGACTTTTATAACTAGCGCGTTTTATTTTTTTTAAGGAGCTCAGATTTGTCAATGAAGCAGCTTCATCGTAGCTTCTCCGATGCTCTTTAAATGCTAGATTCGATAGCGGTTAGGTCTAGTACTTTGTCTTGAGTTGATTGGGTTGCTCGGTGTTGGGTTTTGAGGAGTCAGTTTGTTTTGAGGAGCAAGTTTGTTTTGAGTCTTTGATGGCGCCGAAGAGGATGTTTGACGAGGATAACGAAGGTTTTGGACGGTCGACGAGAAGACCAGAACTTCGGATCCGGTTGGTTTTGTGGTTTGGTGGTTTTTTTTTTGGTCTTTAATGTTTTGTGGGTTTCTAAATGTGAGTCATGTTTTTGTTGTTCTTGTTTTGTGCAGGCCTTTTCGACAAGGGATTTCAGAGCGTGAGTTTCAGAATATCTTCGAGCCTGTTGTTCGAAAAGTGGTAAGTTGATTCTCTGTTCCCTGTTCTGTTATCTTAACTCAGTTTCAGGACTCAACTCTTAGATTTCTGGTTTCTCACTTAGTCACTTTGTTGATATTAGTTGATCACAACTGGTACCAGACCTTTTTCTGACTAAAGGATTGGATATTCTTGGGACTTTTTGCTAGTAATCGAATGATCTTAATGAGTACTTTACTTGGGTATCTTGACTGTTTAAAAGTTGCCTGGATACGTCAATTTGTTAGTTTAACTTCCTTGTTTTTTAGGTTACTTCATCAAGTACTATTACCAGACACTCTTTTTTGACTAAAGGTTAGATTTTTCTAGCGAGTTAGATTGATCTTAGACTCCTAATGATTATGAATTATTCTTCTTTGAATTGTGTATGAATATAATTATCATGTCTCCAAGTCATGGTGTTATTTGCTTAAGGTAAGCTAACTCATGCTAACTTCGGCAGGATTAGATAACAGGGACTTGTTTTTTATTCCCTTAAAACATTGTTTGGAATGTTGTTCTGGTTGTTAATATGATATTGGAACGGCTGAACTCTGAGATATTTAAGCACTCTTACTTTCAATCTATGGAGAGTTTTCATTTTACCCCCATATCTGTGTCAAATATAGGTACGGGAGGCAGTGGAACGTACTTTGCTGCTACAACCATGTCCAAGGTTTGTTCTTTGGCTCGATTAGTTTGTTCTCTTGGACATTTCTGTTCTACACACTCTGTATCTTTGACCTTTAACATGAGAATTTTAGGTCAAATTAAGTTGGATTTATTGGTCTTCTCATTTTCGAATAGATGAATGTTGTCGAAAAACACCATTATCTTTGAAGGTTTGCTGATCATTCAGTCCTAAATTGAACCCCCACCCTCTTTCCCCTTCTTTTCAAGTCAGATTTTTGCTCCAAGGCTTCCAATAAATGATACTATTCTCCATGTTGCAAAGTTTGCTCTTTCAACAGTAGTGTGTTTTTGTGTCACCTTTGAACTGCATTAACTTGCTTCTTTAGCTGATCATTCCCCCCCTTACAAACTGTCTAACCTTGGTTTTTGTGTTAACTTTGTTGCAGACACGAACTTCAGCTGGGTGCAACATCTGGGGTCAGGAGCTTGCATCTGCACTTTGTCAATTGCTTGCCCTATACCGTATACACCAACAATATTATAAAAGCTGAGGATGGTAATCCCATCAGAATCGAACTGATCGATACTAGGTCCGGGACTAGAGTCAAATCTGGCCCTTTTTCCTCAATAAAGCTTGATATTGGTGTCCTCGATGGTGAATTCCGTTTTGATGACCAAGAAGACTGGACAGAGCAGGACTATAATGCCAGTATCTTACGTGAAAGGGAGGGTAAAAGGCCATTAGTGGTTGGGAACCTGAAAGTCACCTTGGCTGAAGGTGTTGGTGATGTTGGTGGTGATGTCCATTTTACTGATAATTCAAGCTGGGTGAAAAGTAGGAAGTTTATCTTGGGAGCAAAAGTTGAAAAAAAACATTCTAGTGAAGGAAGCATCAGGGAAGCTAGAAGTCGACCTTTCATGGTAAAAGATCACCGTGGAGAATGTAAGTTATAAGAGCTGAGTTTTAGCACCTTTTGATCTTTACTAGTTCGTATTCTAAAATGTTTTAAGGTTATGCTTGATACTGTTAACATTTTTAAGTAAGGGTAGACAAATGAGACTGATAAACAATCTCTTTCTTCAGTAAATAAGAAGTACAAAACTCCATCCAAGGGTGATGAGATATGGCGTTTGGAAAGGATAGCAAAAGATGGTGTATACCATCGGCGGTTGACCAGTAATGGAATTGAAACTATTGATGATTTACTGTTGAAATATGCAATTAATCCATCCGGTGTACGCAAAGTAAGGGGCTCTTCCTTGTTTAGACAGTTTCTACAGCAATTTAAGTAGCACATTATCCAATTAACACATCCAACTTTCTGTCATGTAAATGAAGCTTTTTGATAGGCTTTCGGATGGAAGTTGGGAGAAAGTTATAGGACAGGCAATGGCAAGTGTTGAAAATGATTGTAACCTTTATTCTTACCACGGATCTTACCACGGAGTAGGAGAAATTGGCCTCCGGTTCAATTCCATCTACCAGGTTGTGGAGGCAGCATTCAGTGGGCATAATTACTTGCCTGTGCAAACACTGAGCTCAGAACAGAAGGTAAGCAATAACATCCCAGAGCTACTTTCTGGTTTTTCAGTGAATCTGTAACGATTTGAGGAAAGCTCAAACCACATACGAGCTTTTACTCCAAAAAATTAGTCGATGTTGTAATTTGAGTCCCTTGAAATCACTATTAGCTGCAAGAACTCCTTTCCAAATAATCCAAGGATCCCATTCAACTCTCTCTCATACTAACTCCGAAGTATAGGTGATATAGCTCAAATTCTAAACTTATGGTTGAGATTGGCTCTAATGCCGTTTGTAAGGACCCAAGGAAAACCCAAGCTGCTTCTAGATATACTCCAAAAGAATTAGCCAATGTTATAATTGGAGATCCATGAAATCATTATAAATTGCAAGAACTTCTCTCTCCTAAGCAATGTGAGATCGCATTCACCATCCCTAGTGCTAAATCAGGGGTATTACAGAATCACTTCATGTAGTTGTACATTTTCTGTTTTTCCTGCTACTTGGTTATTTGGGATATAGATCGTTTCCAAATTAACATTTCTGAACTTTCATTGTTGTCATTGCACATCAGTATTCCAAATATTCCTTTAGTCTAGAAACTGATTACCTCTCTGTTCCATTGGCAGCGTCTGATAGAAGTTGTGAAACAGCAAGCTTATGAAAATGTGATTGATTGGGTCCTGGTCAATGACCCATCAGCTTTCAGCTTTTCAAGGCCCTCAGGAAGCCTACAAGATGAGCCATTTAGTCTTCCAGAACAAGGTCTGCAGCACTTTGACTTACAAGTCACACATGAAGGTATAAAAACTTATATTATGCATATGAATCAAGTGGTATTGGTCTGGAGGAAACAGTAGGCAGTTCAGTTCCATATCCTAAATTGTTAAGCACAACGATCTTATACTTTATCTTCCCCCACTATAAATAACACAGATGCTTATTACCATTGCATAGCACATTGAGACCCTCTTAGCCACCTATATCATATATATATGCAACAGTTGCTGTATACATTTTGTCTTTTTTGCAAATGCCCTTTTAGTTTCTGTTTTATCATTTGGCCTTCACTACTGTACATATATATTTTCAGGCAGCTAAAACTTCATATATCATGTGCAGATCAACAAGTAACATGGCAGGGTTTCAACAACACACATCCACTATATTCAGCATCCCACATCCATGCAGCGAATACTAATAATCAACCAGAAGGTTCTGCAGCACAAACTAGTTTAATGGAGAACTGTTTCACTGGATCTTACAATGGAGAGGGGTCAGTTTTGCCAAGTGTTGATACAACAGTACATGACATGATTTCTCAGTTTCTAGTTCCAACATATGGCACATCATGGGGGCAGGGAACTGATTTTTACTCTGCTTCGAGCAACCTAGAAGATTTTGGCAACTTCCCTCTTGCCAACTATGCTGGAAAACCCAAGGCGGCATGGGGTATAATCCGGGCTGCTGTCAGGTGGTGTGGTGTCTGGCGATGTGTGGCTTCTAGAAGAATGGCAATGCCAATTTTTAATTATTAATTTATTAGATTCTTGTTACACACCTTTGTGGTTGTTTACTAGGCTTTAATTGTCAGAAAAAGTTTGTCTTTGGGATGTTTTCATCAGAAAAAAGGGAAGAAGGAGCTAAGGTCCTCCTAGGTCTGTACAGTGTAAAGTGTTTTAGCTAAGGAGTAGCAATCAACACACTCTTCAAGAGGGCATTGTACAGTGTTCTCCTTAGAAAATATAGTTTATAAAATAGCTGGTTTTTTTTTTTTTTAACAATCTTGTCATCTCCTGCATATCAAGTAAGGAGAACTTGTAACATTGTGATTTGTGGGTCATCATGTACAGTGTTTTAGCTATCTATGTCACAATGGCTTTAAAAATGTTCAGATTTACTAGCAGTTTAGAACATACTCTTCAAGAGGAATTGTCTGCTATTTGGATCTCAAGATAAGCAAGTTTAGAACAATACTTTCCCATTTCTTGTCTCCCTGACCAACAATCAGAGTGAAGCAAGTCATATGCTTGAGATACAGATTGGGTACTTGCTTCAGCAAAGCTGTTTTGGTTACCAACTACATCCAAAACTACCATCTCTCAGTATCAGTTTGGCCTATACTCTCAGAGAAAGGTATAAAGTTTAGAAAAATGATATTTATAGTTATGGAGTGCACAAGTACTGCACAACTTTTTTAAAAAAAATGAATAAATACAAGATTCATGTGAAAAAAGTTAAAAATTAATTTTTTAATAGTAGACCTCACTATTTTTCAAAACGATTGCACGGCGCTTACGCATTCTACGACTGTAAGTAGCATTACTCTAAAAAGTTAACTCCCAACTGATAAACATAACAAACTGATCATAGTTCATCACAAAACAGTGACAGAAATTATATATCTACGTGATTCGATCTGATTGGAACCAGTTCTTAACTCTTACAACTGTAAATATATTTAAACCAGACAGGACAAGAAGAACAAGTAAGAAGCCAAAAGATAATAATATATCCAACTAAATTACTAATCTTTATTGCTGTCCCTAATGCCGATGATTCTCAATCATTGAAGTCCACCCAGAAAATTTTGTTCTCGTCATGGGCCATGGCCGTACTTAGGATTGTTCAGGTGAAAAAATTGCCATTTTAATAGATTTTTTTTGTGTTTTTTTTGGACAGGTAAGAGGTTAATGTCATTGGAGCATATTTAAGAAGAAAAATCGATAGGACATCACTAACTCGACAATATTATAGTAGTTGGAATGATGAAATCCCAGCTTCTTAACACCTGTTGGAATTTTGTTATGACATCAAAGTTGATTTGAGGTGGTGAGATTCAAAGGTAAGCCATCCAATTTGCTAACAAAGGTCATCAAGTACCACCAGAAAAGATTCTTATACTCTCCACATTGCTGATCATCAAAAAAAAAAAAACTTGCTTAATCAAGCTAATATATATCATTATCCTACTATAACTATCATTTTTACGAGAAGTGCTACAGTCAATAAAAAAATATTTAAAATTAAATTTATAAATTGACGTAATTAATATATTGATATATTTTATAATAAAAATAATTTTACAAATCTACTTATTAGATCAAATTATTTTTATTTATAAATTTATTCCCTCTGTTATTTATTTAATTTTAATTTTTTTTTTAAAATTTAAAGAATAGAATAACCAATTCAATGCTAATGCTCTAAACTGACCTTTTTTTGGACAAGTAATATGTCGCCACCTCTTTTTTGTTTTTTTTAATGAGAAAAACGGCAACATCGTATCTAAAAAAAAAATTAAAAAATTAAAAGCTCAACCTAATGGCACATGGACGTAATTTTCGTAAATCTCGGGCGTATTTATGTTCATCCACAAGAAAATATCTTCGGCGGAAAGAGAAGACATTTGTTTTGCCAAAATCTCTCGAAGTTTCCTACCTTCGTATTAATTCAACTCCCCAAAAAACGAATCTACTGAGATATTTTTTTCTCTCTCTTAAAATCTCACGTTTTTTCTTTTCCTTTATATCCCCGCTGCTCCTGCCTCTCTCCGACTTCTATGGTTTGAGGGGTATCGTCTCGTTTCTGCGCACGGAGTTCCGGTGTGTTTGGATATTTCTGGTTTTGGTTGGCTCTGGTTCATTTTTTTTTATGGATCGGGAAGGAGGATCCAACGGCGGATCGTCTTGCTACTACTCCGTCCTCGGGATTCGCAAGGACGCCTCCTTCTCCGATATCCGCACCGCCTATCGCAAGCTTGCTCTGGTTAGTCGCCCACCTCACTTCTTCGAAACGTCACTGTTCTCCTCCATCTTCCTCTTTCCTTTTATCTGTTATTCTATTATAAGAAACAGGACGATTGTCGTTTTCGTGATTTTATTCTTTCTGTTCGTTTCAGAAATGGCATCCCGACAGGTGGGCCCGGAAACCGTCGTTGGCGGGGGAGGCGAAACGGCGGTTCCAGCAAATCCAAGAGGCTCACTCCGGTAACATTATCATTCCTTATTTTTCTAAGACGGCCTTCGAATTTACGGTTACGATTTGTTGACGTGGACATTGGTGGTCGCTTGTTCCCCGTTTTTTGTGACAGTTCTCTCGGATCAGTCGAAGAGGTCAATGTACGACGCGGGGCTCTACGATCCTCTGGAGGACGAAGACGAGGTCCGTACTGTTCTTTGATTGCAATGTGTACAGTACCATGTAAAACGATGTCGTCTTGGTCATTAGACGCGGTTAATGGTTGCCTTGGGCCTAAGGCCGTCTTTTATTTGGGCTCAAATGTCTATATCTTCTTTTTTCTTTTGTTTCCCATTTTGTCCCTGAATTTTGTATTTATTCGCAAGCAGGAATTTTGTGATTTCATGCAAGAGATGCTGTCCATGATGAACAAAGTGAAAGACGAGGTACTTTTTTTTTTTTTTTCAATTATTGTACTACTTTGGAAGGGTATATTCGTAACTGAGTTAATTTAAAAGAAAAAAAAAACAAATTTCTATTAGGGGGACAGTTTCGAGGACCTGCAGAGGATGTTTACGGAGATGGTTGGTGGGGATGGGATGAATATGATGAGGGGTTTCGACGTTAACGAGGATCCGACGGCAACAAAGAAGGCACGTGTGACGTCGTCGTCGTCGTCGAAGGGTAACGCGGCAAAGCGCAGCAGCTCTTGCTGTTAACCATGGTGTACCGGATCCAAACCTCTGTGCATCATGGCCTTTTACACCCAGTAATTTGTTCAACTGAATTAATTAATTACCCTCCGAAACACATTTTAAGATCAGATCTCATTGAGTTGGGCTGGGAAAGATAATTAACTGTTTACTTTGTTGGGGGCTGGTGGTCTGTCTAGGTAATTTAGCTGCCTTTTTTTCTTAAAAAGAAAAATTGTGTTGACTTTGGGTGCTCATTCTGAATAATGAAACTTGCCCTTTTTGTTTTTATTTTTATTTTTATTTTTATGCCCCTTGTATCTTTTATTTATTATTATGTACAGATTAGAATTATTGGTTTTCAAATCAATTGTCATTTCACTAATCAATCTCATTTTAGTTAAGTGATAAGACTCTTGTTCGAAGGAATTAGAGAAGCCATGTTCTGTTTATTGATACAAAGATTATGATTTTGTGTCATGTAGATGAGTTATACGGTTTTGATACTTAGTGCTGGTTTGGATTTAAATACGTGATGAGATAGTTTTAGATCAAAGATGAAAATTAAAAAAATATTGTTAGAATAATATTGTTTTAAATTATTATTGTTTTAGAATTTGAAAATGTTGAATTGTGATTTAAAAAAATTAAATTATTTATTATATTTTATGTAGAAATTTAAAAAATTTATAATGATGAGATAAGATGAAATAATTTTCAAATCTAAATGGGGTCTAATTAGTTAAGAGTTATTATATTTTTTAGATTAATTCTGCATACAATTGTAAAGTGTATAAATATTGTATAATTGTTTTGAAAAGAATAGAGTCTATTAATAAAAAATTAATTTTTTTATGTGAATTTTATGTTTTATTTATTTTTTTTTAAATGATTACGAGGTAGTAAGTTTATACTAAGAGCACATTATTCATATGGATTAAATGGAAAGATTTTATTTATAATATTTAAATTTAAAAACTTGTGTTGTAAATCAAGTTACAATAGCATTGGCATGTAAAAACCGTTGTATCACATCAATTTATAAATAAATAGAATTTTTTATTAGATAAAGAGTAATATTAAGTACAGATTATGTAAAAAGTGTGAATTTAATCAAAATAAATTAATTATATATATATATATTTTTTTTACAAAAAGATTTGCGGTATAGTTAAAAGAGTCTATAAATTATTAGTCATGTTACTTTTTTTTGGTACAGAGAATGCGTTCGCATTATTGTAGTCGGAGTGAGTCTGTGCACGTTGATTCGGTCGGTGGCATGAGCGGCCAGAGATGTTGGCTTTTGTACTAGAGAATCTTAGATTGTGCAACATAATATATTGTTCTGTGGTTGTAGTTCGATAATCGGTCTTTTCTTAATCAAAATTTCGTGCAGTTACAAACGAAAAAAAGGTTGTCAAGTAAGGGACAAAAAAGGAGAGAGAGAGAGAGAGAGAGAGAGGGCATTTCCATGGTCGAAGATATTTAGAATTGGATTCTGCAGCAGCCAATATATATCATTTACGTGATGGATAACTGTTACATGGCCTGGCCCCCCCGACCAACTTTTTTTGGGTGGAACAACTTGGGACACGAAATCGTAGTGGCAGCAGAGGCTTCCAGTGTTTATGCTTATTTGAGACTCAGATATTTTTTTTTCTTTCCTTCTTTCTTTACTTTTTCTTTATTTAAAGGGTCGTTGGCTGATTGCCCTTTTGAATGTGTGTTAGGTGTGGGTTCGGGGATGGGACGTATCATGTGCGTGGCTGACATATTAAAAGAATGGAATTTAGGTATTTAGATGTTGGAACGGGCAAGTAATCGAAGCTTTAACAAGTCTCTCCGAACAACAATTTTATAAGTAGAATAATTGAGATGAGTTTTTTTTTTTTTTTTTTGTGAATAGTAATAAGTTAAGATAGTGTAATAATTTTTGTAAAATTTATCTAAAATGAAGTTAGATATATTTAGATGTTAAGATGAATTTAAATATACTTATAAAAAGTTAAAAAATGTTGTGGACTAAATAAGTATTGAGTTGAAAAAAGTTATGAGTTTTACATATAAAGAGATTTTAAGTTGAGATAAATTTAATGATTTGAGAGTTAAGTGTTTGAATATTAGACTCAACTTAAAATTAGATAGAACTGAATTGATCTCAGTTCAATATTGAAATCAATTCAATTTAGTCAATAAACCAGACGGGACCTTAATAAGTAGGGTATGGGACTTATCATGACATGTGAGGTGGAACGACCAATGTTTTTAAATTCGTACTGTACAGGTACCATCAATGTTTTGTACCGGTCCAAATACTGCCGTATCGACCTCTATTTCTGTTTTTATTTTTTTTTTCATTTTTTCAAACTATAAATTTATTTTTTGACCCATAATTTAGATTAGACTATTTATAATTTATATATATGTATTTATATATAATTTATTCATATATAGATTATTATTTTGAAATATAATTTATATATATAATTTATTCATATATCGACTATTCCGAAACGGTACACAAAACGGTATTAATATCAAAATATATTTCGTTCCAGTATTTTGACTAATACGATGTCCGATACGATATTCAAAACATTGAAAACGACAAATATTCAGGGTTTAACAAGTTGCAAAAATTATCTTTCCCGCGAGCTATCTCCTACTTCCTTTGCTTTTTTCCCTTTAAAAATTAAAGCATACAGCATTCCTAGTTTCATCGATGGATTCACTATCCCTCTTTTATTTTTTTGGATTTTAGGCAACTAGTGAATGAATTTCCTTTTATTATAAGATATGAAAGCATTTAATTGCTCTTCACTGACTCACCCACCTACAAGAACAAGAGCCTCAGATGGAATATTAATCTGAGCCTCAGGAGGACCCGACCACCCCTTCCTTACATACATAATTTGTAATAGCTGTATTATTTACAAGTTGCAGATGCAGCAGCTTAATTATTAGGTGATGCTATTCAAAGTTGTTGATCTCTTTCCTAAGTTTAGCTATAAGTTGTTAGTTGCTTTCATTGGCCCCAAAACTATTTTCCTCAAACATTTTTTTGTTTTTTGTTTTGTTTTGAGTGGTCGAATGGGCCTTCTAACCTTATTCGACCTAATGTTGGCATCTTTCACTTTCTAGGGGGCCATATGGTAAGTAAGTTACAAATCTTGAGAATAATCTAATAGCTTGACCTGTAATTCTATTAGTATATTTTATGAGTACTTCTATACAGAAACCACTGTAGCGGTGCACACATTGCACATGCTACGTGGCTTCTATTTAGACAAAACGTGCGTTATGCTTCTCCTTTTTTCTTCTCCATTTGAATTTCAGAGCCCCATTCGTCCATTCAAATTTTAGAGCCCTGCGAAATACCTCCTCCCTCCCTTGCCCGCGTCTCGTCACCTTCCTCTGCCCAACGCCACTAGGCAACACAGTCTCTCTATCCAGCGAACCGAGCTATGCTCCTCCGTCTGCCCAGCGCCACTCCCCAAGAGGCTTGGTTCTTTCTCTCTCCTAGGGCTAGCGTTTCACACACTCTCTACCTCTCTCTGAGGCTTAGTTCATATTTTATGTCCCTCAGAGATTCAAAGCCACAACTGCTTGTGGAGGCTCCCAAGGCGAGCAATGCCATTCAGTTCTACAAGGCTGCGTTCGGCACTGAGGAGTTCGGCTGTACCATGCACCCCAAGTGCAAAGCCGATCAAGAGCTCCCTCTCATTCTCTCTACTCAGTTGAAGCTCAATGGCTCCACCTTTCTTGTCTCTGACCTAACTGATGACTCTACTGCTCCGTAAGCCCCCCCCTCTCTCTCTCTCTCTCTCTCTCTCTCTCTCTCTCTCTCTCTCTGCGTATATAATTTTTTCAAACATTCTTGTTTGTGCGCGTGTCACTTTCGTTTGGATCTGTAGGCCTCAGAGGCAATGTTTTGCATTTTAATGGATCTCATGCAATTTTGTGTTAGCTTTTTACAATTTTTACATCAGAATATACTTCATTTCTCTGGTTTTAGATAGTCGTTCATATGTATGGCTCCTTATTCCATACGTTTTTCGCGTCTTGATCGCAAAGTTATAGTACTATAGATCTCCATCTTTGGCTGGTTGTTCTGCGTCGCTTCCTTCTTAGCTTTCTTGCCGTTATTTTTATCCAATGTTTTGAGGAACCAATGTTCACTTTATTTATTATTATCTTAATATTTGTATTGAAAAGTTCCATGTTCAGAGTCTTTGACCCGTTCTTACCAAACCAAAGGACCTTTTGTAGCACTGCCTTCCATTGACGACATGCTTCTTGTTCTACACATCGATCGATATAGCTAAGTCATTAATCGTGCTTTTGAAGAACGAATGGTGGTGGGGTTTATTAATAGTTGAAGCCACTTTCTTAATTTCGATGGATTTGGTTGTATTCAAGAAGCAGATTCAATGACTATGGTATATTGTAGGAATAAACAGAGTTGCTCACGACGTGTTTGACAAAAGGTTGAAGAGAAAAACCAACTAACTCAATGAGGCAAGATCATGTCATTATTGTGGAAAGAAACAAAGAATGTAGATTTCTCGGACAATCTTAAAAAGTAGATAAAATATATGGTAATATTATGAGTAAATTATAGTTATTTATAAACTTTGGAATTTATGTCCACCCAACCAGAACAAGTTCTTGAGGGCTACGGATTCCTTTATTGATATATAGCTAGCTAAAATCAAATAGCTTAAATATTTATGGTTTGTCTTCTTAGTACAAACATGATATATTACTCCAACCTAGCTATGTTCTTGTTTAATCAGAATAGAAAAAATCACAATCGAAATCTCAGTTTATAATTATTGCCAACCAAGTGCAATTGAGATTAGAATGGGAAAGACGTAGGAAATTGAACGGGAGAAAAACTTTCAAAATAGCTTACTGGTACAGGGAGTTTTGTCATTAGAATATGCCAACAAATTGATTCTACTACATTAACAGAGTTATAGTTATGTTTGGTTAGGTAATTCTTCTTTTTGGCTCTATCTATCCTATGGTTACTCTTGGCAAATCCTTTCTGTTTTCTTGAAAGTTTTTCCTCTAAAAGAAGATCATCATCCCTATACCAGATATGCATCTTTGGCAATTTAAACATGATATCATAATTTTTTTTTTAAAAAGTGTTATAAAAACTGGACCATAGATTGATTCTTCATTATTCTTTATGTAATACTAAACCAATCATATGATCATGAAATCTTGTTTGTATTTCTTTTGTTTATGAGATCTAAGATTTATTGCCCCTCTATTCACTTGGCGCCTAATATGATCATTTGTGAATAGTTTGTTAAGGAAAATCCCATTTTGATTTAATTAATTTCTACTCCAAGTATGGCTTTATTCTTGTGCTTGCGAAGGTGTTTAGTGCATTGTCTTGGAGTTGGTCTTCCAAGTCTCTTCAGGTAACCAAAGAGGTGGTTGAGCTTTGTGGCTCTAGTAAACCATGCAGGCCTAGAGCCATCCAAGTCTTCCAAGTCTCCAAGTCTTGGAGTTGGTCTTCCAAGTCTCCTCCCACTTGCGCGCAAGCTATTCTCCATCCAAGTCTTTTCCTTTTCACTCCCTTTCACTTTCTTATATTGTTTCTGAATGAAGTTGAAAAATAACCCCCTGATTTATAGGTTATGGCTATACAATGGGTGGCTACAACTCTAAATATGGTGCTGGAATGACACAGGATTCACTGAAGATGTTACTCTTTTTGCAAAGATTTTGATTGAATCTCAAAATGTCCATTCATGTTATGTATTTAGATAGCCACAATATTTGTATAACTGGAATGATCCTGAAGTTATGGGAATCTGTTCTTGTATTTGATGGCATTTATTTCATGAACATGTGGTTAATTTCAAAAGATGCACTCATGAACATGATTTGATGAAACCCATGTATGTAAATTATATGCCATTAAATTAACATGTGTAATGAAAACAACTTTTGCACATGGTTTGAACATTTTGATCTGTCTATTAAATAGGAGCATTTTTTTATCTACCTATTAAACAAGAGCAAGGAAACTTGGTGTGGTATTTTTCCTCCAATTATCATACAATGCTATGTTACTAGCCATACTAGATGCAAATTGGCATTTCTCTCACTTTAGATAATGGTGCAATTAAGGGCAAAATGAAAAAAAAAAAAATGCATACACATGGTTCATCTCACTTGAAACACTGAACTTTTAACCTATGCAACACTCTGCCATTAGTTAAAACCAAATAATAGACCAAAACCAGCTTTATAATGGAATGAGAGATTTATGTATATTGTTTCAACTTTTATACCATGAAGAATTAAACTAGACTAGACTGGGCACAACCACAACAGCAACATCGTTACTGTCCAACTATTACAATTCTAAGAAATCCAATTCCCAATATGAGGTGCTGGGAAGTCCCAATAGTACAAATGCAAAGGGTAGAGATGAGCAAAAAATGCCCAATAGGTCAGGATGAACTCAGTACCCACAAAGCATCAGTAAGTTGCCGTCCTTGTAGACCTTTTTGTAGAGATAATTTATTTTCCGCACTTCTCTTCTTCGAAAAATTTGGCAACCCAAACACAAATCTACCAAAAAGTAATTGTTGTCGCTGCTAGAACTCGCACGAACATTATACTCCTATAATGAAAATAAGTAGAAGAGCACATAAGCCTTCAGATTGCAACAAAAATACATGTAATCTATAAGGTACTCGAAATCAGTAAAGGAAAAAACTTGGAAACACCACCAATATGTGCTTGTCTGCATGTAACTATATTATTTCAAATATTTCACAAGTCTCTTCACCTATTGGTTTGTCCTTATACCGACCCTTTCATAACTTAAACAAGAACTTGGGCAAACTCTCCACCGACTAAAAGTAAATATCATATAAAATCAAAACACTCACGGCAAAAGAAAAAAGTTCCTCACTAGCATCAAAATTCAGAATTCTGTTTCAGAGAGCAAAACCTAATTATAATTGAATCATAGAAATTACTAACTTTCTTTTTGTCATAGAAATTACGAACTTTCTTTTTGCCAATAGTAAAAGCTTATATTGAACATTATAATGTAAGGAAAAAAATGCATGTATACACTTAACAACAAAACCTAGTGTGTGTGTGTGTGTGTGTTGTGTGTATCAGAGAGAGAGAGAGAGAAATGCGTGACTCTGGCACCACAGTTGTAGCATTTTTCATGGTCCAGCCTTGGTTTTGCCACAGCTCAAGCACATAGTCATGTGCTTGCAATTGCTTCCGTACAAGTCCATGGTCGATCCACACCCACTACTTCAAGACCCCTTACACAACGGCAAAAGCCCCTTCTACAAAGTTTGATTCAAATTCATTTTAAATGATTCAGCTAAACATCAAATAAGAAGCCACGCTACTTGAGTGAGATCTTGCAGAATCTCTTGGTGCCTAGTCAACGTGTGAGAAACCATTTTTGTTCCCCCTGATGATACCCAAGCTTGCATCTGTGAATTAACTTGTGAATCATCAAATCTTATTTAATAGGATTCTATGACTCACAATCTTATATGCCAAGACCTTCTATCTAGGTCCAACTCCATTTCCCTTCTTTCATCAGTTTTGACTTATCCAATATATGTATGATGTCTTGAATTCTAACTGACTAGAATTTATTGTGAGTCATCAAATCTTATTTTATAGGATTCTATGATTCTCTTAGGATGTATGAAATCTGATATACTGCAAACAGATTCCATACCCAAAAAAAAAAAAAAAAATGACAAGGAGAACATGTGCTTTCGTGTGTATGGACATGTCTTCCAAACCCGGCCATGCTTTCTAATCTCATCGAAGTTTCAGGATAGAATGCAACCTCCAATCTCTAGCTAATACTAGATATGCATCATCCAAAAACAACCCCATTAATTTCTAGCAAAATACCATTAATTTACAACTCATATAACTAAACCCTAGAAGAAAAAAGAGAGGTTGTAAACACAGAAAAAAAAAATTGTATGACTAAACCCTAGAATTATAGAGAAAAAAGAAGTAAGACATGGAAAAACTTGAAGAAGATTATTTACAAGAAACGATACATTACCCCTCCCGCAGATCTGAGGGTTTCACGTCGGTGGATTGAGGGCTTCAATCTGAGTGTGTCGAACTCGCAGAGAAAAAGAAGAAACCATAGAGTAGAAGAAAAAATCTCAGAGAAGAAGAAGAAGAAACCTCAGAGAAGAAGAAGAAGAAGAAGAAGAAATTGTTAGGATCACCTGCGAACTCGAAATCGCAGTGTAGAGGAGCTCGGGGCTTCGGGGGAGGAACTCGAAATCTCTGTTGCGGGCTCGGGAAATGACAGTGCAGAGGAGCTCAAGAAATGACAGTGCAGAGGACCTGCTTGGGGGGGTGGGGGGAGAAGAATGAAAGAAACGGGAAGAGAGAAGAGGAAGAAAGAAACAGAGAGAGAGGAAGAAAGGTAAACGCGAGGGGAGGGGAGGTGGGTGAAACGAAATGAAAATTCAAAATGTGTTGAAAATCTCTCAAGCCCCCTGTTTCGACACGTAATGCGTGCAACTTGGATGCAGCCTACAGTGGATGCTAGCAAGATTTTTCCATATTTTATCTTTAGATCATCTAGTCGGCCGCCTAGTTTTTACTGTTGAGCATGACTGCTAATTCATTTTCTTCTTTTTTTTTAAATATTTTAAAAAATATACAAATTCACTAATAGTATATTTTTTAAATATTTTAAAAAAAAATTATATTATATTAGCGGTCAAACTTAGGGAGCAAACCCAATGGATAAATTAGCATTTTCTTTTTATTTTTATAATAGTAAAAGGGAGGGTGTTACCGTTGATTCAAAGTTCTAATTCTTACATTAAAAAAAAAAACATAGAGAGAAGTCATTTTTTCAGAAATAAAATGTACGTTTATTATAAATAAATGACATTTGGTACATTAAAAAACCCTTAAAAATGATTTTGAACGCAATAGCTTAGAGTTTTGTGAAAAGAAATAAAATATAATCTTTATTCGTTTTCCCTTAGAAAGTGTGAAATACCAATGAGTGATAATTGGTATTTTCATTATGTCAAGGTTTACATATGTTGGACTTGTTTGTGTGGAGTTTCGTTCTGTTCGAGTGTAGTTTGGTTTGATGACCTGATTCGACAATAACTCGTTGTGATTTTTTTGTAAATTTTCAATAAGATTTGGATCATGGAGCATGGCCTTGGGCCAATAGGCTCAAGTTGAAGCAAATTACGGTTTACAAGAGAATTAAGGTTTAGCTTTTGAACCGAACCAATCTGACCCGCTAATTAGAGTTTATTATATATATGGTATTATTTTTGTACAGCTGTCGTATTGCCTCGCTGTGTATTATACTATCATCTAAAATAAAATTCTTTGCAGTTCTGCGAAAGTAGGCATATTGTTGAATCATTTAAATCTTGTGTCATGTGTGATTGATTACGTTTTTACTTTAGTTTCTTTCTTATTGTTCCTTACAACATATGTAGGGAGATGTAATCCCTATAGGTTAGCTCAAGTGGTAAAGAGTTTGGTCTTGGTGGTATCTCCCTCCAAATCAAAGGTTTGAATCCTTTTAGATGTAAATAATTTTTAGAGACTATCAAAGCTGAGGAAATTTTTTCTTAAATTATCTGAGATGCACTTACAGAAAACTCTTTATCAAATGCCTATACATTCCCAAGACTAATAAGGACTTTGTTCTTGGAATGGCAACTAAAAAAAACATATGAGATGTGAATGCATGTAGAAAAACTCAAGCAATCAATTAGCTTATTGCCACTCCATAGTCATAATACGCCAAACTAAAGTACGGTTTTGATAGGGAGATGATATAAGATGGTTTTATATAAAAGTTGAATAAAATATTGTTAAAATATATATTTTAATATTATTATTGTTTTGGATTCGAAAAAGTTAAATTATTTATTATATTTTATATAAAAATTTGAAAAAATTGTAATGATGAAATAAAATTATTTCTGTATCCAAACGAGATCTAAATTTTTGAGAAAGTTCATTAACTTCGTTTCAGTCAATAAATTATATAACAATTGTTCCTGAAACATATAAAGAAACATATACTTTTCACATATTTAAGAGATATATATATATATATATATTAATTTTGTTTTGGGTGAGGAGAATAATAGCTAGCCTACCGACAAGGATGCCTACAGAGAATGTGGAATATTAGATGTGGAAAAGGGTCCTACTTGGGACTGGAAAGTCGTAATATAGAATTAATAGAGAAGCGCCATTGTTAATAGGAATGAAGCTTTCTAGCCCGACTCCATAGAAACGGATAAAAAGTAGTGCGTTGTTGATGAGCTGAGCTGTGCTTTAGCTGGATATCATATCATTTCTGCTATATATCTATATATATATATATATAAGCTGCAGGAGATTGTAAAGCTAATATGGCAATCTGCCATCTCATTAATGGAAATTCACATTAGGGAAAAAGCAATAGAAGTAGGGCTTTTACCCATCTCATTTGCATGGAAAATATTTTTTACATACATTTGATTTAATTATGCTTCCCACTTTCATTCTTGATCATTGTCTTGGTATCGATAATTAATAATTTAATATGATATTAAAATAATATATACAAGGAATTGCTACTCTGCACTCTTAAATGTACGGTTCAAAGTTAACGCTAGTATATTTAATTTTTTTAATATTAAAAGAGTAATGCTAGAGATAAATCACTATAGTAATGCATACTTTGCACTCACTGCGTGACTGCTTCTAGTTGATTGTTTTCGACATTCACTTAGAGAGATGTGTGGTCTAGATGATGCCACATCATATGTATAAAACAGATGCTCTCAATAATAAATTCTATCTATATTTAGTCAAAAAGAAATTAAAAGACAGTTAAAAACATCATTTTTTTATTTTCCCAACTTCATTTTCTAAATATGGTAATAACATGACTGTGCGTTGGAAGCATTGGGCCTTCCTATAAATGGACCGTGCGAATGAAGTCGAGGTCCACACATAAACGACGTCGTTTGTAAAACATGCCTTTTTGAGAAAGGAAAAGTCACTTTTTTTTGTTTTTTTAATTGAGGAACTATTGATTACCAAATTCAAAATCATCCCCTCAGTGGCACAACCGCAAATCTCTACCGATCCGAGCCCTGTTTGATATTTCCCTCCACCCTCCACAAAAATAATATATAAATCCTCCCCTGTTCTTCTCGAACCTCTGGAACCCCCACACTCTCCTCTACCACTCTTTCTGGAAATCTTCCAATTTGGTCTGGTTCCTCTCTTCTTTGGGAATCCCTCCGAGACGATAAGATGTCTTTGAGGCCGAACGCTAGGACGGAGGTACGTCGCAACCGGTACAAGGTGGCGGTGGACGCTGAGGAAGGGAGGCGGCGAAGGGAGGACAACATGGTGGAGATCCGCAAGAGCCGCAGGGAGGAAAGCTTGCTCAAGAAACGCCGCGAGGGCCTCCAGGCCCAGAACCTCGCTTCCTCTTTCCACACCACAGCCGTCGAGAAGAAGGTTATACGCACCACCACCATTCTCCATTCAACTTCTTATTAGTGCTCGATTCGATCCGCTTTCTGCCGCTGTAGCTCTTTTTATGATTTGGATGAATTCCTTGTTGGATCGTTTATATTTGTTTTAGGTTCATTTTGTTTTTCTTGTTTCATGTTTCCCCTGTAAATGGAATCTTGTCTAATTTAGGTTTCGTTTTAGATTTTTTTTCTTGGTCTTCAAGTTCCATTCTGTAAATTTGATGAATGTTTGATGGGGGTTGGTGTTTGGTTAGATAATTTGTTGCTGCTTCAGCTGGTCAGAACTTGCTTTAATCCTCCGTTTGAGTGTATCGCTTTTTGGGATAGCAGTTCAATTTCATGATCTCGATGAAATTGCTTGGGGGATTAGGGTTTGGTTGGATTATTTGTCGTTGTTTTAGCTGGATGTAAAATTTAGTTGGTTTCTAGTTTGTTGATCGGTGTGCGTTTATAATCTTGGCTGTTACTTGCACTTTTGACTTTAGTGGAATGGAGCTAGAATGAGGAATGAATATTGGATTTTGCATGGTTGATTGCAGTGGTTTGAGCTGGCTGATTATGTATGATCTTGGGTTGAGTCTCATATGATAATTTTTTTTTTTGAGCAGTATTCATGTGATAAAATGAAAGTGAATTCTCTCTGTTTTATTTAAATCAGGGCTTCGTTGAATTGGATATGGCCTTGTTTAAATGAGTGTAAAGTTTTGTGAGCTTGATGATTTTGCCTTCTTGGATTTATTCGTATGCAGTCCAAATAATAGTGAATTTGATGATTTGTTTTGGAATTAGCGTTTGGGTTTTTTTTTTTTTTTTGGGGGGGGGGGGGGGGGGGCACTCAGTATATTCTTTTAAGTTGTCTCAATTTGGAAAAATTTTCTTGTGTTAGTTTTTGTATTATTGGTAGTATACCTATAAAAAAAAAATATTTTTGACTGTATCTTTCTAATTATGTTCCTATTGTTTGATTGCAGTTGGAACATCTGCCATCCATGGTTGCAGGAGTTTGGAGTGACGATAGTAATCTGCAGCTCGAGGCAACTACTCAATTCAGGAAATTGCTTTCAATCGGTGAGTAATTGCTGTCTCTTTGGATCTATTGTACATCTATATCCAATACAATTATCTGCTTATTATTTTTTTCTCCAGAGCGCAGCCCTCCAATCGAGGAAGTGATTCAATCAGGTGTTGTTCCTCGCTTTGTTGAGTTTCTTATCAGGGAGGACTTCCCTCAGCTTCAGGTTTATTGCATGCTATCTATTATCTAGTTTATATTTTCACATGTGACCATGAACTTAGCACTTTTATTGCTTGAAAACTCCTGTAGTTTGAGGCAGCATGGGCTCTCACTAACATTGCTTCTGGGACATCTGAGAACACAAAGGTGGTAATTGATCACGGGGCTGTCCCAATATTTGTCAAACTTCTTGGTTCTCCTAGTGATGATGTTCGTGAGCAGGTACATATGATTTGTGGGCTTACACTAGATCTTTTGTACTTTTTGTAGTATTATCTGCGATTAACTTTCATTTTTACTTAAAGTTCAACTGAATTTATCCTTCCTCAACTTCCTTTTGGATGTACAGGCTGTTTGGGCACTGGGAAATGTTGCTGGTGATTCTCCTAGATGCCGTGATCTTGTTCTTGGTCATGGGGCTTTGCTTCCTTTACTGGCACAATTGAATGAGCATGCCAAGCTTTCCATGCTGAGAAATGCTACGTGGACTCTTTCAAACTTTTGCCGAGGCAAGCCCCAACCTCCTTTTGATCAGGTTAGATATCTTGGATGCTATTTAGCTTAAATTATGTTGTCAATTTTGATTTTGAATTACTCTCTCTTTGCTTAGTAATTCTAGCTGTTGTGGATAATGAATCAATGATATCTTGGCATTGGGTCGCTCCCTTCAATGTGGATATCCTATTTTGAAATGACATGATTGTAAAAATTATGGCGATCTTTATAAAATTTCCTATAATACATATTAGAGGGGACACGAATTTTAAAAAGAATTTGGTCTGGTTTGTTTAGAAAATTCAGGATAGGACAATAAATTGAGAAAGTAACAACTTTGAAATTGGGCATTCCAAAATAAAAGTAAAACATTTAAATTAGTATATTGAGAATACGTGAAAGTTAATAGGAGGTGGTGTTGTTGTTGAAATCCTTAGGGGGATGGGTATGCCACTGATGTTTTCACACGCATTGACCACGAGATTGTCATTTTTTTCTTTTAATTGTATATTACACAGGTTAAGCCTGCCCTCCCAGCTCTTGCACGCCTTATTCATTCAAATGATGAAGAAGTCTTGACTGATGCTTGTTGGGCCCTCTCATATCTGTCTGATGGTACAAACGACAAAATTCAAGCTGTTATAGAAGCAGGTGTTTGTCCTCGGCTTGTTGAGCTTTTACTGTGAGTGCTTAATCTTTCACCTTTTTTCCTGTTGTGGAAGGTGTTAAATCTTTTTATTTTGCCTCCAAATTCTGAACTTTCTTACCATTTTTCAGTCACCCATCTCCTTCAGTTCTCATTCCTGCACTTCGTACAGTTGGAAATATTGTTACTGGAGATGATATGCAGACTCAGGTATTGGAAACTTCTGTACCTCAAATTGTTCTGATTTTACTTGTCTTTTTCTAAAATTCCACCTCATCATGGGAGGGGGAAGAAACATGGGTCATCACTTAATTCTAAGTTGATAGGTTATTGTCTGTGCTTAGATTGATCTAGTTTGGTCCTATTTGGAATCAAATGAGGCATGTATGAAGAGATGCAATCTGATACAATTTACCTTTTTAATTTTCTAAATAAAATCTCATTTCATTCCACAACTTAAAAGGGAAGAGAATACAAACTCACAAAGAAGTTCTCTTTCTTACAAGTAATTGGATTGGACTTGGGCTTTTTGTTTGACCCAAGTAGCTCGGCAATATTTCTTCTACTAATTAAATTGGCACAACATAATCAGATATATATTTTTTTTTAAAAATAAGCTTGATGGCTGAAAAGAAGCCTTATTAGATATTGGAATGTACTGAGCACTGCACCATTTATTAGTTGGAGTTGTAGTTGAAATTTGAACGAATAAAATAGAAGCTAGCCTTTCAAACTTCTGAGTACTGCACCACCTTCTTCCTCTCAAGAACAGATGTGCTCTTTTCATTTTGTTATTTCTTTCCTTCTGCATTAGTTGTCCAATATAAAATCATGCCATTTGAGTTGAAACTTTTTCGTCTTATTTTCAACTAATGAATGATGGTGTTGCCCAGGTTATTATCAACCACAATGCTCTTCACTGCCTTTTGAACCTATTGACCAATAATTACAAAAAGAGCATCAAGAAAGAAGCTTGCTGGACTATTTCAAATATCACTGCTGGTAACAAGGAGCAGATTCAGGTAACTTGTATGTCAAAGCTTTTCCAGAATGAATTTGTATCTTCTCTTTAGTTGTAGTTTTGTTTCTCTGGGTTTCACAACTTCCATCGATGATGACTACAGAATGATGTATTATTATATGTTACAGGCTGTCATTGAGGCTAATATTATCGCCCCGCTTGTTCATCTGCTTCAAAATGCTGAATTTGATATTAGGAAAGAGGCTGCGTGGGCAATCTCAAATGCAACATCTGGTGGCTCTCATGAACAAATAAAGTATGTAACAATCTCTTTGTTTTCTTAGTTTTTCTTTGAAAATATGTTTGGCCTGCAGATTTTTATATTCCTTTGCTGGTTACAGGTTTTTGGTAAATCAAGGGTGTATCAAACCCTTATGTGATCTTCTCATCTGCCCTGACCCGAGGATTGTCACAGTTTGTTTGGAAGGGCTTGAGAACATATTGAAGGTAGGGGAAGCCGAGAAGAATCTGGGAACTACTGGAGATGTCAATCCCTATGCTCAAATGATTGATGATGCAGAGGGGCTAGAGAAAATTGAGAATCTCCAGAGTCACGACAACACCGAGATTTATGAGAAGGCTGTGAAGATTCTTGAGACATACTGGTTGGAGGAAGAGGATGACACAATGCCACCGGGTGATGCTCCCCAGACTGCATTCAACTTTGGAGGGAGTGAGATTCCTACTGTACCTTCTGGTGGATTTAGCTTCAACTGAAGGTATCCTCGTACTAGTGTACTTCTAGTCCTGTGGGGTTCTTATTCAACTAGTTTTTGCTCTTGTTTGGATAGATGCCTTCAACAGTTTTTCTTATTCAAATTTGATCAGGATTTGGTGGTGGGAGAATAGTTGGGGTCAGGTCAGTTGTCTTGTCGTGTTTGGGTCCTCTTTGGTCCGTCCAGTATCAGGCGTGATTTTTGGGGTTGGTGGACTGGCTGGGTGTTGTAAATGGCTGGATTTCTCAGGTGTGGCAGGGACGATACTTGGACTGGATATATGATGAATTGGAATATATTGCTGCAACAAGGATGTGGAGCCAGAGTTGTTTATTTGGGGAAGGGTTATCCCGGGTGATTAGGCTCTCCTATGAAGTTGATGTTGAGTCCATTAAATTTGTTTTTACTGGTTAAGTTGCCATAGAAGTGGAGTCTGTCTGTTTCCGGGTGATTTTTGCACTCTCAAACTCTCCTTTTTAGCTACAAAGGGAAAATTGGAATTTTCCGTTCCTTACTATTTTGTATGTTGTGATTTTTTCTTTTCCCTTTTTGAGTCGAAATTGTATTATGTAGTATACAAATTTACTGGTATGATATGAAAAGCTGTCCAAAATGCACCAAAGGGGAAGAGTTTCTACTTTCTATTGCTCTTGATTTAAAACTGGATTGTCTTGCACTTCATGAGATGAATATAGAATGTTACCGGTCAGGATGCGTTGGGGTGGATTGGAGCTGTAGATTTACAAACGTTCGAATCTGTATTGAGAGTTTACCTTTGATTACTTGACACAAAGTTCTAATATTTGAGTCTACTTCTCAACAGTAGGCCCTCGTCTCTGTCATTTGAAACAAAAAAAGAAACTTGGACCGTTCTGAAAAAAACTTACTTTCTTTTATGGTTGGTCTGGCCATATTAAAATTTCAGTGTTGAATTAGATTGTATTTTTCAGACAGTTGATTCAAATGGGTTAATCTTCAGCAATACCGCCTCATGCTGTCAAGTTTGGGGACTCCTTGCGCATGAACATAAACAATTACTTGCTTTTCTTTTTCTCTCGTTTCTGGCTAACTCCAAACAGCCAAGTGCCACCCACCATTTCATTCTCTCCAGCATGCAGTGGCTAATGGCGGGGAGACTGTGTCCATGGCCGTCTTCAACATTTTGTTCTTTTCAACTCATACTCGAACCTGCCTCCTATATTTTAATCAAATGTCCGACTGATTCTTTTAATTTCTTTTATAGCTTGTCATTTTAAATTTTTTTTCCAACTCTCCCTCTTTTCTCCTCCCACGCCATCTCTTCCTACCTGCCATCCAACTTTTCCTTCGTTTCCAAATTCTCTCTCAAATGCAAAAGCACAAATAATTGCAATATTGTGTAAGGGGATTTCCCCCCCTTAATCTCACCAGTAAACTTGAGAATGGCAACCAAGAGAACAAGGACCAAAGACCCAACCCAGAACAAATAAAATCTCAAACTCGACCCATAGGAAGGCTCCTATGGACGCAACCTGCATGAGGGAATATGTTGCAGAAGATGAAACTCATCGACCAGGAAACCCCTCGAGTAGTGTTCGGTTCTTGAGTCCTTGTCCGTGTAGTGGGCGTAATGTACAGGGGACCTTCGATCCTCTGACAGGAGGGACATCAATGGATCACCAAGGATATTAATGGGGAGAAGGAAACCAAAAAATCATGCCGCATTAATGACACTACTACCCAAGCTACACGCCACATTAATGACGTCGTCGCAGAGTCACGCTACATTAAAGGACTTTGACAAAGGGAATAGTGCGAAAGACACAGACTCCATGGGGGCAGACACGATCCGTTCCTCCAGTCTTATGGTATAAATAGCAAGTCCCAGGTACGAGAAAACTCTATATGATCTCTAGATTCTCATACTTATTTACAAACTTTCAAGAGAATTTACTAACTTTGGCATCAAAAACTCCCTAGCTCCAAGGCCCTTCTCCTAGCTGTTTCCTTCCTATCCTTTGCAAGCCCAGTTCTAAAGTCCTGAGTTGACAGAGTCTGGCCCAGAGGTGTGCGAAACATGACGTTAACAGTGACGACGTCTATGAGATCTTTATAGATCTTACGTGTACTTCACATGCCTATGACAATTCATTCCGAACAACTCATAAGAGACACAGAGGAAGCAATGGAAGCAAAATTGAAAAACAGGAAAGAATGGGTGACGAAGCTGACCGACGAGGTGCAAAAGCTTCACAAAGAAAATGAGGAGCTCAAAAACCTCAACAGATGCAAGATGAGGAAGAAGAGTCCAGTGATAGTGAGCACATGGGGTCTCGAAACACACAGGTTAGACCAAACAAGGAGGAGGACCAAAAGAACATGCAGGACGAGCTCTGTAACCTCAAATGAAAATATGAGGAGATCGCAAGGAAGATATGTACGTCGTCATCAGTGGACTAACTGCTCATGAGCACTGGTTTACCCTACACAGAGAAGGTGATGTTTGTACCCTTACAGCCAAAGTTCAGGGTCCAGGTCATGAAAATGTATGATGGAGGAAGGGACCCTCTTGTGCACCTGTAAACTTTTAGGCCTCACATGACACTGCATGGCTTCCCGAATACTTTCCCTGAACTCCGCTGCGAACGAAGAGTGGGTATAGCGCCAGCCTGGCCCAAATCCTACATTTCCCTGCGATGTCAATAAGTGGGAGTGGGTTCAGTCTCAAACTGCCCGAATAAATTACCTCCCCGCGGGGTAATAGGGGTGAGTTGAGCCAGAGGCCGCTCGGACCCTCTCTCAGAGGAGAGCGGGTTTGGGGTTTAGGCTACCTGAATACTTACCCCGACTCCCATTACGGCAAAAGAGCGGACCAGCTCCACAGCTGTCTGAAGAAGTTACCTCATTGGGGAATCAAAGGGGCGGGTTTGACTCGAGGCATCCCGACCCCTCCCTGATGGAGTGTAAGCCTAGTCTTTCGACTACCCGATGTGAACACAATCTCCAGGCTGGAAAAGTCAGAACAAGGGGCTACGGGACGTCAACAGGCGGGAGCGGGTTCAAATCACATACTACATGGACAAGTTACCTTCCTGCAGGGTAATAGGGATGAGTCGGGCTAAAGGCCTCTCGGACCCTCCCGCAGAGAAGAGTGGGTTCAGCCTTTAGGCTACCTGAATACTTACCACGACTCCCATCACAATAAAGAACGAACCTGCCCACGACCACCCAAAACAATTACCTCTTCGAGGGGTAAAGGGGGCAATTTGGCTTAAGGCGGCCTGACCTCTCCCTGGAGAAGTGCGGGCCGGGTTTATTGACTATATGAATGCTGCGGCAAAAAGCAAGGACTTTAGCAGCATGAACATCGGCGACGTAGCAGAAAGTTAAAAGCACAATACAATATAGGCCGGGAGGCCCAGGTTTGCAAAATTAACTCCTGCCCTTAAGAAGCAAAATAATGATAACATCCTTATTTTCCAACTAGGGATAAAATACAAAGTGCCAATGGAGAAAGATGGGTACAATTCCTAATTGACTGGACTGCTTACCTCCTTGCGGACCAAGGAAGCAAGTTGAGCCCAATGCCGCCTTGTCTCCCCCCGACAGAGATCGGGATCAGCTTCACGGCTACCCGAAGAATAGACCTCCATCATTATCGAGGCCAAGAGCAGCACAGCCTATTCATCCAACTACGCGGGAAAGGCACGGAGATGACTACATGCACAAGTAAAGCCGATGATGCAAAGTGAAAGGATAAAAGAATTGGGCGGGGTAAAGCCCAACCAAAAGATGGACATCGAAAAGAGGAAATTAGCACAAGGAGAAGGCAGATAAATGTTGGTCGCGTCAAACAAAGTCGCTAAGGCCTCCGGAGAACGACTACACTACAAGGGCGAACGAAAGCAGCACGAACAAGAAAGCCATTGGCCAGTAGGGTCGTTAGGTGTAGCCCGAACACTAGCGGGGTGGATCGTCAGACCCTGTGTGGTGGGTCCTTGCGGCCAAACACCCCCAAGCTAGCCACCAAAGAAAGAAGGAAAAATGCACAAAGATACATAGTCGAACACTGCAAAATATAAGGCGATATCATTAATAATCACAAGTTACAACATAAAGCTGTAGAGTTACAAAGAGTAAGACACAACGTAAGGCGGCTCATGATGACAACATACAACTAAAATCAGTTGAGCACGATAGAAAGTTGAAAAGCAAAGCAAAATCTCATCAAGTAAAATGGCGGGTAGGTCCCGAGAGGACAATTACCCAGTGAGGGCGGATGAACACAGCGCAAACGGATGAATGGACGGCTAGTAGGGTAGATAGGAATCATGCGATTTCCTGCGCCAAATTCCCCCAGACCTGCCACAAACAAAAAAAAAAGGAAAAAAGAAAAGGAAATGCATGAAAGGAAAACATAATAGAGAGAAGCAGCTCGGCACGACAAAAATGCAAAATACTTTCATTGATCAAAGTTATATACAAGTCGTAGGGAGACAACATATAGGTATATGCATTCGGCAAAAAAGAAAAGAAAAGGAAGAGCAAAGAGCCGCAACAACACCAAGGAGCTAGGGCATGGCGACGTTAGGTCTCGGCGTCGGGAGTACCAATTTCAGGAACGTCAGGAACAGGATCACCCGACTCTGGCGCAGTAGGCTCGGGCATGATCGGAATTGGAAAAGCAATAGGGATCTCTTTCCTTCCCAAGTCACGACTAAACACAAAAGTCGCCTCGTTAACAAGAATATTGGCAAGGTCGAGGCCCTGCAAATAGTTCGTAAAAGTTCTCGAACTCAGTTGCGGACTCCTTAAGTGGTTGTCCAGCATCGACCTACAGGCCTCAGCACACCGATGCCCCCATGCTTGATCACGAATGCCTGGAACCAACTTCAGCTGCCTGTCCATGTGGGAGGCAGCCTCCAGCACTCAAGATAGGTCTTCTTGAAGGCTTACAATAAGTCGCTCCTTCGCTGGTCGTCCTCCCTTGCTTCCATCTCCTTCCTCTTGAACCTCATTCAGCGGCAATCAAGTTTCTTATTCTTCCTGTGCTCATCTTTCAAGGCAAGTTGCACCCTCTTCAGCTCTCGCTCCAACTGCTCTCCCTTTTTCCTTACACAGTGAGCATAGTGAAAAGAGATAGTATATTTATTTTTATTTATTTATTTTTATTTTTTTAAATTAATTGAGTTCTTCTACTCATTATTTATATATCATATATTTAGTAAGAAAAAAAAATTAAAAAATTATTTGTAACGTATAATGTATAATGTAAAGATAATAAATAAAATTCCCTTATTACAAAACCAACACACTAGTAAAATTGATTAAAATATGGATTCTCGAGTGAGATTGCAGGAGGGAGAAAAAAAAACAAATAATTGTTAGCATGATTTCGTGTCACCGAGGTCGAGGAGAGGATCAGCTTTTTGCCCACACGTCGTACACACTCATGTGTAGGGTCTAGTTATCGTGTGGGAGGAGAGATTTGCAGGCTCTGCTTTTTGTGGGTGCGCACTGCGCAGGCAGCATGGGGAACTTAAACGGAACCACATCAAACCTATATAATTCCCTATTTGCATCATGAATCAAAAAACTTTAAGCCAGCCAGACCAGTATCTGTTTTTCAGGGTCTTTTTGTATCCCTCTCTCTGTGCGGTGATGATCAGTTTTAACTTTTAAGCGGATCATCCTTTTCTTTTCTTTTTTTTTTTTTTAAAATTTTTTAACTAATTCTTTAAGGGTGATGCCACAGCCCCAGCTGGGGGCTCCCGCTGGGGATGTAATGTTATTTTACATATATTTTATTTAAGTAATTTTTTATATAAATTTTTTTATTATTTTAAAATATTTTTAAAAAATAAAATAAATTTAAAACATCATTCAGAAAATATTTTCTTAATCAGAAAGTAAAAAAAATATATATTAAAAAATACTTTCTTAATCATGAAGTAAAATAAAAAATTATAAAAAATATTTTTAAAAAAATAAAATAAATTTAGAACATCATTAAAAATACTTCCTTAATTAGAAAGTAAAAAAAAATTCATTAAAATATACTTTCTTAATCACGAAGTAAAATAAAAAATATTTTCTTATGATTTTTTATTTTACTTCGTGATTAAGAAAGTATTTTTTAATAATATTTTGATTTTTTTTATTTTTTAAAAATATTTAAAATTATTAAAAAAATCTATATAAAAAATACACTAATCTCCAGCGGGAGCTCCAAGCGGGAGATATAGCATTTCCCATTCTTTAAACGTATCTAATTAGAAAATTATAATAAGATTTAATCCATTTTATTTAGGATGAAACATACAGCTGAGGGTTGGTTGTTTTATTAAAATAAAAACTTTTCAGAGGATCTCAAGTGGGAGATAAACATACACTAAATTAATCCTATAATATTTATAGCTTTTTCTCTTACTTTGAAACCCTCAAATTCAAGAAGAAACTTACAAAAAGTTTAGAATCTCATCTCATTACTAACTGTCTATGACCTAATGACACAACACTAGTATCTCCAAAATGAAAATCATGGGTCAACCCCTCCCTCAATCTATATATAAAAAAAAGGGTTTACTTTGTATCAATTCACTTTCACACTTTATATTTATAATTTTTTTATTTTAAATATGAGTATTTTTTATAAAATATGAGATGTGAATAATAACTAATGAGAATAATTTTTTATAAAAAAAAAAATATATATATATAGAAAGAATGGTGTTAGGGTGCCTTCTAGCCAGCATGTAAGCACGATCAGTAGTACTATTATCCTGTTTAGCAACTCAGTAATATAGCAACACGTATACATTTAACATTTAGAGAGAGAGAGAGAGAGAGTATTGCAGAACCTCATTTTCAGGGCCTTTTGCAAAGCCATATTGTAGTGTTCTGTAAAAGATGGTAAGAAAAATTAAAAAAGAGTTTTGCTATACAACCTCCACCACACTCCACATTTTTTTAAATTTTTTAAATTTTTAATATTTTTTTTAAATTTTTTTTGAGTTTATTCTTTTCAAATTATTTTAAATTTTTTATTCATTATTTATATAATAAATATTTAATAAAAGAAAAAAATAATAAAAATTAAAAATAATGTGGAGTGTAGAGGTTGTATGAATAATAGGAGGTTGAGTAGATTTTTTGATTAAAAAATGATGGATGGTGGAGATGAAGCTTTCCTAGACTCCAAAGGGTTGGAGGTGCTCTTTTGTCTGCTCACCAACACAAATACAAAAATATTGTTATGGGTTTTCTATATATAAATCATTATTTTCTACACATATCATATCTGATAGTTTTTTTTATAAAATATGGAGTGTTTTTTATAGAATATAAACTGTAAAATAATAAATAGTAACTGATAAAAATAATTATTCTCTCAAAAATTGATAAAAGTTAAGGTCATGATATTGTCTCTCTCTCTCTTTTATGTTGGATCCTAAAAGTTTTGGATCCTACCCAAAAGAACCACGAGAATACATAGATCCCACTAAGCCTCATTCACACCCCTTTCTAAAAGCATTTTCTCTTAAAATATTTTCACCTTTCCTCATGTTTGGTAGGGGTAAAGAATTGAAGTCAATAGAAAATATTAAGATCATCAAGAAGAAAAAGAAAAATTCTATTCACAAGCTGGTGTGTAGAGCGCATTTCATAAAATATTTACATATCATAATTTTATTTTAAAATTAAAATTAAAAATTTTAATCCTACAAATCAAGTCTTATTATTTAAATAATGTGTATAATATAAACTAGACGATGTCAAGTTGATTTGAGAATATAATAACTTCGATATCCCAAAATGACTTACTCAAAATCTCGATACCCATTCACAAAAACTTAACAACATCCTTAAGTTTTTAATAATTAATTACTTTGAATATATATAGTTAAAAGAGTAATATTATATATAATTATAAAATATATAAATATATTTTAAACAAAAATAAAATTTATTATTAAAAAATTAATTTTTTTATATAAATTTTATATTTATTTATTTATTTTTAAAATAATTATACGATAACTGCACACCTATAATTGTCATTAACTCTATATTATTATTCAATAGAAGATAATGTCATTAAATAATTTAAAGAAACGATATTAACGAGAAAATGAAAAAGCGTCTCGTAATTAATCCTCACTCTTTATTCAAAGTAATAATAATGTGTTTGCCTGTTTGGTCATTATTATGTATAATGGAGGACGAGGATGACATAATTCCAATGCGCCGGCAAGTACGAAAACAACACCCGCCCGTGCATGCTGACACGTGGCCCCCCGCCGATCACCAATATTTGGCGGTTAGGGTATTTCCGTCATTCTGAAAAAAGAAAAACCCTAGAGGCTTAGGGTCTTGTGCATACTGCATATCCACGCTGAGCACTCTCTGTCGGTCTCTCTCCATTTCTATTTCTCTCTCTTTCTCACACTAGGTCTGTGATTTTGCATGTCAGTTCCTATTTAGTGTAGGCATTCTATTTCTCCCTCTCTCCTTCTCCGTTTTTGCTCTTTGGTCGCTCCTCTTTCTCTTCTATCTCCTGTCCTGGTTTCTCTGATTTCACTCTCTCTCTCTCTGGGAGATCTTCGACAGTGGGGTTCATGGGTGTGATGGATCGGATGGAAAAGGTGGAGCTGTAGAGAGATATTTTACCTTCAATGCTTCCATTAGGAGAAAAAAAGAGACAGATTAGAACTTCAATGTTTCGCTCCTCGTCTTTCATTTTTGATGTAATTTCTTTTGAAAATTTCGTATGAATATAAGAGACACATGATTGGTTATGATTCAGGAATCATTATCTGAGGATATGGATATGATGAGGGAGAACAAGAAGTGCTGTCTCGATTGCAAGACTACAAAGACCCCATTGTGGAGAGGTGGGCCTGCTGGGCCCAAGGTGGTTTTCTCCTCATTTCATTTTCCTGGTTTTTTGTTTCATTTTTTTATTATTTTTTTACGTGTAGGTTTTTCAGTTCTTTTGACGATTGATTTCTTCACCTGGATTTGTGATTTTGAGTAGCTGGGTTTCTCATTATTTATGTTTATACTTCTTTTTTAATCAAATCCCTAGCTCCCCATCCTCTTGTTGATCAAGTTATGTGACCATAATTTTTGGGTTGGTTGCTTTTCTTTGTTACAGTTTTTTTTTTTTTTGGGGATGAATTGGATACTTTTGTTTTTCGAATTACCACTACCCATTTGACTGAAAAGTGTGTATTTTTTTTTTTCAGTCATTGTGTAACGCCTGTGGGATCAGATACAGGAAAAGGAGGATTGCTATGGTGGGTTTGAGCGTCGGATCATACAGGAAAAGAGACAGGACACATGGTCATGGTACTTGTGCTGCCACCGCCACCGCCACAACCGCGACGTCTGCTATAACTGTTGGTAATGGAGGCAGAGACCTGAGCATGTCCTTGAAAACGAAGTTAATGGCATTGGGTAAGGATTGGTTGTTGCAAAGGTCACCATCAGTGATGAAGAAACAGAGGTGGCAGAGGAGGAGGAAGCTGAAGGAGGAGGAACAAGCAGCTGTGTCTTTGATGGCCCTATCCAGTGGCTCTGTTTTTGCTTAACGGAACAAGAGGAAAGGGAATAACATAAAAAGAAAAAAGACCCCTAACCAACCAACACATATAATACCTTTTGGTATCGTTTTAGCTTTTACTTTTTCCTTGGTTTTCTTTCAATATTCATGAAAGGAAAGAGAGGCCCCTTGTTCATCCTATTTGGGCTTTTAATATATATATATATATATATATATTTACACTATATATGAAAAAGAAGAGTGAAAGGGATAGTCAGGGAAAATACAGGGTGATGGTTGATGGAATGACATTCCTGCTTTTGTTACTATATGATGTACATAGACTCACGAGTAATGATATATTTTCTTTCTGTTTCGTATGTGCCGTTCATGCCTGTATGTAAAGACTTGGTATGCAAAACCGGAGGGGAGCGTCATTTCCTGGATCAAAGATGTTTGGAACCAACCATTTAGGAAACCCAATCTCCCTTGAATCGAACTAATCAGGAACCCACTTCAATCCAAAATAAATGGCTATTCACAACAACTCTCTTCATTTGCCAAATGCTTTTTAGTAATGAGAAGTGCTTTATCTGTAAAGTTAAATTTATTAATTGAGGTGATTTAATATGGGCGGAATTTAGATTATAAAGTTCATTTGTTCATTTTAGCATAAATATGAGTTAATGTAACACATTTTTGTTTTTTTCAGCGAAGAGCCGGTAGCCACATGTCTAGTGGTCCTGTCTCAAGTTTATTAAAATGCTCTAATTTATCGCGGAGGAATACCGTTGTTACAAACCAAATGTGTGGGAGTTTACAAATAAGAACTAAAAACTTCCCAAATACAAACCAACCAGCAAGAAACCAACCAAAAAAACAAATAAATGCCGATCTAAACAAGCCTATAAGAATAAAACCAATGAAACTAAACAGGCCGATAAAAAGGAATGCAATAAAATCTAAACAGATAAAACCAAAACCAACAAACCAATAAAAAACCATAAACATATATAAACAAACCTATAAACAATTAAAAACGAAACGAAGGAAGCCCCAAATAGTCAATTCGTACGATGCCTTTTAATCGCAAATAATTTAATGTAACACTTAGTAGGAGTGATAACTGCATGGTCCGGGGTGGGAGGTATTGGGAGGCGGGGGGAAAAAACCCCATCCGCCCCACCCCCCACCTAACACATTGTGTTTAAAAAAAAAATTTAGTTTAAAATTATCTTTTTAGACCCAAATTATAATATACTTAAAATAATAAATTAAAATTTATAAATATAAAAAGAACTTAAACTCATTAGAGTTAGATTTTGGATTGTCTTGACCTCCTAGGCCAACCAATGACTTGAATACAATTTTAAGTATTTAATAAATTGTATATATTTATATACAATATATTTATTTATATATATAAATAAAAAAATTATATATGTGGAGCGGGGGCGAGGGGCGGGGCCCTATTGCGGTCATCCCGCCCCTGCCCTCGCTAGGCCCTCTCCATGTGGGGCGAGGGACCCCGCCACAACATGGGCTGAGCATGGTCAGGCAGGACCCTGGTGCCCACCCTTAACACTTAGAGCATTAGCATTGGATTGACCATCCTACTATTTAAATTTTGCCTACTATATCACTTTTTCACTTTTAACTAATCATTCAAAACTTAAAATTTACATTGGATTAATCATCACACTCTCTATAATAATAAAATATTATTATTTTTTATTTTATATTTTTTTAAAATTAATTTTTAATTACTTGTTTATTTTATTTTCATAATCTTCAATAATCTCCAACAATCATATTCATATTCATTTTCACAATCCAACAATATATAATATAATAATCTCATATATATATATAGATGATAAAATCTCATATGTAAATAAAAATTTCATTCTATAATATAATAATCTCAAAAAATACTTTTAGACTTGCTATAGTTCTTTTCATATTTGAAAAAAATAATAAATTTACTATAGGTTATATTTTGGATGAAAATAATTTATCTAATTCAATATGGATCAAATATGAATGATATTTGTTAAATTTGAAGATGAAAAAGTTTTTGACTAATCCAATGCCAATACTCTTAGATTGTTGGTTCTTTTTATCGCAAATAAAATTTAATATAACACAAGTTACACTAATGGGTGAATTTATCTTAGAAAAATTCTTTTCATCAGTCACTATTCACCACCTCATACCTTAGGAAAAATACCTCTATACTCTATGAAAAATACTCACACATTTTATAAAAAGTTATAAGTGTGAAATGTGAGAGTAAATAGTAACGATGTATAGTAAATTCTGCTCTTTTTCAAGAAGTTATCTTCCCATTTCTCATTTGATGTGACTAGACACTTTTACTTGTTTGTTTACAAAATGATTTGGAGAGCGAATGATAGGAAAGCTCCACCAAACCTCAAGGCAACAATTCTCAAGGCAACTCGAGACTTTTTGGCTTTAGTTGGAATTACATCTCTTTTTGTTGTTCACTTCTTGACTCAACTAACATAGATTCAGACGAATTATTGACATATTGCTCTTTTTTTTCCCTTTATGTCTTGCACACCTATAAAATTCCATTGGCTGGATCAGATAATAGAGCCATGGTAGATGTGAAGTTGTTGTCTTTGATACTTCAGAGGTTGACTTTTGACGTAAAAATGCCTCTCTCTCTCTCTCTCTCTCTCAGAGATATGATGTCACTGACGCCAAGAAGAGGATGAATTTGGCCTGATATGATGTTTCTCTCATTCCAGGCCCTTTCTTTCCCTTCCTAGTTTTGCATTGACATGAAGCGATTTGGCTTTGTGTTGAAGGAATTTCAAAGAACACAGGAACGTCTAATACTATGTAATTCTCCATTGATCAAAAGCTCTATAACAGAGACTGAATACAGTGAGGAGTTTCCTCTTGCCTAATGCGTGTGCAATAAAATTGGCTTCTCTTGGAATGTGTCTGATTGACCAGTGTTCATGACATTGTAGCTTGATCCTGATGTCTGTTACTAGCATCCCAAAACAATTCAAATCTTCCATATGACCTTGAACAGCCATTACAACTTTCTTTGAATCTCCCTCTAGAATTATTTTCCTCAGTCGAAGCTCACTAACAAAAGGTTGATGCTTGGAGAGCTGCAAAGATTTCTGCTAGTAGAGGATCAAATATTGTTGGTTGAGAGAAAAAGAAAATAACACGATGGTAAGAAAAATGCTTTCGTTGAGAGTCGAACTCAAGACCTCCCGCTTACTAAACGGGTGCTCTAACCAACTGAGCTACGAAAGCAAGCTGCTCTGAAACTGGGAAAATATTCTAAGACCATTAGCATTGGTCTATGCATATGGAGAATCACCTCTTTTGCATATCCCATTTGACATTCAAGCAAAATTCCCGGCTTATTATTTTATTATTATTAATTTTTTGCTAAAATCAATTTTTTTATATATATTTTACAATTAACATCCACTACATACATTTGACATTAATAATATAAATACAATAATAAAAAATATAATTTTTTATATATTATATTAAAAATATAATAAAATGAAAAAAAATGTAATATATTATAATAATTAAATGAATGTGCAAGTGAAAGTTTGTTGTGTTATTGAAGGAGAGAGAAAATGAAAGGATTGTGAGAGAGTGGGAGGAGAGGAACAATGATTAAATTATGATTTGTAGAATGAATAGTAATTATCTAAATTTAGATAAGTACTGTTCATAGGTAGCTAAATATTTGAATATACATAAGCTAATGTGGAGGATTTTAGGGTCATATTATGCACATATGACTTTGCATATGCATATACATAGACTAATGCTAATGCCCTAATACACTGCGAATACTTCAAGCCATGAACTTGGTTTCCTCTTCTTTTTTTTTTTTTTTTTCCCTCCTCTCTTCGATATGATTTTGGTTAAAAAGTCACCCTTTAATTCAAGAAGAGTTGTAAAAAATTTGTGAATTATTGGAAGGATATTTTTTTTCTAGTCAATTTTCTCTTAAGCCACGTTTATTTTTACAGATGAGATGAGTTGAAATAAAAGTTAAAAGTTGAATAAAATATTGTTAGAATATATATTTTTAATATTATTTTTGTTTTGAGATTTGAAAAAATTAAATTATTTATTTTATTTTGTATAAGAATTTGAAAAGTTATAATGATTAAAAATAAGATGAAATGAGTTTGTGATGGATTGTAAAAACAAACGAGGCCTAGAGAATCCTAGAACAGCATGCCAAACTCAAACGACTGGGTGAGGCGAGAGTCCTTCACCGACACTCCGGAGGGAAGGAATGATCTCCACTCCAATATATAGTAGCAAGGAAGGTAGCAACTGGCAGAGAATGATGCCATGGCCCATTGTGGCAAATTCACCGAATATGAAATTGATAAGTTGAGAAACTTCGAAGTCACAGCAAATTTCACTTATTTGGAATGGTTCATATATGGAGGCTGCACAGAAATAATTTCAAACTATAAATTGATGTATTCCACTTTATTGCATTAGAAAAAATCAATAGACACAGATGGAACAGCCTCAACTCCCAGCCAATAGAGCCAGCCACCAGGAGGAACCTAACCACCACTCTCCATGTATTCAAAATAATCAATAAGAGGTCCATTCGCCAACACCCTTTTCAAAGGAACAAAAATTTTTCAACAACAGCTCTATACATTTCCTGGGCAGATCCACTACAGAACCCAATCCATCCTACTCTACTTTTCCCTCCCCAAAAACCAGGAAAATGAAATGGAACAAATAAATAGGTAATCTCTATATCAGGTATACTGGGGCCGTTCAAAACCCAAATGACATCCTCACAGGTATACAGCATCACCATGTCTGAGCGTGTCATGAGTCTCAGGGGAGGGTCAGAATATGAATGAAAGCAAAATCTGGAGATAACAGTGCTCAAAGATCACAAAAATATCTCCTTTAGGATTAGCAGAACCAACATGATAAAGCACATGATTATGAGCACTGTAGCACACCTCACCATCCCTCCGTGTTTCTGCGTTCTCTCTGCCTGCAATCCCAATGCACCATCATGAATATAAAATTTTGGAGAGAGAGAGAGAGGCTTATAAGAAAATCCAGAATAAAGTGAAAGATGAGGAAGAAAGAGAGGACCTTCTGCAGCTGCTTTAGCCCCTCCTCGACAGTAGTTGCCACATTCTGAATGTTATAGTCTATTCTGTCAACAATGGTGCCCTGTTTCAAGAGAGAAGCTCAATTAGTACTCAAATATGCCGGAGTTGTAAGCTTTTTACAGATAAAACTCATAGAAGGCATCTTCCAACCTGATCTATCACAAGTACCGACAAATCCTTCATAATTTGAGCAAGCTCATTGACGGATTCCACAACCTACATTAGAATAGGCCCAAAAACATTTGAGTTTTAATTAAATAAGAAAGTAGCATCAGATTAGTGTGATTGTAGTGCACAAAGAGCTTTCACTTACCTGTTGGATCTCTCTCTCTCTTTCTGCTGTGAAAGCCTCACTTTTTTTGAGCTTGGCCATTTGATGCTCATTAAACACCTAACAGAGGAAGCATGTTATATTGATGTTCATCTAACATGTTAAGCTCAACTGACTACTACCACAATTTGATATGTTTGAATGGAAGAGAGACTTCCTTTATTTATTTATTTATTTTTTTTTTGGGGGGGGGGGGGGGGGTTCGGGCACAATGCATAGCAAACTTTAGAGAGTTATATTATAAACTCCATGAACAAATACATACCATGTTGTCCAAATCATCGTCTTCCATTTTAGATCTATTTCCATTTAGATTCATCTCTAAATCAACACCATCTTGACCCTGCACACAATAATAACGGATGGAGGAAATTTTTAGAATATATGCTTATAGGCTATATGGGATGAATAAAAAAAAAACTGGTTCTAGATTAAAAGAAAGGTGTCAGCATCAAGGCATTCGGTTTTACTTGGTTCATGAGAATGATATGACATAGCACACTTCCAAGTTCCAAAAGATAAGGCAATGAATTGAGTAACTTTTGAATCGCAAAGTTGCAATAATCTCAACATTTCTGCCCATTGAAAAGTAAAGAAGGAAAATTGGTTCTGACCTCCTTTTGCTGCCTGAGGCGCTTCAAATAAGTCGACTGTTTCTTGCGAAGCTCCATTGAAAGGTTCTGAAGGTCTGTGGCAAGAGAGCGCTGCGGTAGAAAACTGCAAATATCAGCACAGTTCACCAGAATAGCCAGGCCATTTGGGAGGATCAAAGCTGACATGTTTAGGTTTACACTGATTGCACAAGCCATATGCAACGTGCTGGTTTAGACTGGAGTCCAGAAAATGACCACCACATTTCAGGGATTAGCTTCTTTCCCACTACATGGGTGGACTACAAATAGTATTTAAAAGATGTCATATGTAGGATGCGGTTGTAGACTGGAGTCCAACTGACCACAGAAGTGCAGAGACTTCCTCCACCCCCCGCAGCGGGTGGACTCCAGGTAGAATTTAAAAGATGGCATTCTACCTCTCTTCACACCATGTCCAGGGAGGAAGAGGAAGAAAGAACAGATGCCCAAAACCCAGCAAATTCACTGCTCTAGGAAACAGCAGTATGGGTGACCAATGCATGCTTGCCCTAACAATTAAATCTTGCAGCATGAACAAGAGCTTTGGAAGAATTCAAAGTACTAGAGATCCTCAAGATTAAAAGAAAAGAAGTTCAAAATATTAAGGAATGTGAAACCTTTGAGGTAAACTGATCTTGAACCAAGGGAGGATGCGTGTGTGTGTGTGTGTGTGAGAGAGAGAGAGAGAGAGAGAGAGAGAGAGATGTTATTGATTTCTTATAACTAGTTCCCTAATATCATCTTGTTTACATGCCATCTAATTTGAAACTGAAACCTGGAGGTTATGAATTGATGTGCTTTGTAATCAATCAAGGCCCACTGTGTATTTGCAGCATAAGAAATATGACAATTGGAAACCCTCTTACACAAAAATAAAGATATTCAGACCATCAATATAATTGTGCAAGCAGTTTTAAGTAACACATTCCCCAGCAGGTCATACCTGTACGTTCTTTCTAACATTTGAATCCTCAGAAGGTCCAGCTGCCGAAAGCCTCTGTAGTTTCTTCTCTGATCTCTTAATCAATCCAGTGATCTCTTGTGAAAGAGACTCGATCAAACGTTGATCTTCTTTACCATCTCCAAATGAAGGCATCAAAGCCTTTGCATGAGCCTTGGCTAACTCAGCCATTCTAGTCCGTGCACGCTGGACATTTGTTGCTATTTCTTCAGAAACATCGACCCAAGCTGGAGGTAGACCCACAGTAAGTGCACCCTTACTGCAGAAAAAGAACAAAAAACATGATTTTACAGGCAAAAACTGATGCACAATCAAATTCGAAAAGAGGAAAGTGTAAAGCAGTAAACGCTTGTGAGAAAAATAAGGGGCCAAAACAAGAAAGAAAAGCTTAACAGGAACCTATAGTTGGCTCTACTAACACTATTCACACTACTTTATACAGCTTTTGGATCTCCCACAACATCCCTTGGTCTGCACCACTCTCCAGATAAGCAATCCAACGGCTTACTTCAACTATCATTGGTCCTTCATTTCACATAATCGCGCTCCAATTGCTGTATGAATCAGTGTACCTCTTCTGCTACAATATTGAGAGGTGAGACTAATGTACTTACAGCCACTACAAAACTACCAAAACCTTCCATAACCTTACCCAATGATGTCTCATCACAGAAATATATTGGACCAAAACCAAACATGGAAAAACTCAATACAGTGCCTTTTACATTACGGTCATCTTTATGGACCTGAAACCTTGGAACTCTCAGAACACATTCCAATTTATTTCCCTAATCATAATTGCGTTATTTTCTATTTCCCTCAAGAAAATGCCAGTGACACTCAAGATTATCAATCTTTGTCTAAACGCAGACTAATCTTACTGGCTTCAAGATTATCAATCTTGTTCTCAGTTTCAACTTTTTGCAACAAAAAAATAAAATCAACAAGGCTTATACTTCCAGAAAATTTCGAAGGATAGTCTATAATATCATAGAAATTCTAGTTACAAAATTAATTTTTCCCAGCTGAAACTTAGATCAGATTCTTTCAGATAAACTGATAACTCCTCCAAAGAAGGAAAAAAAAAATTTACTAATTTAAATTCCATCTCACGTACTTCAGATTCAGGTGAAAGCTCAGCTCAATTACACTAATGGGCTATCTTATTAGTCTCAGTTGACTAGGATCTTCGTTTTTTATAATTCCTAAAAAATGGGAAAAAGAGAAACGACAATGGAAAACTTTTATTTCTTTACTACACAATTTATTCTCAGCAACAAAGCAGAGGACAGAGAGAGAGAGAGAAAGAGACCTCGAATTACCCGGATCCTCAGTGCTAAGCGGAGCATAGGACCGATTCGGATTGATAAGAGAGGTGCTGACCAGCTCAATCACAGGACCGCCAGCGGAGGTCGTCGATGAAGAGGCCGGCGAAGAGCTCGCTGGAACCCTGACGCTCTTCAACGCATCCCTGTACCTTCTGAAAATAATAGTCCGGTTCCTTGAAGCCATTGGGAGCGCAGAAGTCAGATCCGAAAATCAAAGGCACGAATCTGAGGAAGCGAAAACGAACGGAGGTTTGGTCATGGCGGAGACCGAGAGGCGAGAAGAGGAGGAAAATTCAACAGAGAGGTGGGTGGTCACGTGAGCTGTGATCTTAAAAGGAAGAGGCAAGGGGTTGGTTAGTGGTTACACCGTTACAAGTAATATGATATAAATATGTATAAATTCCAACTCGATTTTATTAATAATTTTAAATTATAATTGTTTTTCATAACATTTTTAAAATGAATAAAATTAAATTAAATTTATTAAAAAAATAATATAATACAAATAACATAATTATTAAATTCTTCCTACATCACCATTAATATCCTCCTTTTAATATTCTTTTCAGGACAAAACGTAGTGGGTTTCGATTAGGCATCTAATTTATATAATATAATTACCAACTTTTATAAAAGAGAAAAAGGGAAATTAAAGATAGTGATAGGGTTACTACCAATTTACTATATATTTATATTTATTTTTTTATTATTTTTTTAAGTATTTTTTTTAAAATTCTTAATCATTAAAAAAAAATAAAAATTAAAAAAATAGAATACAAAAAGAGTAGTAAATGAATAGTAAAATAGTAGTAACCCTATCATTTTCCATACATAATACATGCATGCACTTAAAATAATATAAATGGTGGATTATGCACTTGTTCATCCAAATAATCATATGGGATTATGTAAACATTTATTTATTTTTCCTAATCTTTCTTTATATTTATCACATTTATACTTTTATTTATAAACATGAAAAAATTATAATATTATTAGAACATATTATTGTAATAAAATGAAAAATAGTAGTCATGTTAAGAAAATTTTCAAAACATTATATATAAAAGGATAAAAAGTATAAAAAAAAATACAAATGAGTTTTTTTCCATCTTTATTTCCTTTTAAATTTTTTATTGAGTTATTGATGTCATTTTGAAAAGAGAGAGAGAGAGAGAGGGGATCTGATCAGATAATTAGAGAGCATCCGGATGAGTAATGCTAGATATAAGTTCTAAATAGACAAGTCTTATACAAGTCTTTTGTAAAATAATAAGTCTCACTAATAAATAATAATTTTTTTTAACTTTTTTAATGTGAAGTCTATATTTTTACAAAGACTTGTATATGACTTATCTATTTAAAACTTGTACAAATCATTTCTCATGCCACTATATATATACTCAAGCACAGCTCTCATATGTGTAATGGGAGCAGTGTTGTTTTTGCCGTGTGTTTGGAGAGGGATTGGAGCCACTGGAAGTTGGGCTGGGATATGTACTTGTTGATGCATGCATGCATGGATTGTACGAACTTAAAATAATTTGGTCTGCATGCCCTTCGTGCCAATAAATCATTCGCGCGAATGCATTAGAATTATTATATTTATGAATGATAATAAGATAATTTGAGTAATTATGATATAAAATTATCATCTAATCTTATTTTATCTCATTCTATATTATTTTCAAATATAATTCAAATGTAAAATTTAAATATATATCTCATCCATGCATCTCATTAATGTTTTATGGAATTTTGAAAAATTTGAGAGAAAAAATTTGAATAAAAATATTATAAAGTTAAAATATTATTTGAATAAAGTTTTTTAATATTATTTTTGTTTGATGATTTGAAAAAGTTAAATTATTTTTTATTTTTTATTTAAAAGTATTTATATTTGAATGATATTTTGAGAAGGAGATTGGATGAGATTATATGAGATTTTTGGAATGAAAACTTTTTCCAAACAAACCCTAAAATATATTTATGAGCACTCAAAATAACAGATCAAATTTTGAACGTAAACCCAAAACCTAAATCCACTCTTATAAGTATCAACAAATTCATAGAAGTTTTTGATTTATAAAGTAGAAACATTTCAAATCTTAAGGAGCATAAACACAGATTGAATTAATTAAACAACAACGAATAAATTAAACATGCATTTCTCCCAAACATGTTTGGGTGGAAAACAAAGATGGACTCTAACATGTATTTCGATAAACAATCCACGTAACAATTGAAATCATACTAAACAAAGTGGTACCACTATTATAAGATTTGAGAGAGAATTTAATAATAAAAGAATCGCTAGAACACTTACCTCTGGTCATCGTTGATCAAGTATTCGAATGAATCGAATATTTTTGGATTGTCAACCCTCACAAATTTTTATATAGAGAGTATTGAGTAGGAGTTTTCACTTTTCAACCTATTTTTATTTTACATTAATGAAAAAAATATGACTAATAGAAAGTCATATAACTTTATTGTCCCTATTGCTCTCCTCGTTGACATTTGTTTGGTCGCCGCCATGGATTGAGCAGAATTCATTCAGATCAGAAATAAAATTCACGACTCTGAGGAAGCAAAAACGAACAGAGGCCGGCCGGTTGGATAATGGCAGAGAGAGAAAATGAATGAAAGCGAGAGAACGTGGAGAAGGAAAATTCAACAGAAGAGAGAGAGAGAGATCGGAGAGACTAGTGTAGGAAAGTGCGGTTGCTGTGCTGACGAATTAGCTGGGAGCTAAATAAGGCTGCTTAATTACTTCAGCCCCAGCAACAAGCAACAGCCTCCGGCGGCCCGGCCGCCATATAAAGTTTTCGATTATTAATATTATACTCTTAATTTATATTATTTGTTAAAAAGAAATAAAAATTTAAACATAAAAGAATAGAATTAATCTATAATTTTAGGTCTAATTTAGTTATGCAGTTAAGAGAAAATAAGATGTTTTGTTAAAAATTAAATAAAATATTATTATAATATAATTTTTATTTTAAAATTTTAAAAAATTAAATTATTTATTATATTTTATATAAAAATTTAAAAAAATTATAATGATAATATTATATAAAATGAGATGGTTTGATTTATACAATCAAATTAGTCAGATTTTAACTTTTCAATGCCATTTTATTTTTAATATATAATTTTTAAATTTTTTTAATATGATAATGCCACGTCTAGGAACAAAATGATGAGTGGTATAAATTAAGACGAGTAATATCAATAGTACTCTTTAAGCATACTTCTAAAATTATTATAAATTAATTAATTTTATATGTCTATTTTTCTCAGGCTTTAAATAAAAATTAATTTACTTGAATTTAACAAGTAGCGCTACGGTAGCAACAATTCTCGTCGTAAAAAAAAAGTTAAAAAGTTAAAAAGTTTCAAACATAAAAAACAAAAAAAATAATAGTTATAGTCGTAAGTGTTATATAATTATTTTAAAAAAAATAAATAAATATAGAATTCATATAAAAATTTTTATTTTTTAATTATTGATCTCTTTTTTTTTAAGTAACTGTACGATACTTAATCATTCTACGACGGTACGTAGAATTACTCAAAAAAACAAGTTATTTGCTTGTATGTTTTCTGCATGTCACCGGTTTCATTGGTCTGGCTGTGCTTGCTTTTGATCTAGCCCCCCTTTTTTTAAATTCTTGCATTGGTGCGGTTTATAGCTGATACTGGTCACGGCGGCAAAAGAAGAAAGCTCGATTACCAGAAGTATGGCCGCGGCCAACTAGAGCGAAGTAGAGAAGAGTCACGCGGTGCGTGCTCATATATTTCAAAAGCTAGCAAATTGAAGCTAGCTGAGGCTGAACAATTGGAAAGGATCAGTACTGGTCTTACTGATCATGACATGAGCATTCAACCGATCGACGGCCTGTTTGATCTATAAATGTTTGCTCGGACAGCCTAGCTTCAGGGAAGCAGCAACATGAAGAGGGTAAGCATGGCCTTCGTATGCAGTCATGGTGAGTTTGGGATTATTACTTCATGCATTTGGGGTGCGCATGCTAATGTTAGATGTTTGTAAACTGGAGTTCATTAGCTGTTTGTGGACACTACTTATTAACTTTCAACTGCTTTTTATAATGAAATAGGAACCATTAATGTCCGTTATTCGGCTGCATTAATCGAAGGACCGGGATAATGAGACGTTACGCTCTGCTTCTGGAAGGAAGGGCTGATGATGATTTTCATGCTCAACACTAGAATGAAAGTGTCATTTTTCCTAGTCAAGAACAGTGCTGCTTTACTAATACCAAGGAAAATATACTTAGTGTAATGGTGTAACCGATCCAATTCGATCAAATTTTATACATTTTTTTAGAATCGAATCGGTATATATCAATTTTAAAAATTTAAGATTTTTTTTTTTTATAGAAAAATAATTTCATTAATCAACTGAAAACATGATTACAGACAATTATCATGCCATACGACTTGAGAAATACAATCTGAACTTATGAGCTATCATATTTTCCTTTCGATATACATGTAAAAAGTTACAAGATTCAAAACAAGAAGACGGTTTTTTAATTCCATGGTATAACACACCCAGCATAGAGTTATTCGTACTGTCGTCCTGTAGAGCTTCAACATCTTTTGAAATTCCCACAAGTTTTGAAATACATAATTGCATACCTGGGAATATAGCCAAAAGTTCTATATGTAGCATCTGTATCTTCAACCTCACACTCAGATCTGCTTGCTGCCATTAGAACCTAATTTCCTGTACCAATTTGTCCGGTGGCAAGTAGGCCGCACGAAACAACAACCTCATACAAAAATGAGATTCTGGCGGAATCACTGTATACAAGAATATAGTGGGTTTGGAATAAGCATCTAATAATTTATATATATAATATCACCATCTTTTATAAAAGAAAATGGTGGAATATGAAGCGCGCATGCATGCACTTGAAAAAGCTGGAAAAATATTATGTATGCACTTGTTCACCCAAATAATCATTAATCAATTTCATCATGCCCTAGTCATAATAACTAAGGACATAACTTGTCTGCTCCCAGCTAGCTCACAATTAGTAGGAAAGTAGGTGAAATAGCACGTAGCTGGCCACCACTATATATTAGTATTAATATTTAATGTAATAATTTATAAATTATAATATGAAATTATTTCATATATGAATATATATAATTATATATTAGTATAGCTATATAATATATTAGACTATATAATAGATTAATAGTATTAATATTAGTCTATTAGTATAGTACGTACTTATATTATATATATTAGTATTAGTTAATAGTTATAGTGATTTAGTATAACTAATTACTTAATGGTTTCTCTATTAATGATCTTTCTGATCTTAAAACTACTCATGTGCATCATCTTAATTAATTTGTATATTTTGTTTCCATCAATTCCAAACAAACCAAGAAAGACTAAGGCTAGCTAGGAAACGGGATCTTTTGTGAGTACTAGCTTGTCATATATATGGAAGTTATTTGGAATCATGATGTATTGGAGTACTGGGTGAAGCCAGCCATGTCAATGGTGGTGGTTCAGCTTCTAGTTGCAGGGGTGAATGTCTTTTACAAACTGGCTGCTTATGACGGAATGAGCTTGAGGGTTATTGTTGCCTATCGCTTCAGTTTCGCTGCTGCTTTTATCGTCCCTATTGCTCTCCTTGTTGAAAGGTATTATTAATTATTGTTTCATGTTCTTGGCCTTAATTTACATGATCTCTTGCCTAGCTTCGAATTAATTAGCCATGCATGAGGACTAGACATTAATCAAGTTTCATCGCCATCATCATCATCTATATTTTATGCACAATTTGGCTATTACTAGCTATTTTCTTTTCAAAAGCCATCATCATCATCACCATCATCAACGCATCATGTTCGTCGGTATAAGTTCTAGCTTCTTAAGTTTTTGTGTATATAATTTCATCATATAATATATTTACGGTGGGGGAATCTCAAGCAACTCGATCTAGAAGTTGTTCCAAACATTCTCTAAAAATTTTGTATTACCTCAAAAGCAAGATCAGAGATAAACCTCGTACACATACATGATGATCAAGTGAATTAATTCAAAATATTTTTCGAGCAACATTAAATTCTCTGTAAACACATTTTTTTCATCATGTGACAATATAGACTCTTGCCTAAATTTAAAGTTTTTAAGTAGAAGAGAGATATACACATAAAGTGATCAGCTTCATGACAATATTTATTGCTTACCGTATAAATATTTCAAGTAGTATTAAATCAGCAATAAATGTTATATGATCCAGTACTTTAGTGTATCTATTTGACTAATTCTTCCTTAAAGACTCAAATTAATTTGGACAAGGGCTCGCGATCGATGAATTTTTTTATATATGTACAAGGATATATTGGGATACTAATTAATACAGGTTTTGGCAGGAAAAGTAGACCAAAACTGACTTGGCTAGTACTCTTTCAATCATTTCTTTGTGGATTATTCGGGTAATTATAAAGTTGCAATATATCCCTTCTGCTATATATATATATATATATATTGGTTTTTCAGCGCCATAAGTACTGATTAATATTTATATATGTCATCGACACGCTAATTAATTAATTAATTAATTGTAGGCAATCATTATATCACAATTTATACATTGAGAGCTTGGCTTTGACATCAGCAACGTTTGCTTCAGCCATGACTAACATCATTCCTGCCATTGCCTTCATCCTGGCCGTCTCCTTTGGGTACCCCTCTTTCTCTAATCTAGATCTCTGTGATATTGATGTTCTATATATATATAAAGAACGCTGGATACCTAGCTCAAAAGATAAGGAGTTCATGTTTTTGATGATTAATTTCCAGTTGAGTTTTCTAGCTGACGTGAATATATATATAATATATGTTAGAAATATTAGATCAGAATACGTAGTGGAAATGATATTATCTCGTTGGTAAATCGTAGATTTTGTACAGTTGTTTCACGGATTCTTCAATGTCATTGTTTGTCCACAATCTTCATATCGATGGTGGGGTGTGTTACATTATAATATCATAGCAACACTCACAAATTTCATAACCTAAATGCCGGGACTCGAGATAACCATTTAAGAGAGAGATCATTTGTTTTTTTTTAGTCAAATGTCATTCACAAGGGGGGAGCGAGCTATTTAATAGCCCCTCTATGTGTAACTTTCTTCTTCTTCTTCTTCTTGGCCCTTAATGGCCAACCATCAAGTCTCATAAAGTGGTTTAAGAACCACTTCATAACCTTCAAGAGAAAGTGAAGGAGTGCCTACTATAGATGTCCTTTTCTTATATTATATATATATGGAAATATTGATGATGTTGTGAACAGGTTGGAGAGGCTGGGACTGGGGACAACTGCAGGGAAGGCCAAAGTGCTGGGAACATTGATTGGAATAGGTGGGGCGATGCTCCTCACTTTCTATGAAGGTCCGGAAATCAACATATGGTTAACTAATGTTAACCTTTTGCGACACGATAATAGCCAATTACATCAAAGCCGCGGACACTCGACAACCCTGGAACCTGAAAACCGCCTTTTGGGTTGTATATTGGCATTAGGAAGTTGTCTGTCTTATGCCACTTGGTTAATGGTTCAGGTGATTATATATATATAGCCCAGCACATTGCTGTTTTTTAATGAAACCTATACATATATATATATATATATGTGTGTGTGTGTGTGTGTGTGTGTGTGTGTCATGGTAAGAGAGAGAGAGAGAGAGAGAGAGAGAGAGAGAGAGAGAGGATCTGATCAGATAATTAGAGAGGATCTGGATCGATTAGTGACTAATTAGTTACTAATAATGGTTAGAAAACATGTAGGCTAAAATGATGGAGAAATATCCATGCCACTACTCAAGCACAGCTCTCATGTGTGTAATGGGAGCAATCCAATCTGTTGTTTTTGCCCTGTGCATGGAGAGGGATTGGAGCCAATGGAAGTTGGGCTGGAATATCAGGCTACTCACAGTGGCTTACTCGGTATATATACAGCTTATATATAATTGATACATACATGGATATTTGTACGTACGTACGTACGTAAAATAATTTGTCATGCACGCCATTAGCTTGTCAATAAATGCATGTGAAAGCATTAGCAAAGGATGATCTATTGATCATATGAGTTGCATGCAGGGAATCTTTGGGTCTGGAGTTGTGGTGACCTTATTGACATGGTGTCTGCACATGAGGGGCCCTTTATATGTATCCAGCTTCAACCCTCTAATGCCCGTTTCGGTTGCCATCCTGGGGTCTTTACTACTGGACGAAAAGTTGCACCTTGGAAGGTAAATTATCTCTGCACAATTCCTTGGAATTACGATCTCTCTCTCTCTCTCTCTCTCTCTCTCTCTATATATATATATATATTTGGTTGTATTTTACCATTTTATAAATATATATATGTAATTAATTTTGCATATATATATAATTTTGAAATGACGATAGCATTATAGGAGCCTTGATGATTGTGTGCGGATTATACTCGGTGCTGTGGGGTAAATACAAAGAGATGATCATGAAGAAGAAGAAGATGGTTATAAGTACGTCTCATGCGTGATCAGATCATAGCACCCTGAAAATTAAAGCTCCTCAGAACGAACATTCCGATCGATCGCAACGTCTCGTCGGAAAAAGGGACAGAAAGATAGCAAAGAAATATATGAGAAGATGATGATAAAAAAGAATTGATATAGTACGAAATTAAGCTCGCTCGCTCGCTCGCATTGAAGCTCTATCTAAAACAATGGAGGAAGTAATAAAGAGCTCTCTAATTGTCTATTTATTGGGATATACATGATTTTGTGGCCTAGATATTCGTGTAAGTTGCATGATATCCATTTTGCCATATTGGTATTAATCTGCAGCAGCAAGCGCTAGTGTTTTTATAATGTCGACGTACACCTTTATTGCAGATCCGGACCATTAGCCAGGACGTCGACGTACTAAACTTAACCTTAATGCAACTCCCAACAGCAACGTAAAAAAGATATCTCAATTTATTTTATATATTCATACATATCTTATAAATAAAATTTATAAAATATTATTATTCACGTATCAATTTAAATCATTTGAGATCACTTCAATATTCAATTACAATCAATCCGCTATCGCATCAGTCTTAATTGACTAAGATTTAAATTTTTTTCCCATTTTCACTACAAGATTGAAAACTTTTCTCTCTATACTAACAGAACCAAGATAGAGACCTTGAATTACTCGGATCCTCGTTGCTTATCGGAGCATGGGACCAATTCGGATTGAGAATAGAAGTTTTGGCGACTCTATATTAATCACACCACTGGTAGAGAGCTCGTTGGAACTCTGACCTACTTATGATATGAGATCTATATAAAAAAATTAATTTTTAATAATATATTCTACTTTTTTAAAAAATAAAACGATTGACACTTATCCATGACTGCCAGTAAGATTACTCATTTGAATAAGAGTAATGTTATATAAAGTTATAGAATATGTAAATACTGTGTAGTCATTTTGACAAAAAGTAAGGTCGACTCATAAAAAATTAATTTGTTTTACGTGAATTTTATATTTATTTATTTTTTTAAAATAATTACATAATATTTATATATTCACGATTGTAAATATCATTTTTCACGACTCTAATTAAGGAAGAAAAACAGAGGTACGTTGGATAATGGCAGAGAGAGAAATTAGTGAATGAAAGCGAGAGAAAGTGGAGAAGGAAAATTCAACACAGAGAGAGGAGTACTGTAGGTGGGTCCACGCACTCCATTATGGGGTAGCAATAATACAATAATAGTGCCAAATAAGGCTGCTTTACTTCAGCCCCACCCATCCAGCAACTAGCAACAGCCTCCGGCCGCCATAAAAGGTATTTCAGTATACCTCTAAATTTGTCATAAAAAAATTATTTTATATGTATATTTTTCTCTCACATCAAATAAAGATTAATTTACTTGAATAATATAACAAGTAGTGGTAGCAACAATTCTCGTCGTTAAAAAAAAAAAAAATGCAAAGTGGAAGTTTCAAATATATCATTATAATAAAGTTGTTTATTTATGATCAATTATTTCTTATAAAAATAATTATTTTATATTAAAATGAGTCTATTTTTATCATAAATAATTATTTTCGTAAAAAATAATTCGTCACAAATATTCATTTTTCTCATATATATATATATATATAATGAGCATGCAAAGTGAGTTCAACAATATTGTTAAACATACAATTAAATAAATTTTAAAATATTTATAATAATTTGTATAAATTTATAAAATACAATTAAATATTCAATAAATATCATAACTAGCTCTTGCCCACTAACTAATTAGGAATATTATCTTATCGATCCATAGCCGCCGTACATGATAAGCTAGGCACAATGAATACGCGCGACTACTGCATGCAGCTTAGAAAAGAAAAAACCAAACAAAAAGCTGGTCAGCCAAGTCCGACTTAAACCACTGTATAATTCAATAATCATGTAAATCGTGGACGTCTCATGAGAAGGAGAAGGACCCATGAAGCCTCTGATCTCTCTCGTCGCAGTCCCCACAACTCAGTTGAAAAGTGCAAAGACTGCTTAATTAATTTGGACAATACGTACGTGATGATGCTGGGAAATAGCAACGTAGTCTGCACTGTTTCACTTTATAATAAAACTCCACTGCCTACACTCCACTCCTCATCAAAGCTCTCAACCATCTTCAGCCCTCTCTTCCTCTCTCCCTCTATCTCTCTCTACTCAGACAGCACAACCCAAGATCTCTGATCTCTACCGAAAATTTCTTTCACTTATTTGTCTGTCGTGCGTCGTCTTGCCTGTTTTGGTTTCTCAACTGATCCAAATAAACAAGGCAAGAAAGCTAGGGAACAAAGATTCTTGATCTTCTGCAGCTAGAGGTAATTTGTTTGGAAGCAGATCTAGAGCGATAAGCTGCGATATGGGAGTAGTAATGGAACGAGTCTGTAACACCTTGAATGGGCTGAAGCCGGCCATGTTAATGGTGGTGGTTCAGCTTACCCTTGCTGGGGTCAATGTGTTGTACAAACTGGCTGCAAATGATGGGATGAACTTGAGGGTTCTTGTTGCCTATCGCCACATTTTCGCTACTGCTTTTGTTGCTCCTCTCGCTCTCGTTTTAGAAAGGTATTTGGAATATTTCAAGAGAAACCCCTCCTGAAGTTGTTATTCTACCAGACAAGTATATATAAGACGAAAAAAGAGAGTAGAAAATCGGAGTATTCAAGCTGGGTTGTTCTAAATATATATGTACACTAACATAAAGGCTTTTTGGCAGGAAAAGCAGGCCAAAGCTGACTCGGATGGTGCTCTTTCAGTCATTTCTTTGCGGGCTATTCGGGTAAGTTGCATGCATTTTGCAGTATATATTCGTTCTCTAATTAATTTGCAGCAATATGTAAGCTTATATATTGATTCTATAATTAATGACAACCTAAATATTAATATTAATTGCAGGGGATCATTATATCACAATTTGTATATTGAGAGCTTAGCCTTGACATCAGCAACATTTGCTTCAGCCATGACTAATCTAGTTCCTGCTATTACCTTCATCCTGGCCGTCTCCTTTGGGTACTTAATCCCTCTCTGATCACTTCCACATCTTTGAAAAGAGAAATGATAGTTATTGTCGTAAATGCGTAAGCGTCACATAATTATTTTAAAAAAAATAAATATATACGGAATTCACGTGAAAAAAAATTATTTTTTTAATAATAAATTCTTCTTTTTCAAAACGATTACATAATAGTTATACACTTCACAACTACACGTAACAAAAGAGAATCTTGTGATCATTAATTAGACCTAGTGGTCCTAATTAGTTTTTTGAACAGGTTGGAGAGGTTGGGTCTCGGGACAATTGCAGGGAAGGCTAAAGTATTGGGAACAGTAATGGGAATAGGTGGGGCAATGCTCCTCACTTTCTATAGAGGTGCAGAAATCAACATCTGGTCTACTAACATTAACCTTCTGCATAATCACGGCCAAAACCAGAGCGGCCGGACACTCGGAAATTAATCTACTTCTGGGTGCTACATTGGCTCTAGGAAGTTGTTTCTCATTTGCCTCTTGGTTAATAATTCAGGTGAGAGCTAGATTATTCCACACTCACACACACATATGTATTGTTGGAGAAATCTAGCCCAAGTTGTACTGTTTCCTACGTTGTTTTGCTCCCCTCATATATAGTGATCTGTATAATTACTAACTAATTATAGCCATGAAACAGGCAAAGATGAGTGAGAGATATCCATGCCACTACTCAAGCGCTGCTCTGACGTGTATGATGGGAGCAATCCAATCTGCTGTTTTTGCCCTATGCATGGATCGTGGGGATTGGAGTCAATGGAAGTTGGGCTGGAATGTCAGGCTACTCACAGTGTCTTACTCAGTAAGTTTTCGTGGATTTTACAGCTTGATTTCTACGTACCCTTTTCAATGCCAAAACATTAACAAGGATCGCTAGCTAGCTGTATGAAATTTACTCATCGTAAATATATATGATGTGTTCATGTTGCAGGGAATCGTGGGTTCTGGAGTTGGGATCACTTTAATTGCATGGTGCGTGCGCATGAGAGGCCCTTTATACGTCTCCATCTTCAACCCTCTGATGCTCGTTTCAGTTGCCATTATGGGATCTTTATTACTGGACGAAAAGCTACACCTCGGAAGGTATATATATTATATATGTTAGACGATGCGAAACTAGGGCGCTTCTACACTGCTTTTAGTTTTCACGTCAATAATATTGCATTGAACATTTTGATCTGTATCTGATCATGAATTTTGCCTACTTGTTTAATGACACTGCATACAGCATACTAGGAGCCGTGTTGATAGTGTGCGGGTTATACGCAGTGCTGTGGGGTAAAGGGAAGGAGATGAAGAAGAACAACATCACTCAAGTAGCACCCTCAAATTGCTCTCCAGACTCTGAGTTGAGAGAGATCGTTGTCACGTATCCAGTAGTAGTACTGGACAATAATACCAAGAACATGAATACAGATATTAAAACCGAAAGCAGCCAGCTCCCGATAATTAGCTCTAAAGCCTCCCCCATAGATGATCATGGCAACACATTGGAACATTAGGAGGTTGGAGAAAATGATGAAGAAAGTAATACCGAAGAACATGATGATGATCATACAGAAAAACCAACAGAGTATTAATATAGCGTATGAAAACACGCATGCATGCATGCATAAAGCAAATTGAAGCTTCTTTCCGGCAAATTGGCAATTCTTGATCATCTCGATATTCGACTATTAATGTAATAATATTCTTTTAAAGGTGAAGAGATTTGTTATTTGATTCATTCATTTTTTTTGTACACTTCTTTTGACTTCATTATAAATGAAAGGAAGAATTTTGTTTTTGCTTTACTTTTCCGGAAAATAATTTGTCTCTTGGATGATGCGTCAAAACGCGTACCAAAATTACATAATTTTTTTTATTAAAAATAAATATAAGAAAAAAAATTTTAAGAGAAGAAAAAGATCATTTATCTCATAAAAATAATTTTCATCTTCAATTCACACTATTTCATTAAACAGAAGCCATAAATTTAATATTAGTGCACAGTTTGATGAGTAAAATCGCTTACAAGAAGATTTTTTCATATAAAAATAATCTTTAACATGATTTCATATGATCTGTTACATCTATTTTATGTAATATAAAAATAATTTTATAAGCTTATGTATTACATCCAAAGTAATACGTTAACTTGTAGATTTACTTTTGTAATCTCTTTATATGGTTAAAGTATTTCTTTTTTTAAAATTCCCAAACTCTCAACTTTTGATATCAAGAGTCACAAATATAACGTTTGATTTACTATTTACATATAATTTCACAAAACCAAATCATATATATATATATATATGTTCTCATTTTGAGCCATGTATTGGTACAAAGTAAAATAAACAAGTTTATTGACATTTAGGAAGCATAAAAATCCCTTTAAGTTTATTGTCTAAATTCTTGAAATTTCCCATTCCAAACAAGTTTATTACAAAATCCTGCTCCAATTTGCAGACACAAAATTTCACTAAACATTGATCCATTTGGAGACATTGAGTAAAAATAAAATTAAAAAATCGCTTCCATTTTGCAGAAGAAGAAACAAATTTAAGAGAAAAATGTAGTCTTCATTTGGATACAAAAAAGTCAATTTCACTTTCATTTCATCTCATGATTATAACTTTTTCATATTCTTATATAATATATAATAAATAATTTAATTATTTCAAATAATAATAATAATAATATTAAAAAATAAAATTTTATTCAATTTTCATCTCAACTCACATCATCTCAACTTACTATTCAAATCGTAAATATGATATATTATATTTAATCGCATAAGTGTGTAAATTAATTTGTCCAATATTCCTATATATACTAATATTTTTAAAAGATTTTGCTACACATAAGACGATGTGTTAACACATTATTTATAGTGAAATCTATTATAATTTTAAAAAAAATTAAAATACAAATTATTTTTTAGCATAATTAAACTTCCACATGCCTAAAAAGTAAGATATAAATAGATTTAATAAATCTTTAAAAAAAAAAAAAAAACAAGACCAAGAGTGCATAAATATTAAATGACTCTGGAAATTTGATCGTCTCTTCCTCCATCGTGAAATTTCATTGAATCTCTCGCTCACACACTCTCTCTGAGCTCAAACCCTACCCGATTCTTATCTGTCCCCCCATCTCAAGCGAATTGGGTCTGAATCCGAGAGGAGGTAGGATTCTGTTCGAGCCACGGATAAGGGTGGGTGGGGGGCATCTGTTGGAATCGATTTGAGCGAGAGGAGTCAGAAGAGGTGTTGGAGGTTAAGCTATGGACGGTGATTCCTGGAGCGCTCGTCTCTCTTCGGCTTCGAAGCGTTACCAGTCCGCTCTTCAATCCCGATCCGGTGAGCTCGATTGGCCTTTTTCCTGTTCTTGTTCTTGGTTGTTGTAGATGTGGGGATTGGGGAGGGTCTACGTTCGATAAGGTTGATGCGGTTATATAGCCTGAATACTGCTTTTTCTATTTGTGGTGGGAAAATGAGGGAAATTTCTGGTGGTGGAAATGGTTGGACCTTGAGTTCGTGGTTATTTCTATGTGAAACTGGAAAAAGATCTTTTAGCGTCGTTTATGTGATTATGTAGCCTGAATAACAGTGTATGGGTTTTCTGGTAGCCAAAAAAACGGGGGAGAATTCTGGTGACTGTAGGGTAGATATGATGACGATGACTATTATTATTAGAATTAGTATTTCCTTTCGATAAATGGAAAATATTGAGTTTTAAAGCGATACTGGTATGATTATTTGGCCCGAATGACTCACTTCCTTTTGTTGTTTATTTTTTCGTTGCTGTGAAATGAGGGAAATTTTGGTGACTGGAGTCGTGGAGCTTAAATTGCTTGTTGTATGGACATGGAAATTGATGAAAGCTTCACTTGTTGGAGTGATTGTTTTGTCTGAAGAGTTTTCTAATTTTTGAGTTTTTTCTTTTAAGATTCCTAGGAACTGATGAAATAGTTTCTGATTTTTTTATTGCTCTTGAGCATTTGGTGTAATTACTTGGCCTGAGCATCTCTACAATTTTGCAAGTGTGCGTGTGTGTTGGTATCTTGAAAGTGAAGGGAAAATAATGGAACTGGTGTTCACCATTTTCTTGCATCGTCTAGCTCCTAACTTGTAATTAGGTTTTCGCTTTGGTATACTTCCTGTGTACTTGGGATTAGCCTATTTACTTGTTTCAATAAAATCTTACTTATAAAAAAAGAAAAAGTGAAGGGTGGGATTAACTTGAGTGACTCTGAGAAGGGTGATCGAACTTCTAGCTTCTTGGAGAGGCCTTCAAGGCAACTTTAGGTTGCAGCGATATTGAAGATGGTCCCAATATGCCTTTGGTGGTGTATTTGGAAGGAGAGGAACGAAAGAAGCTTCGAAGATTGAGAGCAGCCAAGAACTTCAATACTTTACTCCATTGGTCATTTTTAATTGATTTAGTGGCATGAACTTTCACGAATTTCTTGTATCCCTAAACTAACAAGCATAGGTGTTGTTAATACCTACTTTTCCCTTCACTGTTTTTCTTGATTGGTAAACAAAATTTTATTGATCATAAGAATAGGCAGGAGCCCAAGTATACGGGACTTGGGTTTTCAATTTTATGATTAATTAGAGTCATTAAATTAATTTTCATTGAAGTTGATACCACTATTTTTTTCTTTTTTCTTTTTGGATTGGCACCTGGTGTCCGGGAACAGCGTCCCGACTAATCCCAGGGGTGCATAGGCCCTTGACAAGGAGTTTCCCGCAAGTGCACTTTGGGTAATTCAAGGGGAATTGAACTTGGTACCACTATTTGGCTTTGAAGTTGCCTTTTTCTTTATAAGTAATTGAAGATTTTATTTAAAAACACAGAAAGGCATAGCCCAAGTCAACAAATGGAATGTCTAACTGGAAATGGAAAAAGAGACGAGAAAATCATGGAAACTCAGCTCATTAAAATCTATAGAATCTGCCCAAAGGAACATAGTATTGAGGTTGCCTTTTCTGTAAATATATTTTGTTTAATTGCTTGATAATACTGTGTGAGTCTTGATAGCTCCAAGAGTTGGACTTTATGCACAAAACCTTCATTTTGTGCTCCATTTGGTTGGGACTACCCTCTTTTTTTTTTTTTTTTTATAAGTAAGAAACTTTATTGATTGAATGAAACTAGGCTAAGCCCATGTACACAGGAAGTAAACAAAAGAGACACCTAATTATATTCTAGAAAGCTGAAAAGAAAACAAAAACTCATGAATATTCCCTCCCTTTAAAACTATAGCAGAAAACCATTGAGCCAAAGAAAATACAAGAAGTTCCATATTTCCTCCACAGCTCTCTCCTTGTTGTTGAAGCACCTCTCATTTCTTTCCATCCATATACACCACAATAAGCACAAAGGAACCATTCTCCACGTCGCTGCCAGTTGAGAGCTATGATGATGCTATTCCAACATGCTAGGAGTTCCACCACACTCTTGGGCATAACCCAAGTCAAACCAACTCAACTAAATATACCCAGCCCATAACTCTCTTGCCACCTCGCAATGCAGAAAAAGATGTTCAATCGATTCACCATTGTGCTTACACATGTAACAACACTCCATTACAATCATCCCACGTTTCCTTAAATTGTCAGCCGTCAAAATCTTTCCTAAAGCTGCAGTCCAAGTAAAAAATGCAACTTTGGATGGCACAGGAGCTCTCCAATTCCATGGAAACACAATGGGCTGATGATCTGTCAGCACCTTATAGAAAGATTTAACAGAAAAATTTTTACTCCCCGAGTGTTTCCACAGCATTTTATCTCTCCCATTTCCTCCTATCCTCTTGGAATAAAGCAAGCTGAAAAAACCTGCAATCTCCTCAACTTCCCAATCCTGCGCATTTCTGGAAAAGATCATATCCCAATCCTGGTCGGGACTACTGATGAAATATAAGAATGTAAACTTTGAAAGTCCCACTAGTTAGCTTTGTTTGAATGAGCTTGTGATACGAGGCATGAACTTCTTGTTTTCCCCCCAATTTTGTTTTACTTAGTTTTCACACTGACTTAGTTTTCACACTGACCAAATGCAGATATGTTCATGGGATTTGAAGAAATTGATGGGGATGATGATATAAGGGAGGAGTTTCCATGTCCATTCTGCTCAGAGTACTTTGATATAGTCGGATTGTGCTGCCACATTGATGAAGAGCATCCTCTGGAGGCAAAGAATGGGGTATTTCTCCTTTCATATATGTTAATAATATTCTGCATATGTTAAATCTTATGAGTGTAATTAGGCATGTTCATTATACTGGTGTACTTGGGCGATGCCTTTTATATCAATAAAACTTTACTTTTACTTATCCAAAAAAAAATCTTACGAGCGAGTAAGAAACTTTTGGGATATCTATATTCTCAAAATTTTTTGTTTAATGTCTGCATCATTAGCAGAAAGCTATTTGATATTTGTAATTTTCTCTCCTGTGCTAGCTAGTCAACAGCATAACTAATGTTAAGAGCCTTAAATTCCAACTGTGGAGTTTCTCTGCATGAGTATTGATTCATCTAATTGATCCTAAGTATTTGGGATATAAGCAGGTAGAGAATTAGGCTCTCAGTGATTTCCTCTCATCTAGTGCCAGCATCGAAAATGAATGGCACTATCAAAAAAAGAGTTAGGCTGTCTCAGAGATTTCCTCTCACGATATTAGATAGCAGCTCTTTGCTTTTTACTGCTCTTCATGGTATTAGAGAGTTATGTGCGTAGCTTTGAAGATTATGCAAAGCCTGTGTAGTTTCTTCTATTTCTCCTTTTCAAGGCTTTTAGTTAGGTGGTTCTTGTATTCGTCCTATGTATTGGGGTGACACCTGCTTTTCTGTCTTAATAAAATGTTTCTTGCTTATCGGAAAATCCAACTCAATGAAGAGCAGGATCTGAGCAAACCAGAGTGATTACTCCCAATATCTTTCTCTAGCCTTGAGCCAAAGTTGTCAAAAAAAGAATTCTTGATATGCTGATTAAGGGAATCCATTTGATAAACTAATCAATCGTTAATCCATCGGTGGACATAAAAAATATTGATGTAAGAGTTTGTAAGCCTTGATTGCTTTGGCTGAGATGTACTAATAAAAAAAATGCTTTGGCTGAGATTGAAAGCCTAAATTGCTTTGGCTCTTGGTACATGCAACCTTTGGTAAGAGTTTTTTGTTTGATATGTGACGAATAAAATATTACAAATCTTTTCTGTTCCCTAGAAGGAGGGTGCTAATTGAACCCTAGTTTTGCTAACTGCGGGGACTGTTTATCTGCAGGTATGTCCAGTTTGTGCAATGAGGGTGGGGGTTGACATGGTTGCTCACATAACCCTACATCATGGAAATATATTCAAGATATCCTTTTTTATTTTTGAGTTTAATCTCTTACAACTTTTCTATGGAATCCATTCAGGCGTTGTTCTTGAATCATTTTTGTGCTTCATTGGAAGTTAACTTCTTCAATATGAGTTTAGAAATAAAGTGGCTTCTGAAAAGAATAGTTGACGCTGAAATGGTTCTCTAATGATTTATGGCGCCAATTTTCTTTTCCAGCACTTTGTCTGGAGGTGCTGGAAAGATCAAAAGAATTGATTTTGTTTCATCTATCCCTTCCCACATTGCTGCACTTATTTCTCCACTGAGTTTTCCGTTTTCACTATTGCTGTTTCTGAACCACCAAAATGGGGAAAACATTGTAGTGACCGAAGTATAGTTAGTCAACAATAAAATGTATAGTAAGTCATGTGGATTAACAGGACGTTCGAAGACAAGGAGAGATCTTTTGAGGATCTTAGATCTTTTTTTGTTAGGATGTTATTTGTATGGTCCATAGCTATAGACTTTAATGGCTTAAACTTGGCTGAATTTCTTGTTTCCTCTTCTTCTTCCTAGATAGGTGTTTTCTCTTTGTATACCATCTTGTGTACTTTGGGCTATGCCTATTCTTTAATACAATCATTTACTTATCAAAAAATAAAAATAAAAGTCATGTGGATTAGCCTTCTTTTGGAATTATGCTTAAATTATCTTCCTTCCTGGTCGTCAACTCCACAAATATGCTCCATAATACAAGTCATTCTGGTGGTTTTTGGTTTTCTCTTTCTCTCACCTATTTCCTAACATTGTATCTGGTTACCACCAGTTTTGATCAAACTTATTATCAGGAGGATTTGAGTTAATGCTCTAAATTCCTTAACGAGTTGTTTACATGCAGCGCAAGAGGAAATCACGTAAAAGTGGTTCTCATTCTACACTATCACTCTTGAGGAAAGAACTTCGAGAAGGAAACTTCCAGTCCCTTTTTGGGGGTTCTTCCTGTATAGTCCCCTCATCCAATGCAGCACCAGATCCATTGTTGTCATCATTTATTTTGCCCATGGGTGATGATTTTGTTAGTGTTCAATCTCAGTTTCCAACTGAAACAGTTTCGGTCAAGAGAAGCTCTGGGGAGAAAGAATCAAAGAGGTACGGAATTGCATTTCAACTTTTTTTCCTCTCCCTCTTATTAAGTCATTTTCATCGATGCATTAGGATCTGTGACAATGTTGATTTTATCTCACTATGGCTATGAAACTTTTTGTGGTATTAATGGTGACAGACCATCCACAAAGGTTACTATTCTAAATGAAAGGTCTATATATAGGCATGCATACACATACATACACGCACATGCACACAAAATTTGTATCCTTTAAGTCATGCAAAAGTCCCATAATTGTTCCGATAGAAGGGTTTCTGAGGGAATCATAAAACAGGTTCTATGTATTTACGTTTGATTGGAAAAATGCAGTGACCTTATTTTATGTGGTAGATGTGAGAGTTTTAAACTTTAAAGCTTCACCCAACCTTTAAAATGAAATGTAGGCTGCTTGATAAAGTTTATTGGTACTGAAACACATGCATATGTGCCCTCAATAATTTGTCTCTAGCGAACGACAAATTCAGAATTTTGCTTCATCCAAACGAATGTAATTTGTGTAACATGAAAATTGTTCCCAGTAGAAATGTGACTGGTTATTTTATGCTGCAAAAGCATTCATAGAATTTAGGTCATCCTACACAACATGGTATTCAAGTGCTGTGCACATTAATTATCCTTCTATGCATGAACGCAAGTTCGAATTTTTGGTCAGAAACCTAAGGCATGCTACAAAGACAATGATTCTACCCTTCTTTTGATTCTGCCAATTTATCCTACTTTATATAATTTCCTTTCTATGACCCTTAACGTTGCTGCTCCATCACTTAAGTATTCTACAATATACGTAAATATATATGTTGAATCATGCCAAAGGCCTATGGCCTGATGGGCATAACCCCAGCCTCCAAAAAGGAGGTCTGGAGTTCAAAATCCCCCTCCACTCAAAAAAAAAACCCAATGAATCATACAATAATTATCTTATTTTTTATTTATAAAAATATATATATATATGTTGAATCATTTCCATGTTTGTCTGACTGAATTGTTCTTCTGGCAATATCTGATACTTTGTTTTTTTTTTTTTTTTGGGTTGCAGAAATGTCCAGTCATCTCCGCTCTCTATCAAGGATCAGGAAGAGAAGGCAAAAAGATGTCATTTTGTTCATGGGCTGTTGCTGTCCACCATTCTTGATGACAATTTATGAAGATCAGAATGGCTGGCTTATTAGTCTTCAAACTTACAATCAAAAGCCCTGCAATGTATGGTTTGTATTTAGTGTATCTGTCAATGTACTAAACAGAGAGAGTGTGGAATAAGGTGTTAGGAATGAGTGTAATTTACGTCGCATGTGAACTTTAGTTGCTAGGCCTGAACGTACTTCTATATCATCTTTTAATGTCAGGTCATAAATTAAAAAGAAAAAAAATTAAGTTATCTCTATTTTATTTTCTCATTGTTTTACGTTTAATTAAGCAGTAGAACCCACATATCTGACTTTGGGCTGTGCAGCCTCAGACTTTTTTTTATGGTGGATGTCTAAAATTGATCATTTGTGGCCATATAAAGGAGAGGTTAAGGGGGAATATTCCGATGCCTTGCGTAGGTTGAGATAAAAGAAAAATGAAAGGTCCATTCTCTTCCCCGTTGACGCGAAGCTTGAGCTTTAGAATCCCGTGCAAGTGATGATTTCTGAGACCCATGGTAAAACAAATGGAAAGGTGCTGTCTGTGTTGTATTGTAGAACATGGGTATGGTGGGAGCCATGGCTGTGTGGAGGAATTGGTATCGTATATGGGTATCAAAATACCGGTGCAGTTATCTATATTCAACAACTCTTTGAGATTTTTATTTTTTTAAAAAAATATAGACCTCGTTTGGATATAAAAATACTTTTAACTTATTTCATCATTACATATTTTTCAAATTCTCATACAAAATATAATAAACAATTTAATTTTTTTAAATTTTAAAATAATAATAATATTAAAAAATAATATTTTATTTAATTTATCTAAGACTATCTTATCTCATTTCACTATCAGGCCATAATGATTAATGGATGATGCTATATAACTCAGATAATCGTGTTGAGAACTTTGGAAAATTACCTACAGTTCTATGGTGGCAAGCGTGTTAGCAGTTGTGTTTTGTTTGATAGTGAGTTGAAATGGGATAAAAATTAAATAAAATATTGTTAAAATATTATTTTTTAATATTATTTTTGTTCTGTTATTTGAAAAAAGTTAAATTATTTATTGTGTGAGAGTTGGAAAATTGTAATAATTAGATGAGATGAGTTGAGAGATTTCTTTTATCCAAATAACCCCTAAAGTGTTTTTTTTTTTTTAAGACAGGCGTTGCAACAATATCTTTTTTTTTAGGTAATTTCCTAATTTATTTGGGTTATTTTGTGTTTATAATTTCACAAGTTTGTTTATCATTTCACACTTCAGGTAATTCATGCTAACAAAAAGGATAAAGAATCATAAGTTCTGCTAACTTATCTGGCTAACAGAACTACCTTCCAATGAAATTAATCCAACAAGATTATCAAGCCAGAGTGCCAAAAACACAAGCATTCATTCAAGATTGCCAACAATACAACCAATTATTTAAAGGTCGCACCCATTTTGGTGTCCCCTTGAAAAAAATAATTAGTGCCTCTACCAATGCATCGAGTAATTTTATGTTCATTAAGAATAGTTAAAAAAATTAACAGTAAAATGATCCAATGAGAATGGATTTCTTTAATGTCCAATGTCAGCGAATCATCACTATAGACACCTTAACCACAGATCCTTCTCTAACTCCTAGCATTAGCAAAAAATGGTTTGCCCCATGCCGTGCCGGCTGCATCAAATCCCTAAAGGCCTAGACTCAACCATGATGATGATGGCATTCTTGTGTCCATGACCCTCTTCACTACATCCCCTACAAAAGAATCAAAGCAAGAAGAGCAGCAACCTTTCATCAGACTAGTCTGTCCACCCGCCATTAATTCTATGTGGGAACAAACTGATGGTTGGGGAACAGGGAAATAAGCCTCATTCCTCCTATGCTCGAGGCCACATGCAGCTAATATGGTGTGTGTGGAACTCCTTGCTATGTCCTTGAAAGTACTGTTACCTGAATCAAATGAACAAGTGCAATTTGAGCTTTTGCACGTACATAGTAGATAATAAGAGATCAACATATCAAAATATAATGCTTTGTGAGGAGCGTAACAGACGACATTCTTATGTTGAACATGGATGAGTTGTTTCAGTGTTTCTGAAGCAAAGATTTCATAATCGAATTGAGTATGTTTGTTTTACTCGCAGACTATACAATTCTTGTGTAAAACATTTATAGACTACACAATGTTGATATAAGAATGTAAAACTTTGCATACCTAAATCAATATCTCGGGCCAAGTTCTTCAAATGTTTTTTAACTGTAGATTGCAATTGTTCCTTCGCCACATGAAACTCAATCCCCTCTCTGTCTGTATAAGGTGGCACACTACCATTATACCCAATACTCGATGATCTACTGCATTGATGGAATTCCTCATAACCCGTTATGTTCATTCCTAGAGGTTCAGGACATAATGTCCCGTTCAAAGAACTGTCGGTAGTTGTAGTAGTCTGGTCCTGTGCTGCTTGCCTTCTCAAAAAGCTTATTGCCGATGAATGTAAATCCCTGTTCTGAAATGATGGAGAGGGATTGTCCTGTAATCTATCCTCAAAGAATGCATGATATGCTGTCTCCATTTCTTGCGTCCTTGTTTGCTGAGTTGAAGTATCTCCGTCTCGATCCAGATTACTTCGAGAATTTAAAAAATTACTACTTGAATTAGCAGCTACAGTCCCAGCAGTTCTACCAGCCATAGAATTCATTCTATTGAGGGAAAGGAGTTGTTGAATGTGACGATGTATCCAACGTCTTCCTGATAGAGTTGGTGCCCCTGCTCCGGATGCTGGAGAAGCTGCCAGAGAATCTCCAACAGGAAATCTGGGAGATGAAAGATTGCCAAATCCTTGGGCAAATGGTGTACAAGGCGAGGACATTGAATTGAGGTCTAAGCTTTCCCTAACATTTACGGAATGCGGTGGTCTATTAGATAAGCTGTTGCTTCTAGCCCTTTGATCTGGCAAATGATCTTGCACTCGGGAACTGGGTGATGCCAGTGCAACGGGTCTACAACCATCACAATACCAATTACCTTCAGGAACTTCCCGCCCAAGTCCAACACAATAAGTGTGCGCAGGTGAATCACAGATATCACACAGCAACATGAGACCATCATCCCCACCTTCATGACATTCTGTACAAAACACATTCTCATATGGATCAAGGTAACTCCTGAGTTCTTCCTCAGAGGGTTGATAAACCTGTATAAAGCAGTGAACCCAATTCAGAAAAGAAAATAACTAGAAATGCAAAATCATAAGGTACAAAAACAGCAAGAGGAAAACTATAAGATACCTGATCGCGCTCAGGGACTTCAATCAACACTTCTCTCAAATCAATTCCTACGGTCGACTTGGCAGGCTTACTAATTGTCTTGAACCTCTGCTTGCATAAAGGGCAACGAGATTCCACTTTTGCCCACACCATGATGCAAGCAAAACAAAAATAGTGAGAGCAACAGTCCAATGTTCCCCTTACTCTTCTTTTATCTTCTTCAGACAGGCAAATTCCACATAGCTGCTTTCCCACCTCAGTCCTCACTTCCTCCACCTTCTCCTTACCCTTCTTTCCCAAAGGTTCCTCTAACTTGTCCTTACCCTTCCCTACCTGAGGTTGTCTTTGCTGATGAAAATCTCCAACCTCCTGATTTCTGCTTGGAAAAGACAAACGCCTCAAACTACCTCGTAAATTTCCACAAAGTTCTCTGGCTTCTCTCACTTGCTGTCTCTCTTCTTCAGAAATGGTATGCTTATCTTCCCCAGAAAGGGTGAAGTCATGATCAGATGATCCAGAAGACAGATAATCTGAATCTAAAGGTGCAACATACCTCCTCTTTTTGGGACCTGGTTTTTTCTTGCTCTTTTTTGTTGCAATCGATCTGTTATTAACAAACTCACTACCACCATCCTCGTCATCATCATATTGCACTTTCCTTCTTGACCCAATATTCTTTCTTCTTTTCTTTTTCAAAGACTTCTTTGTAACTTTAGATTTCCTCTTCCTTTTCTGACCCCTTACCGAAGTCTTTTTCCGTGAACCTCGCTTGCGCACTTTCATATCAGCTCTCCTCTTTCTCCCCACTGATTCATCTTCTTCATCCAGCATATATTCCTCATCATCCTCTTCGTCATCAACCTCATAATCCTCATCCGCATCTTCTTCTTCATCATCATACATAACTCTTCTCCTTTTTCTCACCATTTTTGCCCCAACTTTCTGCTGACCTGAAATACTCTTTTGCACTTTTGATCTAACCTTTGATCTGACAACCTTCCTCTCCTCCTCTTCTTCTTCTTCTTCTTCCTCCTCCTCCTCCTCCTCCTCAACAAAACTACCAAAACTCTCTTCTGATGCATACCCATCTACAGAAGAGCAACAATCCTCTTCCCAACCATCTGATACCTCATTTTCTTCATCTGAAACCACATAGTCCTCATCCGAATCATCTGAACCCTTATCTTTGGACCGAACCCTTCTGTTGAACTTTCTCTTGCAACCAACCTTCCCTCCCCTCACCATCTGTTCTTGCGCCTAAAAAACATAAATTTGCAAAACCCCAATTACTTAAATCCAATCAGACAAACATTATCAAGATTCATGAATTCCACCAATCGATATCAAATCGAGTCGCATATAGAAATCAACAAAAAGATTCTCTGACTTTAATTTTTTCCGTTTCTAGCTTACGGTATACCATTCAAATGTGGTGGCAAAAATTTCTTATTATCGATCTGTTTCAGCAAAGAAATAAAAACACAAAGAGCCAAGAAACAAAAAACAAATCCCAGACTTGCTCTATAACTTATTAAAAACACGTTAGAATTAAACCAAAAAAACTAATGGAAGAAATAGTTACAAAAATCATCCGTTGGACGAATAACATTTTACTTGAATTCCAGTTTTTCATACAAGTTCAAAAAAAAAAAACCAGCTATAGATTTTGAGACAGAAATCTACAATTTACACCAGAAAATTTATAAAGCAATATTTCAAAGAATTTCGAAATCTGAAAGTCAGAAAGAAACAGGAAAAAATATAGAATTCATATATATATAATATATTCTTTGAAAATTATAAATTCATCGCATAGAGAGAGGGAGGAAGGGACTTTAGTACCTGGGAAGAGGAAGAAAGAACCGGAAAACAATGAAAATGTTTTATTTTTATATTTCAGCTTATATATATATATATATATATATATATATATATACCCACGCACACAGAGCCGTAGGGACGGTTTATTTCTGCAACAACGTCTAGTCTTTATTATCGCCAACGCGTTCTCAACTCTCCATAAAAAAAATAAATAAATATATAAATAAAACACATATTCATAGCCTACGCAACTCCGCAACTGCATCTGTTGTGCGTTCGTAATTACTATTATGCCCTTACACTTTTTGTTTTCACTTATAAATTCACTTTTTGTTCTGAGAGTAATTATATTCAAAGAATCAAAAGACAGCACACACTGCATATTACTCATGTGACAAAATTTAATTTATAAATTTAAATTTTGTAAATCAAATCGTGTACGTGTTATATGAATAATGTAAATGATATATTCTATATACTAACTTATAAATAAAATAGATCTTATTGAAATAGATTAAAAATATGATGCTCTGCATTTTCTTAAAAAATAAGTATGAAAAAATCTTCTCATAAATTAGTATTCACCACCTCATACCCCACCCACGTCTTATAAAAAACACTATGTATTTTATGAAAAAATTATAGGTATAAAATATGTGAATGAATAGTAATTTATGCATAGAATTCCTCAATAAGTAATCTAAGGCCTCGTTTGGTTATCAAATTCCTCTCAACTCATTTTAACTCATCATTACAACTTTTTTAAATTCTAACACAAAATATAATAAACAATTCAACTTTTTTAAATCCTAAAATAATAATAATATTAAAAAATAATATTCTAATAATATTTTATCATCTCAACTCAACTCAACTCAACTCACTTCAACATCCAAACACAACCTAAGTCTCAAGATTTTAATAATTAGTTACTAATACTACAAGAGAAAATATTATATATTAGAGTAATGTTACGTACAGTCACAAAATGAGTAAATATCGTACAGTCGTTTTAAAAAAGAGTGAAGTTTATTATTAAGCAAAATGATTACTATATGTGTGTACACTCATCACTGTAACTATCATTTCTCTATATATCATACTCATTTGATGACGTGACATTATTTTAGTGTCTCAATTTTTTTTTAAAAAAATCAAGAAATTAACAAACAATTTAGTGGAATATACAGCATATCTTCTTTCAGAGTGGATTAGAGAAATTATCTTAATCAGCCAGCCCAATTAATGGAAATAAAATAAAATAAAAAATAAAAAAATTGAACCCCAACAACATGGAAAAGCATCATAGAAACTGCCAAACAATAAAATGACAATTCATGTTACTATGTTAAGAGTCGTGTCTAAATAATTGTTTTGCCTATTTAACGGAATGACGAAAATGCCACTTCGCTTACAAGAGCTGTTGAACGCTAGCTTTGGTTTTGGGTAATGATATCATACAGCTCACGCACATCGCACCATATGGAATTGCTTAGTACGGCTAATGTGTATCAATTTTGTGATTATTAGTAATTTTAGTATTGTAATTTTTTTATTCTTGATTTTTAACTTTTAAGTTATAGTTTGAGATTAATAAAAATCAAGAAGAAAAATACAATTTATCTAAAAATATATACTCTTTAAAAATATAAATATTGTATTATTTACATCACACCAATTATACGACACATTTTAAATGGCTATTGCTTATCTAATTAGAGAATATCATTGAAATGATAAATGTAATATGAAGAACAATATTATCAAATTTAAAATATATTTTTTTTCAAATAAATAAGGTAATTAAACTTAGAAGAGGAAGTAAATATACAATAATATCAGTGTGAATATTGCTAAACGACACGTGTAGGGTTGAAGATGTGACATCAATATATTTTTTTTTAATTATGGTATCTTGAAATTTTCTTTCCTTAAAAAACATATAAAAGGTTTTTTTTTTCTTTTTATAAATCAATTTATGTCATGTAAATATTTTATTGGATCTGTTATTTACACCAGCTTATAAAATACTAAATAGTAAATAGATTTTTTCTTTACAAATGGATATTGTCCTAATTTATAAGAAAATTATAATAATATAAAAAATGATTTATACAATCATACATCATGCAAGTTTCATGCACTTCTTTTAAAAATTTTGAAAAAATTTGAAACTCGTACGAAAAAATCAACTTTTTCACGATAAATCCTATTTTTTTCAAAAAGAGTGAATTAGACTTGCAGACCCTAAAACTGTATCTAGTATTATTTTAATAAAATTTATAATATTCTAAATAAAACTCTTTATATATTTAACATATATGCAAGATTGATGTTATTAATAAAGCAAAGCATTAGTATTAGAAGATTCCTTCATATTGTTCCGGAGGGCTAAAGTTGGCACCAAGAATTATTAATCAGTCCAATGTGCTTTGCAATTTTCCTTGAGACCCTTGTGATTGACTCTCTCACATGGGTTTTGATTTGGTTTTCTTAAGAAATGACATGAACAAATCGACAAAAAAGCAACCCTTATTAAGAATAATAAATCTGTGTAATTATTTATAAGTGGGTGCTGTACACCTTTATATATATATATATATATATATATATATATATATATTTGGGAGAGAGGGGTTTCGAACTCAAAACCTCTATTTTGGAGACTGGAGGTTATGTCAACTAGGTCACAGGCCTTCGACAGTGTTGTACACTTTATTATTTCAACTTAAAATAATAATTTTTTTCCTAAAATTTCTTCATAAGAATAATAAATCTGTGTAATTATTTATAAGTGGGCGTTGTACACCTTTATATATATATATATATATATTTGGGAAAGAGGGTTTTCGAACTCCAAACCTCTATTTTGGAAGCTAGGGGTTATGTCAACTAGGTTACAGGTCTTTGACAGTGTTGTATACCTTATTATTTTAGCTTAAAATAATAATTTTTTTCCTAAAATTTCTTCATAAGAATCCTCTCTATTTCATTTCAAATCTTCATCCATTAAATCACTGGATTATCCTTTCTAAATTTTGCATTTTTCATCCCCTTTATCTGCTTAGAGAGAGAAAAGGAATGTAGTTTTATAAATATTGATGAGAGAAATGATAAAGGTAGGCCCTTCTAATAAATAACTAGCTAATTAAGTATTAGTAGTGCTAGAAATCAGTTATTGTAGTTGTGCACACATTGCATACACTATGTGCTGCTTTTCATTTTTTTTTTTTTTGGTGCAAAACGCACCAGACAGCTTCTCATCTCTCTCTTCATCGTCTCTCTCGTCAGCGTCTCTCTCTCTCTCTCATTAGCTATTTCTCTCTCCTTGACTCTCTCTCTCATCCCTCATCATCTCTCTCTCTCTCTCATCGTCTCTCTCTAATTTTAAATTTAAAATATATGTAGTTTAGATGATGCCACGTAGTGTGTACAAAAATTATTGTTCTCAACAGTTGCTCCCACTAATATTTCATTAAGTATATGGAGGATGAGGATAATGAAATTAACTTCTGATTAGATACCCAATTTTTCATAGCTTTTTTTTCCAATTTACTAGCCAATAAGCAAACTAGCAGAGCATATACTGGTTTGGTTATACAGAAGAGATGAGATGCAATGAAAGTTGAATAAAATATTGTTAGAATATTATTTTTATTTTAGAATTTGAAAAAGTTGAATTGTTTATTATATTTTATATAAAAAATTTGTAAAAATTATAATAATTAGATGAGATTATCTACCAAACCAAACTTGGATAAATTTTTAACCATGTTGGGATTTTGTGATGGATAATGCTTAGTTGCCCGAAAATTGTTCCCCCCAAGGGTACCGATAGGTGCATTTGGGTTTTTAATTTTTTTTTTAAGTATTTGTTTGTGTTTTTTCTTTTAAATTTTGTTAAAAAAATACACACAAATACTTACTCAGCTTTGTGATAGCTTTGAGTAACTTGTGATTGGGCCTTTTTCTCATTGATGTTACTCAGCTTGGGCTTTGCCCTTGAGCTGAGGCATGCAGATTGTGCTAACTACTGATATGAGCCCACAACAACCAGTGATAACAGAAACTGTTTCCTTGATGGGCCGACACAAATTTTCTTACCTGTGAATGTTCTTTGTAGTTTATTACAACTTTGAGAGGCTGATTTGGTTACACAAACTAAATTATTTTATCTTATTTTATATAATTATTATAATTTTTTTAAATTTAAATATAAAATATAATAAATAATTCAATTTTTTTAAACCTTAAAACAAAAATTATGTTTTAATAATATTTTATTTAATTTTTAACTTTTATCTCATCTCATCTGTGTAACCAAACGAGGCCTTTGGATTTGTTTGAAAATAGAATCTCATCTCATCTCATTTTAAAATTTTTCATAATTTTCTTTCCAAGCGTCACTCAAATACAAACACTTTTCAATTTTAAATCTTCAATTTTTTCATCTAATTATTACTTAATCATTACAACTTTTTTAATATTTTAACATTATAGTATTTTATTATATTTTTTTCTCTCTTATCTCTCAAAATCTAACAAAACATCTTAAATCAAATTATTTTACTATTATTTTAAAATTATCTAATTATTATTTATAAAATTTTTATCTCATCTCATTAGACCTGGACAGCCGGTATTGACCTCCATATACTTTGCGAAGTTTGGTTGCTCGTGCTAAAACATGACTGATTTCATTTGACTCTGCTACGAGGGAGTGGTGGTATTATAGGAAATTCAGCATAAGAAAGAAAACTCGATCTTCAGTATATATAGTTAAAGGTAGGATATAAAACTTGTGTGAGGACAGCTTCGTTTGGAACATAGAATGAGCTGATATCATCTGAATTGACTTTAAATTTATGCTTAACTTAATATTTAAATACATAATTTTAGATCACTAAATATCACTTAATTTAAAATCTCTTTACACATAGAATTTATAATTTTTTTTAATTCAACACTTTTTTATACGCGAGACTTATAACTTTTTTTAACTTCTTATAAATATATTTAAATTTATCTTAATATTCAAACACTTATAAACTCATTTTAAGTAGATTCTACAGAATTCACTTTACCATTTCAACTCTCTATTATTTATAAAAAATTCAATTCATTTCAATTTAACTCAACATCTAAACGCAATCTTAAACTTTATCATGATTTCTCATGTTCAAATGCCATACGTGTCACTTCTTAAATTCTCAACCTTAGATCTTCAGGATTTGGCCCACCTATCCTCTTTTTATTGTGCACGAAGCTCATGCATTGGTACACTTTTTAAAAGACAAATTTCTCCGTATAAAAAAAAAAAAAAAAAAAACAGATTTCTCCTTTTTCTTTTCACCCGGATTTGTGACACCAAACACATTTATATACAAGCGGTCCCCTTGTATGAATGCTGATTATACATATACATATATATATATACATATCTCTGAGGGGTCCCCTCTATGGGAGTAGCCCAAATCCAAAGAGATCAAGCCGCAGAGGCCCTAGGCCCCTCGTGCGGAAACCCGAAGCAGGCTAGGAGCTCAAAGAGATGTGTGCAGAGCCCACGACTCGCCTACCCATACAGACAAGCCTTGGCACCAGACTCGGCTCGGTCAAGGAGCCCACCATAAGGCAACGATTGCCTAGGACATCGATGGGCTACCAAGCCCTGCAATAGGGCACATAACTGGCAACTGTAGCAAAGCACGAGCGACTGGACATGTTCGATAGTGGGCGAGCCATGCCAGAGACACGCCACACTCAAAGCGTGTTAGAGAGCCTAACACGCAACGACGTGCTGCTTAAGGTGCTATAGGATGGCATAACCACGACTTGGCATACTGCCCTGGCAGAAGTGTGGTGGCAGGTCTGACCCTAGCACGGTTTGACATCCCACGATCTCCCACGACAGTTGAGTTCAAACTAGGTATAAATACAGTCATCCCTCTCAGGGGAAGGCTCTCTAAACTCTTATTCTACACTTAACTCACTTAGCTTCCTTTATCACTAGAATATCCCCTACTGGCTTAAGCATCGTAGTGATCCCAGACGTCACCAGAGCCCATTCTTCTTCCTGGTTGCAGGTCTTGAGAGTTTGGCTGTTGTGGTACTGCTCGGGCTGCGAAACACGACATCAACAATATCCTTATTTGAATTCTCTTATAAATCCCGAGTAATGTTATGTATAGTTTTGGAGTGTGTATTTTATGTGTATTCTATTTGAAAAAAATAGAAATTATTATTAAAAAAAATAAATTTTTTTTATATAGATCTCAATCTATCTATTTAAAACAAAAAAATACAATAAATTCAATCAACCAACTTAATCATGTAATTTAATTAAAAATAAATTTAATTTTATAAAAATTGACTCAAGGTGTAAAAGAATGTTAATTTTTATAAAATTAAATTTATTTTTAATTAAATTACATAATTACGTTAGCTGATTAATTTAATTTTCTTTTAAATTATATAAAAAGATCATGTTATGAAATTTTTAATCTAGATTAAAAGAATAAAAGGAAAAAAATAGCTAAATAGTAAAATAATAATAATAAAAAATATATATAAAGATATCATCGCTATTCAAACGGTAAATATCATTTCTCAGAAATCCCTAGCGGCACCGCAGGATTTCAAACTGACAAAATGATGTAAATGAAGTAGAGGATCAAGACTCTCACACCATTGGGATCCGGAGTCTTGTTAATATTAATGGGGATTACCAATTCGTTTGTTTTTTAAAATGAGTTGAGATTAAAGATAAAAAATTAAATAAAATATTATTAGAATATATTTTTTAATATTATTTTTATTTTAAGATTTAAAAAAATTAAATTATTTATTTTATTTTATTTTAAAAATTAAAAAAATTATAATAATTAAATAAAATAAAATAAGAAATTTTTTCAAAACAAAGCAAGCTAAATTCCTCCCGGCAAAAAAAGCAAAGATCTTGGTTGGAACTTGAACATGAAAGTTACCACCTTAATCATGAAGTCATGCTTTTGTCGGATGTCCCGCTAGGCTTGCTAAAAAGGACAAGACATCTACATTTGGACATGTTATTAGACTTGTTTGTGGCAAGAGAAATGTTACTACCCGACCCAGTTATTCGGCTTATTTGACCTCTTTGGTTAATACAAAAGATATCTACATAATATATTTTACAGTACATATTCTAAAATAAGAAAATTTTTTAAATAATGTTATTTTTATAAGTTATTTTATAAAAATACTCATCCTTTTAAAACATTATTACATGTATAAAATATTGTAAAAAGTGATGTGTTTTTCATAAATGAGTAGAGGAAATCTAAAATTTAGTATTCAAATTTTTTTTTTTTTTTTTTTTTCGGACATCATTTTATTTTAAATATATATTTTTTTTAATAAACTACACGACACTACTTGACAGTTGGACAAAATAAACGGTATAATTGGAATGACATAGTAGCGTGCAATTCTCTTATCCCAAAAAACTGAGTATGTTCTAACCTCTTCAACTCTAGTTGATGGAAAAGAAAGTTTTAGTAAAGAGCCAAACTTCATGCAGATCTAGAGCACATTGTATTCTTTAGTACTAGAAGAATAATGTTATAATCACAAAAATATTATATAAAAATAATCTTATAAATTGATGTGGCTTGATGTGATTTGTTAGATTAACTTTATAATCTAACAAATCACATCAAGTCATACCAATTTATAAAAGTATTTATCGTATTGGAAAGGTTGCAAGAATAATTTGTTTTATGCATGCGCTCTCTCTCTCTCTATGTATATATATCTTTGGGGCTGATTCTATATCAATTTGTGAGATTATTTTTATGTAATAACTTTTTGACTAGAATATTTATCGTAGTTGAAAGGTTGAAAGAATAATTTGCTTTATGCATGCGCTCTCTCTCTCTCTCTACGTATATATATCTTTGGGGCTGGAATCAGCTTTATTCTGGCTAGGTAGGCACAACTCATCAAAACCCTTTTGCCCCAATAGTATTATTGAGATGGGACTTCAAAGTTCAAATTAACTAGCTAGGGTTGTCCACTTCAATGACTGACCAGGGAGTGGTGTTTATGACACCATATGCATGCCTAGCTAGCCACTCAATCTTCTTTATTATAAGCTAAATATCATATAATATGTTTGTTTTGGGGACCATCTTTTGCATATAGTTTGTGATAATTGGGAGCTTGTTGGAATGAAGATATTGTTCTTTAAGGCTGCGTTTGGATGTTAAATTAAGTTAAGTTGAGTTGAGTTGAGTTGAGTTGAGATGAGATGAAAGTTGAAAGTTAAAAGTTGAATAAAATATTGTTAGAATATTATTTTTTAATATTATTATTTTGAAATTTAAAAAAATTAAATTATTTATTATATTTTTTGTTAAAATTTAGAAAAGTTGTAATAATTAGATAAAATGAGTTGAGATGGATTTGAGATCCAAACTGGCCTAACACTTCATATTTATAATATAATCTTTGTCTTTAAAATAACATCATCATCTCAAAGCTTTAAGACTAAGCTCCCCATTTCATTGGCTTAACTTTTCTAATTTCATGCTTCTTTCATGTTAGATTTAGTCTAAATTTAAAGGGGGTTGGACATAATTATTTGACAAATCATTTCCCACAATATATAAAGAGTTTGTAGAAGCTTTATCGTTTTTGCTTGGAAGATTAAGACAGCTTAGTGATCACATTGTTCAATCCAACTTCTCTAGTCCATAATTCAGAGTTAGATTAGTTGGTAAATACATAATCCATATCATTAACAGATACCAAATTCTGATAACTTCTAAATTATAGACTAAATAACTCGAATGATCGTATTATTCTCTCGTCTTTTAGCTTTTCAACTTTTAAATTGATTGAAATCATCTCTAATATATATATATATATATATATATATATATAAATCTCGAATCGCTCTGATATCACAGCCAATAACTTAATTTGAGATACAAAACCTGCTTGGCTCTCCACATATTTTGCATATATAACCTCTTTGAGCTTCATAAGCTGATATCTTATATAAAAATAATATTGGACAAGCAAAGACCAAAGTATATGAGAATGCAATATTAATGTAAGTGAAGTACAACTTTTTGTATCAAAAGAGCAAAAGTTTTGATACAAAAAGTTGTGAGAAACCAAATAACTTTCCTTTTATCTTTCATCATATGTGGTTGGCCCATAGGATTAGATGATCTTCCCCACTCACCCTTCATATACGCAATCCTATGGTATGCAAGCATCGTGCATTCCCTTTGAAATTTGTGAATAAATTTAAGATTCATATAAAAAAACTTAGTTTTTTAATGGTATTGTACCTCACTTTTTTTTTAAAAAATGCGCGAGATTTGTACACTTTTAGATTATATCTAGTATATATATATATATGAAAAACGCTTGTTGTAAGCACCTGGTACAACGGCGTGCAAACGTGACTGACGTGAATACACTTGATGAGAGAGAGATCGAGCTGATGAGAGAGAGAGACCGAGCTGATGAGAGAGGAATAATTCATTTTAAATCTGACGTGGTATGGACGACTGTATGCCGATTGTATCTAACGACTGTATATAGAATAACTGTATATATATGTGTGTGTGTGTGTTTTCTCTTTTGATTCTTATGTTATTTAATTGGGCAAACAAACCTTATAAATTATTACAACACTACCTATATAGACTGGGACCAATTAAATTAGATTTAGTCTCTTAGACATTGTCTACAGACAGTGCTGCTGGGATGGACCCTTCTGCATTGACTTTATTTCTCTTATTTTTTGTGCAAACCAAACCCTAAACTTTAGGTATTGTTAATATCATGTCGTGGATTTCACGATCGACAGCTTTAGAGATTTAAATAATTGAAAAAAAAAGGATTTAATTAAATTATCTTTAAGAGAAAAAAAAAAGAAACCCAAAAGTGGTTAGCTAGGTCTTGTAAACTAGCCATTTGGTGGGAAAAGGGCAACCCCTTTATAATTAGAAGTCTCAATCTTCAAAATAATTTACTGACTTGTGTTGAGACTTTGTACTCCAAATTTCTCTATGTATCAATTTCAGGATTATTATATACCATTTGAAGCACATTAATTAAATTCTTCCCCTAGAGACTAAAGACTAACACACTCACATATCAGCTTCAATTACTTTTGAGTCCAAAAAATGATCTTTAACATGGTCATGCACATGTTTTTGACCTTCCACGATCCATCTCATTTATCAACATCTCATTACAATGGCGGATTTTCAGTGTAAAAAATGATCTGTACCTACTACTCTAATAAAAGTGTGCAAGTTTCGCCTATTTCTTTTTAAAAAGTGAGACAAATATGAAATTTAAATAAAAATATATATATATTTTCATAGTAAGTTTCACTTTTTTTAAATAAAAATAGTGTATAGAATTTGTACACTTTAAAACTGTATTTGGTATTAGATGATCAGTATAAATATTGTGTCGAAGAAATAATGAATATTTGCATTTACATTTCTTTCAAAGGGAACCAACATTAATACCTTTACAAATTACCATTCTTATGTTAGATACAGTTTTAAAATATATAAATTTCGCGTACTGAGTACTCTTTTTTAAAAATGGTGAGACTCATCATTTAAAAGTGAGATTTTTCATATATATAAATCTTAAATTTGTCTACCTTTTTTTTTTTTTTTTAAAGAGATTACGAAATTTACAAATTTTAAAATTATACAATAGTTTTCTTACACCACTAATCCATTATTAGAAATGAACTGATGGCACCAATTCACTTGTAGCCTAGACAAAGCTATAGGGTATGCCTCAGTTCATGATCAGCTTAATTAGGAAATTCATTCACAAAATTAATAATCCTATATGTTTTTCTAGCTGAATTTGTCAGGTCTTACAATAACTAGCTAGCACTCCAAGTTATATTCTTAAAGAAAAATTCTACTCATCATCTTCACACCACACACGACGTATAATTTTTTTCTTTTATTAAATATGTGGTATATAAATGATGAGTAAAAGAACTCAATTAATTTTAAAAAAATAAAAATAGAATAACTCAATTAGTTTAGAATAAATAGTAAAACTCATTTGTTAAATATAATTTTTACAAATAATGTATGAACTATGGTCTGAATGTTTATAAAAAATCATAACGAAGAAAATAAAGAGTAATGTCATATACAGTCTTAATATGTGCAAGTCTTGTGCATTTTTTTTTAAAAAAATAATAATCTACCATTAAAAAAGTATATTTTTTATATGTATTTCAGATTTGACTACTTTTTTCAAGAAGTGCGGAATATTTTTCTAAGATTGTAAATATAATTTTTCAAAAAATAATAAAAAAAATCCAATTTAATTTTTTAAATGTACTATTTTTTATTTATAAAAATAAAAATAAAAATCGTATCCATTATCAATTAAAATAACAAGTCAAATAGTATTGACGTTAGTTTTTGCTTTGTTTTAATTTGGAAAATGCTGGAGCTCCCGCTGGGGGCTCCCGCTGGAGCTCTGGTGTATTTTATCATGTGTATTTTTTAATTTTTTTTTTATATAGATATATTTAATGATTTTAAATATTTTTAAAAAATAAAAAAATTTATAATATTATTAAATAATACTTGCTTAATCATGAAGTAAAATATAAAATATTTTTTTATGATTTTTTATTTTACTTCGTAATTAAGGAAGTATTTTTTAATAATTTTATTTTTTACTTCTTAATTAAAAAAATATTTTTAATAATATTCTAAATTTATTTTATTTTTTAAAAAAATATTAAAAAAAATTATATAAAAAATAACTTAAAAAAAAAACACATACAATATATGTTACAGCCCCAGCGGGGGCTGTAGCATGATCCTTTTAATTTTCGTCCATATATTTTTTTTTCAGGCCCTCTTTATCAACATGTATTTGCAAGTCTTTAGCCGGAGAAGTGGAGCCCACATGTTGGGAAGAGATGGGCTTGAGCCGGCAGCCTTATGCCCTTGACTGATACATATTGCCGGCATGGTACTTTTGGGCCCCGCCAGTTGGATTCTTCTTGTGGGGCCCATTTCCGTATCTTTTAGGGGACTTACAAACCTAATTCCTAACCAGTTTTTGGTTCGGCTCCGAGCCATGGGTTTGAATATTTTGAACGTTGGGAGGGAGACGGGACAACTCTTTAATGACAGGCTTTCGAATTTTGTCCAATAGCTTTAAATTTTATAAACATTATAACACAATCCATATATTTATTTCTTGGAAAATATTAATCTTATCACTTGTTTCTATGGCTAATTTTTACGGTTATGAATTTTTTATTTTTTTATTAGTACTTTTTTTACTTAATGATTACGTAAATATTTTTTAATAATATTGTTAATTTTTTTATTTTTTGAATATATTTAAATGTGTTAAAAAAATATAAAAAAAAATTCATCCCAAAACTACTAGAGGGAGCCCCAACGGAGCTCCCAGCGGTGGGAATAGCACCGCTCTTATTTCTTTCGTATTTTAGACTCGAGTAAATTGTATGAATTCTTATCCTTAAAATAGTATAGGTTAAGTTTGGATAGTGAGTTGAGATTAAATAAAAGTTAAAAGTTAAAAGTTGAATAAAATATTATTAGAATATTATTTTTTAAATATTATTATTGTTTTGTGATTTGAAAAAGTTAAATTATTTATTGTATTTTATATGAGAATTTGTAAAAATTGTAATGATAAGATGAGAAATCAAGCTTAGACTAATTTTTTTTTTTTTTTTTGGTGTCAAAATAAAGCTGCCGGCATAATTTGGTTTGAGAAATGCTTCAGCCACAAAGTAATTTCACAAAAGTAAACCTATAACATGATTTCATATGATACGTTAGATCTACTTTACAATAAAAATAATTTTCAATCTAACATATTATATCAAATCACATCAATTTATAAATTTACTTCCATGATATCTCTTTGGTAATCAACCTAAATTCCCTATAAATTTGGTAACAGAAACATTAATAATACGTTGCAACGTACTGATCTCAAGTAGAAAGACTTTAGTTGGGGATACTTACAACATATCTTGTGACAATTTCATTCATGATTGAATGGTATGGTACACCTCTCTTTCTCCTCTCTGTCCCTTAGCTTTGGAAAGTATAGATTCTACAGAAAAACTTGGGGACACATAATCTCGAACTTAGCCATTAATGTATGTATATAGTTTGGTTCATATCTGAACCTTTGTTTCCAAATTCAGCTGACAGCATTAATATTTCTCCCATGAAAGGAGAAGTTGTTCTGACAATAGATTGCTAGTGTCCAATGGTTTGGGACAACACAGGTCGTCTTCTGCCATAGATATATTGGCATAATTGTTTACACAAATGGGTGGATAGCGATGAGTTGATGTGTATATCCTTTGAAAGTTATGGTGCTTTTCGACCTTCCCTTTCTTTCATTTCTTAGAAAAGTTAGTCTATATACAGTCTTCAAATGAGGACTGCTCATGAAAGTTCACACAGTTATGTTTAAAAAAAAAATTAAAATTACAATGATATTTTTTTTCTTTTTTTATTCCTATTTATCAATGAGACTACACACATAGTCCTGAGAATATAATTTCTCTTCTTTCTTAGAAATAACCCTAAACATTGGTTTGCTGCTATAGTCTCACCCTTTCTACCCTTTTTTAAAAGTTTTTTTTTTTAATCTCTAAACTTGGACATACATTTTACATTATTGACATGACAGAGATTGATTAATAAGAAAAACTTAAAATTTTAATTTTTTTTAATCTCATGTGTCAGTGATGTGAAAGACGGTATTTTCTACTCTAGCCAGGGAATAATTCTCTCTGTTTGCCAATTTACTCTTGTAATTTCGATAAACATCTTGCCTCGCTCGGTTTTTTCTACCAACAGATAACAAGACATATTCACCCCCTTACATCTCATGATGTACACATAGAGTTGGATTGATATATATGCTTTAGAACCTACTAGCTAGATAAGTATACATAACTGCCAACAGAGAGAGTATAAAATCTAATCAAATGGACTTCTAACCAAACTGTGATAAGTTTCATTACCACATGATCTCATACATCTCTCTCACTCCATTTGTATAGTGTGAAAGATCCATCCACTTACATCTCATGATGTTCTTGTCTTTCATTGATGGGAAAAAAAAAAGAAAAAATATTCGCATCAGCCCACTGTTGGCTACAACCGCAACACACCTTACGTGTAGACCGACTGATGTGCTACGGACTTGCTCGGTGTAGACCGGCTGTGGTACAGTAAGCTGCTCGGTGTGCAGAGGAAAAAAAATAGTGTACAGAGAAAAAAAAAGAAGCTAGCTCAGGTGTGCTACGGTTGAAGTGCTACAACAAGCTGCTCTATAGCTTTACTAAAAACAAAACCCTTTTGAAAAAACATCTCTTGATTTTGTTTGGCTTAAGATTCCAATGCAATTGCATGTTGTTTGCATGCATATCTACATCTTTTCATCCATTACGTGACAATTGATGATTTCATACAGCATCAAAATAGAAGTCATGAGTTCAAACTATAACTCTATACTGTAACTTATGCATTTTATAATCAAATATTGATCCATGTGCTAGCCTAACCTACTTATTGAGGGAGAGTCTGATCCATACACGAGGAAGAATATTAAAATATAAGTTAAAATAATAAAATTTACTTAATCACATCAGCTTAAACTTTTAGAATAAGTGTTAGAAAGTCCAGTAAATAAATTTAAAAAAAAACTCTCTTGATACCATACTATTGTTAGTGGCTTAATTATAAACATAAACCGAAATCAGAGAAGGTAGGGGAGATGTATATAAAAACAGCTCACTTTTTGCACTCATATAAACTTATAAAGTAAATATGAAGTATATTTCATTCACAAATACAATATTGATGCTAATGATGGTCTTAATCTTTTGAGTATTTGTTTTAGGTTTCTTAAAAATAAAGTCGAGTTTCCTAACCCTGTCCCCACTTCTAGCCTTTAGTTTACACATGAGCAAAGGGATTGGAAAGAACAAAGTCAGTATCATGCATGAAGGCATTTAACTTTAAAACATATGGGGAAGATCAGCCATTGTTTACACAAACCCATCATGCCATCACCAATTTTTATTGAGGGTTTGGGCTAAAGTTCTTAAACTTGTAATGATACATAGGCATCATAACCAAGTTGCTATTTTACTAACACCTTCATTTTTTTAAATAAAGAGTAATAATACACGACACAACTTTTTTCAAAAGTTTATTTCAAATTAATGACGACCATATAAATTAGAAAAAAATTCTATTTATAAGCCAATTATATGAATAACGCATCTAGTAAAGTGTTTACAAGATATAATTCGGATAATATGTTCTATACATCGGCTTGACTGTAAAATAACTCAGAAAATAGATCGTAAAATGATTATATAAACATCCAAAAGAAGACATCATTGAAGTTAGAGAGTGGATATGAACATTGGGCAGAATTATTTAAGAATCCACCAAGGTAATGTTTCAAGTCTGAAAGAGGCAAAGTAATATCAACACAGCCAAGTTTGAAAGCGATCCAAGTAGAGTTAAATGTAAGTATTAATTAGGGAGATTAATGTGTATGCAATTAATTAGGCAGATTAATGTGTACAGTTGACATCAAACCCACCTAGAAATGGTGCTCAATTTAATTTTTACTGCATTATTTTTTTTGCTTTGGTCGAGTGAATTTAAGGTATACCTGCTAGTTTGTTCTCTGCAGTGAGTTTCCTTTTGTATGCATATGATCACAAGAAAAAAAAATCTGGCATTGTATTAAATAATGAGAAATGATACTTACAGTCGTGAGTATGTAAGTATTGTGCAATCACTTTAAAAAAAGTGAATAAATACGGAACCTACATTAAAAAATTAATTAATTTTTTGATAGTAGACTCTACTCTTTTTCAAAGCGACTGCACAATACTTACACATTCTACGATTATATATAATATTATTCTTAAATAATACACTCAGGCCTCGTTTGTTTTCGGAGATGAGATGAGATTAAAATTAAAAAGTTGAATAAAATATTGTTAGAGTATATTTTTTAATATTATTTTTGTTTTGAGATTTGAAAAAGTTGAATTGTTTATTTTATTTTGTATTGGAAGTTGAAAAAATTGTAATGATTAGATGAGATGAGATGTTTTTCCAAAACAAACAAGATCTCATAATTAAACTCAAATCAAGAGATTATTAGCGACGTCAATGAAACAAAGTGAGCAGTATAATTGAGACAGTATAGTAACTTTTCTTTTTATTTATAATATTTTATTTATATTTTATTTATAAAATTATTTTATATAATCATTTTAAGTATAATTTACACATAGATTTGGGAATAAATTTATATATATATATATAAATTAATTGATTTTAATATTTTTTAAAAAAAATTAAAATTTAATTTTCTTTGCCCGAAAAATTTTCAAAACCGTCCAGCCCACACCGAGAGGTTCGGAACCAGGTTCGTTCGGTGTACCTTTTTCCTTTCAATATTAGACACAGGAAAGAAAAACAACAAGAAGAGCGAGAAAGCAAGGAGAGAAACCGAGAGAAAGTGTGAGAAAGAGCGAGGAAATTCGAACCACTTTTCCCTCTCCCTCTTCACTTGCGCATTCTCTCTTTCTCTTCATAGAAGTTCTCTTCAAAACCCTTGTGTCGGTTTCTTCCTTCCTATTCTCTTCCCTGAGAATTCGATCAAGTTAAATTTTCTTTAAATATAACCAAAATTCTTGAAATCTTTGTTACGTTCAGTATAGTTGGATGGGCTATATTGGATTTTTGGGGTAGGATTTGAAATTTGGATTTGGGGTGGTTTTAGCCGTCGGGATTTTCTGGGTTCGTTGCGGTTTGTGTGATAAAAATGGCAACAGAACAAGCTTTGTCTTTCTCCTTAGCTTCAGTGGTTGAAGACGTTCTTCAACAACATGGTACCAGATTGAGTGATCGTTTGGCTTCGAGGAAGGCTGGCGAAGCTTGTATGATCAATCATTCTATTGAAGTATTTTTGCTTTCTTTTGTTAAAAACAAATTGACGGAAATTCAGAGTTCCAGTTTCTTTCAAAAACAGAGAACGTTTTTCTGGTGTTATATTGGCTTTCTTTTGTGGATTTGATTTTTCACTTGAGTTTTGCAAGAGTTCACCTGGGTTTTGACAATAAAAGATTTTGTAACTTGTGGATGTTTTAGCTGTTTGCTTGTTAAAGTGGCAAATAAATTTGTGAAATTTCATTATATAAACGAATTTTGAATCTTTATATGATTTTACATTAGTCTCATTTTCCGTATCGTCATTCTCGTTGGATTAATCTTTTTTATATGCGTTGCCTCGTTCTTCTATTTTCTTTTTGAATTTGGCTTCCCCTGAAACTTTATATGCTGAACAAACAAAAGAAACATAATGTTGCTACATCATTTTGCAGCTTTGAGAAGATATGAAGCAGCCGGGTGGCTCAGAACGACGGTTGGAGTTGTTGGGGGTAAAGACTTGCCAGCCGAGCCTTCTGAAGAAGAATTCAGGCTTGGATTGCGAAGTGGGATAATTCTTTGCCATGTTCTTAACAAGGTTCAGCCTCGAGCTGTGCCAAAGGTATGTTTCATTTAAGGTTTTGATTTTCCTTCAAGCTTTGTTGGTTTTGACGATGTTAATCGACTGGTTTAGGTGGTTGAGGGTCCGGGTGATTCTGTTAATGTTCCTGACGGGGCAGCTCTATCGGCATTCCAGTACTTCGAAAACGTTAGAAATTTCCTTGATGCTGTGGAAGAATTGGGGCTTCCGACCTTTGAAGTATCCGATTTGGAAGAGGTGTGTATTCTTGTTTTGTTGACATCAGTAGAAAGACCTTCAAGGAAATTCTGTATGATGGGCTTCACCCACACATCTCCTTTCTCTTCGATCAACTTTTGAAGTGTAGGCAAATCTCTATAATGCTATTTCAATTTTGCATGTCCTTGTCTCTTTTTTGGATGTGACATAATTATACGGATAAAACAAATACTTTTCGGTGAATTTTGAAACAATATGGTTCTGGGTTAATGCCTAATTTGCAAGAGTTGTCATTCTGATGCCATATGTTTAAATCGTCTGACTTACAGGGAGGGAAATCTGCGAGGATTGTAAACTGTGTTCTAGCACTCAAGTCTTATAGTGATTGGAAACAAGGAGGTGGAAACGGATCATGGAAATTTGGTGGAAATTTGAAACCACCTACGTGTGGGAAACCCTTTGCACGAAAAATTTCGGAACCATTTATGAATTCTTTTTCAAGGACCTTATCATGTGAGAAGTCTCTAGAGAGTTTGTCTGGTGATCTGTCTTCATATGGTGATCACAGTCATGACCTCAATGAAACAGTTAGTGAGCTCTTTTTTTCTTTGTCTTGTCATTGAATCATGCCGCCAAAAAGCTAATATGTATTCTGATCTGCAGGGTTCATCTCGTTCCTTAAATATGCTAGTCCGTGAATTTCTTTCTAATAGGAAACAAGAAGACATTCCACTTGTAAGTTTCTTATGCTGTTATAACATTTCCTAATGTAAATACATTTCAAAGAGGCTGGTCATGATCCTGCATAATAAGCAGGCGAGTATGGAGTTTAGAACAATCACTTACTGCCCTTGAGGTTTCAAATTAATTGCCTTCATGTTCCCTCCTCTTCTTTTTTTCTTGGCTGAACTTTTATTGTAACCGATTAGGTACATGTTTTTATTCAGACTTAAAGGGAAAATTATTTTTTTGGCCTGTCACAGGTTGTGGAATCTATGCTTAGTAAAGTCATTGAGGAGTTCAAGCGCCGATTTGAAGGCCAAAATGAACTGGTAAGCATCTGTTTTCTCCAATGGTGGTGTCACCGCCTCCTAGGCAACAAAAATTCCTCACTACCTTTGAGTATGATTAATGTGAGGGATCGGAATCCCACTTCTTGCAAGTCATGTTCTTGCTGTAAAATTGTTAATGTATTTGATTTTTTTTAAGCTCACTGTCAATGATATTAATTTTTCTGGTGATCTTTACAGACGAAAACAACTGTGAAAGATATCTCAGTATTTGTCCCTGACAATTCTCTTTCTAAAACGGTTTCTGGTGATATAAAGGTAGTTACATCTATCGTATAAAATTAAAATGCAAGTGATAAAATCTGCGGCACTCAAAAAATATTTTTCCACAATCAACTTGACTATATAAGTTTGCTTTTGTGTATTGAGCACAAATGGGTGACCTATTCTTTCACTATGATTAAGATGGAAGAAAAACCTACTACACAAGATAAAGAGGAGGAATGTCACGATCGGATGTGTGATCTTGATGAGGGATCAAAAAGTCAGCTTTTCAATCAGCATAAGTTGGTAGAACAACAACAAAGAGACATTCTGGTAATTTTTGCTAGTATCTGACGTCAGGAAGAATAACTGCTATTCTCATGCAATTGATGACTATGTTGATATCCTGTAGGAACTGAAACACATTCTTCATAGTACAAAAGCAGGCATGCAGTTTTTGCACAATATGTACCAGGAAGAATTCAGCTATCTAGGTACATTTTAAGTTATTCTGCAATGCTTTTGGAAAGTTTTTAAAGATGAATGATATATCACTGGCTCCATTTGATAGGTAAGCATCTGCATGGTCTAGCTCATGCTGCTTCCGGATACCAGAGAGTTCTTGAAGAAAACCGCAAGTTATACAATCAAGTGCAGGACCTAAAAGGTGACATATTGAATGGTTTGAAGGCTATCTTTATGAATTCAATAAGGAAAACTTATATTTGTGTTAGGAAGAATAAATTTTGTGTATATGTTTATGTTTGATTAGGGAACATTCGGGTATACTGTCGAGTGAGGCCTTTCCTGACTGGGCAACCAAACCGTTTGAGTACTGTGGGTCACATAGAGGAAGGTAATATTACGATTGTTGCCCCTTCAAAATATAGCAAAGAGGGACGGAAATCATTCACTTTCAACAAAGTATTTAGTTCGTCTGCAACCCAAGGTATGTTTTATTTTCTTTTTCTTTTTCTTTTGCTCTGTTTCTCTCCTCTTAATTTTACAGGGTAATTATATTTCTGTACCCTTCAACTACCATCCTTTTTGCAAAGTGCACCATAAACTAAGAAAACTTGCAACATGCATCCTGAACTACTAACTGATTTCAATTTATACTCGCCCCCTAAGATCTAATCGTTTTAAGATCCAAAGTTTAACAGAGAATTTACATTAAAACCTTTTAGTGATTAGAATGCACAATAATTTTTCATAGTTTATGATGCACATTGAAAGATGGGTAGTAATTTGAGGGCATGAAGTATAATTTCCTTAAATTTCTTCTGCCCGACTTTGCACATATACCGCTGCTTTCCTTTCTTTCCAGGGGAGGTATTTTCAGACACCCAGCCTCTGATTCGGTCTGTTCTTGATGGTTACAATGTTTGTATCTTTGCTTATGGCCAAACAGGATCAGGGAAAACTTACACTATGGTAAGAAATTCAGCAAATTGTCATTGCAGTCAGATTGTTGCATTCTTTCACTATTAAGGCTTTGGTTTATTTTTTGCCAATGGATGTTTAGTACTTATATTATTCATTTTGATATATCTTATCTATCAATCCAGAGTGGACCCAAAGAGCTCACAGAGGAATCCCTAGGTGTTAATTACAGGGCATTGGGTGACCTATTTCTTCTCTCGGAACTTAGGAAAGAGACCATGTCCTATGATATTTCTGTTCAGATGCTTGAAATCTACAACGAGCAAGTTAGGGATCTGCTTGTGACAGATGGTCTCCACCAAAGATATCCTTCATGAAATTTGTTTGTATTTTTATATTATTATTATTATTTGTGGATGGAATGCCTTTTACTCCTATAGGTGTTCTTAACTCCTATGTACATTAGAAATTCGTAACAGCTCTCAGAACGGAATCAATGTACCCGAGGCAAACCTTGTACCCGTATCGTCAACATCTGATGTAATAACTCTGATGAACCTTGGGCAAAAGAATCGTGCGGTGGGTGCTACAGCTATGAACGATCGGAGTAGTCGTTCTCACAGGTATGATTCATTTTGCCTTGTAAGTTTTAGAATAGAGCTGTTTTTCTTTTCTAAATTTTCCTTGTAATTATTGCTCCTACAAGAAAGAAAAATTATAATATCTTTCCAGGTATTTATCATGATCGTATTGTGATTTCAGGAACATTGTTTTTGTTTTCTGTATGTGAATATATATATATATATATATATATATATATATGGATACTTACTTGTATGTGGTCTCAATTTCCAGCTGCCTTACAGTTCACGTTCAAGGAAGAAACCTGACATCTGGATCTATTTTTCGTGGCTGTATGCATCTGGTTGACCTGGCAGGGAGTGAAAGGGTTGACAAATCTGAGGTGACAGGAGATAGATTAAAGGAGGCACAACATATCAACAAGTCTCTTTCTGCTTTAGGAGATGTGATTTCCTCCCTTGCACAAAAGAATTCACATGTTCCTTACAGGAACAGCAAACTCACACAACTTCTCCAAGATTCACTTGGTAAGGTTCTCAATGTCCTCTAACCTATAAAATATATTCCTCCATTTTTCCACCGTAATTTTCTCTTTTCTTAAGTTGTTGGTAATTGTATCTATCAGGAGGGCAAGCAAAGACACTCATGTTTGTTCACATAAGTCCAGAGCTTGAAGCTCTGGGAGAAACAATTAGTACACTCAAATTTGCTGAAAGGGTTTCCACCGTTGAGCTTGGTGCTGCTCGGGTTAACAAAGATAGTTCAGATGTGAAAGAGCTTAAGGAACAGGTGTTTACTCCATTTTCTGTTTGTTCACAATCAGTTTGACAAGTGCCTATACTTCTTTATACCCAGTCTAACAAAAATTATGTTTAGTTGTAAGTCAGAAGGCTTATCTTGAGGCTATCTATCAGTTTTATCTTTATCCTCTGTGTCTAGATGATAAATTTGAGAGAAGCTTTGACGCATTTACTTGTCTTGTACGCTTTGGTAATTTTTTTGGAAATTAAAGGTGCCTTGTCTACTTTCTCTCTTTAGATTGCTAGCCTTAAAGCAGCCTTAGCAAGGAAGGAGGGAGAAACAGAGTCGCTTCATCATGCTCTATCTTGCAGTCCAGAAAGATTAAAAATGAAGTCATGTGGATCTTCTCCTCCCCATCCTAGTTGGAGAAGTATTGGAGATCAGTCTGGGGTTCAGAGGCAAGTAATGGAGGATGTTGGTAACTTAGAGGTATGAACCGAGCATTAAAAATTGTAGGGCCATGATTTCATGTTACCTCTGTAAATTAACTTTGTCTGAGCACTATAGCTTTCATATCATGCATGCCACATGCGTCAAATTCAGGTTGAATATACTGAAAATTGGACATGCCCATAATTTTGTTGTGTTCTTATTGTTACAGAATTCTGTCTCTTGAGGTAAACCATAGATTCTTTTTGCATTTAAAAGGATATGACTAATGGAGAAAGGAGAACAGTAACTAATTTGTGGGGTTGACTCAACTTGGAGTTTATTCAAACTTCAATGAGATTTCCTAGTAATTTTAGAAAGTAGTAGTTGAAAACTAATGCAGTATTTTGAGATGAAATCATTCTGTTTCTGTATTTGTACCGTTTGAGTCAGAGTTAAGCCATTTACCAGAAAGAGTTAGACCCAAAGTAGGGAGTAGTTTCAAAATGTTCATTGCCTAAAGATGATAATAAAAGACGTAAGCTACATTATTTGTTAGAATCTTAAACTGATGTAAACTCGTCTCATCTCTAATGTGATGACAAAGCCTAAAAATTGACGCATTTCTACAACTACTTTACTTTGATGCCTAAAATCCAATGTTTTGTCTCTGCTTTTACTCAAAGGCTATTGAAAACATGGTTCATGGTCTTATATTGGATTGCAGGGTCAGAATAAGTCTGCAGTAAAGCCAAAAAGATATAGCTTAGATCTCCAAGATATATTGACGAATTCACCATCCTGGCTACCTGTTGGCAGTCCTGGGCTGAATGGGAAGGAGGATGACAAGGATTCAGTTTCTGGCGATTGGGTTGATAAGGTTATGGTGAACAAGCATGACAGCACAAATGGAAATGAAAACCCGGTGGATTGTTGGGAAGTAGACAAGAGAAAGTCGCCTGAGATGTTTGGTCAGAGTTATCTCCCAGTTCCTTCAAAAATATACCCAGAACAAGCTTTCAATAACTTAATAACTAAACCGAAGGGCAGCCAGGACTATGATGTACCTAATGGTCGGTATGAAACGGCCACTGATGACTCTGATGAGCTCGAGGTTGCAACTAGTGATTCCTCAGAGCAAGACATGCTTTGGCAACCGAGTCCTCCTAAACCTACCAGCATTCCCAATGGGATGGGTTCAAAAACAAAGAAAACAAATCCCAAGTCAGCAAAGAGCCTAGAATCGAGGTCTGTCTTCTTGCTCATATTTTACAAAGTTCTTGAGCATTCTTTTTGGTTCCTTACCTCCACTTCTACATGTTTAGAAGTTTTCTTCACGTTTCAATATGAAATGTAGAAACTAGTAGTTAGATAATTTTTTCCTTTACAAACAAGCAAACTGACAACAGTCAGCTATTCAACTGGCCACTTATCTGGTTTTTCCTTTAACCAGGAGCTTAATTCCATCATTGATTCCTTCACCATCAAGGATCAAACCACCCAATGGGTTTAGTCAGCCTTTGCACAAGCCAGGAAGGCAGGCTATTCCAGTTGATGGAAAACGGAAGAATGGGATTGCAAAGTGAGATTACTACTACGGGGTATTGATTAAGTTGCTTCATGATTCTTTTTTTTTTTTTTTTTCCCTCTTTTTATGTTTATTTATTATGGAATTGTAGAGAGAGAGAGAGAGAGAGAGAGAGAGAGAGAGAGAGAGAGGGGTTTTCTATATTGAAGGGGCAATGGTTCCAGTTGCCTGAATTCTCTGGTGGTGATCATGAGATGTATGGCACCCCAAATTCCATACAAACTCTTATTTCTAGGCTCATAAGAGTGTTGATATGGAGAACGTTTTTTCCTATTACAAGGAAGAAAGAAAAGTGTGCAAAGTGAGAGAAATATGTTTTACACCTCTACTTGCATTTGTCATTTTCTGTTGCTTGTCTACGTCCAATTCTCAGTTTGCATGGAATTTGGGATATTGTAAATTTGTAATGGATGAAGAACTAACAAATTAAAGAACACGGTGAGGTGAAATGTTATATACCATACTCTCATTTTACATCTATTTTATTATGTTGATATGAAATTCCTTGTAATTTTTGGATCAATTCTTTCTTTTTTTTATTTGAAAAAATAAAACTCAAGGAGTAACAAATAATATCGCATCAAAATATCGAGATATAAACTCATTCAAAATAAGACAGTAGCAATAAAGTTATGGATGCTGCTAGCGGGCCGCCCAGCCTTTATTACGGGGCCTACCACTAGTTGAATTTTTCTTTTTGTGATTTTTTTAAATATTTTTTTTAACATCTTTAATCATTAAAAAATACAAAACTCGATTGAGAAGGTAAACTCACGAGGCTATTTAGGTCTCATTTGATTATGCAGTTTAGATGAGATGTTTTGTTAAAAGTTGAATAAAATATTACTATAATATAAATTTTTAATATTATTTTTGTTTTAGGATTTGAAAAAGTTGAATTGTTTATTATATTTTGTGTAAGAATTTGAAAAAATTGTAATGATTATATAAGATGAAATGAGATGAGATGATTTGTAACCATATCAGCAATATTTTTCTAAAGTTATAGACCCCTATTAATGAAAGTAAAACAAATATCAAGACTCTTACTAAAATAAACAGGTGATAAGAGCATCGGCAATGATCCAAATTTTGACTAAAACTTGAGGTTTTGGCTAAAGTTAAAATCTTTGAAGAGATTGGACTAGCCATTCCAAAATCAAAATAATAATATAATATTATATATTTTAATAAATTTTTTATATTTTACAAATACAATCTATATATTAATTAATAATTTAATTTTTACTGTCCAAACAAATTATTTAACATGAATAAAAAAGGAAGAGAAATGAACACTTTTAATAAAATATTCTTTTGATTGGTGAATAGTAACTCACTAAATATAACTTTTGTTTTCCATTTACTGTAACTCATAACTTGACTTGAAGTGATTTGACTAGTCCAATACATCTGATTTTGAGAAAATTAGTCAAAATTTAGACTTATCTGGCATTTGAGAAAATAGAATTTACAAAGAATTTTATTTCAAATAATAACAAAATAAGTATGACGACAGTACAAGAGTATAATACAACATACGACTAAACCCTAAATAGCTAGTTGGGTCTATTCAAGCCTCTACTCCATGGCCCAAGCCTTATTGAAAATGTACAAAAAAAAAACCACAGTGAATCTTTGTTGGATCATGTCAACACCCAGGACGCACACAAACAAAACCAGACTCCACACATAAAAAGGCCCAACAATTATATCCTTGAAAGGGTTTGTGGTCTTGTTAATAAACTCAAGTTTGAACTTTACATTGGTATTACTTGACGAGCAAGCTGATCAAAATCTTAAAAGCATGCAAGGGGCGGGCTTGGTGCCCACCTGCACATATATAACCCGTCACCCCGCCCCATACTATATAAGCAAAAAAAAAAAAACAAATCCTACATCTACTCTCATTTCTTCTCTCTTCTAAGTCTCTCGTCGCTCATTTCCTCTCCTTCTCTTCATCTCCTCTAACAAGTCTCACATTCTTCTTCATCTCCTTCCCGTCCTCCTCTTCCTCACGTTCTTCTGGATTTCTTCTTGCAAACCCATGACCGTGGGTCACTCGAACTTGTTGTGGCCAAAAGATCCACAACCATCATCATCGATCCTTACAAACTAAAGCTGACGATCATAGCTTGCTTGTGGGTGGCATATGGATCTTCAGAGACCAACGACCAAGCCATGGTCATGGGTTGCAAAAGATCCACGACCATAACTTGGTTGTGGGTCTACACAGAGACCCATGACCAAGTCGTGATCATGGGTTTTATACGACCTATGACCACAGTTTGGCCGTTTGTCCCTTAGCAAGACTCATGGCCAAAACGTGGTCGTGAGTAAGATGTCCTTAATTGCATATCCTTTTTTTTTTTTTTTAATTTGTGATTGAATCTAAATATTTGGAGTATGAATCAAAGATTTTGGATTGAATTTGTGTATAACATGTGAGTTTGTATATTTGGAGTTTTTCCGAATGAAGTACGGGTGGTCGGTTGAAAAATCCACCTATCTCCATGGCTTTTAGTCGAAGACGGTTGGACATTGGCTCAACGCGGGGTGAAGAATCACCAGCCCACCCATGGCGGGGCGGGGGAGGGTGCTAATTTGTGAAGTGTTCCCTTGTGTAATTCGATATAGTCACAGTTCACTTTAGTCGACAAGTATACGAAACTCGTTAAAATGAAGTACAAGAAAACAAAGGATTAGGTCAATGTAGTTGAATTGGTGAATTAAAAAATTAAAAGGAAGAAGTAAGAAACATTAATGTGGATGTTGTTCTCGGATATCAACTATGGGGACAAAGAGTAGTATATCGCAGTCCACTTTTCCTCTTATGTTGACCCTCCAACAGCTTATAAAACAAACAACATTTTCAGGCCTTTAATGTCGTTGTTGTGCTAATGTATCATTTCTGGGGGACAAAAGAGTGCTACAAGCTCAAGAAATTAATGCCAAGAGACAGCCCGGTGATGCTATGCTATGCTACGCTATGTTTGGTGGTTAAAATAATCTCAAATCAATTAATGATAAAATTTATTATTTTTTTAATTTCTCATTAAAAAAAAAATTAAATATTTTACATTTATTTTTTTCAATAAGTATAATTTTGCTTTTACATTTATATTTTACAATAAGTATATTTTTATTATTATTTTAATTCTTCATAAACAACTAGACATATTTACTCAGGAAATTTATGCGTCATTTGGATTTGAAAATGAGTTGAAATGAGTTGAGATGAGCTGTGAATAATAGTGAGATGAGTTGTGAATAGTAATGAGATTTATGAGTTAAAATTATTGAATAGTAGTGACTAGTAATGAGATGGATTGAGATGGACTGTGAATATTTAGTGTTAGTTTGGATAGTGGAGTATCATGAAATCACATAATACTTTTTTCACCTATTTTATACATACTTTTTACTATTATTTACTATTCTATCATTATTTTTTCATTACTATTCAAAGAATATTTGAAATTACCTCACTGCTCAAACATAACCTTAAGTTCTTGGGTTGGGGTTTGTTTAGGGAGTAATCTACATATAGTAACAGAATGTATAAATATTACACAATCGTTTTAAAAAATAATAAAATTTATTATTAAAAAAATAATTTTTTAATATAAATATCATATTTATTTATTTATTTATTTTAAATAAATTAGGTTAGGCACTGATCTTTTCTCTCCTTTAAGCATCAGATGTGAGAGCTCTGTACAAGCCCAGAAATAAAACAGAGGTTGTCCCTTTCAAGTATAGGCTATTTCGTTCCATCTCTCTCAATCTGGATTAAGAAAATCTTAGTTAGTTACCAATCTGTTTGTCCTATTTCACCATAATATCTGCTGTCTTAATCCACCTAATTTTATTTTCCCCCACATCCTACCAAAATGACCTTTATAACCTTAACATAAGATGGACACTAAAGTCTTGTTTGGTTGTTAAATTTATCTGAGTTGAGTTCAATTCAGTTCAGTCTAATTTTAAGTTAAATCTAATATCTAAATACATAATTTTTAAATTATTAAACTCATCTCAACTCAAAACTTCTTTACACGTGAAACTTACAATTTTTTTCAATTCAATATTTCTTTACACGTGAAATCTATAACATTTTTTAATTTTTGATAAATATATCTAAATTAATTTTAACATTTAAACATATTTAAACTTATATTAAATGGACCATATAAAACTCATTCCATTATTAAACATCTTAACTTTAACCATTTGATTACTACTTACGATTCATTATACTATGATTTAATATTTATAGATATTTTTAGATATTTTAAGTGTCGGTCTAAATTTCTCTCATTGAATAAGAAGAGACCGGGAAGACGACGGTGAAGGGACTTTTCCGTCATTTCGACAGGTTGGCCTTTCGTAATTTTGTTCCCTCAGTTTCTACGAAGATTGAGACATTACTTGGCCCAAAAAGGAGGATTAGGACAAAAATGTCATTGTAGAAAAGACTGCCACCGAGAAAAAGGACACACTCTCTCTTCTTCTCTCCTTCCCTCAGGAATCAGGATATCTCTTCCGATCAAATCACAGAAAAACCTGTGACTCTCTCTCTCTCTCTGTGGACTTTTTCAGGCTTTGAGCATCCGATCAAGTTTCAAAATGCTGGCCATGTAGAGGGGTTCTCAGCTCTGTTCAATGTACCTTCCTCTCGACTCGATCTGCATCTAAAACTGTGAGTTCATGACTTTCTTGTTTTCTGGCGAGTTTCCCATTTTTAGTATATCTTTGCACGTTATTCTTGCCACTTCTAGTTCAACTTCGCTCAAAGAATGGGTCTCTTTACTTGATGTATGACAAAAAGAAGAGAGAGAAGACATTGTGACTGCGTTGATTGTTTGATACGTATTAACTCCATTGTTTATGCTTGGTACACATGGTTCGTGCCGAGTTGGTGTGTAAAGAAGTTAGATCAACTGGTGGAGATTTGTGAGTTTTATGCGGATTTTCTTTTGGTGCGAGTTCCGATTAATGTGTTTGACTGGTGGATGTTCTGGTATCAATGTTAGGAATGTCATAAGTTTGATAGCCTCATCGGTTCTTTTGTACGTTTTGAGGGCAATTTGATATTTGTTTACTGTAAGGTGTAATTTATTTTGCTCATTATTGAGTTCTTACTTTAGGAAATCTAGATTAGTTGGGAATAATTGCCTATATTTTGTTTTCGTTTGGATATCTGAAATTATGCGTGGGAATTTTGATTAACTGGTTAGTTGTAGTTTTATTCGATGCGTAGTTTAAGATATGGTCGTAAATTCCATTCGTGTAAGTTTTAGACCATGGGCGAGATATGTGCTACTTTTTATATCTGTGATCTAAGTGGTCCAGTATTCATGTAACTGATTGTTCTGGGTGGATAGGGTTTTGGCATTCGGGTCTTGGAAATGTCAATATGTAAACTAAGATGAGCCAGACAGAAGTGTCAAGGATGAGACCTTCTCTTGTTCCGCTTGCAACTCTGATTGGTCGCGAGCTTAGGAATGAGAAGGTTGAGAAACCTTTTGTTAAGTATGGACAGGCTGCTTTGGCAAAGAAGGGAGAGGATTACTTCCTGATAAAACCTGATTGTCAGCGGATTCCAGGAAATCAGTCAACATCATTCTCTGTCTTTGCGGTAATATTTCCTTCCCATGTATATATTAACACGGAAACATACTCATGACCTCCTGCAAATGATAATTATAAAATATATACCCCGAGAAAAAAAACACAATTTCAAGTCCCAACCAATGCATCCTTTGCCATTTATTTACTTCTAAAAAAAAACAAAACTCAATTTCAAGACCAAATCTTAGTTGGATAGAGGTTTTGGCTCTTAACTTTCTCAACCGTGGCAAATTTGAATTTGACATAAATTTCTTATCTTTTCCATCCTTCTCTCAGCGCCAGAATGGAGCGTCAATATAATTCCTTTATGGTTATAATACCCACTGGAATTCTTACTTGGCAGATTTTTGATGGGCATAATGGTATATCAGCTGCTATCTTTGTAAAGGAGAATTTACTTGGAAATGTTTTGAGTGCGATTCCTCTAGGAATCAGCAGGGAAGAGTGGCTTCAAGCCCTTCCTCGGGCATTAGTTGCAGGTTTCGTGAAAACTGACATAGAATTTCAGCAGAAAGGTAATAACCAATTTTTTTTTTAATTAAATTGATATATTTTTCGTTTTGTGAATGTTCTTTTGTTCTTACATTTAACATTTGGATATTAATGACAGGAGAGACTTCTGGGACTACGGTGACATTTGTTGTGATTGATGGTTGGACAATCACTGTTGCATCTGTGGGGGATTCACGATGCATATTGGACACCCAAGGAGGTGTGGTCTCTCTCTTGACTGTTGATCACAGGCTGGAAGAGAATGCAGAAGAGAGAGAACGTGTCACTGCTAGCGGGGGTGAAGTAGGAAGGCTCAATATATTTGGAGGAAATGAGGTATAATTTGACTATTATTTTGACTTATCAGAAAAAAATGACTATTATTTCAGTATGTTACTCACGGGTGCTAGATGATTTTATGCATTATGTATTATTATCCTATCTTATTGGTTTCAATCTGTATATGATTCATAGGTTGGCCCCCTTCGCTGCTGGCCTGGTGGATTATGCCTTTCTAGGTCAATTGGTGATACAGATGTTGGAGAGTTCATTGTCCCAATACCACATGTTAAGCAAGTGAAGGTGAGTGTGTTATGTCTTATTGGTGACGATATTTGCATTTTTGGTAATGTATTTTGAAGTTGAACTTTTTTTCCTGGTTGTTTAGCTTTCAAATGCTGGAGGAAGACTTATAATTGCTTCTGATGGTATCTGGGATGCTTTATCTTCTGATATGGCTGCCAAGTCTTGTAGGGGTTTACCTGCGGAGCTAGGTGCAAAGCTGGTCGTGAAGGTGATGTCTATAATAGGATTCTCCTCTCAAAATCCTAGGTGACAATTAAATTAATCTTTGTGTGGCTTAATGATTTTTCTTGTTCCATAATTTAGGAGGCTCTGAGGACAAGGGGCCTGAAGGATGATACAACCTGCCTTGTTGTTGATATTGTCCCATGTGACCGTCCTGTTCTACCATTAACACCAAGGAAGAAACAGAATATGCTCAGTTCAATATTTGGGAAGAAATCTCAGAATTCTATGAGCAAATCAACGAATAAGCTTTCTGCTATTGGGGTTGTGGAGGAGTTGTTTGAAGAGGGTTCTGCAATGCTTGCAGAAAGGTAAATTTGATTGTGTTCTTCATTTACTTGGCATACACGCATCATGATTATATAACTCAGTTATATACAATAGTTAATAGAGCAGGATGTTGAGTCATCTTATGTGCTGCTGCTGTTCCAAATATCAAGGTTTTTTTAAATCTGGAACTAGTCGAGTAAATGCCTAGATGCATTCTCCCACACTATAACTTATTGATGCCTGAGAACTTGACTTAATAGACATCAGATGCGAAATCAAGACCAAATTATTTCTGCATACTTGTTCAGTACCATTGATTACTATATCCCTTACTTTAACAATGTGTCTGCCTGATCAAAAACAGTAACTGGGGGCCTTAGGTTTTGCCATTTTGATGTAGTTCTTAGTTTCATCTCTTCTCAATGGAAATGCAGGCTGGGTAAGGATTTTCCTCTGAACACAAACTCTGGGCTTTTCCGGTGTGCAGTCTGCCAAGTTGATCAACCCCTTGCTGATGGATTATCAGTAAATTCAGGGCCCTTCTTCTCACCAGCATCAAAAGCATGGGAAGGCTCCTTCCTCTGTGCTAACTGTCGGAAGAAGAAAGATGCCATGGAAGGAAAAAGGCCAAGTCAACCCACAGTGACCTCATAGTAGTTTTCTCTGTTATATCGGTAAATATAGAGATTTTTTCTGGCGGTGTGAGCATGCTTGGGTTTTAAGAAATGAGGGAGAGATACGGAGAGAGAGAGAGAGTTTGGAGATTTTTAAACGATTGTGCCAATTCTGTCTGCTCAGCTGTTGGACTGACTGACAGAGAACAAACATGTTACCTATTGGTTATATTGTGATATTGTGATAGTGATTACTAACAGCTTGAATTTGCAAGTAAATGAAGGTTGCCTAATGAGAAGTTATGATCGCAGCAGTTTTTACTTTCTAGCAGATGTGTCTTTTTTACTTTTTGTTTGCTCTCTGAACGATATTTTATCAGAATGCTACCTAAACTACTTAAAAGGAATGTGATTTCGGAAAGTCTTTGCTGCTTTTTACAAGCAAGCAGTCTTGGTGCACCATTTTTCCAAGTAATCATTGGGAAACAGCAACAGATTTGCTACGGTACTTGTTATATTGGTTGTTACGGCAGTCTCTATTCTTTTTTTTTTTTTTTTAAAGGCTGCGTTTGATTCTCAAATTCAACTTAGCTCAGTTGAGTTCAGTTTAATTTTAAAGTGAGTCTAACATTCAAACATTTAATTCTTAAATTATTAAACTCATCTCAACTCTCAAAATCTTTTTACACGTAAGACTTATAATTTTTTTTTTAATTTAAAACATCTTTATACGTGAAACTCATAATTTTTTTCAATTTATCATAAAAAATATTATACTTATCTTAACATTCAAACATACTTTAAACTCAATATATTTCTCCCGGAAAATTCTTTATGCAGTCCCGTGTTAGAGGCCTGGCTGCGCACGCCCAACGTGTCAAAAACGACCCGTTTCACTAATTTTATGGACGACGTCGTCTTGTGAGACAACTCTTCAATGGCTCTCCTCCTTCCTCGTTTGGCTTCTCTTCTCCTTCCTCCTCGAGACCTCCTGAGAGATTGTTCTCCTCCTTCCTCCCCGAGACCGAAGCTCTGCCCAACCAAGTCTCATTTCGTTGGAGCCCTAACTTCATTCTATTTGAGCCCTAATTCCACTCCATTCGTGAGATAGGTTTATTTATGGCATTTCTATTATGGATTTTTTTTATGGCAATGTTTCCTCTGTTATGGTCTGATCATATGGATATGTTGATTTATTAAAACCCTTGGTTCATACATCTTGATTTTTTTCTATGTTATGCAATGTGATTTTCCAGCGGAGCAATTCAGATTCTTTACATCTTTGTAAAATGCTCTTGGTCTGCTTTCTGATGTAGAATAGAATAAACAAGTTAATGGGCATGTGTTGAATTTGGGAGTTTTAAATACAATTTTATTGGAAAGCTGCAGTCTAATTGTTTGAGAAAATGTGAGAGTCCACTCTAATGCCTAATTCTTGCCGAGAATGCTTTTGTATCGTTGTAAAGGATGTTGTTAACTCCGTTATGTTTCAGAAAGTGAGTTGTATTGAATCAAACTGAGGTATGTTCTAAAAGGGTTAATGCGGCCTACCTGTTCCATTCTTTTTTTCTTTCTTATTTACCCTTTTTTCTGGGCCATTCTTCTTAAGTTATAAATTTTTTTTCTCTCATGAAAGCAGTTTATATTGTTGATTTATTATTCAGTTCATTTTGCAAGCAAGTATATAAATTGACTTAGCAGATGAGGGTGGTGGAGGAGTTGAGCACAACACTGGTGTTGGAGGAGATGAGCGGGATGCCGGTGGTGGAGGAAAAAATATGCTTTGACCCTCTTGACACAAAGCCCAAGTATGTTTTTTTGTGCAAGTCCAAATGTGGGAAAAAAAAATCCCAAACAAAAACTACAACCAATATAAAAGTTGGGCAGGAAACCTAATACATGTTAATATATTCCAACACTCAACCAGGAATCAAGGGTGATTAGGCTGCGTTTAGATGTTGAGTTAAACTAAGTTCTTTATGAATAATAATGAGTTGAGTAGATGGAGTTATGTGAGATCCATCTAAAATGAGTTTAAAGTTGTAAGTTTTACGTATAAATATATGTTGAGTTGAAAAAATTATAAATCTAACATGTAAGGAGATTTTGAGTTGAGATGAATTGAATAATTTAAAAATTAAATATTTAAATGTTAGATTTAATTTAAAATTAAATTAAACTGAGTTGATCTCATCTAAGTCTTGCAATCAAACATGATTAAGTTGTGAAGCACTTTCAAAGAAAAAGACTCCATCGGAAGAGATATCCGTTCCAAAGATTGAAGTCAAGACTTGGGGCCCAATGCTCTCCAATCACGATATTAGAGGCGAAGAGGATTGATTGGTGGCCTAGGTGTTTGATACTTTAATCTTGAAATAAAGACCCAAAACCCCAAAAAGGATTACTCCATGTCACCACTCATGTACTACCTATTTTGTTGACTGGTCTTTCATTAGCCTATGCTTCTATAAAATCAAGTGGCCCTGCTTCATTAGTTCATTGCGCATCGGCGTAGGTATTTTGCAAATGAAAGACTTTTCTAAATGAAACTTCAGCTTTAGAAAAAGTGATTGGTATTTGATGTTGTCAAAGAGCAATAGTTATGGTGTGTCTTTCAAATGAGAGCAGAGATGAAGACTAGGCAGGTTTCTATAGCAGTGAAGAAGAGCTCAAGGAGAAGGACAAGGACTGCCTCCTATTGTGACCTACAGTTTAAGAACAAGAGAAAACTACATCATGTTGTTTAAACCCATAGAACCAATAATGAATCTTAAGCAGATTGAGAAAAAATAGACAAAATATATTGCAAGTGACTTTAAAACCTCTGCATTTTTTGCAGCACTTGGACTGATATAGCATACCTAAACCCCCCCATGTTGATAATATGTATAATCTTGTAATTAAAAGTACATGAAAAGTGATGAGATATTCAGTTAACTGCCAACATGTAAAAGCAAAAAAGAGCAGTGGAATCAATACAAATTTGCAAAGAGCGAAACATAGATGCTTGGGTTTTTTATTCCAAGTTTCCAACACATGATGTTCCGGTTCGATGTGGTTGTAACCATTCATAATACACCAAAAACTGCCAATAGATAACTGGCCCACATCTACCATAAAAGCAACAAATTATGGAGTAACCAAAATGCTGTTAATTTTTCTGGCAAATGACAGCCATTTGCCACTCAATTCAACTCAGTTGGGGGGCACCCATTGCAGCTCAATTCCATAGTTCCAAGAATCAAAAGAAGCTCCAGGCTTCATATCCACCACAGAGGTGTAAGCAGAGCACCCTCCATCCCTGACCCGAATCATGTGTGAGGTCATGGAAAAATCTTTCAAGTAATGGCAGCAAAGGGTGTTTCTACACCCACTTCCCTCCTCCACCTTCTCCTCAAACTGCCTACAAAAGCTGTTTGTGGAACAATTCATTGGGGACCTAAGCAGGGCTTCAGTGCAATTCAGCAGCATGACAGTGTTGTGAGTAGAGATGTTGAAGGGCAAGTTCTCATCAAGTCTTAAGCCTTCTGAAGTGAAATCAGAAGAATAACATGTGTTTTTCTGTATTGAGGGTGGGCTTATGATGAGCTTATAAAAACTTGGATTAATGCTGAGGACCTTGTAGTAAAACCCTCCAGCTGACAAGAACTCGAGAACGCCATTGTTGCAGTAGACTTTATACCTTGAGTCTCCACAGCTTTCATCAGTGCTAAGTGGGTATGGAATTTCAATGCTTCCACATTTAGGGCAAGCATTGTATGCAGACACAAGGGTTACAAAAATGAGCACCAGAAACATCAGAACCATCCTCACTGACGTGCTCATTTTTTGAGGACTAGGGGGAAAGACCAGATGGATATTGCAAGAAATGCAGAGGCAAGGCGTCTGTATATAGCAACAGATCACAGAAGCTGGTTCTAATTATTAGTACAATCTTGGGACAATTGAAATATAATAATATCTGCAGAATGTGTGGAAACCCATAAATTTGGAAATCCCACCAAAGTGGAAGCTCTTCAGTGCATTATCATCGAATCAATGACAAGAAGCGTGCTTTGTTTCGGCATTATTAGAAAGATCAAGAGCCACCACTGTACTCCCCCCACTTGTAGAGATGATAAAATAATTACCATGTTTTATTTTTTGTGAAGCTATACAGTTTGTTTAAGCTGATCTACTCATCACCATACATACCAACCCATACAACCTTAAAGTGAGTGAGGATTAATGCTCCCTGTCATTTTACTATAGGGTTCAAGTAAAATCAATCCTCTGCGTGTCATAAAAATGCTTAAGATTATACTCAATACCCCTTAAAGTCACTGCAAAATGAACAATGCAGAAAAATGAGTAGGCCAGGATATCAAATGGAAGTTTGTTACAACTTTTTAATGTGAATAAGGGTGAATCTGTTCAAAAATGCACTGGCAGAAGGGGACTAAGCTGATCAATCAGTCTCCACCAAGGTCTTCAATAGTCTTCATTTTTCTGAAAAGCAGAAATTTTAGAAACTGTGTACTTGTACCATATCACACATATCTAGATAAATAGTCGATTTTTTTACCAACAGGATGTGACCCTAAAGATTATTTCCACCCCAAGTGTTCAAAGTTCAGATCTGGAGAGACTCTTCATCCTTTATTATGGGTCCTGCTTATGGTTCTCTAATGATAAATTGAAGCCAACAGTACTACTACGTACGTGTAGGGGATCATGGGAATTAAAATAAAATTAGCCACCAATCCCACTTTCCTTGGATAGAGTTTTTTCCTGCCACCTGCCCAATGGAGGGCTCCCCATTTCCTGAAGTGGTCTGTGTTATATATATATAATAGTTAATGCTGTGGCATCAGATCAATGTTATTTGGCCATTAAATAGAGTATAAGGGCTGCTTGGCCATTAACGTGTAGATATAGACATGTTTCTGGGTTAATTGCAATTTATCTATAGTGCATTTTGGCAATCAATATATATAATCAGAGAAAGACACCGCCTTTTACAACAAATCAATATGGATCGTTGACAGAAAAAGCTTCTGCAGTCTGAGGGGAATATAAAATGCGTTGCAAGAGCAAAGATGGTAGAGGAGAGCTATACTGCGCGCATTTCTTCTTTTCTGAGCTGGAGATAGCTAGAACACTACACGTTTGCAAATTGTATGTACTTTGAAGAGGAAGTTTGAAAAAACAGAGAGTAAGAACACCATACACCACCATGATAGTTTTGATAAAAATGGTAGAGTAGACCTGATGATGGGAGGGAGACTGTGTTATATAATAACCAGATATAGAAATGAGTAACCATTATAGGTTCTTTGAGGCTCAATCCAGCCATCATGTACATCACTATTGGAAGGTGTTGAAACTGTGAATCATGGAGCATATATTCTTTCAACATAGTTCTTTTTAGTGTGTGTGTGTAATATCAAACTATCGATTTGTGTATTCCCTACGATATAAGAAGCAAAACATCTGAGCATTAGTAGTGAAATAGCTTCTTTTTTTTTCTTTTTTCTTTTTTTTTCTTTTTTTTTATCTAAAATCTGTTTAAAAATTCATATATTTTTTGGTTTAGCTAACCACTGTTTAAAAGCACCCTATAATTAACAAACTTTCTAAATCTATCTCTATTCCAGTTAAATATTTATAGTCATTCTTCCTTTATAAAAATTGCCTACTTTCCATTCATCTTGCTAGAAAAAGTTGGGATACTGCACCACCGCCCGATCTGGTTTTCATTTTAATAAATATTTCCATTTTCCAATCAAGTATTACACACAAAAAAAAAAAAAAAACAGAGTATGATAATGTCCTTACGTAATACATGGTTTGTTGGCCATAAGAAGTTCTTGTTTTTCTTGAATAAGTTGTCGTTATGTTTGTTCCATATAGCAGATTGGAGCTTGTTAGGTGTACAATAAAGTAACAGAAACAGAAGAATGGCCAGCCAAGGGTAGTAAAGGAGTAGTAGTCGGTTGTAAGGGTATCATTACTCTTAGACAATTATTAGATAAAAAGTTGAAAACTTGAAATAGAAAAGTTTTTACATTTGAGTAATGTTTAAGAACGAAGTTATGAGAAAAGTTAAGAAATGTTAAAAGAATTTGAAAATACTTGTTGCCAAAGAAGGCCTAAAAATCCCTGAAACATTGGTTAGCTCACCATATGATATTTTGAATGACAACTAAGCTAAAATTTGTCTAAAAAAAATGAAAGATGGCTAGTTGACTACTATTGCTCTTATATATCCTAAACGATCCATCAGAATGTGTTTTGTTGATCTTCCTAGTTTTTCAGATAATTTAAAATTGCTCACCCTATCTCCCACCTTCTGTTGGTTCTTCCAATATAGGCGGGGAAGGTTAACAAGGAAAGAACAAAATCATTGTTCAAGAATAAATTACAAAATGGGCCATTTTACAAGTGTCTCCATTTCTTCTGGCTCTTGTGCAGTTGTACTTTCCAAGAACAACCATCAAGAATGTGGCTGATGAACTGGTAGAGCCTATGGAATACATCCAATATCGAACAAGCTGGCAAAAGAAGAAATGCCTAAGAATATCTGAGAATCCAAACGCGTACATGATATCTCAAGTAGAATTGACAAGTAAGATGAACTGACCAGAATGCACATGTATGTATATGTATGCATGTGTGTGTGTGAAGAACTGTGTTTCTTTCCAAGCCCACGAGGTTTCTATTAACTTTGAACAAGAATTTACACTCCCAACTTTGTTTACCTCATAGCAAACACATGCAATTATCACTAGTCACGACATCACTTAAATATACCAAATTGAAATTTTCAAAAAATGGAACGGCTATGTTACGTTTCAACAATGGTACCAAAAGAAGAGAAGAATATGTTTCAGAAGATATAGTGAACATACTTAAAAAAAAAAAGATATAGTGAACATCAATCTCATGAGTTCAAAGCAGATTCCATCAATTGTATTTTTCCATAAATCATACATTTACACCCCCAAACCCCCCCCCCCCCCCCCCCCCAAAAAAAAAAAAAAAACCTTTTATTTTCTCAAAGGGAAAGAAAGGCATAAAATGGTGGCATCTCTGAACAGAGTCTGGTTAGGGTCAGGCTAACTTAACAGGATATTACCAAGTTAGAGGCTTCAACTGCAAGCTTTTTTCAGAAGTGCCATTTGACGCTAGGCTAAAACAATCCTTCTCCTGCCAGAAACAAAGATGAAATGATTAATAGGATGTTTATTTCCCAGTGTTCTCATAATTGTGTAAGTTCAACAGTATATACTAGAGGACTATTTCAAGAATTGAATATTAAGACAAAAACAAGGAAGCTTACAAAGATCGTCAAAAGAAATACTGCTGAGACTTTCTCTGGTCTTTAGAAGCCGAATTTTCCCTGCAAGGTTAAAAGTGAACTTAAGGTTGTTTTTCACCATCTTAGTATGGCTGCCTCAACACTTCATACCCATATGAGACACTGAAACATCTCTGTGTCCTTTCTATATTATCTATCCAACATATTGACCAGTGATGCACTTCAAAGATTCTACAACATTTGAGGTAAATCAATTCTCTTTATACACCAGCTTCTTTGGAGAGAAGAAGATATGGATAAACCAAAGGATAATGGATGCATAAGTATATAAAGGGGCACAAGAGACATCAAATTGCACTGAAGAGAACTGAGAACAGTAACACCGTCTCTTCTAGAAGCCTACTGAGAGAGGGAAAAAATTACATAAAGTATAACATACCATTTTGACGAACACATATCTCTGGGATATTTTTAACTTCACCATTGATGCGGTCGTTGTAAACTCTCGTTTCAATGTCACCCTCAACATAAACAGAAGAGCTGCATTAAACCTTCCAGCATTAGATAGAGACATCAAATGCTAAACCCAGTTTTCTCAAAAGAATGATCCGTACTTTTTAACAAGTTGTTGTACTGCATAAGCTCCAAGGGCTTCATTATGCACAGCAATTCGATGCCACTGAGCAGGTTTTGGCAAGTCTTTTGCTCCTACAATTCTTTGGTCAAACATGCCCCCTGTCCCAACTGTGAAGATGGTTACCGATCGGCCCTTTCTTAGGATCTTCTGCACAGGGGCTTGCCCAACTTTTCCACATATAATTGCCTGTATAAAAGCACTACAAGATGGGTCAAATTATTCACTGGATAAAGCACTCACGAGCAGAAGCCGAATCCACTTTCAAGCAAGAGGATTTTTTTCTTGCGACAATTAAATCACAAGGAAAAGTAAAATAAATATTGAATCTAATGAGACATGTATTTTCGGTGTCCTAATAACTCAAATGTGTAAAATGACATTTTCTAGATAAATGAAGTTTCACAATATTCAATGTCTAGCCTTTCCCTAAATTTTCTTAGAAACCCAAAAAAGAAAATCATAAAGACATCTTTTCAATGACCCAGAAAAACAAAATCATTCTTCATGCCTTATGTATCACTACCAATCAAGTTTAAGAAGCCCAATATTCATCACAACATCCTTTGAGTCCACGAATAAAATTATTCAATTGTTTTTTTATAATTATTCAACAGTTTCCAATATGACATTATAAATTCACTGTTAAAACAGTAAGTAAAATGCCATAGAGTCAGTCAATTTCCAAAGAAGTACATTATATATATATTATTCAACTGAAAATTGAAATTAATTACCTTGTAGACACCACGAAAATCCGGACCCCTTCTTGGATCCACACCTTGGGGTTGTAGCTCCTCTGCCTTGCCACCAAGAAAGTTATCAAAATCCTCTTCCACATCATTTTTCTTTTGATCTTCATTGTCACTATCGAATGACGCAGTTGAGTAACACGACTTTGAGCTTCTTTGAACATTAACCACTAAAACCATAGAAAAAATCAGTATACAATGTCTACCTTTTTCGCTCATCGTTGTCACAATCAAATGACATAGTTGAGTAACCTGGATCTGAGCTTCATTGCACACCAACAGCTAAAACCATAGAAAAAACCAGTATACAAATATAATGTCCTCCCAACATGCCCATCTCCAATTATCACTTCATTACCCATTGATCTTAGTAAAATTACTAAATAAATAAGAAGTCCCCAAATACTATGAAGTACTTTATGCCTATTAAGTACTTGTGGAAAATCCTCTAAGATCAAACATGATGACCATGCCCAATACTATAAAAGAAGTAACCCAAAAAGAAAATTGAACTAACCCAGAAAGAAAACGTAGTTAAAATTACATCAATTCCAAATTTTAGTCGGCTAATTAACAAGAGAATCCATCCAAGTCCACATAGTCTTCAAAAACAAGTTCACATAACATTTTCGAAACACACGTTTTGAACATGTTATGTGAAATTTTTGGCATAGAAACAAAAATAAAAATACATAGTACTCAACAATATCTAAGCTTGGATAGCTGCTCATAACAGCTCCCAGTTCTCCAACCTATTAGAATTCAAGGATTATTCGCCTATTTCCTTTTAATCTAGTTTGGTGTATCTTTTACACAGTTCAGTGTAAATGGGTTGTACAGCCTCTATGCTTTTAATTAAATATGCATTTCAAAAATTAAAAAATGACTAAAACAAAAACCATATACAAGTTTTCATATCTACGATATACAAACAAACATCGATATACAAATGAGCTTTTAGAGAGAGAGAGAACCGAGAGAAGAAGCGGGTGTAGTAGAATTAGAGAGTCTCAGAAACTTCGCGAATCGCACGGCGAGTGAACTCATTTCGGCAACGAAGAGCTCAGTGAGAAGCATAAGGCTAGAGAGGAGAGAGTATAATGAGGGTGGGGGGGGGAGAGGAGGGTTTTAGAGGAGGCAGGGCGCGTGTCCGGGTCATGGATGGCCCGTTGTATTGCGCTTATGGTCCTGAGATCCAGAGGACCACTCATATGGATCTAGAAAGAGAATCGTGCAAGTACCGTCCACTTTTTTAGAAAATTTCTTTTAAAAAAAATAAAATTTATTATTAAAAATTTAATTTTTTTTTATGTGAATCTCATTTTTATTCTTTTTTTTTCAAAAAAGTACGCGATACTTGTACATTTCATGACTATAAATATCATTTATCTATTTATTTTATTTATAAAGATAAGCTATTCTTGAGCCTAATCAATGACTAACTTGTTTTTTTTTTTTAATTTTTTTTCTAATGGAAATCTATCTAGTCATTGATCATTCTAGTCCTAAAAATAACGAATAAGAAAAACGTAATATAGTATTTCAAATTTAGGTTTTATACTTTGCAAAAAAACCTCATTGGATTCCCAATCTTATCAATTTATTTCCTAGATTTGATCACTATTATCAATAATAATAATTTGGAAAGCATATTTATTAATACTCAGAATAGATGTACACAAATTAATTCATTTTCTCACCCCCCATTTTTTTTTTTTTTTTTTTTAACTTTTCCTAAATCAATCCAGAAGTGAATAAAATCACTAAATTCATTTATCAAATGATCAAAGAAGAATAAATACATTGGGCATTACAACTGTTTTAAGGAACATAGAGATTACAAAGAGCAATTCATTTTATGAGTTGACTACAACAAATTACGTATATCAGAAACATATATACATCTAACCATTAACACTTTTATGTCCAAAGCTTCCCATTGACAAGGAACAAATGGGAGAATAAAAACCTAAATACCTAGGCTGATAAGATACAGATGGGAGGAACTTAACTAGTAAAATACAAGGAATCTCATCTTTGTGCCTGATCAGGTGTGTGGTTGCTTGTTGTTGATGATGATCCTGTCCTACCATTGGGTACCCCATTGTCCATAGGTGGAGTTGTGCCCCACTTCCCCTCTGATTCAATTGGTTCTATCACCTTTACAGACCCATCACTCAATCCAATGGCAAATTGGTTGGAATCCAGAGGATGCGCAGCAACAACAAGGGGGTACGAAGATTGGCTACAAATTAGTGCAACAAACATTAAAAACACTGCATACAACAATATTAACTAGGAAAATAGTTAGACAACCCCTTTTCACCTCTAAAAGTATATGTACCAACCCATATATATATATATGCACCCCTAACTTACCCGTTTAAAGCTGCCTGGGATAAGTAGACTGTTGGGGCTATACGACATCTTAGTCTCAGGCTATCAGCGTCATAAACCCCAATGTTACCATCGCAAAAGGTGGCATAAACCAGTTGACTATTGTACGAGTATGCAGCAGAAGAAATGGGTGCAGGAAGTGCATCTTGTGGGACCCACTGCAATGGAACAACAAATAAGATTTTATACCAATTTTGCCATCAGATATCATTTACAAACATTTCAATAAACTTCCCACCTGCCGAGTGCGGTCCATCTTGGATACATCATATATAGCTAGCTGTGTCTCATGGACTACTAGCAAGCGGATTTGGTCAGAGTGGAACTGCACTCGGGTGTCGCCAGCAGGTGCCTTTCCAGAAGGTATTTGGATTGTAATGGACTTCATCCTTTCCCACGTGTCAATGCTCCACACACAAAGCTGCATAAAACAGTTACCACTCACTGCAATCAGCATCTTCAAATAAGTGACTGACAGCGTAAAATGTTTATGTTTTGGGGAGGATGCGAATCAAGCAGTATTGGGAATTGGAGTCATTTTCATCATCTTCAATCTATTGTACTCTACCGGAATGGGAGGTGTAGGCGAAGATAAGATAAGCTAGATTCCATCTAAAATGAGGTTCACGGCAGCACTTCTTATCATGAATTATGCCCTGCAAATGCTTTTTTTTTTCATGGTAAGGTGTTTGGAGGAACGAGCACAGTTTGCAAGTGGCATTCAGTATGGACAACTGCATTGGGAAGGATGTATATGATGGACAACTGCAGCGTGGAAAATTGGAAGCTTGTTCCTTTAGGTATGATGATACAGTGCGTATGGATGGAACAAAATGCATGAAACTTAGAAGATTCTGAGAAGACAGTGGAGGAGCTTAATTCCTTAGTGCAAAAAACACTTTTGTGTTAGGATGTCAACTCAAAGTAGCTATGGCTCCTCTAGTTTTTGTTTTCCTCCTTTCTAATCCGGTGTAATGGGTTGCACCCCTTGTGCTCTTAATGAAATTTTAAAAACTTCTTAAAAAAGAATCACAAAAGCAACTCACTTGAGCATCAGCACCTGAAGAAACCAGTATATTAAGATTTGTTGAAAAAGCTAAGCCAGTAATCCTCTTTTGGTGACCCTTCAATTTTGATTTGACCTAAAAACAACAAACAAATCATGTCATATTAAGAGAGCAATACAAACCACCCCAGGGGGTGGGGGGATGAGTAATTCCAGGAAAAATTACCTCATCCACTCTAACATTATATATATGGATAGTTGAATCCTCCATTCCAATAGCTATGATGTTATTATCCTGGGGGTGAAATGCTAGAAAGGTAGAAGCAGGGGGTGGTGGCATGAATGTGGTCATTACCTATAAACAAGAGCAAATCATCATCAACCATTTTTTTGGACAAACTTTGCAAGACATGTATAAATAGACATACCTTGAATGTCATCATGTTAAATAATGAAACCTTTCCACCACAGGCTGACATTACATATGAGTCATTCTTTGATAGGGCTATGCATGGAACTGCTTCATCAAGGTTGACACCTGAGACATCATTACTCATAAGAAGGCCACTGTTTGGTTGCCAATGCTGTGGAACGACACTGGCAGTGGCCTTTAAACACCCACAAACATCAGAAATCTCTTCCTCCAAGAAAACAAAATCTCATACAAATTTGCAAAATATTTTTATATATATAAGTAGAAGTGAACTTGCTCCAAACTAATATTACCTTTCCACTTGGATTTTGCTCGTTGCGTGTCCACTTCCACAGCTTCTGAACACCATTAGACCCAAGTGCCAAAACCCCAACACCAGAATTTGTATATAAAAGTCGAACAACCTAATTATAAATGAAACACTTGAGGCACCTTCATGTAGATACATTTTATAATGAAAAAATATTTAATTGAAAGATTTTTTTAACACACCTTGCTGGAAGAATCATTGCTGTCGGGCATGGTAACTAATCGGCACTGGACAGCATCACTAATTTCAGACAACTGCCAGGTTTTACTTCTATCGGTTACATCCTCCGCAACAATTCTTGGCTTCTCCATGCTTCTACTCATGGGATCAGCTCCATTCTTAACAGAAAAGGTCAAGCTAATCAACACTCCGACAGTGCCTCAATTACCAAGAAAGAATTAGTAGTAAAAAAAGCTTTTCCCAACAATCAAACGCAATATCATTATCATAAAGAAAATCTTAAACAGCTCAGCACCCCATTCTTAACCCTTTCACCAAGTATTATATTGCATGCTGAGGAGCATGTCCCCCTCACATGAAAGCAAGAGTTTAGAAAGGCAGACCCATTACATGCAACCCAAAACAAGTTTTAACATGTAATATGGAACCTACATACATAATAGTTCCTCTGCCTATTTATGATATTTTGAACGCAAGTGAACCTACATACATGATTGCAGCCGCAACTCTCGTGTATAATTCTAGTAAACTTATATTTCAAGTTATAGGGTTCAAGTAGCATACAAGAATTGGAGAAGGCCTGATAGGGGAGCTCATTTCTACTTTACAATTGACTGAATTTACATTTGTGACAACAGAAGAACCAGGTACCTAATGAATAGAAACAAAAATGAGATCCCAACAGATCTTATGAAGGAAATATTCTTTAAGAAACCATTAACTAAAATAAAAGATATGATCTCAACCTTAGCTGCAGCAGATTCAATGGGTGACCTCAATGCTTCAAACGACGGGGCCTCAATTGCTCTAAAATATCTGAGACCAACAGCATTTGCAAGTATCTTGAATCCATTGTCTGCTGTAGTAACTCCAAGGAGATTCCCTTCTTTATTGAACCTCAAGCGAGGAAGACTCTGAAACAATGGAAATAAAGATGTAAAGGCACCATTTATAAAGCAGAGAGGTCTGAGAGAGAAATTAACCATGTAACACTGACCGAAAGTCCACCCTCTGCATCCATGCTGGTGAGAACAGTGGTATCATCCATATCCCAAAACTTAATCTGGCTATCTTCACCAGCAGCCAAAAAGTGGTTCTGTGTTGTGTCAAACTGCACAACACCCACTGATTTCTTTTTAAACCCACTATAAGTTCGCTTTATTGCTCCTTCACTTTCATTCCATTCAACTAGATAAGAATCCCCATCTTTACTTGTGCCACAAGAGAACAGCCTGCCATGATTTTTGAGAAGACAAATTTAATGCAGAAATAAGAGATATACAATTACAATCTCCCATTTTTCACTCTGAATCATAAATTTGGTAAATCTTACCTGCTTCCATCAGCACTATAAAGCATTGTAGTACACCCGTGTCCAGGAGCATCATAGTCAACTCTAGAACCCACGTGATCATACAGCCAGGCCTTTATTTTTCCATCAACAGCAGTTGAAAATATAAACTGCATTCACGAGTGCAACCTTAATGACAAGAGCATTTTCTTCATAGAGAATTCTAACATATGATGCCACATATTTGATTTATGCATTGAAGGTATCATGATAAGCAAGGTGGTATTAGAGGTGGGATGGGGCACTAAAGAATGGGCATTGTCAGGGAAAGGTAAAGAAGCAGAATAATGGAGATGACAGGGTAATTGTAGTCTAATAAATGCTGTGGTAAAGCTTGAGACAGAAGGGTGGCAGCAGAGTGCTATCTGAAAAGGTTGGTTTGTCACCACAGTACAACTTTTAGTGCCTGTGTCACTGACGTAGAACAGCATAACAGAAAGTGTTAGGGTCGGGGGGAGGGGGTGTTATACCATAAAAATTAAATGCAAATCCTACCCCACCCTGACAGATGCATAAAAAATTATGCTTGGTGGGAGTCTGACATCCGAGTGAGAGGTCAAACCAATCCCATTCATCCTGGTCTGATCCGAACGGATCTTGTTGAATGAATTGATCCATTGTTGTGACTTCAGCAGAGGGTCAACTTGACTGTAGTTACAGGGTGGTAGAATTGCAGTGGTAAGGGGTTACATGTGATAGTGTGATTGAGGTGCATGGTAGCAGTGGAGGCAGTTGTGTCATGAAGGTGGTGGCTGCAAAGAGAGCCATCATTGTGGTGGTTTTCATTGAGATCCATTAAGAGTATCAAATAGATAAGGTACATATTAAATTTTGATAGTTGTGCTCAACGGATATGACCCTACTTGATACACCGATCAATTGATTTAGAAGCATCAACTATGGGCTAGAAGATACAATTATTGGGTGAAACCATAAAGGTAGTCATAATCAGATATTATCATGACTATTGTGGACTAATTAATAAAAAGATTCAATTTTTTAATCAAAACGTGCTCTTAATTTACCTCAAGAATGCTTCATCAGCCTCAGTCATCAGTTAAAAACAGGTTCTTGCAAAGTACAGGTATTTTGGTGGTAAGAAAGCACTGAATGGGATTGAAAGATTCCTCAGATTTTAATCAAATATTGATGATTATTAAATACGTAGGTTGGCAAACCATGAAGCTTTCTCCTTTTTCTAACATACCTGAATGTTCTCCTTGTGATGAGGACAGACAGAATATACTGGAGCCTCATGACCTTCAAAGTTGAATAGCTTTCTTCCTGTCAAATCCCACACCTGTTCCACTTCTTCCATTTAGAAAATGTGGAGATTTTTTTCACAAATCCCAACATATGATGAGAATAGTTCTCACCTTAATCAGCTTATCATCCCCACAGGACACAAGACATAGTTGTTTATTTGGAAGAGCAAAAGCCAAGTCATTCACACCTCCAGCATGGGCATCAATCTGAAATGAGGAGGAACATGAGTCAAGCTACGCTTACAAATTTTCCTTGATAATAAAGCAGAAACAACATCACCTGACCTCTATATTTTGGCAAAGATCTTTTGATGCGGGATAAGCATACAAGTGAATCAAATGCCTGGTAAATGCAACTCCTGCAGCAAGAATACTAATAAAATACACAGACTAGCAACTTAAAAATGTTTGGTCAACCATTTTTGCACATACCCACAAATTTCTCATCTGGACTCCATGTAACTCGGCTGACAGATATTGACGCATCTTTGGCAAAGGAAGCCTGTACAAATTCTAAAATGTAAGAATCCAACATGAATTCATATTCTCAAGCATCATATGACAAGAATTAGAACAAAACCAAATAAAGTTGCCAGAACACCAGCATAGTTTCGTATTACATTTTCTTGAATTTTAGATTATATTAACTTCTCAAAGGAGGAGAACAAGAAATAAATACTAAGACAATGTATAATACACAAGCTATCACAAAAGGATGAGGCTAGAAACCTGAAATGCCAATGAGCAGGTTGGCGGATCCCATATCTTGAATGGCTTTGAAACCAACCTCTCACGCAACATGAGTTCCCAGAGAGTAATTTCACCATTACTAGAACCAACTGTTCAACAGACACTACAAGTAAGAAAAAATAAAAAAAATTGGTATGAACACAGCTACCATTTAACTGCAATATTGGCTATAAAGATGAAGCTATACCAAGAAGTAATGTGTGACGAGAAGGATGAAAATCCATGCTTGTGACAGTGGATCCTTGGTGAATGGTCATGGCTACTGTTCTGGGCAGATCCTCCAGTGACCAATGAGCTTGCTGTCGCTGGGTTGGATATGTGACCTGAAATTGAAGCACAGGAAAGATATACCAAGATTAGCCAGTAAATACAGTTCAGTAGCAAAGATACAAGAGGCAAGATGAAATATTCCAACACAGACAGGAAAGAAAATACTTTCAATGGTACCTCTTCAACAGATTGAGCAGGAAGCAGTCGTTTCATTAATTGTTCATGATCATTACTCTGATAGTCCACCATTCCAGGTGTTCCTGGAGGTGTTCTAGGATGTTTCAAGATTGAAACTGTTTACATTAAAAATAAAAAAAGAAGAAGAAGAAGATTATGCCACGCATGCTCATCTAGTGATAGAATTAAATAAGCAAGAATCAATTTGAGAACTCATCATTCAACTCATATCAGGTTCAATCCTCTAGGTTGCATAAAGAATTAAATACCACTATCACCAGCTAAAGCAGAGTGAAACGTCACACCAAAATTTTCCAGGAGCCACCAAAATCACATAGTTTTGGGAGTAAAACTTAAAAGTGGTATAAAAAAACCACTTCCTCAATATAGTCAACATGTGACCAGAAATTACAAACTACTGTCTGTGATATCCAGCACCTCTTCATCCATACTCTTACACCCTTTCCTACTTTTTTATTTCCCCACAAAAGGGAAAAAAGGAAGAGATTTCTAAAAAAGAGATTTCGAAAGGGGGTCGGACTACTTTAATCAAAAGTACACTTTTCAACCTTCCCACCTACTTTTTATCCTTATTCCCTGTACCGGCAAGTGTGGCGGGTAGACTTGAGAAGTTACAGAGACTTTCTGTGGGGGGGCTTGGGAGATGAGTTTAAATTCCACTTAGTTAAATGGGAGATGGTATGTCGGCCTATCTCCAATGGCGGTTTGGGTGTCAGAAATTTGAGAGTTTTTAATCGGGCTTTACTAGGCAAATGGTTGTGGAGATATACCAAGGAACCAGAGGCCTTATGGAAGACTGTGATTGAAAGCAAATATGGTGATCTAGGGGAGGGGTGGTGTACCAGAGAAGTTAGAGGAACAGCGGGTAAGGGGTTATGGAAATACATTAGAAGAGGATGGGAGGTTTTCCAGCGATACACTAGATTGCATTTGGGGACAAGTGTCAAGATCAGATTTTGGAAGGATGCATGGTGTAGTACCAGTGTTCTACTAGATCTGTTTCCGTCTCTTTTCTTGATTGCAAGTAACAAAGATGCCACAGTGGCGGAGGTTATGGAAGTCTCAGTCTCATGTAGAAACATTCACTGGAACATCAATTTCAATCGGGCGGCACAGGATTGGGAGATGGAAAGTTTTGTAGAATTTTATAGCCTCTTATATTCTGTTCGACCGAACATTCAGCAGGAAGATGAGTTGTGGTGGCATCCTGCAGGGAAAGGGGTTTTCTCAGCTCGCTCTTTCTATAAGGTTCTCACACAAGAGCCAGAGATATAGTTTCCTTGGAGAAAGCGGAAAGGGGTTTTCTCAGCTCGCTCTTTCTATAAGGTTCTCACACAAGAGCCAGAGATACAGTTTCCTTGGAGAAAGCTTTGGCGTCATAAGGCTCCTCTCAAAGCCTCTTTCTTTGTGTGGACAGCGTCTTTGGGTAAGATCCTCACTACGGATAATCTAAGAAAGATAAGGATAATTATTGCAGATTGGTGTTGTATGTGTAAAAGCGGGGGTGAGTCGGTAAATCATTTACTTTTACACTGTGAGATAGCTAAGGCTATTTGGGACGAGGTGTTTAAAAGGATGGATATGGCGTGGGTGATGCCGGAAACAGTTTTGGATGTATTGGCTTGCTGGAATTCTATCCATGGGGTGAGACAGATTAAAGCAGTGTGGAAGATGATCCCTATTTGTATTATGTGGTGTCTATGGCAGAAACGAAATGAGAGGACTTTTGAAGACAAAGAGAGATCTGTGGAGGAGCTAAAATTGTTATTTTTTAGAACTCTTTGTACTTGGGCCATTGCTGTAGACTTAAATGGCATGGACCTTCATGAATTCCTAGTTTCCAACATGCCTACATAAACAGGGCATTTTCTTTGTATCATGTTACTTTGGTGATTTAATAAAGTCTTATTTTACTTATCAAAAAAAAAAATTTTTGACAATCATGAGGACAAATTTGAATCAGAAGATAAATGTTATCGGCACAACTTGGTAGAAGTTGCGTGTTCTTCAGATTCAAACTATGAAGCACTTAAATGCACATTTCAACTCAATGAAGTTATAACCTTGATTCTGTGGAACAGGTATGGATGATGCAGTAACAACAGCTGCTTGGACAGATGAAGAAGCGGAGGCATTGGCCATCCAACCTGCTAAAACATTAGCATTTGCAGCTGCGGCTGTCGGTGGAAAGGGCTGCACACATTAAAGGAAAAAAATCAACTAGTCAACAGAAGTAGTATTTTATCCTTAGTATGTGATATACAGAAAAGGGAAAAAAAACATATCAAATCTTCTGAGATGCTTAATATCATACACCATGAGCTCCAAGTGGGGTATAAGCAGCAGGCTTAGCAACTGCTGCAACTGGGAGATTGACAGGTGTTGGTGCAAGAGGACCATTTGGAGGTGTACAATTATGGTCTGTGAATAAGGTTTTAATATCCGGGTTTGGCCTTGGGTTCTTGCATAGCTGATGCTGCCAGTTCAAACTACACATAAAGCAGTCATCAGATATCAAGCAAACATTACTAAGCACAAAATCAGAATCAATAGGCCTACATATACGATAACTTAAAGCAAAAAGCAATTATCATCCTCCATATCCCCCCCCTCCAATTCCTATTTATTGCATGATATGAAATAGACAAAGAACGTGAATACAGATCTACTGGTTTTAAGAAGAGACTTTCATTGCAAAAACGTATGATTAGTACAAGTATTATGATAACAGCTACAGAAAATTCACCAATTCCTAATGAATAGGAACAAAAGCAAAATCAGGCTGAGCTTATGTTAAAAGATGACAGACTACTACAAGTTATCCCTACCAAGAAAAGTAAACTTAAATAAGAACAGGAAACAAGTAGGCAGCTTCTTGGGCATAAATGATTCACACAGAACACACAGAACACAAAAACATGGTATAACAGCAAACTAAAGAGAATTGTGAACCTCAACTTGCTTGTCTCCCCGTTCTAAACCAGCCATACCTTTGGTTAATAAGAGTCCGCAGTCTTGATGACTTCAGAGTGGGGAAAACAAGCTTATCACGAAAGAGGGGATTTGCTTCTATGAGTTTTTTGAGCTCAATCAACATTATGCTACGAGCTGTTTTGGTATCTCCATACTTGGACAGCTGCTCATTTTCCCTGGTAATTCAAACCCACAAAATTGGGGGGGGGAATCAAGTTTTAACAGATAATATAAAGTCTTTGAGTTTGTTTCATTAACTGAAAATAATGCAAGCAGCACAATCATCATGGTTTCTGAACTCCTCAGAACTCTAGTTCTTTGATTTTTCATTTTGCTTTCTTTTCTTTTCTTTTTTTTGGGGGGGGGGGGGGGGGGTATGCAGGGTAAGACATCTCTTGTGTTTGAGCATAAAGCCATGACCTGAAATTGGTGGGTAATCAGTAAATGTCCGTTTCTTTTCTCCAACCATCTGTTATTTTTAGTGATAACGTTATTATTCACCAACAAATTATTCAGTACAAAATATAGATTTAGGTCACCATAGAATCTTTTGCAGGCTTCTCAATCTGGTCCTACAACCTGGAAAATAGGAGTGTAGGTAAAACCGCGCTTAAGTGCAAAGCGCAAAGTGCCAAGGCCAAAGCACTTCACTTGCCAAAAGTAGCGCATTTACAAAAGTGCTTTCTGCTGCTTTAAGCTCACTAAAAAAACTATAGTCGAAATTGATACACACACGAGAATTGTATAACATACTATGATTATATTTTATTTTATTTTTTATTTTTTCGATAATTAATTATAATTACTTGATCACTTGATAGCCGTATTGCATAATACTTAACAAATTGAGTCCATAGATATTGCCATCTTTATTTTTGTATTCTAGAATATTTTGGAATTATGCATTAGTTAAAAAAAATTGGGTGCGCACTTGAAGTTTGCGCTTTGGGCCAAGCGCTTTCAACAACACTAAGCCCAACACCAACATGCACGCTTGTCATTTCTCAGGCACTCTGTATCATTATTAGTTATATCCGTTGTCCTAGATTGCAATTATAACCATGGCATCGATACACCAAGTGCTTCTTGCATTACATGAAACAAAGAGTTGATGCTTCATTAAGTTTATGAAAAAACGTGGGAAAAGTAAAACAATGAGGTTAGAATTTTGTCTCATATGTTGCCTTTGTTTTTACAAAACCAAATATTCACCTCCACTAGGCCAACTTGTTTAACACAGTTCAATTAACCAAATATTTCTTTATTTCAATTCTGAATATTAAAAAAATAACAACAAAGCTCAACATTGCTTTCTTTCCTATTTCTTTTCCATTAATAATACAGGTCATAAATGGAAGTAGTTGATCAATATTACAAAGACAAATAAATTTTTTTACCATAAAGGTGTGAGAAATTACCTGAAATTTCCAAGAATTAAAAGCTGAGTGATTTCTTTGTACAATTCTTCATTGAATGTTGAGAACACTTTCAAATCATTCACTAATATTTCAACAGCCTTTGCTTTGTCTTGCCTATAATATAATATAATGCACAAAGAGATGATAAAATAATACTTTCTGAGAAAAGACATCGAATTAGAAGATATCAACAAATATTGATCAAATATATACCGATCAAGTGCTTCAAGATACTTCTGCTTCCTGATTTCAAAGAATATCTTCATGGAGTATCTGTTATCATCAACTTTTGTAAATCCTGATAAGTACTTTTCTACTTCTTCCCACTCACCAGACTGAACTTTCTCCTCAAAGTACTTCATGTTGAAGAAAAACCCAGAATCTTTCTCAAGTCTACAAAAACCAACATTTTCTTATCAAGCAAAAGCAGCCCATCACATTATTACAAAGTCAAAAAGTTACTCTTTTTTTTAAAGGAAAGAATGTGAAAAGGAAAAAAAATGAAGTTTAAGATATCAGTATCTAAACCCAAATCAACAAATCCTTCACTCAGTCCATCTAACAAATTTAAATGGCATTGTTAAGCGGAGATTTTTCTTTCTATTTCTTCTTCATATACAAATTTACATGTTTTGCTTTCATTCCCAAAATTTGCATTGCCAAAAGCCAAGTAAAAAAGAGTTGGGGGACCTAGTCTTGCCGGACCCAGTATTAAAAATTTGCAATGTCAAAACCAAATAAGACAAAACGTGCAATACCTCAAACTAATCATAGGAGGTTGGTGGTAGGGCTGACCAGTTGAGCAAAAATCCAAAAATTTTAGTACGAATTTGTCTCCACTCCAACTCCAACAAAACGGAGTCAGAGTCGGAGTCGGAGTCGGAGTTGGAGTCGGATTCTTTTTTAATTTTCAGTCGGAGTTGGAGTCGGTGGTGTAGCTAGACCGACTCCGACTCCGACTCCGATATTGTTCATATATTATAAAAATATGTATTTATTTATATATTTATCATATACAGTAGTATAGTTATAGTTATATAATATTATAACTATGGCATATATAGTTAAATTCAATAATATACTAGTATGAGCTAATTATTATAAAATAATATATTTATACCATAAAGAAAATAGACTAATAATAGTTTAGTATATGTAAACACCATAATGTTACAACCATACATAATCAAGTATATAAATAAGTTAGATACTAGTATTAAAATAAGTCTAGTAAAATAAGTTAATATCGCATAATACTAATTTATTAAAGTATATAACATGCAATTAGATGCTAGAAATAATACGTAATACTATAGTATGATAACATGTAATTAGAACTATAGTGCTATAAGTCTAGTATAAAAATAAGTTAGATATTAGTATAGAAGTAAATCAGCAGTGAATGATTTAGTTTTAGTTTTTAATTCTTGGAAAAATTAAAATTTGAAAGTCCACGAAATGGGCTAAATATGAAGCTAAAAAAAATCCAAAAAAATCTCAAATCCGACTCCACTCCTAAAAGTCAGAGTTAGAGTTCGGATTTGAACTCCAACTAAGTCGGTGCTCACCCCTAGTGGGTGGATTGGATCCCACACTACCTGAAATGAAAAGGTTCTTAAGATTAATAAAAAGAGTTCTAATTGTGACATTGACTAGTCATTTTTTAGTTTAAGCATAGAGGCATATTCTATACTAGGGTCTTTATAAGTGGTATCAGAACTACTCCCGGTCATAATAGTGGGACTTGAGTTGTGTCAACTCTAACATAATGGCCAACAAAGATGTCAAGGATTTAAAAGAAGCAGATTGTAACATCCCAGAATAAGTATAAGAGGGTGGTGCATGAGAACCCACATTGCCTAAAAGGAAGAAGTTCTTATGATATATAAAAATTCCAAGGAGCTCCAACTTGAAACGTTGACTAGTCTTGTGAAGTATAAAGTCCAGATGTAGTTTGGGTATTCCTAAGGTTATTCCAAATTGTATCAAAGCTAATCCTTAACAATAGTGTGGGACTTGAATTGTGCCACTTACAATGAAATGGATTGACAACGACGTCAAGGATTTAGGGGGGAAGAGATTGTAATATCTCGAATTAAATATTAGGAGATGGTGAATAAAATCCCAAATTTCCTGGGAGGAAGAAATTCTTGAAATTTCTAATAATTCTTTTTTTTTTTTTTTTTTGTAAGTAAGAAATTTCTAATAATTCTAAGGGATCCTAATAGTAACATTGGCCGATCCTTTCCTTTTAAGAGTATAAACTCAAATGTAGTTTGAACTTCCATTGAACCATTACGAAACTTCCAATTATATCACTCAATTAAACTGAAATTATTGTTTTTAGTAAAACAAATCAACCTAACACAAAAGTGTCCCTCCTTTTCTTTGCTTCCCTTTTCCCTTCAAAAATCAAACCCAGCCTGATTTTGAACTTCGAAAAAGGTTAGTACAGCATCGAATTCCATTCTCTATAGCCAAGAACCAGATAGAAGCAAATACAAAAATACCCCTTAGGCGAAATCAATACAGAAATGCAGTTCACCTATAGTCACCAAGTACAGTACATAAAACTGTGAAGAGACATATATACAAGCTTCAAAATCACATTTTCCTTCACTTTTACAAAAGCCAATATAGATAACTAAATATACAAACAAAGCTCAGATTGGGAAACTTTCATTTCTCTTTCTTTCATCTCCCTCCATTTTGCTCCAAACCCAGACACGCACTAGCACATAAATACATAAAACAGTACGTACATAAACGCGTATTTGCATAAACAAACACCGAGAGAGAGAGAGAGAGAGAGAGAGAGAGAGAGAGAGAGAGAGAGAGACACCTGTGCACAGCCTCCTTGAACTTCTCCTCCTCAAGGAATTGGAGTATAAGAAACACCAACTCCCTGCTCAAAGAAGACATCCTACCCACTCAGAACCCCACGAAACAAAACCCAGAATCCCAGACCTCAAAAACCCAAACCACCACAAAAAGCTCCCCACGAGACAGGACTCCAAATTCCCACAGAAATGACACACGAAACCAAACCCAAATCACAACACTTCCAGTTCCAATCCAAAATCACAAATGCTCAAACAACCTCAGAGTCTTCGAAAATTATGCTCGTTCCAAGGTTTCCACAGCAGGAATTACGAGGGTACTAGGGTTTCAGAGGCTGCGGATAAGAGGAGCCAGACAGACGGAGAGAAAAAAGGAAAAGGAAGAAGAAGGGACTCGGTCACGCTATCTTCGATGCGTTTGTACAGGGGTCCTGACTCCTATCTCTGTCTACTGACCTATCAGCGATAAGTCACTGTCCATATCTGATAAGTTGAACTACTTATATTGCTTTAGTGATAAGGGAGCAAGAGACAGTGGCGGATTCGTAACCACGAATTCAAATCTAGTGAATATTCGCAACCCAAGTCCAGTCGTGTCGTAATTCGTACACTTTCTGGGCCCCACCCCGCACCACTTTCTTTTCCAACTGTCGCTTTCGCCTTTGTTTTCAGCTGGGTAACGATACCTTCCAACCGGTTTACTCCTCTTTACCCTCACGCTATATTTCAAATTTTTTATTATTTTATTATTTTTTTAATATTTTTAATCATTAAAATATATATAATTTTATTAATAATCACTTTTTTTAATCATTAAATAAATTTAAATTTAAAAAAAAAATTAATAATAAATGAGAATTAATCTTATCATTTTCTTTATTTTTCTCTTTTTCTAAAGAAAAATATTTATATACAATATTTTTTAGAATAATTTACATAATTATTTTTAAATGAGAGATATATCTTATAAAAATAATATTATTTTATAAAAATATTTTTATTTTATAATATTATTATGCAGTAAATATATTGTATATATATCTTTTTTAAATAGATATTGATAGCTTACACTTTTTATTATTCAGAATTTTTTTTCCATTTTGATGTTTGAATTTGAATTAAAAACTCCAGAACATATCTTCTTGCATAATATATAAAAAAATAAATTCCATCATATAATGTAATCATGTAATTTAATTAAAAATATATTTAATATACAATAAGGTTATGTTTTAAGATTTTTAGTCCAAATTTAAATAGTAAAATAAAAAAAAATTAATTAAATAATAAAATAATAATAAATGAAGTGTAAGAATATCATTACTTTTTTTAAAATTCTTCGCAATCTCATTCACACACTTGTGATTTTCTCGTAGAAAGATACTCAAAAAGAAAATAAATCGGATTATATTAGTAGGAAACGAAAAAGAAAAAAATAATATTATATACAATCATATGTTATATAATTATTGTATATTTTTAAGAAAAGTGCGATGATGATCTATTTTTGAAAAAGAAATTATCATATAAGTTTTATATTTATTTACTTTTTTAAAAAAATAATGAGTTTATGCAATTTATGCATTTTATAATTATAAATATAATTTTTCTTTACTTGTCTTATTTTTTCAAAAACAATGTGACCCAAGATTTATATATATTAAGATTATATTTAATATTATTTAAATATATATAATTGAAATGATGTAATTAAAAATGATAAAATTAAAATAATATTTATGATTCATCTTTGAGTTTTATCATCTCAATTAATATGACGATGGATTTAAATTAAGAAGAAAAAAAAAAAAAAACAACCTCACGAAGTTTGGTAGTAAGTTTAACACTCATGATGTTATTTATGACTTGCGAGCTGTTGAAGTTAGGTATATTTAGATATAGAAATGGTTTTATTTTATTTTATTTTATCTCATTTTATCGTTATAATTTTTTTAAATTTATACATAAAATATAATAAACAATTTAATTTTTTCAAATCTTAAAATAATAATAATATTAAAAAATAATATTTTAATAATATTTTATTCAACTTTTAATTTTAATCTAAAACCATCTCATTTCATCTCATTTCACTATCTAAACAGACCTATTAAACCTTAAGGTTACGTTTGGATGTTGAGTTTAGTTCAGCTGAGTTGAGTTATTTATAAATACTAGTGAGTTGAATAATGTAAGGAGTTGTGTGTGATTCATCTAAACTGAGTTTAAAATATATTTAGATATTAAGATGAGTTTAGTACTTTTTATGAAAAATTAAAAAAGATTATGGATCTCACGTATAAAGATATTTTAAGTTAAAAAAAAAGTTGTGGGTCTCATGTGTAATAAAGTTTTGAGTTAGGATGAATTTAATAATTTGAGAGTTGAGTGTTTAGATATTAGATTCAGTTTAAAGTTAAATTAAACTCAGCTGAGCTCAATTAAATTTGAGAATCAAACACAATCTAATTCTTTAAACTATCCATAAATTGTGAATTGTAGCTGAAGATATGTATAATGTGACCAAAAAAGGACTTGGAAAGTTGGAAGGCATAAGCTCTCAATGCTCCGATTGTGACAAAACGAAAACAACGTGCATGAAATATTTTGGCCTTTTTCTTTTCACAACTTCCAATATTGTAAGACATTTGACAGGTACTGTAATGCCAAAAATCCTCTAAATTTAAAAATTCCTTCCATGATAAACATGTCTATAAATTATTTTCATCTAAATATTATTTAATTTAAATCAGCCGTAAAAATAAAATTAAAAAAAAATCCCCTTATTATATCCAATATTTGACATTTGTCAAGGAGAAATTAAAATGATATAAGAACAATTATACTACAGTATGTATATAATTAATTATAAAAGAAATATTATTTTATTTACTTTGAAATGCTCTAAGTACGAAAATTTTAAATTAAAATAAAAAATATTAATATTTTAATATGTAATAATAGTTGAATTGTAATATAGTTGGTGGCGTATCATTGTCCAACACTGGGACGGAACAAGAGCCATCTTAGTTTTTTATATGTTGTTGTGGTTAAAACATTTGAAAAAATTTATTTATCATTTTCTTTACTTTCTAATTTTTGTTAATCATGGCTGTTTTATTATTGATATTAAATGATAAGCAAATAAATAAACAATAATAATACATATTTTTTTAATCATTTAATCGTTGATAAAATAAAGACGAATATCAATTTTTTTAAGATTATATCCGAAAATCATCGAAATCAAATTCAAACATGCACGTATAATCTTTTTTGTAACTCTATTTTAAATGGATGTAATTATATAAAACTGAAATAAAAATATTATTTTTAATTTATTATAAAATATGTTATAAAAAATAAACAATTATTATTATTCAAAATTAAAAAATGGAGCCTTGAAATATTCTCTATTTTACGAGCTATTTGAGCAGCTAATGTCCTAAAATACTTCGTTGGATCATTAATTTATCATTACAATTTTTTCAATGTCTAACATAAAATATAATAAATAATTTAACTTTTTCAAATTTCAACACAATGATAATATTAAAAAATAATATTATAATAATATTTTATTATCTCAACTCAACTCAACTCAATTCATTTTAACATCCAAACGTATCTACTAGGCCTCATTTGGATGTTAAGATGATCTCAACTCATTTCATTTCATCTTATCGTATCTCAACATCCAAACAATACTCATACAAATATTTTTCAGTTTCAAATTTGTAACTTTTCAATTACTTCATCTAATCATTATAATTTTCTTAAATTTCAAAAATAAACAAAAAAGCAGTTCAACTCTTTCAAATCTTAAAACAAAAATAATATTAAAAATTTACATTATAATAGTATTTTAATTTTATAAATTTTTTTATTTAATTTATTCTCTCTCATTTTTTAAAATCTTATAAAAATATCTTAACTAAAACTATTTCACATATTATTTTACTAATATTTATATGTTTATCATTTCAATATCTAAACGAGATCTTATAGTTGATTGTGACTTTCTTGATATATATTTAGGCTTCATTTGTTTTGAGAAAATATCTCATCTCATCTCATCTCATCTAATCATTACAACTTTCTCAACTTCCAATATAAAATAAAATAAACAATTCAATTTTTTTCAAATCTTAAAATAAAAATAATATTAAAAAATATACTCTAACAATATTTTATTCAATTTTTTAACTTTAATATTATTTCATCTCTGAAAACAAACGAGACCTTAGTTGTTCGTGTTTAAGTGATATTTAGAAATAAAGCTATAAATAATTTTAAAATTTTTGAAAATTGTTATGTTTGCCATACATCACCCTAGTTAAATACAAATATTGGGTGCAGAGGATGGTTCCATCCCTTTTCCTAGAAATTTCGCAAAGACGGACGCTTTTGGTTCCTGTTGGACCAAAACGCTGTAACGTGTTCTCGACATATGTCTTGCTCTTCCTCGTCGCTTTGTCAGAAAACCATTACGTCTCTGTCTTTTATTTGGCTTTTCAAATTAAACTAAAACAGAAAAAAAACAAAACAAAAATGAGAGATTTTGTGAATGAACCAGATTGATGCATCTCGTTTTAGAACATTTTTAGCATACACAATCTAATAATATGTAAAAATAATTAATGATATGTAAAAATAATTTATCTATTGAATCATTTTAAAAAAATCTAAATTATAAATAAGATATAACAACGATGACTATTTGATTATTTCGTATAAAGATATTATGTATATTACAAAAGTTATTAGTTTGGGGGTAAGATAAAACACAAAATTTTCATTTCATCTCATCTTATCTTATTATTACATCTTTTTCAAATCTCCATACAAAATATAATAAATAATTCAATTTTTTTAAATCTCAATTCAACTTTTTTAAATTCTAAAATAATAATAATATTAAAATATAATATTTTAAATTTTTAAACAAAATACAAAATTTTCATATTACCCCTCAAACCTGGTGTTTAGTTTAGCCAAAAGCTTGTGACCTGATTGATATAACTCACAACCTTCAAAATGGAGGTCTGGAGTTCGAAACCTCCTCCTAAATCGGAAAAAAAAAAATGTTTAGTTCAACCATTTTACAATGCGAATGCTCTTTCTTAATCAAGAAATTTAGGTTCAAATATACGAATTTTATTCACACTTTATCGTAATGGTTTTTTGTCTAATATGGAGTATATGACACCTTCTATACATGGTTTGATTTTAAAGAAAAATTTAAAATTTAGATTTTTTTTTTTTAGAAATTAAGTATTGGCATATCAATGATGTAAATTGTATGTTGTCTACACTTATTTATAGATTAAATATGATTTGATTTATAAGAAAATTTAAAACTTAATTTTTTTTGTTAGAAATTAAATATTAACATATAAATAATACGAATGATGTGTAATCCATACCGATTTATAAATAAAAGTTTTCTCGAAAAAATGAACGAATGTCTTTAGTTTGCCAATTCAAAACTAGTGACCGGACCTAGGCCCAGCCCATGTGGCCATGTTGCAGCCTCAGACCCGAGTACGTCAGAATCTTGTAAACTCGTGTGCATTACCAACCACTGTCGCAATATTTAACAAGAAACACGTTATAATAATTCTATATACAATCGTAAAATATGTAAATATCGCGTAATCATTTTAAAAAAAAATAAAATATATTATTAAAAAATTTATTTTTTTATGTGAATCTTATATTTTATTTATTTATTTTTAAATGATTACACAGCGATTATACAAGTCATGATTACATATAATAGTTGATGAGAAAAGAACGAGAAGAAAGAAAAAAATATGTATTTTAAAGGAAGAATTATGCTATGTGTTAAGACTCTCGTTCCATTATATTAAAATATGACATTGTCCATCATATTTGACTGGCTCTTTACAAAATGATAATGATATATGCAAGCTTCAAATATATAAGTTTCGTGTAGATTTTTTATAAAAAAATGAATTCTACTACTCATTTTTTCTCAATAGAATCTATTTTTTTATTTTGTATAAAAAGCTTGCGTAAGACTTGTACATTTAGAACTTATCGGAAGCATTACTTTATCAAGTTGCTCCAAAATTAAGGTTTGCTAAAAGCTACGGCAAGGTTGATTTGATTGGGCACGTACCCCACACGTTTAAGAATGCTTATAAAGTATTGCTTTCAAGTTGTCTTGCATGAACCCAATATTCCTATATGGTTCAACAAAATTGAAGGTCCTCCCTGTAACGCGATAAGGCCTTTTGCTTGAATGTATTGTTTGCATTGCCGTGCAGGCGTGAGTCTTGCTTATGTGTTAAAGAGTCAGTCGTTGGATTTGTTTGAGTCATTGAATTTGTCAATTGAGTCATGTTTGATAGTTTATTTCCTGGTATATTTTGGTCAGATGTCTATAGTTACATTTGGATGTTGAGCTGAGCTCAGTTCTTTATGAATAATAGTGAGTTGAGTAGTGGATGAATTTATGTGAGACCAATCTAAACTGAGTTTAAAGTATGTTTGAATGTTAAGATGAGTTTATTACTTTTTATGGAAAGTTGAAAAAAGTTTTGGATCTAACATATAAAGATATGTTAAGTTGAAAAAACTTGTAGATCTCACGTGTAAAGAAGTTTTGAGTTGAGATGATTTTAATAATTTGAGAGTTGAGTATTTGAATGTTAAACTCATTTTAGAAATTAGACTGAGTTCAACTGAGTCTTGCAACCAAACGCAGCCAATCATGTCATTGATTTATCTTGTAAGGAGGAGGCCAGGTTCCAAATAACAATTCCTATTTTTCTTTCATTAAACAGCATAGTCTAACTTATGTAAATGAGTAATACTATTATTCATCCTAAATTTTGTGATCTCCCTTCACATTTGATAATATGACATATTTTAAGTAGTAGTTCATTCACCGTAAAAAACGCACCACATCAGCAAGTGACTAAGAATGACACAAAGTAAGACAAACATAATCATTTCTCTATGATCAGTCCCTGCATCTTTCCCGGTCGATTGCCTCGTGATCAGATTTCTTACACGAGCTCAAACTTCCACTTAAACCCAAGTTGTCTTTTATAATGTTTCATGTTAGGCATCGTGATTCTTTGCACTATATAGTAAGTAGCGTCTAACCAGGCATAACAATGCATATTTTCTAATCTAGCCATTTTTCTTTGGTCATAGTGTGGAATTGCACCTTGGCATGCCATCACACCCATGGAGACAGCTAAATCCATTTAATATCATTCCACCTACAATGGAGCCATTCCCATATTCCATAATTTCCATACCTTAAATATAGATTACATTGAAGAACGCATGGCAACTTGACATTTACAACATCATTTCAGCGCAGTACAAGGATGCACTTGCAGAGCTGGAGAAAAAGGAGATGAGTGAAAAAAGAGACAAATAGCAGAAATGTCATCCATTGCAATGCCGCGCCTCTTGCTCTTCCATCCATGTACAGCAAACTCGACAAGACGTTTGGCTGACTTCACCCTGTCTGGTGTCGAAGATATAATTTCTACAGCTTCTTGATTGGAGACAACATCCCATACCTAATGGAGAAATGCAGTGAAAATGTCTTAGTGGATTTTATAGCACTATCATGCAAAAGAAGTCTTTCAGAAACTTCTATGAACACATTCAGCAATGGCAATATGTTTCCAGCATAAATCAAATAACCGAAACAAAAAAAATTTACAGTTTGGGAGCTCTTTCTTGGATTAGCGGAATAAGGATGCTCAAGTTGCAACTTCATTTGTGTAATAGGCATTATCTTGAGTTTTCATGACACAAACATTACAATGGCACATACTGACTGAACTTGTTTCATAAATCTTCTACTCAGAAATGGAGTAAAATATTAAAGGTGCACAGATATGTCAGAACAAAGAGCTGGAGCCAAACCAAGTATGAGAGCGATAGTAATTCCAATACTATTCTCTTTAAAACATCCTGTGATGGTCATCCATTAAGTTCATTTTTTGATTGCATAAAGCATAATCTACTTGAGGTATGATGCATACCCCATCAGTGGCCAGCACGACAAATTGGTCTCGGCTGGTTATATTCCTCTGTGTCACTTCCGGCACAGAAATTAGTCCAAAGCCCTTTACACAGTAATCCCCAAAGGCTCTAGACATTGCCAGTCCTGGTGATTCCTCATCTGGCAGCCAGACTCTATGCACCCCTGGCTCATCATGCAAACAGAAGACTCGCCCTTGACACTGATGTATCCTCTCAGCCTCGTCTGCAAACAAAATCAACACAGAAGTTAAGATTTTTTTCTCTGTTTCCCCAGAGAGACCGATATGGAAAGAGACTGACGAGGTAGATTGGGCTTCAAGTCGACGGTAAGCTGAACTGGTACCAAGCTTCCATCATCTGAAGTGGTAGCCAACACAGCTCGGGAGTCGCCAACGTTTGAAATAACAATGAGTTCACCCTGGAAAATAAAACTGTCAAGTTAATCCTGATCACCTCTTAAATCACAACATGTAATTCTTTGACAGTGCATTCAAATTTGCCATGCACTTGAGCTTCCCTAAGATAGTATTTCATGGTGATCAGAAATGCCCAATCTATCCCTACGAGCTTCGCCCTCTTGTTCAACTTAGGAGAACTAATAAATGATTACAAAAGAGGTCACCTAGTTTTCATCCCAAAATATTCGCTAGCAGATTTGCATAGAGTCAATTTGTCATAAGTGCAAAAGCAAATTACCTGTCGAACAATTGTGAGTGCAGTTGTTCCACTGTAGAATGAATCTATTTTTCGATGTTTCTCAAGTTCCTGATCAATGGCCGCACAAGTCTTTAGGTAGGAATGCTTCCATATATTGAACCAATTATGCTTTTTATCAGATTCCAAGTCACATTCTGGGTCAAGAGAAGTTTGAGCTAGTGTCTCCTGCCAATTGCATAGAAGAGATGGTGGCATCGATTCTCTGACCATTTTTGCCACAAAATGGCCCCAAGGGCCATGCCCATCAAAAATCCCACAAAAGACCATGTCCTCTTGGCATCCAAAGTCCTATCACCAAAATCAACATTGTCCACATCAGTTGATGATGTAAGTGAGAATGCTCTGATCGTCAACATTGGAAAATTTGTTAGACACTAGGCTGCTGTACAGTTTCCCTATTTAGATTGTTTCCTTACTTAGATTGTTACCTTATTTACATCTTATTTGTAGGCTGTATTTAAGGGAATTCTGGACTATTTAATAAGAAGGAAACTCTCCATTGAGAGTCATTCAAACCAATTTGACAAAATAAACGTGAATTGAACCTAGTATTGGTTATAGATTGTTGAACCTCGTACATGTCTAGGTATTAAATGATGGAAAATAAGAAATCTGCCAAGGGTCTAAGCATACCTCCCACACAATGCAGCAATCCTGGTTCACTCCCTTCTGGCCTCTTTTTGAGAAAACTGAGGCAAAGTTATTCGAACCATCAATATTCACGAAGCCAGAAGTGCGTAAAATCAAGTCATTCTTCTTTGCCTCCTTTGCCATCTCTTCTGCGGCTTCTCTTCCAGTGCGGTCTTCAGACTTCCTCCCCTTTCTGAATGAAAATGACCTCGTGAGCCCATTGAACATGTAGGATAAATGCCCCATCAACTCCAAATTGATTTCCACCACCCACCAATATGAGTTGTGGTGCTTCCTTTTTGTAGACTCAAATCTGGACATGGAGATTTTATAACAATCACATACAGGACATAGGGATCAAGAAAATAACGAGTTCAAAGAAAAGAAAATGCTTTAATATTCTTAAGGAAGGAAGCATTCTCTTTCTCAATATTTTTCTCCGAGATTCTTTCTCGAGAACCAAACAGAAGCATGTTGAATCAAGTGATAATGTAATAAAAGACATGATCCGACTCAGAAGCTAAGAGACTCAGAATTTGTTCACAAGAAACAAACCAAAAACTTGGATGTAGAAACATATTTTAATCATCAGTCTAGAATTCCTTTAAAATATGAGGAAAAAACCTGCCTTTAAATTCTCTTAGCTTTGCATGGTATGCTGTAAGTTCTTTATTTTTCAGCTGAGAAAGGTAAATAAAAGGAAAAGAAAAAAAAAACTGAAATTCTTATAATCTTTCCCTTCTTATTTTCTTCCATCCCTTGAAAAGTGAAATAAACGGAAACGGAGCGAATTTGGATCGTGTTCTTTTATTTTCATCATTTTGCTTTCCAGCATTTTCTCAGAGTCTAAACGAAAAGTAACAATATTTTTGGATGTTGAGACAATGTATGAAATCTAGAAACAAAAAAATCTTAAGGCCTGTGGTATTCTATATCATTAGGACCCAAAAACCATTAAACAGATATCCAGACAGCTTATTACCCGACTGAAAGAAATAATATTTAAGAACCAATATAAAAAGAAAAGGATAAAGAAGGCGATTCATAGTCCTCATTTTGTTTTCTCCCTCAACTTTCTCGAAGACCAAACAAAACCCGCAAAGAAACATCTGATAAAGGAAACCAAAACAAGCTAAGTTGATCTTCCCATCCATCACCGACTGGACAAAAACATAACGCACGGTTCTTCAAGACTTTCTTTTCCATCCCAATTTTCGCCCCAATTAAACAATATTCAGAAGAAGACTCATACAGAAAACACACACGGCTGAGCTGGGTTTCTCATCCCACAAAAGCCAAACCAAAACAAAAACAAAGCCCAGAACTTTCCTTTCTTTTTTCTTTCATCGAACAAAAAACAGAACCTAATCCAGAAACTTCATAGAAAACAAAACCAAACCAACTAAATAGGGAACATACCTTGAGTTTCCAGCGACTTCTTTACTTGATAATGAGGCACTAGAGCGACGGAATCTGACGCAGTCGGCGTAAAATGGACTTTCCCAGCCGAAATGAGACGCAACTCCGACCAGCCGAACTGAGAGTTCGAGAAAACGAAGCTAAAGTAGCATGGCAATCCATAATGGTAGGTTGTTATGTTTGTTTGGCTGTAAATCTATCCGAGGAGAAGAAAACAAAGGACAGGGCGATAGAACCTTTGCTGCATACAAACAACAATCACTATACGTAATCTACCTTTGGAGCTAAAAAAGGCTTGCTTTTTAGTTTAAAAGCTGGCTTTCTTTTCTACTCTCTCTATGAGTCACAAATATTCTGTCCTACTCTGGTTCAAGCATTTTATAATAAGAGAATTAAATAAAAAATAATGATAATTTTATAAATTAATATTATTTAATATGACATTTTAAATTATATTTGCTGTAAAAATAAATCTATTACAATAATTTATTAGACTTACCTTTTTGTAGTTTTCTTGGCAGAGAATGGATCTTACTGACAAATGAATACTATTTTTAATAATTTAATTAGAGTACAAGTTCATTATAAGTGGGTTATAATTAGGTTCGTTTAGATATAAAAATATTCTAAATCTATTTAATATCATCTCATAATTATAATTTTTTTAAATTTTTATATAAAATATAATAAATAATTTAATTTTTTCAAATCATAAAATAATAATAATATTAAAAAATAATATTCTAACAATATTTTATTCAACTCATTTAAAATCATTTCTTCTCATTTCACTGTTTAAACGAGCCCATATCTTACTTGAACAAGTCACCTATAGTAAAATGATTTGATGAGAATGTCTTGAAAGGAAAGATTATAATATCTAAAGTCAATTTGGGGGGAGAGATTAAAATTAGAAAATGATTATATATTTTTTATTTATTGATAGAAATTCTAACATGCCCATAAATTTCTCACATGAATTTTCACATTTCATATTGATAATTGAAGATCAATTTACATGGACTTTATGGAGTCTTTCAATCGAGTGGTAGTCACATTTCAATTCGTGTGTTTGTTTTTCTTATTTTTAAAATAAAATAATTTCATATTTCAAGGCAAAATGCTTCAATTTGCCTTGAAATATTTGAATGATAAGACACGTACACGCCTTTTTGTAGAAAAAATAAATATGAATTAGCTGTTTGAAAAGCAAAATATCTCACCCTCCAAGTATCTGCCTCTTTATGTTCCATGTGGTACTTGATTTCAGACAACTTGAACTGTCGATATCCAATTATTTTGGAACTAGATATTTTGGGAATTATGGAACCCAATTCCTACTTTTATCCTATCTAATAAAATATAACTGTTACAGATAAAAAAAAAATTATATAAAAAAATTTTATAAATTGATATGATTTTATAAAATTATTTAAATTTATTTTATAATAAAAGTAACTTTACAACCTGACGTACCACATCAAACTATATCAATTTGTGAGTTTATTTTTATATAATCTCTTTATAGTTAAAGAATTTTCCTTATAAAATAGACGAGTTTGGCTTATTTATTTTTTTTAAATATCCTTATGTGTATATTTATTTTTAAATAAAATACATCAATTATGGCCTAACAAGATAAATTTGATTAATAATTAGGTGGGGGAGATTACGATGCCATGTTGTATTTTTAATTTATAAACTCTAATAATATAATGTTTTACCCAAAATAAAATCTTCTGTTCAACGATCACAACCATTCGATTAATTTAATTCTTTTTTAGATTGATTGTATAGAATAATATAATATGAATGAATGAGTGGTTGGTGGAAAATAATTGTTTTAGCAAATGTGACGGCTATGAACTTTGCATCATATGATTAATGTGACGTAATTAATATTATTAAATATATAATATCTATTCTGGGAATAGTTTATTAAGATATTTTTCAATTTTCATTGAGATAAACAAAAAATAATGATAACATGCCACAATTCTAAAATGTGGTAAATGTGGTATATCATCTTTTCTCCTTTTTAACTTTTTTATAAACGTGAACAGTAATAAATAGTATACAGTATTAATAATAAATAGTGCTGAACAATACAAACAGTATAATCATGCTACAGTAATCAACGGTGCTCGTAAATAGTAATTAACAGTGCTCGTGAACAGTGATAAACAGTACTAAACAGTAATATAAATGATAGAATTTTGTTAAATATTTTTAAGAAAATAAAATCATATAAATAATTAGAATTTTTAATATAATTTAAATCTCATAATATTTTTAATTAACTAAAATTATTTAAATAAAATAATTTTCTACCATTATATTATTTTTAGAGTTTCCAAAATATAAAAGACTTATTTTAATGATGAAAAAATATGAGAACAATATAAAAATAAAAGATTCTGTATTTTTTCGGTGCTCCCTGAATCATTGAGTATTGTTGTTGAATTTTACACAATTTATATATTTTGCTAAGAAAACTATTGTTAAAATATCAAAAAAAAATTAATTTTCATATTACTCATAATACAGTAATGTTTTGTTATCATTATGATACTTGTTAAAATTTATTTTTCTACTCTTGTATGTTAAATTATTAATTAATTAATTTTTTTTTTTAAATATATTTTTTTTTTAGACATATCAATTTTTTAGACACATCATTTTTTATTAGACAAATAGGCAAACGTTCAAATTATATAACTGGTAATATATATATAAGTGTGAATGAGTGACTATCTAACTTTTGTTCATCCGTTTTTCTTCCGTTTTCTTTTTTTGTTTTACCCGTTTTGTCGCAACCCATGTGCACAACTATGCTTTTGTCCTCATTCGCATAATTACGTTATTGCTTGTCCTCTAATTCATGTTGAAAAATACAATTAGATTTTTTGTTCTTCTAATATTAATTAGAATATAATAATAATAATAATAAAATGTTAATATCTTACAAATAATCTCAATTGAAGATTTTTGTTTATTAAACTTTTGTGGAACAAATTAACAACTTAAGATTTTTCTTTTATATTTCTTATTAGAGTTTAAAATAATAGTATAAAAAATAGATCGTGTCATAAAAAATGTGAAAATTTGATTTTTCTTTTTAATAAAATCTACTTTTTTATAAAAAAAATTGAGCGAGATTTGAACATTTAGGTTGTGTTTGGATGTTGAAGTGAGTTGAGTTGAGATAATAAAATATTGTTAGAATATTATTTTTTAATATTATTATTATTTTAAAATTTAAAAAAATTGAATTATTTATTATATTTTGTATTGAGATTTGAAAAAGTTGTAATGATGAGTTGAGATGAATTTGAGATCCAAACTCACCCTAACTTGTCCACTAAAAAAGATGCGAGTGCACTTCTTGAGTAGGTGGCTGAATCCGGATCTCCGCAACAATGGTGGAAGAAATTTGAGTTAGCAATATGGAGGTGGAGCCGAGGGGAAAGGTGGTGATGAGGTGGTCCCACTCCCACCCATACCCATTAACATCATGGATGACCAGTGCTATGTCCTGGTCTGTGCCGGAGGATCCAACCCACCCTATAAAGCCATGAATTATATGGTCGGTAACATTTATCTCCAAGATGGTATGCAATTGCATGCAAAACACAATTAAGATCTTTAATTTTTTAGTGAAATTATATCGCTCTATGTTTAAACAGATAAATATAGTATTAATTTTTTTTTTTTTTTTTATAAATCAAGTCTTATCATATTAATAGCATGGATCGAGATCTGGAGTTCGAAACTCTCATGTCCAAATAATAATAAATAAAAAAAATAGCATGGATGATAATTTGAGCCTTTTGCTAATTGTTGCAATCCTATTATAGCCATATAGAATGAGTTTCCTAGTCCACATGCTGATACACCTCCTACGACACTTTGTATAGTGTCATCAATCTGCTCTCAAGTACTACACTCACCGGCCTAAAACTCTCTAATCTTCGTCTCAACTATTCCCACTAAAGAAAGCTTGTGCTCTAGGATATAAAATATAATAAACAATTCAACTTTTTCAAATCTCAATTCAACTTTTTCAAATTATAAAATAATAATAATATTAAAATATAATATTTTAAACTTTCAAACAAAACATAAAATTTTCATCTCACCTCTCGAACTTGGTGTTTAGTTTAGCCAAAGGCTTGTGACCTAATTGATATAACTCACAACCTTCAAAATGGAGATCTGGAGTTCGAAACTCCCTCCCAAATAGAAAAAAAAAAATGTTTAGTTCAACCATTTTACAATGTGAATGCTCTTTCTTAATCAAGAAATTTAGGTTCAAATATACGAATTTTATTCACACTTTATCGTAATGGTTTTTTGTCTAATATGGAGTATATGACACTTCTATACATGGTTTGATTTTAAAGAAAAATTTAAAATTTAGATTTTTTTTTTTAGAAATTAAGTATTGGCATATCAATGATGTAAATTGTATGTTGTCTACACTTATTTATAGATTAAATATGATTTGATTTATAAGAAAATTTTAAACTTAATTTTTTTTTAGAAATTAAATATTAACATATAAATAATACGAATGATGTGTAATCCATACCGATTTATAAATAAAAGTTTTCTCGAAAAAATGAACGAATGTCTTTAGTTTGCCAATTCAAAACTAGTGACCGGACCTAGGCCCAGCCCATGTGGCCATGTTGCAACCTCAGACCCGAGTACGTCAGAATCTTGTAAACTCGTGTGCATTACCAACCACTGTCGCAATATTTAACAAGAAACACGTTATAATAATTCTATATATGATCGTAAAATACGTAAATATCGCGTAATCGTTTTGAAAAAAAATAAAATATATTATTAAAAAATTTATTTTTTTATGTGAATCTTATATTTTATTTATTTATTTTTAAATGATTACAAAGCGATTATACAAATCATGATTACAGATAATAGTTGATGAGAAAAGAACGAGAAGAAGAAAAAAATATGTATTTTAAAGGAAGAATTATGCTATGTGTTAAGACTCTCGTTCCATTATATTAAAATATGACATTGTCCATCATATTTGACTGGCTCTTTACAAAATGATAATGATATATGCAAGCTTCAAATATATAAGTTTCGTGTAGATTTTTTATAAAAAAATGAATTCTACTACTCATTTTTTCTCAATAGAATCTATTTTTTTATTTTGTATAAAAAGCTTGCGTAAGACTTGTACATTTAGAACTTATCGGAAGCATTACTTTATCAAGTTGCTCCAAAATTAAGGTTTGCTAAAAGCTACGGCAAGGTTGATTTGATTGGGCACGTACCCCACACGTTTAAGAATGCTTATAAAGTATTGCTTTCAAGTTGTCTCGCATGAACCCAATATTCCATATGGTTCAACCAAATTGAAGGTCCTTCCTGTAACGGGATAAGGCCTTTTGCTTGAATGTATTGCTTGCATTGCCGTGCAGGTGTGAGTCTTGCTTATGTGTTAAAGAGTCAGTCGTTGGATTTGTTTGAGTCATTGAATTTGTCAATTGAGTCATGTTTGATAGTTTATTTCCTGGTATATTTTGGTCAGATGTTTATAGTTGCGTTTAGATGTTGAGCTGAGCTCAGTTCTTTATAAATAATAGTGAATTGAGTAGTAGAGAGATTTATGTAGAACCAATCTAAATTGAGTTTAAAATATATTTAAATATTAAGATGAGTTTAATATTTTTTATAGAAAGTTGAAAAATATTATGAATCTTACGTATAAAAATATGTTAAGTTGAAAAAAAATTGTAGATCTTACGTGTAAAGAGGTTTTGAGTTAAGATGATTTTAATAATTTAAGAGTTAGATATTTGAATGTTAGACTCAACTTAAAAATTAAACTGATCTCAACTGAATCTTGTAACCAAACGTAGCCAATCAATCTTGTAAGGAGGAGGCCAGGTTCCTGCTAAGAATTCCTATTTTTCTTTCATTAAACAGCATAATCTAACTTATGTAAATGAGTAATGCTATTATTCATCCTAAATTTTGTGATCTCCCTTCACATTTGATAATATGACATATTTTAAGTAGCAGTTCATTCAACTTCAAACACACCACATCAGCAAGTGACTAAGGGTGAGTTTGGATGTTGAAGTAAGTTGAGTTGAGATGATAAAATATTATTTTTTAATATTATTATTATTTTGAAATTTGAAAAAGTTAAATTATTTATTATATTTTATGTTGAAATTTAAAAAAATTGTATTAATGAGTTGAGATGAGTTGAGAGTAATTTATCTTCCAAACGCACCCTAAGAATGACACAAAGTAAGACAAACAGCATCATTTCTCTATGATCAGTCCCTGCATCTTTCCCGGTCGATTGCCTCATAATCAGATTTCTTACACGAGCTCAAACTTCCTCTTAAACCCAAGTTGTCTTTTATAATGTTTCATGTTAGGCATCGTGATTCGTTGCACTATATAGTAAGTAGCGTCTAACCAGGCATAACAATGCATATTTTCTAATCTAGCCATTTTTCTTTGGTCATAGTGTGGAATTGCACCTTGGCATGCCATCACACCCATGGAGACAGCTAAATCCATTTAATATCATTCCACCTACAATGGAGACATTCCCATATTCCATAATTTCCATACCTTAAATATAGATTACATTGAAGAACGCATGGCAACTTGACATTTACAACATCATTTCAGCGTAGTACAAGGATGCACTTGCAGAGCTGGAGAAAAAGGAGAAGAGTGAAAAAAGAGACAAATAGCAGAAATGTCATCCATTGCAATGCCGCGCCTCTTGCTCTTCCATCCATGTACAGCAAACTCGACAAGACGTTTGGCTGACTTCGCCCTGTCTGGTGTCGAAGATACAATTTCTACAGCTTCTTGATTGGAGACAACATCCCATACCTAATGGAGAAATGCAGTGAAAATGTCTTAGTGGATTTTATAGCACTATCATGCAAAAGAAGTCTTTCAGAAACTTCTATGAACACATTCAGCAATGGCAATATGTTTCCAGCATAAATCAAATAACTGAAACAAAAAAAATTAAAAAAATTTACAGTTTGGGAGCTCTTTCTTGGATTAGCGGAATAAGGATGCTCAAGTTGCAACTTCATTTGTGTAATAGGCATTATCTTGAGTTTTCATGACACAAACATTACAATGGCACATACTGACTGAAATTGTTTCATAAATCTTCTATTCAGAAATGGAGTAAAATATTAAAGGTGCACAGATATGTCAGAACAAAGAGCTGGAGCCAAACCACGTATGAGAGCGATAGTATTTCCAATACTATTCTCTTTAAAACATCCTGTGATGGTCATCCATTAAGTTCATTTTTTGATTGCATAAAGCATAATCTACTTGAGGTATGATGCATACCCCATCAGTGGCCAGCACGACAAATTGGTCTCTGCTGGTTATATTCCTCTGTGTCACTTCCGGCACAGAAATTAGTCCAAAGCCCTTTACACAGTAATCCCCAAAGGCTCTAGACATTGCCAGTCCTGGTGATTCCTCATCTGGCAGCCAGACTCTATGCACCCCTGGCTCATCATGCAAACAGAAGACTCGCCCTTGACACTGATGTATCCTCTCAGCCTCGTCTGCAAACAAAATCAACACAGAAGTTAAGATTTTTTTCTCTGTTTCCCCAGAGAGACCGATATGGAAAGAGACTGACGAGGTAGATTAGGCTTGAAGTCGACGGTAAGCTGAACTGGTACCAAGCTTCCATCACCTGAAGTGGTAGCCAACACAGCTCGGGAGTCGCCAACGTTTGAAATAACAATGAGTTCACCCTGGAAAATAAAACTGTCAAGTTAATCCTGATCACATCTTAAATCACAACATGTAATTCTTTGATGGTGCATTCAAATTTGTCATGCACTTGAGCTTCCCTAAGATAGTATTTCATGGTGATCAGCAATGCCCAATCTATCCCTACGAGCTTCACCCTCTTGTTCAACTTAGGAGAACTAATAAATGATTACAAAAGAGGTCACCTAGTTTTCATCCCAAAATACTTGCTAGCAGATTTGCATAGTCAATTCGTCAGAAGTGCAAAAGCAAATTACCTGTCGAACAATCGTGAGTGCAGTTGTTCCACTGTAGAATGAATCTATTTTTCGATGTTTCTCAAGTTCCTGATCAATGGCCGCACAAGTCTTAAGGTAGGAATGCTTCCATATATTGAACCGATTATGCTTTTTATCAGATTCCAAGTCACATTCTGGGTCAAGAGAAGTTTGAGCTAGTGTCTCCTGCCAATTGCATAGAAGAGATGGTGGCATCGATTCTCTGACCATTTTTGCCACAAAATGGCCCCAAGGGCCATGCCCATCAAAAATCCCACAAAAGACCATGTCCTCTTGGCATCCAAAGTCCTATCACCAAAATCAACATTGTCCACATCAGTTAATGATGTAAGTGAGAATGCTCTGATCGTCAACATCGGAAAATTTGTTAGACACTAGGCTGCTGTACAGTTTCCCTATTTAGATTGTTTCCTTACTTAGATTGTTACCTTATTTACATCTTATTTGTAGGCTGTATTTAAGGGAATTCTGGACTATTTAATAAGAAGGAAACTCTCAATTGAGAGTTATTCAAACCAATTTGACAAAATAAACGTGAATTGAACCTAGTATTGGTTATAGATTGTTGAACCTCGTATATGTCTAGGTATTAAATGATGGAAAATAAGAAATCTGCCCAAGGGTCTAAGCATACCTCCCACACAATGCAGCAATCCTGGTTCACTCCCTTCTGGCCTCTTTTTGAGAAAACTGAGGCAAAGTTATTCGAACCATCAATATTCACGAAGCCAGAAGTGCGTAAAATCAAGTCATTCTTCTTTGCCTCCTTTGCCATCTCTTCTGCGGCTTCTCTTCCAGTGCGGTCTTCTGACTTCCTCCCCTTTCTGAATGAAAATGACCTCGTGAGCCCATTGAACACGTAAGATAAATGCCCCATCAACTCCAAATTTTGATTTCCACCACCCAATAATATGAGTTGTGGTGCTTCCTTTTTGTAGACTCAAATCTGTACATGGAGATTTTATAACAATCACATACAGGACATAGGGATCAAGAAAATAACGAGTTCAAAGAAAAGAAAATGCTTTAATATTCTTAAGGAAGGAAGCATTCTCTTTCTCTATATTTTTCTCCAAGATTCTTTCTCGAGAACCAAACAGAAGCATGTTGAATCGAGTGATAATGTAATAAAATACATGATCCGACTCAGAAGCTAAGAGACTCAGAATTTGTTCACAAGAAACAAACCAAAAACCTGGATGTAGAAACATATTTTAATCATCAGTCTAGAATCCCTTTAAAATATGAGGAAAAAACCTGCCTTTAAATTCACTTAGCTTTGCATGGTATGCTGTAAGTTCTTTATTTTTCAGCTGAGAAAGGTAAATAAAAGGAAAAGAAAAAAAAAAAAAAAAACTATAATTCTTATAATCTTTCCCTTCTTATTTTCTTCCATCCCTTGAAAAGTGAAATAAACGGAAACGGAGCGAATTTGGATCGTGTTCTTTTATTTTCATCATTTGCTTTCCTGCATTTTCTCAGAGTCTAAACAAAAAGTAACAATATTTTTGGATGTTGAGACAATGTATGAAATCTAGAAACAAAAATATCTTAAGGCCTGTGGTATTCTACATCATTAGGACCCAAAAACCATTAAACAGATATCCAGACAGCTTATTACCCGACTGAAAGAAATAATTTTTAAGAACCAATATAAAAAGAAAAGGATAAAGAAGGCGATTCATTGTCCTCATTTTGTTTTCTCCCTCAACTTTCTCGAAGACCAAACAAAACCCGCCAAGAAACATCTGATAAAGGAAACCAAAACAAGCTAAGTTGATCTTCCCATCCATCACCGACTGGACAAAAACATAACGCACGGTTCTTCAAGACTTTCTTTTCCATCCCAATTTTCGCCCCAATTAAACAATATTCAGAAGAAGACTCATACAGAAAACACACACGGCTGAGCTGGGTTTCTCATCCCTCAAAAGCCAAACCAAAACAAAAACAAAGCCCAGAACTTTCCTTTCTTTTTTCTTTCATCGAACAAAAAACAGAACCTAATCCAGAAACTTCATAGAAAACAAAACCAAACCAACTAAATAGGGAACATACCTTGAGTTTCCAGCGACTTCTTTACTTGATAATGAGGCACTAGAGCGACGGAATCTGACGCAGTCGGCGTAAAATGGACTTTCCCAGCCGAAATGAGACGCAACTCCGACCAGCCGAACTGAGAGTTCGAGAAAACGAAGCTAAAGTAGCATGGCAATCCATAATGGTAGGTTGTTATGTTTGTTTGGCTGTAAATCTATCCGAGGAGAAGAAAACAAAGGACAGGGCGATAGAACCTTTGCTGCATACAAACAACAATCACTATACGTAATCTACCTTTAGAGCTAAAAACGGCTTGCTTTTTAGTTTAAAAGCTGGCTTTCTTTTCTACTCTTTCTATGAGTCACAAATACTCCGTGCTACTCTGGTTCAAGCATTTTATAATAAGAGAATTAAATAAAAAATAATGATAATTTTATAAATTAATATTATTTAATATGACATTTTAAATTATATTTTCTGTAAAAATAAATCTATTACAATAATTTATAGACATACCTTTTTGTAGTTTTATTGGCAGAGTAGGGATCTTAGTGACAAATGAATACTATTTTTAATAATTTAATTAGAGTATAAGTTCATTATAAGTGGGGTTACAATTAGGTTCGTTTGAATATAAAAACATTCTCAATCCATCTCATATCATCTTATCATTACAATTTTTTTAAATTTTCATACAAAATATAATAAATAATTTAATTTTTTTAAATTAAAAATAATAATAATATTAAAAAATAATATTCTAATAATATTTTATTCAACTCATTTAAAATCATCTTATCTCACCTCACTATCAAGACGAGCTCATATCTTATTTGAACAAGTCACCTATAGTAAAATGATTTGATGAGAATGTCTTGAAAGGAAAGATTATAATATCTAGAGTCAATTGGGGGGAGAGATTAAAATTAGAAAATGATTATATAATTTTTATTTATTGATAGAAATTCTAACATGCCCATAAATTTCTCACATGAATTTTCACATTTCATATTGATAATTGAAGATCAATTTACATGGACTTTATGGAGTCTTTCAATCGAGTGGTAGTCACATTTCAATTCGTGTGTTTGTTTTTCTTATTTTTAAAATAAAATAATTTCATATTTCAAGGCAAAATGCTTCAATTTGCCTTGAAATATTTGAATGATAAGACACGTACACGCCTTTTTGTAGAAAAAATAAATATGAATTAGCTGTTTGAAAAGCAAAATATCTCACCCTCCAAGTATCTGCCTCTTTATGTTCCATGTGGTACTTGATTTCAGACAACTTGAACTGTCGATATCCAATTATTTTGGAACTAGATATTTTGGGAATTATGGAACCCAATTCCTACTTTTATCCTATTTAATAAAATATAATTACTACATACGTAAAGAGATTATACAAAATAAATCTATAAATTAATATAATTTCATGAAATTATTTAGATTTATTTTATAATAAAAGTAACTTTATAATCTGACGTACCATATCAAATCACATCAGTTTATAAATTTATTTTTGTATAATCTCTTTGTGATTAAAAAATTTTCCTTATAAAATATACAAGTTTGGCTTATTTATTTTTTAAAATATAATACATCAATTATGGCCTAACAAGATAAATTTGATTAATAATTAGGTGGGGGAGATTACGATGCCATGTTGTATTTTTAATTTATAAACTCTAATAATATAATGTTTTACCCAAAATAAAATCTTCTGTTCAACAATCACAACCATTCGATTAATTTAATTCTTTTTTAGATTGATTGTATAGAATAATATAATATGAATGAATAAGTGGCTGGTGGAAAATAATTGTTTTAGCAAATGTGACGGCTATGAACTTTGCATCATATGATTAATGTGACGTAATTAATATTATTAAATATATAATATCTATTCTGGGAATAGTTTATTAAGATATTTTTCAATTTTCATTGAGATAAACAAAAAATAATGATAACATGCCACAATTCTAAAATGTGGTAAATGTGGTATATCATCTTTTCTCCTTTTTAACTTTTTTATAAACGTGAACAGTAATAAATAGTATACAGTATTAATAATAAATAGTGCTGAACAATACAAACAGTATAATCATGCTACTGTAATCAACGGTGCTCGTAAATAGTAATTAACAGTACTCGTGAACAGTAATATAAATGATAGAATTTTGTTAAATATTTTTAAGAAAATAAAATCATATAAATAATTAGAATTTTTAATATAATTTAAATCTCATAATATTTTTAATTAACTAAAATTATTTAAATAAAATAATTTTCTACCATTATATTATTTTTAGAGTTTCCAAAATATAAAAGACTTATTTTAATGATGAAAAAATATGAGAACAATATAAAAATAAAAGATTCTGTATTTTTTCGGTGCTCCCTGAATCATTGAGTATTGTTGTTGAATTTTACACAATTTATATATTTTGCTAAGAAAACTATTGTTAAAATATCAAAAAAAAATTAATTTTCATATTACTCATAATACAGTAATGTTTTGTTATCATTATGATACTTGTTAAAATTTATTTTTCTACTCTTGTATGTTAAATTATTAATTAATTAATTTTTTTTTTTAAATATATTTTTTTTTTAGACATATCAATTTTTTAGACACATCATTTTTTATTAGACAAATAGGCAAACGTTCAAATTATATAACTGGTAATATATATATAAGTGTGAATGAGTGACTATCTAACTTTTGTTCATCCGTTTTTCTTCCGTTTTCTTTTTTTGTTTTACCCGTTTTGTCGCAACCCATGTGCACAACTATGCTTTTGTCCTCATTCGCATAATTACGTTATTGCTTGTCCTCTAATTCATGTTGAAAAATACAATTAGATTTTTTGTTCTTCTAATATTAATTAGAATATAATAATAATAATAATAAAATGTTAATATCTTACAAATAATCTCAATTGGAGATTTTTGTTTATTAAAATTTTGTGGAATAAATTAACAACTTAAGATTTTTCTTTTATATTTCTTATTAGATTTTAAAATAATAGTATAAAAAGTAGATCGTGTCATAAAAAATGTGAAAATTTGATTTTTCTTTTTTAATAAAATCTACTTTTTTATAAAATATTCATTGGGAGTGCTCTTGTTCATGTATTTTATGAAAGAAAAAATATACGCAACTTCTTACTATTCACACAACCTTCACACATCATACTTTTTTTTAATTTTTATTATTTTTTTATTTTATCAAATATTTAATATATGAATAATAAATAGAAGAATTGAATTAATTTTAAAAAAATAAACTCAAAAAAAAAATAAAAAAATATTAAAAAATTCAAAATTTAAAAAAAATGTGGAGTGTAGAAGTTTGGAAGGTTGTGCAACATTACTCTTTATAAAAAAGTAATTTTTTCATAAAAATTGTGAAAATTTGATTTTTTTTTTTTTTTAATAGGGTATACTTTTTTATAAAAACTCAAGCGAGATTTGAACATTTAGAACTTGTCCACTGAAAGAGATGCGAGTGCACTTCTTGAGTAGTGATGAGGTGGATCTCCACAACAATGGTGGAAGAAATTTGAGTTAGCAGTATGGAGGTGGAGCCGAGGGGATAGGTGGTGATGAGGTGGTCCCACTCCCACCCATACCCATTAACATCATGGATGACCAGTGCTATGTCCTGGTCTGTGCCGGAGGATCCAACCCACCCTATAAAGTCATGAATTATATGGTCCGTAACATTTTATCTCCAAGATGGTATGCAATTGCATGCAAAACACAATTAAGATCTTTAATTTTTTTGTGAAATTATATAGCTCTATGTTTAAATAGATAAATATAGTATTAATTTTTTTTTTTAACAAATCAAGTCTTATCATGTTAATAGCATCGATCGAGGTCTGGAGTTCGAAACTCTCATATCCAAATAATAATAAATAAAAAAAATAGCATGGATGATAATTTGAGCCTTTTGCTAATGGAAAATGCTAGAGCTCCCGCTGGGAGCTCCCGCTGGAGCTCTAGTGTATTTTTTTATGTGTATTTTTTAATTCTTTTTTTTATGTAGATGTTTTTAATGATTTTAAATATTTTTAAAAAATAAAAAAATTTATAATATTATTAAATAATACTTGCTTAATCACGAAGTAAAATATAAAATATTTTTATTTTATATTTTACTTCGTGATTAAGGAAGTATTTTTTAATAATTTTTTTTTTACTTCTTGATTAAGAAAGTGTTTTTAATAATGTTCTAAATTTATTTTATTTTTTAAAAAATATTAAAAAATATTAAAAAAAATTATATAAAAAACAACTTAAAAAAAAACATATACAAAAATACACTACAGCCCCAGCGGGAGCCCCCAGCGGGGGCTGTAGCGCGATCCTTTGCTAATTGTTGCAATCCTATTATAGCCATATAGGATGAGTTTCCTAGTGCACATGCTGATACACCTCTTACGACACTTTGTATAGTGTCATCAATATGCTCTCAAGTACTACACTCACCGGCCTAAACTCTCTAATCTTCGTCTCAACCATTCCCACTAAAGAAAGCTTGTGCTCTACGATAAATTTCCTAACTTCTATGTGCTTCTTCTACAATTTCAAGTCAATGTTTTGAATATCGTATCGGATGTCGTATCGATCAAGACATTTGAACAAAATATTTCAATACCGGTACTGTTTCGTGTACCGTTTCAAAATAATTGATATATGAATAAATTATATATAAATACATATATATATATAAATTATAAATAACTTAATTTGAATTGGAAGTTAAAAAATGAACTTGTAATTTAAAAAAATAAAAATATATATATATAAACTAAAATATAGGTCAGTACGACCGGTATAAAATACATATAGTATCTGTACCGGTTCAGTAACCGGTACGGTATTAACAACACTGCTTCAAACTCCTTCCATTCCATGCTCCAAAAAATATAAGTAACAAAAGGTGGAATGAACCTCAAGCACGAACCTCTAAAAGGAAGTCACCCTTTTCCAACCTTACTAGAATGAGAGGATGTCCAAGCCTAAATTGAGTATCGAGTGACATTTACGGTCATTGATTATAAAAATATTATATATTTATTTTGAAAAAAAAAAATAAATATGAGATTTATATAAAAAAATTAATTTTTTAATAATTAAATTCATTCTTTTTAAAAAGAATGCGCGATACTTCTATAACTATATTATTCGCTAACATTCAGCTTGAATGGCGGAATTCTGATTATTAGACAACTTTGGGACTAAACAAATGAGATTTTTCAACATAAATCTTTAAGAATGCCGTGCATTCAAATTTTGGGGATGGGAGGATCTTCTCCACACACTTAAGTGCAAGTAAAACTTGTCAAACATTTCATGATATTGATGCTGAAAGGCATTAATATCACTAAACTAAAGTAGCGGATGCAGGAGATATTGGGACAGAAGGTCGGTGGTCGGTGCAAAGGTAGAGAGCGGATGCATGGGATAGAGGTAGGGTCCATTAACCTAACGTTCGTAATTTGGGCAAATCAAAGGCTGCCACGTAAACAAACAAAAAAAATAAAAAATCAAATTGGGGTGTGGTGCACTGGATATGGACGTCTCCGACAGAATGGGTGGACGATAATAATGATACCAATAATACCATATTACCATGAACTTGCAACAAAAATCAACTCCAAAGTCCAAAGTATCTAATTTTCGTATTTTTTTTTAATTTTATGATTTTATTCAATTACACCGTTTGGATGTAAAAATAATCTCAATTCATCTTATTATGATAATTTTTTCAAATCATAAAATAATAATAATATTATAATAATATTTTATTCAATTCATAAAAAATTATATCATCTTATTTTATCTCATATCGCTATCCAAATGAGCCATAATCTCTTTAGACTTTCCTTTAATTGACTTATTTTTTCTTTATATTTGTTCTAAATAATAGATTAAGATTCTTCAAATCCTTATTTAAATTTAAAGATTTTAAATAGAAGAAAGATAAATATATGGTATAAAATTTATTAAATATTTAATACTATCCGAATTTTTTTTACGAATAATAATAAGTGTACAATCTATTTTATATATTTATTTCTTTCTAATTTGAAATCTTTAAATTTAGATAAAAATTTGAAGAAAACTAGGGAGAAATAAACATTGAGCTAGTAGGCACTATGTTTTGTGAGATGAATAGTGGCCCAATTGGGGCCACCCTAAAGTGGCTTGGAGTTGGAAATGGAGGTTGCTCCCTACCATCTACCACCCTGATTTTCTTGTTATTTATTATCCAATCAAATTTTTTTTTATTCATATTTTATTCAATCATTTAAAAACATTTTTAAAAAATATAAAAAAATATCAATACACTAATAGGCACTTCCTAAAATATTAAGTAAAGAAAAAAATTAAAACATATAAAGTGTCAAAATAGCATTATTCGAGAGCAATTTGACTTTAAAACAAACCACATTGATTGATTTTGTATTTCACCCATATTTATCAAGACACTTAAAAATACTTCAACAGTCTTAAACCCGTGCACTCCCTTCAAAAAAGTGAACAAATCTGAGATCTATATGAAAAAATTTACTTTTTAACAGTGGACAACATTTTTTTTTAAAAGAAGTACGCGGGGGGACTTGCACAGCCTGACTGCATCTAGCATTACTCCTCTAGCACTAATTTTTATGAACATTGATAAAGATCTGCAGGGGAAATTAACATCCAGATACTCCTAAAATAACATAACATCCAAATCAAAGTATTTAAGCACCAAAAGACAATCCAATTTTTGATAAGAGTGCATGAGTTCTAGTAAGTTTACAGAGAGACTTTTCTTGGTGAAATCACGAGTTGTATCTTTTTAACACCAGAACCTGGATTAGGTCGTACTCAAGTGATCAGCTTGAAACTGTCTTAGCAGCTGTAGAGACTGATGATAGAGATTTAGATCAATGCCATCTACATTTCTACCCACACGTGCTTGCAATATAGCCTGAAATGAAACAGCCAGCTAGATTTTACAATCTTAATATCTGTATTCTCTGTGCGTGTGAGAGAGAAACAATAAACTTCAACTGATGTTGCCAGCATCCTACCTCATTATCAGGCTGGATAAGGAGTTCACCAATGAATTGGTAGAAGGAACCCACTCGAAAGCTCAGGTCCCTTAGGTGCTGAGTGTTGATCTTCAGGTTGGCATTTCCATCAATAACTATAGCAACAGCTGTCTCAACAGAATACTCTTGTAGCCTGTTGGGGAACAAAATATAAGCTCTCCAATGATATGGGATTATTTAAATAAGCAATTAACAATGAAGAAAATAAAATACGAAAACTACAATCATCCAGCCAAGCATACCAGCACAGATAATATAATGGCATAAAGCACATGGAAGAACCCTTATATGTAGGCACATGGAGATGGAAGAAACCCATAATTTGTCGGCACACTAAGATATTTCTCAGTCAAAAAGCAAACTGATTGGGTGGTAATGAGTTCATAACTGCTCATGCAACCATGCCGATAAATCTGTAATTGATCTTTTCATATTTAAATATTTAATGATCAGAGCTGCAAATAATATTAGTGACCAGGACATCCAATGTGAAAGGAAACTTTAGAACAAGATCTATCAAGGAATAAGATCTAAAGATGATGAGCAACCTGTACTAGGGTGTTTGCGATCTCATAATTAAAATAATCGGGTGGACATAACAGTATGGGCTTTCGGTTTATCCTAGTTAACTATATACACCACTGGATGGTTCTAAAAATACCAATGCGTAAGTTTAGAAAACCAAAATTAAATTAATAATGAATAATGACAAAGCCTTCCCTCCATGTAAAAATGTAATATAATATTACACATGAAAAATCAAAAAAGAAATGGAAAGAAACTGCAAATTACAGGAAGAAGGCCATCAGTCCCCAAGAGAACCAAATAACTACTATCAGGCTTTCAACTCTATTGCTCTGTTGCTGCCAAAAACTAGAACAACAAGTTGTAAGAAGATTGCAAATATTACCCACCCCTCTTCTTTCATACAAGTGATAAGGTATCAAGAAACATCAAAGAGGTTTCAAACCAATCAGATCTTGAATATTGCCCAAAGAAAGCCCATTTTGATCAAGATCCAAGCAAGAAATGCCTCGAGAGATCCTATTTTGAAATTCCCTAGGGGAATCAATTTGCCTTAAAAAAACCCTCTTGTTCCTCCAGCTAGATGCTGATTGGGATTTTTTTTTTTTTATGTCGGGGAACCTCTCCAAGATAGGGCCCTTCGGACCCATCCCTGCAGAGTAAGCCCCAGTCCCGTACACAGCACCCTCGGAAGTTTCTCTACACGGAACTGGTTAAATCGCTAGTTTTTCACCCGGGGGTGTGGCCCCAAAGGATTGTTTGCACCCATGAGGTGTTGAGCCTTGGACCTTGAAGGGAGTGATACCTCAAGACTAAGACCTTCACCACTTGGGCCAACCCCTTGGGAAGCAATTTTCCCCAAGATACTAAGCCCCTACAACAAAACTTTCCAGACCAGCAGTCTTTGGATATATATCCAACCTAATCCCTTGCCTGATTTACATATACTGTATAACTACTGGTGGCCAATACTTTTCACCACTCTATTGCCCCTATCAACATCCCTCCAAAATCTCTATCACCAGTCCAGTTTATCTCCCCTTTTCTACTATAATCACTCTGCCCAAACCCATAACCATTGTTAAAGACCTCCTATATCGATGCACAAGTTCCCTCAACAATTATTGTGAACATCCTTAAGCTGGCTACCATCATCTCTCAATTGCAGTAAACATTAAAATAGAAGAACACCATGTTTTAAAGTTTGTAAGCCTTAAATCCAGATAGTATTCAGGATTTGGAAGCTTGACAAAGTCTCAGAAGGATACGCTCAATAATGTTTATAAAACTTGGAAAAAAACATACAAGAAGAAGGTGGATATAAGAGTTCATGCGCACGACATATATAACCAGTAATTAGGCTGGAAGGGCAGAGGTCTTACTTTCCAGTAACTCTAAGTGATGCCCCTTGCTTGAAGAAGGGAGAAGACGGATAAATATCTTGTAGTGACACTAATGTGCCTGATTTTATTGCAGATGATGCCATCAAGCCAACCCTTCAGTTAAAAAAGCATTTTGGATCCTCCCTGCAAGTTGATAGATATATTATAACTGATCACCATTACACACACAAAAACTTACAGGAGAGTTATAAACATCATTGTCTGAAGGCTGATTTTGGGAAAGATACCCAATCGAGAAAAAGTTAGGTAGACATGGTAATTCCAATATCACATGTTAGAAGTTACATCACGGTTCATTCAAAATTCGGGGAGAAGCTCTATAAAATTAAATTATAGTTCATTAGCGGAAAAAATAGCTAATATGTTTGGGAAGAGGATGGAACTTTTAGAAGAATCAAGCGGTTGTAGATGTGAAAGATATCTATTTTCGCAACTCCAATAAATCTAGTGGATAATTACAGAATAGAATGGCCTGCCAGAAAGCTACCTAATTGGAGTTCTATTTTTTCTTTTCTTTCCATCTATATTTGTCGAAAACAAAAAAGTTTCAAAATGTCACTTTCATTCCGCCCCTCAATCTCTCAGCAATCAAAGGAAGCTTCAGACAAAACCAGATAATTTTTTTTTTTCTTTCAGTTAAAACCAAGCCAAAAAATAGTGCATCCCAAACCGCATGCAAACTGTACTCAAAACAAATCATCTCAAACGAAATGGTACATAAGAACTGTACATCCCAAACCGCATGCAAACTGTACTCAAAACAAATCATCTCAAACGAAATGGTACATAAGAACTGTACATCCCAAACCGCATGCAAACTGTACTCAAAACAAATCATCTCAAACGAAATGGCACAAATCTACCCCGATTTGTGCACTACGAAACAAGGTACCTAATTGGAGTTCAATTTTTTCTTTTCTTTCTATCTATATTTGTCGAAAACAAAAAAGTTTCAAAATGTCACTTTCATTCCGCCCTAAATCTCTCAGAGCAATCAAAGGGAGCTTCAGACAAAACCAGATAATTTTTTTTCTTTCAGTTAAAACCAAGCCAAACAATAGTAAATCCCAAACCGCATGCAAACTGTACTAAAAAAAAATCATCTCAAACGAAATGGTACATAAGAACAATAAAAAAAAAAAAAGTAGGAAACTCAGAAACAGCTGCACATAGAATTAGAAAAACCAAAGCATCATGTAGTTAGCGTGAAGTAAATACTATCTTCTGAACTTACACATCAGACAATGGCCTACTCATAAAGCGCCAATCTTTGTCTCAAGCCAACCACCCAACTCAAAATAATATGAAATGCTGTAAACAGACAAGGATGCCAAATTAACAGAACCCAAAACCCAGATACTAAAATCTTAAGTACACAAAAGGAAATTGCATGCCTATGCTTAGTACCTTGTCCCAGTATGATTCAAGGATGGAGGGTTTGCTTTGTTAGTGTCTTTCGGAAAAGCTCCGGTGACTCGGTGAGTGGCAGTCTGAGAGAAGGCGAGGAAACGAAATCGTATAATGGGAAAAACGGGGAAATTGCTGGATGAAGCACTGCTGTATAACGAAAGAAAAAAAAAAAAGGTAAAAAGGCCGCTACCGGGCTCGTCATTTTTAATCTTTGGAAATACTTTAGCAGAAACATAATTTATAAAATTATTTTTATTATAATATAAATATAAAAGATAAAGTTATATAATTTATTTTTATATTTATGTTTTTCTTTATTAATATAATACTACATTGTCCCCCAATTTTAAACTCTAAAAGGAACACATACACAAATTTATCAATGGTAAGTTTGGTAATTTTTTTAATATTTTAAAAAAATAATAATATTATATACCGTCGTAAAGTATACAAGTACTATACAATCGTTTTGAAAAAGAATAAAATTTATTTTAAAAAATTAATTTTATTTTCATATAAATTCTATATTTATTTATTATATAGTTATATCATTGTAAATATCATTTTTCTTTTTTCTTTTTAATCATGTATCCTGTCCCGAGTCCCCAGCCACTTTTACCATAAGGGAGATGATAGTATGACTATCCAACATGTTCCCTAAATGTGTCTATTTATATATTTTTCTTTATTTTATTTTTTTAATAGTTAATAAAGTGACTATTAGTGAATTTATATTTTTTTAATTTTTTTCTTAATGGTTAAGAATGTTTAAAAAATATTTAAAAGAAAAATAAGAAAAATAAAAAAATCTATTTGTCCTAACGTGCATATTTGGTGGACACATTTAATAGACACCCTAACATTGTCCTTTACAAGAAAGAAAAGAAAAAATGCACTTGAATCATACACCCCACATCTATAACTTTTTCAATATGTTTACCAATTGAGAGTAAGATGAATGCTATGCATTAGACACTATTTACTCATACACCCCACATCTATAACTTTTGCATAAAGTGTGGGGTGTTTTTTAGAGTGTGAGACAAAACAAAACAAATACATGTAGAGTGAGGTCTCCCCCATCTCTTGGATTCTATTACCAACAGATGCTTCTTGATATATATGAAACCAGACAACAAAAACATAAACTAATCGTGTTGCAATGATCGTGGACACTCTTGAATAAATGGAAAAATAATGTCTATACACTTCCTTTTTACAGCTACTAGTTGAAGCTGTGCAAAGAATGCATGAAGGCCATTGTGGCATCTGAGTAATTCTACCCAACACGTTTCTATGAATACTGTTAGTGCTGTCAACCCTTCTGTTAGCATTCCTGTTCTCTCTGTCACAAACGAGATTATCACCAATCCTAGGTAAAAACAATGGTCCTGTCATATAATATGTCCATCTGCCATCTTTCCCAACTCTTTATAGTTAGTGAAATACTCGAGGAGCTGCATAAAACTCGGTCTCGTTGAACACTGGTCTCATATTGTATTCTTCACACATGAACTCTAATGGGAAGGAAACAAGATGTCCCCTAATAGACTTCAATCTCTCCATTGGATCTATTACCTTGAGTTCTCCATTCTCATAGGATTCTAGCTTCTCAGGGGCTTTTCCTAAATCCATAGTGGTGTGGCCAAGTTTCTCCTTCCAATGGGCCATGGTTTGCCTGAGAGCAGCTCTGTATTTGATAGCAAAATTAAGCAAGCATGTGAGAGAGCCGAGAGTTAGCAAGTAGGAGATGGTCATGGTAGTATCGTACCGGGATTGTATCAGATCGTTAGGAATGCAAGCAAAAACATCTTGGTAAATAATAGAATTTTCCTGTTATATATAACTATCAGTAGAAAGTGAAAAAATGTAAAGCAATATAATGTAATGACTAAGACTGCCTAGTTTCCACATATTTCTTAAGATGCATATCACACTAAACCAACCTACATTAGCAACGGCACTGCAATAACAAGAAGTCCAATTCCGTCCAAGACTTGAAGGAAAATATGTATCATCAAATCCAGATATACTGAGAAAACTCTTTTTAGTCAATACCTAAATGAAACTTCCTAGAGAAATCATGCATCAAGGCCACATTCTACCAAAAAGTATAGCATACATACTATAAACGTTGTGATTGCCAGCATGTATATGACGGTTGTATATTAATATGATTGTGGATGAGGCAGAACAATATTAAAACACAAGTATAAAACACACGCCTCATTGAATTTACTGAATCTTTTCATAAAATCTGGCAAATTTACCTTTGCAGTTGCTAACCACAGATCTCTATATGTTGAATCTGCTATCAAAAGGACGTTTTAGAAACATTTCTGGGCAAATCCACCAGCCAGTAATGAATATCTGCATACAATCTTCAATCTTTCAATCAAAAGAAACAGATGCTGGCATGGATTTAATGCATTCAAGTTAGCACATAAATTTTTTATTTGGTAAAAAAAAACCTCTGATTTTGCGTTCTCTATGGAAGAAGCAATTGCTTCAAAGGCTGCTTGGCCATCTATAAACCATTGAGCTTGGTTTCCATCTTCCACCAAACCTCTTTGAGGAGCAAAGGAACCAAAACGGTGAGACTGACACCAACCTTCTTGAGGCCTCAGACCAGCTTTGTTGATTTCTGTAACCCAATCTCCAACTTTAGCACTACTTGTGGTTCTTAACTTTAGGCTTTGATTTCTACAGTTTACCTTTAAATGTTTTCAAATGTTTTCATTAGAACCGATCTTGACAAAAAGCAAAAATCATATATTTAGACAAATCAACCGGAGTAAGATTTCCATATCAATTGTAACATTTCTATAGAAGTAAAGCGAAAACAGTCGAGACGCAAAAAGTTATGTATCAACCCACACAATCTAGTAACTTTAAAATTGGCCTCAAGCAGGTCCAATATCTTATACCATCTGACTTTCTTTCATCAAAAACATCAGTTGCTTGGTTGCAGTTCACAATGACTCTCATAAGACAATTGAATTAGAATTATAACAACATTATAACGAAGGTCAATAAGAAACAAAAACTGTGTCAATGCACAAGTAACGTAATGATTAGAATCTTTAAGCTTTGGAGAAGTAAAGACAAAAACAGCTTACTCACCCTAAATGCATAACGTAGAGGATTATTTTCCTTTACATGACTTCCTAAATGTACTTGGGAGATCCCATTTCCTTTGGAGGCTGGTAGTACACCAAAAACAATTATATCTAAGAGTTTGGTGTCAAAAGGGTCATTCAGGAAGGCCAGGAACCCAGGTTTTAAAACAGCCCACACCTGCACAAGGATAAAATGTAGATAATGATAAAATTATAGTTTAAGAAGTAATCAGAGAAGACATTGTAGGAAAGGTGGCTTGACTTCCTATGTCAAGAGGAAGCCATTTTTCTTTGCATGCATTAAATGCATGCATGCTTTGCAACCCAAAAGAGAAACCTATGGCTTCTAGGTGCAAGACTTGATTTGTCTACCTAACTTAAAGTTTGTCATGCTTTGTCTATACTCACGTCCAAAAATGTGCAACTCTCGCCTATAAGAGTATGCATCTTGAAATTGAGAGTAGAGAGAAGTGAGAAGAAAGCTCAAGAGATATACAAACATAGGCTGCAGGCAACAAGATCTTCATAGTTATCTAGTGTGGACTTATTGTGAACAGACTGTAAAATTCTTTTCGTTTTAGCAGTATGATACTTTGATTATGTATGAAAGCAAAGACAACGACAACTTGATTTTCAATTTAAAATCCATTATCTATGACTTGATATGGTGGATCGTGCAATAACACTACTCAAGTGAGCTATAAACATCTATAACTCAACTCCTCCATACTTGGCATTAAAGAGTCATTCCATCAACTAAATGGCAGAGAGCAATGAACGGTTAGCTAGCATGGATAAATGTCCAATGAAGAGGAAGCTAGATACTCCTACTGCAGTTCCAGATCCCATTAGTCTTGAGCTAGATATTTTTTTCTTGTTCCCTATGCAGCCAGAATAAAAATGTATAGAATTTATTTAATGTAATCTTCAACAATTGGTGTGTACAAGTTAGATTTGTCGTAAAACCTTCTCAAATATGTAGACTGAAGAAGAATACTCAACTGCTGAATTAATTTAGAAACAGTAGCTGGAGAATGAATAAGGAGAAATATAAAAAAGCACTTTCAAATTGATGACTGAGCATCTACAGTCCTGAGCATTATTTTCCAGTTTTTAGATGCATAACAGGTGCCTCAAGATAGAATTTTGAGGCATGTAAATGGTTTTCCAGCCAAAGAACTTATTCCATGGCCCAGAAAGTCTGGATTTTTTCTATTATGTATGACTCTGTGCCTGGCTCGGCATTCTGAGGAAAATATGACATTAGTTTTCATCACAAGAGGTCCCCCCCTGCCGTGTCCACAAGGATAAAAGGCCAGCAACAAAACCTTTTTCCAGTTTCCTTGGCAACACCCACACCAATGTGACACGCAACAATTCAAATCAGAATCAGTCCCTGGTAGAGCTTCACCATTATGTAACCTTCTTTCAATTTTGAACCATACTCCAGTATAAAAGACAGCTTGGAGACCTCCAGAAATTTGCATACCTACAATCCAAAGGCAACCGTCAAGGTAAATTGTCTAAAGTCACCGGTAACGAATGATTAATGGTGAAGTAGAGAAATATTTCTGAATGTATCAAGAAATGTCAAACTGTTTGACCTTAATCGAGTTTAAAATGATTCCAGCCTAATCTAGACCCCCACCCCACACCCCAAAAAAAAAAGGACTTGCCATATTCACATTCCTATAATTTACTACGCATGTTGTTTTGGTTCTGTATAAGAAAGCATAGCTATCATATCACCGATAAAGAACCTGGAGAGGATGCACTGACATAGATATCACTCCCTCCCTGTCAAATTAGCTAAAGAGTAAGATTTTCGTTAAAGGGAATCAATTATCACAACCGTGGATAAAGATTTGATGATCAATGTTGGAAAGAGCCTGAATGTAAACTTCATATTCCAAACATATATGCAGCAGCTGTTTTCGATATGAAATCACCACTGACCCCATGTCAAAGGCTAAATGATGAGTATGACTCGTTATTTGACAACCAATTAAACCAAAAAAAGCATCAATATGAAAGAATTTGGCTCTGTAAATAGAAGCATCAAAGATGGCTGAATCCTGACCTCTCTGGAATTCACAATATCCATATTTCCCAGAAAGTGATTCAGAGAGCTCTGCATTGCCACCTTTCCTCTGTCTGAAATGGACTGCTGCCCTCCTAGTGCTGGCCTAATTATTGGCAGAGCAGCAATTGATGGAACATTTCTGCATAAAGACCATAAACCTCCTCTGTTAGGCCCCACAAGAGATGCAAGAAACAACTCGGGTAGAAAGGGCTCGATCAGTTTGACATGCTATACAGAATGGACAGCGTTAACCCTCACCTGTTTTTAACACTTACTTGATGATGCAAAGGAATAGCTCCATCATCAGGTTCATCATCATCTTGCACTACTGCTGTCTGATCTACTATTCCCATGCTTTGAAGCCATTCTTTGACCTTCCACAGAAAGTTGTAATCAGAAACTAAAAGGTACTTGTGACTATACTCAATAAAGGAACTCACAGTTATTAATGATACCATGAAGTTCGACTTCAGTTATAAAAAATGGAAAGGATACGTCATGCATAATAGGCCAAACTGCTCTTGTTTCTCGTATAATTCCTCAATAAATGCACGTTTCTTCAAAGCAAAATGTAAATAGAGGACTTGTGATGCTTTCTTCACTAAACGCCACTTGAACTGATCAATTAGTCATGAATTCAGTCATTAATTGCAAAATATGGAATGAGTCTTAATACTCAAAAGAACATAGAACTAAAGATGCTGTAAGAATTCCATTATTCCCCTCGAGAATACTTTGTTCCAAGGGGCAGGCTTGTTGAAGAGCAATGGAGCTGCTGAGTTGGAAAGGCAAGAACAGTGTCTCTCACCCACATCAGCACTGGATGGCAAGTCAGCAGAGAGGAGAAAAAAAAAAAAAAAAAAGGACGAACCAAGGGGAATGAGAGAAGAAAATCCTGAACCATGAAGTTTTGTTTTATATGCACAGCTCTGTCCTTTTTGTCTGTCATTTGCTCCTTTTTCATTTCTGTAAAAGCAAAGTTGGTTAGTAGTGCGCACAGCAGTGCCCTTTTTGTATGCTAGTGATATTCATGTAATGCTATAAATAGCCAGACTCTGTACAGACAGAAACACACAAGGAAAAATAGAAATTCAACCCTTTCCAATCCTCGTTCATTGTTTTGCTCTTGGTGTTTTACATACACTATTTTTACATTTCTAACATGGTATCAGAGCAAGGTTATGGAAGATAGCAACTCAGAAACCCAAAACCAAGATAGCAACTCAGATAGCAACTCAGAAACCCAAACCCAAAACCAAGATAGCAACTCAGAAACCCAAAACCAAGATAGCAACTCAGAAACCCAAAACCAGAGTAAGGTTATGGAAGATAGCAACTCAGAAACCCAAAACCAAAATCAAAACCCCAATCCCAACAAAGACCCTTCTCACCCAAGCAGTCCATACTACATTGGCACCAATGATGGTACTGGCTCCATGCTTGTCACTCATAGCTTGGATGCCAGTAACTATTACTCATGGGCTCGTTCAATGAAAAGAGCATTAAGAATAAAAAATAAGCTCAGCTTCATTGATGGAAGTCTATGTGAACCAACTGATCCAAATGACCCCCTCATGGAACATTGGCTGCGTTGTAATGACATTGTGATTACTTGGATGCAAAATACCATGGCTGTTGACATCAAGTGCAGCACAGTGTATGCAGAAACAGCACACCAACTTTGGCTTGAGTTAGAACAACGTTTTGCTCAACAAAATGCTCCTCGGATTTTTGAGATTAAGCATGCTATAACCATGCTAATGCAGAACCAAGATGCTGTAAGTGTTTACTTTTCCAAACTCAAAACTTTGCTGGATGAACTTTTGAACTATGAGGTCATTCCTAGTTGCAGTTGTGGGGGCCTAAAAATAGTTGTACAAAATCAACAAAGGGACTGGGTTATGAAATTTTTAATGGGCTTGAATGATTCTTATAAGGGAATCAAAGCTCAAATCCTCTTAATCAAACCTTTCCCTAGTCTTAATGAGGTTTACTCCATAATACAACAAGAAGAGAAAAGAAGGGAAATATCTACTGAGGGACCTGTGCATAACTCCATGGCAATGTTTACTCGAGGAAACTACAAGGAGGGTGGTAAACCAAACATTTCTACACAAAAGAGGGATCGATATTATTGTTCTTTTTGCAAAATATCAGGACACTCTCTAGAAAGATGCTTTAAGGCTAACCCAAGCAAACCAGTTTGTTCTCACTGTCAAATTCCAGGTCATACTGCAGACAAGTGTTTTAAGCTTCATGGATACCCATCAACTCACAAGTTTGATGGGAGGAACAGATCTTCAGCAAACCAAGCCACTGCATCTCCAACTTCTGCTCAGGATTTGGTAAATGACAAGTCTCAAGTGTCCTTAAGCCAAGAACAATACTCACAGCTCCTGGCTTTGCTCAAACCAGCCACAAGTCCTTTACACTCAAACCCCTCTGCCAACAATGTTCAAAGCATTTTTGCTTCCTCGTCTTCTGATGGAAATGTTCATCAAATTTCTGGTATGTCGTTATGTATGTCTGTTTTTAATTCTAAGCCTTCAAATAAATTGAATGTGCCTTGGATCATTGACACAGGAGCAACAGATCACATGATCTGTTCTCCCTTGCTGTTCTCTTCAATTCAATCACAAGCTTCTCATTCTGTTGCTCTACCTAATGGTAATATAGCTGCTGTTACTCACATAGGAACAGTAAGAATTACAAACTCTCTAACCCTTCAGGATGCTCTTTGTGTTCCTAGCTTCACTTTCAACTTGATTTCTGCTAGAAAACTAACTCAAACACTTCATTGTTGTTTGATTTTCTTTCCTCATTTCTGCTACATACAGGACCTTTCAGTTTGGAGGACGATTGGCATGGGTGAAGTGAGGCAAGGGCTATATCATATACTGCAAAGGGAAGTCTCTCCCTCAGCCTTGTCAGATGCCTTGGGCAAAATGAGTCCATTATCTTCACTCCGAATTTCTGCTTCAGTCACCAACAATGACCAAAATTTTGATGTTTGGCATTATAGACTAGGACATTCTTCTTACTCAGTTTCTAACATAGATGGTGATGTTCATTTTTCAAAAAATCCTAGTGAAAAACTTTGTTCCATATGTCCCTTAGCCAAGCTCCACAAACTACCATTTTCTATAAGCACACACAAAACAGAAAAGTGTTTTGAATTATTACATTGTGACATTTGGGGTCCTTGCAATGAAACTGGCAGTGATGGATCAAAATACTTCTTAACTATTGTGGATGATTTTAGTAGATGCACTTGGACTTATATGTTGAAACTAAAATCTGATGCCACCACTAGCCTTCAAAGCTTTTGTGCTATGATAGAGACTCAATTTGAGACTAAAATAAAAATCATTCGGAGTGATAATGGAGGGGAGTTTAACATGAAGGATTTTTATTTCAAAAAGGGCATCATACATCAAAGAAGTTGTGTTGAGACGCCACAACAAAATGCTGTGGTGGAAAGAAAACACCAACATATTTTAAATACAGCCAGGGCATTAAGATTCCAAAGTAGCATTCCGTTGAAGTATTGGAATCATTGTATTTTAACTGCTGTGCATATCATAAACAGGACACCTTCACCTATGTTGAGCAATAAAAGCCCTTATCAAATTCTATTCAAAAAGAAACCCAGTTACACACATCTTAAAGTTTTTGGCTGTCTAGCTTTTGCTACAACCATTGTTAATGGAAGGCATAAATTTGACCCTAGAGCAAAGAGGTGTGTGTTTTTGGGATACCCCTTTGGGATTAAAGGATATACTTTGCTAGACCTTGAAACCAAGAGAATATTTGTTTCTAGAAATGTGGTTTTCTATGAAAATGTTTTCCCTTACAAAAATAAAATCCTCACTGACACTCATGTGGAATCAAACCAAAACAATATCAGTTTTACTCAAATCCCTACCATTTTTACAGAATCTATCACCACTACCTCAAACATTCCTCAAGAAACTGAAGCAAACTCTCAAAATACCATCTCTGAACAGGAAGTTCTTGATACTTTCTCTCAAACTGAGTCAGAAACCAGCCCTCAATATTCTGCTACTCATGACTATGCATCAAATACCACACCTATCAGTCACTTGCCTAGGAGGTCAACAAGGGTTCGAAGAGCACCTTCCCACTTGCAGGATTTCATATGTCAGCAGGTGACCTCTCTTCACCCATCTCAAATGTTGGACAAACAGAAAGGCAAGAATCCCTCAGGTAATGCTTATCCTCTTAGTGATAGTGTTTCATATGAAAAGTTGTCCAATTTGCATAGAGCTTTTGTTGCCTCAATTACATCCCAACATGAACCTAGAACTTATCAAGAAGCCAAAAATTCACCTGAATGGTGCACAGCCATGAGAGCTGAAATAGAAGCTCTTGAACTTAATAACACTTGGGCCTTAGTTGATTTACCACCGAATAAGGAATCAATTGGGTGTAAATGGGTTTATAAGGTTAAGTTTAAAGCTGATGGGACTGTAGAGAGGCTTAAAGCAAGACTAGTAGCAAAGGGATACACCCAACAAGAAGGACTAGACTACCATGAGACTTTCTCACCTGTGGCTAAACTTGTCACTGTCAGAACCCTCTTGGCTGTAGCAGCAATAAAGGGATGGGGCATTTTCCAATTTGATGTAAATAATGCATTTTTGCATGGTGAGTTAGATGAGGAGGTGTATATGGAACTTCCTCCCGGTTATTCCAATGATGATAGTAAGAAAGTGTGCAAATTAAATAAGAGTTTATATGGATTGAAACAAGCATCACGGCAATGGTATTCTAAGCTTTCCAATTTTATTGTTGAACAAGGATTCACACAGTCTAAAGCTGATTACAGCTTGTTTACCAAGAGCACTAAAAGTTCATTCACAGCCATTTTGGTATATGTGGATGATATTATAGTGGCTGGTGATTGCATTGAAAGCATTAACTATCTCAAAACCACTCTTCATGAAAAATTCAGAATCAAAGACTTAGGCAAGCTGAAATTTTTCCTTGGAATTGAGGTGGCCAGGTCTGAAGATGGGATTCATATATGCCAGAGGAAGTATGCTCTAGACATTCTAAGTGACTCAGGGACCATTGGGTCTACACCAGCTAAAATCCCTATGGATCAAAACATGAAGTTGAGCAAGGAGGAGGGAGAGCTGCTCCCAGAACCAACAATTTACAGAAGGCTAGTTGGTCGATTGCTATATTTGACAATAACTAGGCCTGATATTTCATATGCAGTCCAGGTATTAAGTCAATTTATGGATAGCCCTCGGGTACCACATCTACATACAGCACACAAGATCCTAAGATACATCAAAAGAGCACCAGGCCAAGGGTTATTTTATCCAAGAAATTCAAAGCTACAGCTACATGGGTACAGTGATTCAGATTGGGGAGCTTGTCCCGATAGCAGGAGGTCTGTGACAGGGTATTGTGTATTAATTGGTGAATCATTAGTGTCTTGGAAGTCCAAGAAACAACATGTTGTTTCCAGATCATCCTCAGAGGCAGAGTATAGGGCTATGGCTAATCTATGTTGTGAATTGACATGGCTCAAATATTTGTTCGAGGACTTACAAGTTGAACATTTCCAAGCTGCTTTCCTTTACTGTGATAACAAGTCAGCTTTATACATAGCCACCAATCCTGTCTTCCATGAAAGAACCAAGCATATAGAGCTTGATTGCCACCTAATTCGAGACAAGATACAAGAAGGAAGCATTATTACAAAACATGTATCTAGTAAATCACAAATGGCAGACATACTAACCAAAGCTTTGGACTCCCAAAGTTTCTATTCTTGCATGCTCAAGATGGGAGTAGCAGATATCTACTCTCCATCTTGCGAGGGGCTGTTGAAGAGCAATGGAGCTGCTGAGTTGGAAAGGCAAGAACAGTGTCTCTCACCCACATCAGCACTGGATGGCAAGTCAGCAGAGAGGAGAAAAAAAAAAAAAAAAAAGGACGAACCAAGGGGAATGAGAGAAGAAAATCCTGAACCATGAAGTTTTGTTTTATATGCACAGCTCTGTCCTTTTTGTCTGTCATTTGCTCCTTTTTCATTTCTGTAAAAGCAAAGTTGGTTAGTAGTGCGCACAGCAGTGCCCTTTTTGTATGCTAGTGATATTCATGTAATGCTATAAATAGCCAGACTCTGTACAGACAGAAACACACAAGGAAAAATAGAAATTCAACCCTTTCCAATCCTCGTTCATTGTTTTGCTCTTGGTGTTTTACATACACTATTTTTACATTTCTAACAAGGTTTGAGGGGTGAGATGAGAATTTTTTATTTTGTTTGAGAGTTTAAAATATTGTGTTTTTGTATTATTATTATCTTGAGATTTGAAAAATGTGAATTGAGATTTGAAAAAGTTAAATTATTTATTATATTTTGTATGAGGATTTGAAAAATATGTAATGATGAGATGAGATGAGATGGGATGAGAATTTTGTGATTCGTCTCACCCCCAAACCTGCCCTCAAATTTGAGAACTGCGAAAATTTTCAAATCATAACCTTCTCTTACAACAAACGTAGCAGATTCAATGAAGGAAAAAACAAAGACTCAAGTTTTAAAATTAGTCAAAGAAGGTGCAAATATTAAAAACAGATTCCAATTCCTACTTCATCATCATACGACATCAGTTGTATTTAAATACAATCCATAATTCCAACTTCCATTGATCTCCAACGGTTTATATAAAATGCGGAAAGAAAATAAATAGAAACAAACTAAATCTTTTTCCTCATGTCAGAATCCCAAAACAGGAAACCAAGCAAACAAAAAAGCACCCAGAAACCGGTTTTCTCTCTTCTCCCACATTTTCTACACAAACAACACCGAAATTCACTAAAAAAAAAAACTAAGAGATTCAAAGAAGCGAACACAGAGAGAGAGAGAGAGAGAGTTGGTGCCTGCTTGTAATGCAAACCATTGTTGTAAGACAGAAGCATGGGGCTGATATCCCCGGTCTCGGGGCGCGACACCAACTCTATCTTAGCCTTGGGAACTCCTCGAAGATCAACGTCGTTTCTCCACATTGCCGGGATGACGAAGACCTTGACATCACGGCCACAGGCGTCTCTGACTGTAACGCGCCTTTGGCAATAAGCCTCTCCGACGACATCCCAAACCCCTAACGCAAAACCAATACAATAATTCACCTTTGGCATGTGCTTTGGAAGTCGAAACTCGAGAAAGAGATGGAGCGAAGGTATGGTTCGGTTTGCGAGGAAAAAGAAAGAAGAAAGCTTTGGAAGTGAACGTAGCGGTTTTTATAGTTTTTCGGAGCTACGGAAGCTTCTCAGTTCTCAGGTTAACCGGAATTCACACGGGATTTTCATGTTGCTTATTTCTGGTGGTGACAAGTGTCCTGGAATAAAACTCGTAGCTTATTTTCCCCAACTTCAAAAGAATCGCAAATAAATAAAGAATAATGTTACTATACTGTGTCACTTTATTCTCTCGTTTTCATCATTCGTATATTTAATTTTTTTTATTTATTAATTAAAAAAGTAATTATTAATATATTAATATTTTTTATATTTTTAAAAATGTATAAAAATATAAGTAAAAAAATTAAAAAAAATTAAAAAGAGGACTAACAGTTGAGCGACACCCTAGCAAATAAATTTATACATGACAGTTTACATAATGACTTGAGACTAGATTGTAATTTTTTTTAAAGTACATCCGATAGATCACATTAAACTCAAAAAATCTATATAACTTCTTACAATTTACACAACCTCCACACACTATATTTTTTTTAATTTTTATTATTTTTTCTTTTATCAAATATTTAATATATGAATAATGAATAAAAAAATTGAATTATTTTAAAAAGAATAAATTCAAAAAAAAATTAAAAAATTAAAAAATTTTAAAAAAATATAGTGTGTGGAGGATGAGAGGTTGTGTAGCATTTCTTTATCAAACTATACTAGTAAATTTCATTACGTAAGATTTTCGTGTAAACCAAATATTTCTCTAATCCTTTAGAATATTTAAAATCAAAAAATTTATTTAGAAGCCTCATTTTCTACATACATAACACACTGCTAGTGAAAACCTTCTACAAGACCACAAGTAGTGTATTAACATATTGACTTGTATATAACAAAACTCAAATGAATTTAAAGATATTCAAAAAATATCTTTGAAATCTATTGTTATTTGAAATCTATAAAGATATTGTCTATTTTATATAAAGAAATATTTTAATTATAAAAGGATTACATAAAAGTAAATTTATAAACTGATGTGACTTGATGTAATATATCAGACTGTAAAATTATTTTTGAGAAATATTTTAACTACAGAAGAACTATATAAAAATAAATTCATAAACTGATGTGACTTGATAAGTGCATCTCATTGTTGAAGTATTTCTATCCTATTTCTCTTACTAATCAATTTTTCTTTTAAAGTGGGTCGATTTTAGAGAGACGAGCTTTTATATGGTCCTAATGTATAATAAGTAGAAAGCCCGAACTACCCGTTCAATCTTTATGGTAATCACCAACAAAGACAGGCTTTCGTGTGGCTTGGATTCATGAAGAAAATATGTTTTGATTCTCATTTTTACTAATTTTTTTAGGGTAATCTGGTCAATAGATCAGTGGTGTCATGGAAATTCCATGAGACTCACAGTTGCCATTACCCACCCACGGTGTATGCCTTTGCAGTTTGCAGAGTAAGAGAATATCCAACATTTTTGTGCTTACTAATCATGAGAATATGCTCCAAAGGTTTATGATTGAGACATAGATGAGTTGAGTATTTGGAGAACAATGAGACAGACATCTTCAAAGATATTTTTGGTAAAGAGTGATCGTCTTCCCTTCTTTGGTAGATATAAGAGATATTTTTATTAAGCGTTTCAAGAAAGCTGGCGAATCCTTTCCTTCTTCACAAAGAGTTTTGAGCAGTATCTCTTATAATCCAAGCTACTTATGAATGCAACCATGATTAATATAAGTGAATCAATGCAGCAGCAACAAGAAAGCTGACCAGATGCCAAGAGCCTGATGGTTTGATGACATATGACTCGGTTCTCCAAATAGAAAACTTGAGTTCGAAACAGTTTGCTGCAATGTACATAAATCCCAAGATTCGAATCTAAGCTGCTGTCCATAATCATCATATTATTGCATAGTAAACGAAAGATGACATTCCCTTTCTAGCTGATACTGCATTTAGAAGTAAATTAACAACTTGGTAAAGAAGAGAGACGTTGGGGATTTGAACTTTGTGCTGCAAATTAATTGTTCATGTACTTGCTAAAAAGGAAAGAAAGAAAGGAACACAAGGATGGGATGAAAAAGCTAATAATAAACCATTGTTAAAAGAATCGCATTCTAAACCATCTTAACATGATTATAAAATGTAAATCTCCCAATGTTATGTAAAGTATCTGTAACCAACTGGGCATGGAAACCAGTGATTTTATCAATCATAAACTTGACTCTGACATTAAACAGAACAACAAAAAACAACAGATCTTGCTTGACGATTCACTTGAAAGGCTTCTAATGGCACGGCGTGATCAGTGCTGCATAGATCTCTCTCTTGTGGTACTCCGAATCTAAGTAGAGAAGGAACGCAAAAGAAATCATACTCTTGAAATAGATTCTTTGTAGTTATAACACCCAACTTGATTTCCCTCAACAAAGCCTTACTATTTATTATGAATATTATCTAAATATTTGTAAGGACTTGGGAGAGCAGCGAAAGTAGTGAAGAAAGAAACTTCAAGCATGAGCTTAAATAATTTAGTTCAAACTCCAATTTCGACAGATGCAGTGAACCTTCGCAAGTGAAGCCATATAATCATCAGACCTGATATGGGAAAACGGTATTAGATTAATCTCACTGTATATTAGTATTACTGGGAAATGTTGACATATTCTGGACTTCACACCTCTGTCCATAAGGAGTTTGGCATGAAGCGAGTACATGAAGCTTGGCTGCTTCAGCTTTTTTCTGCACAGACGTAAATTGCTGAACTCTGGTCAAATATCCAAAGATTTCAGCTACTTTGTACTTGTAAAACAACTGACAAAATGATGTCCATGATTTTACTCCAATGGGAAGAAGAGTAGAAATTACTTGGTCAATCTGGCTTTTTGTTTTGAAATCTCTTATAAACCAAAACAAAAAAACAAAAAAAACAAAAACTTGAATAACCAATCTTGTTGGCAAATAGAAAAGAATTAGGGCTTTGACGGTAACATCTTCCAGCTACTAACGATATCTCCAATTTATTTTTTTTAATAGTTATAAAGCAGATATCTCCAATTTCATCATTAGAAGTCTATCATAACTTCATACTTTCTCCTATAGAGCAAAGAGACGAGACAACACCCAACTAGTGGAACCATAACCTCAAATGCAATCATGAAAACTGGGAATACCCAGAAGCTGTATTGACAATCTATACAATTTCCCTACATATCCACTACAGCACATCAGTGCAAAGGTTGCGAGTACTGATTTTCCAAAAGAAGCTGCCAACTTTGTACTTGTAATGCTTCTGGTATACGAAGCATGGTTATGTCACCCTCTAGTGATTTTAATTCTTTGAAGGAGTTTGAAAGAACTCCATCTGATGTGTTTGGATATGTTAATAATTCATGATACAATTAAATACCAAAGCCCAAAATAATGAGGAAGGTTTAGAAGCCGAGAACAAACCTCAGATTCATAATAAAGCCCAGCATACAAAGAAGCATAAAATTTTTCATTCTCCTGGCCATTAGAAAATTCAGCAACAAGCTGTGAATTAAAAGTTATAGTTATCAGTAGATGAACTCCTTGGAATTGTATATAACCATACAGATCTTAATTGGATAGCCCAATAAATATTAAAAAAGGGTACTCAGATTTTTCAAGTTATAGGCATTAAATCACACCTTTCCAGGATCCCCACCATTTTTAAACATGTTATAAGCTTCCCGCATGACGGGACGTGGATCTTTGCCGACCTGCATTCAGTTATTACTTGATAAAATGAACTTTATTGATTTTTCCACAGTTCACACCATGAGATCTACAATAAACGAATATAATCATAAACTCCCCTACTTAGGATAGCAGGTCCTTTATCTATGGATACCAAGTTGTCAGAGTATAAATTAACTAATTAAATTCACTTCTTCCCATCAGCTTAAGCTTGAGTCACAGGTGGTGAATTAGCACAAGTAGGCATTGAAGTATATTCTTTAATCATAATATCACTACCACTTTACCCTGTTGCCTTGCAAACCACTTAATCAATTCTGCATAAATGCAAACACAAACATATAATGCATCTTGCAGGAATGAATCAACCCTCAAGTTTAGTTCTGACCAGGTCCCATACTGAGAGGCTCCATAGTGGAAAGCAGCCTCTTCCTTTCACCCAAGAGAACTTGTAGAGACAAAGAGAGGGAATGTACGAGACAACACAACCGAGTCAGATGGGTGAAAGCATCTGATGACAAGTGATATGACGCTGGGAGTTCATTTGGGATGATATAAAAGGATAAAAATCAATGGTGGTATCGCTCATAGTGAAAAATGAAAATAAGAGTTTGTAACAATATATAAATACGGCCTGTTCACCTCATTGATAAGATGCATGTCCTTGTAAAACACTAAAGAAAACTCTTTCCAACTGTGTACTGTGTTAAAATCTTGTATGACAGAGGTTATACTCTTAATTCATGCGTTAAATTTTCTGTAAACCACATATATTTTAATAGAAGATGGTAAGTCCAAAACAGCACAAACTCACACTGGAGTTAGCCATTTCTACTTACTGAGGTATCTCGTTCAATTCAGGTTAGCATTTTTCAAGTAAATCTTCAACCCCTCCAAGTTAGAGATCTGGGAGGTATTGCGAATTCTAGGCTCTAAGATGTGTGGCTACAGTTATAGACACAGAATTTGCTTTTATTGATAGTTTTCCATCACAGTTAAGAATTTTTATGGTTTGAAATTTTGCGGAACAAAATGTTATTGCGAGTTTATATTACTGTTGCTTGTATTATAGTAAATTATAACTGAAAATTGAGAATATGAAATCTATCATAGATTTGGGTCATTAGTTGGTTAGAGGGGACTGCCTAATTTGGGTATTTTTTTTTTTTATCAGTGAATAAATCAGGTAATATGTTCAAGTTTCAGTTGAATCCAAGATCATGTTCCTTCTTTAACAATGGACAAACTTACCTCAAGAAATCGTTTCCTTGCTTCACTAATTTCATATAGCTGAGCTTCACAAAGAAAGCACCATATGGACTCCTCCGTATCGTTTGGATTCTGTGCAACATCTAACCTGAATTGTTCTGCCCCTTCTTCAAACCTAGGGAGAAGAGAAACCCACTTCAGTCTCCTCACAACATTTTGAGCTGTGTTTTATCTTGTTTATTATCGGGAAATAAATAGATAAATAAATAGATCACAACAAATTGAGCAGACTTTTCTGCTTGCTCTAAATACCACGACTTTTAAAGTTCAAAACTCTGCTTGTCTTTGCCAAAATTTCCCAGAAAGCAAGAGAAACGGAACCAGCAAATTATTATTATTTATTACCTATCAAGATAGTATAACGAGAGCCCCCTTTGCCAAAGATCTGACAAAAACCACCACCAGTTTCATATAATCCAATTCAAGAAGTAATATATTTACATTACAACAACAGGCCATCAAGAATCCCTATAACCTACATGCCTTTTGACGAGGATCCAACTCAATTGCCTTGTCGAATTCCACTAAAGAACCCTGAACATCACCCTTGAGAAATAACAAAATGTCCAAATTACACAGACCGAAAACGCTTACCAAATCATGTACAAAAACGAAGTCAGAACTAGTATGTGTAATATAAGATGAAGAAGCATAATATATACCTGCCGAAAGAGCAGCATTCCGCGGCGGATGGCAACACCGGCTTCACGTGCATTGTTACCGCCGGTCAAGGCATCCCAGATTCCAGAAACTGAAGGAAGGAACAATCTTCTGGATAATGTTGGTGGTGGGGTATGGTGGCCGTGAATTCCCGAAGGAATGACGGTGAAGAAGAGTGACTTAGAGTGGGTTTTGAATGGAAAAGGAAGTGAGGGTAGAGAGGGAGTGAAATGTGAAGATGGGGACCCTAAAATGGCGGGTTTAAGGATGCTGGGTATGGCCATGGATGGAAAAGTGGCAACCTTGAAGTTGGCAACTCAGTAGTGTGGGAACGAGGGAGTCAGGGACAGTAAAGAGCAGGGGAGAGAGAGATAGAGAGAGAGAGAGAGAGAGAGATAAGGCGCACAAGAGTCATTTATGGTCAGAATTCTCCAAGATTATTTATTGAAAGTGATTTGGATTATCATACTCCAAAGTGCCTTTCCAACTATTATAAGTTCATCTGTTTTCTCTTTCAGGTTCTAGCGGATAGAAACTTGAAAGAATTTGAATCCATTGAAAGTAGAATCAGAGTATTTAATATTTACATGCTGATGCATAATTCACATGCTATCTAATCTAGATGTAGAAAATAGATAATTATACAAAATTATTTGGGCGTAGTGGCCAATGTTTTAAATATCGTACCTTATTGACTGGTATGGTCGAAATATGTCGTACCAGCCATTGGTTCGGTATAAGTATTGCATATATTTCGTACCGGCCGTATCGGCCTGTATTTCGACCTGTACCAACCTGTATTTCGGTCTTTATTAATTTTTTTTTTATTTTTTCAAACTATAAGCTCATTTTTTTACTCATAATTCAGATTAATCTATTTATAATTTATATATATGTATTTTTATATAATTTATTCATATATCGACTATCTCGAAACGGTACTGGTACCTAAATATTTCGTTTCAGTATTTTGACCGATACGACGTCCGGTACAGTATTCAAAACTTTGGTATTGGCTCAATCTACAGATAAATAGAAGCCAAATCCATTGTGATTGTACTGGTTGAAATAATAGAAGCTGAAAGATGAAATTTCTAGGTGTGATGGGGGAAAAATCGTTAGCTTCGGCCCAAGACGGCATTGAGTGTTAAGTGTAGGAGTTGGGCTGAAGATAGGGCCCAATTCGGTCACAGAAGCCTAGGCTGATAAAGTAAAGTCCAGATCGGAATTGGGACAAACAGAATGGGTCGGGGCAAGAGATCCCGAGAAAGGCTAGAGAGAAAAGAAAGAAAACCGTGACATACATCACCAGACGAAGGGAACGCGGAGCAGAGGCCACGTCGCATTTAATGCGGCCCAGAACAGAGGCCCCGTCGCATGCTCGTTTGTTTTCGGAGATGAGATAAGATGAGTTGAGATTAAAGTTAAAAAATTAAATAAAATATTGTTAGAATATATTTTTTAATATTATTTTTGTTTTTGAATTTGAAAAAGTTAAATTGTTTATTTTATTTTATATTGAAATTTGAGAAAATTGTAATGATTAGATGAAATGAGATGATATAAGATGAAATGTATTCTGAAAACAAACAAGGCCCATGGTGCAGGGTATGCAGCATTGAATGCAGCCCAGGGTCAGAGCAGTGAACAAAGAAGGCCCTGGGGCCATCGCTGCTTGGTAAGAAAACAACGCGAAAGCTACTCGGTAATGAAATGCGAAAGGCGAATCGCCCACCCAACCCAGAACACCACCATGGGAAAATCCAACACGGTAATTATAAATAGGGGTCAACCCAACGATAGGTAAGATATATATATATATATATATATATATAAATACTATCATCTTGGTTGAGGTTTTTCTGACTTCCTTCCTAGTTCTAGATACTATATTGGAGGATTAACGAATCTCGAGGTCCCTTCTCTCCGTTTTGACTATGTAAGATCGCGCTTGGATACCGGAGGTGAGGAGTTGCTCAAGCCTACAAAACACAACATCAACACTAGGTATTTAAGCTTAAACTCTAATCATCTAACTTAATATTGGAGGAAGATAAAACTAGTACTCCTCAAATTGATAGTATTTTACAGATCAATTTCTTCCCTTTCAAAGCCTAAAAATCAATTCACAGAACAACTGGTCTGTTTGGATACAAGAGTTATTTTATCTCATCTCATCATTATAACTTTTTTAAATTTCTAAACAAAATATAATAAACAATTCAACTTTTTCAAATTTTAAAATAATAATAATATTAAAAAATAATATTTTATTTAACTTTCATCTCAACTCACTGTTCAAATTGAATCTAAAACAAGTTATTTGTAGCTGCCAAGAAAAAATATCCTCGTGTATTTTTTATTAAGAAATTATTTACATCAACCTATTATTGATGTAATCTTCAATATACTCATTGTATTGAATTAAAAAAATAATAATAATCACAATGAGTGCCGGCCGATGTACAATCGGCCTCTTTTTTATTTGTACAAATATTTTAACACTTATTAAATATGTTGCTTAAAAAATAAAAAAAATGTTGCTTGTAGCTGAGCTAAGGCTGTCCTGTCTTGTTCACGACCCAATTTTATAGAATTTTCTTCCCTTTCAAAGCCTAAAAATCGGCTGGAGCATTTATAATCAAAACAACTTGTTTGCAGCTGTCAAGAAAAAATATCCTTGTTCACTTTTTACTTGTACAACAATCTTTTAACTCTTATTAAACATGCTTGGTTGGGTGAGATTGTATTTAGATGTTAAATTGAGTTAATTTTATTAAAATATTATTTTAAAATTTAAAAAATTGATTATATTTTATATTAAATTTAAAAAAATATAATAATAAATTAAAATAAATTGAAATGAGTTTAAGCGAAGCACTAAAAAAATAATTATTGATAAATTTAGAGTTGTAGTTGTGCCGAGCTGACTGGTCTTTGAATTGTCAAAGCTCAGCTTGGTTGCTCATCTCGATGAATTTAGCTCTTAGCTCGAGTTCCACCTGAAAACCATCTTGAGTCTCGATTTGAGTTTTTTTATTTTTTATTTTTTGAATAAAATATAATAATTAAAAAATTAGAGAAATTGAAATTTTTTCTAAATTTTATAAAATTTTACGACTAAAAAGTAGACCCTATTGAATTATAAAATTGTAGAAATTTATAAATAATTAATATGTAACTAACTTATATTTATCTATAATAATCATATATTATGTTTACATAAATTACTACTATGATACATATAATATAGTATAGTATGAGAAGTGATATAGTTATAAAGAGATTATTTAAAAATAATTTTATGAATTGACGTGATTTTATGTGATTTGTTAAATTTATTTTATAATAAAAATAACTTTACAATTTAATAAACCACATCAAATAAATTTATGAGATTACTTTCGTATAATCACTCTAGTATTTATCAATATTTCATACATGATTTTGTATATTGATATATAAAATTATTAAATTCTACCAACTAATTACAGAGAGAGAAATGTATATTATATATATATATATATATTTATCGATACATAGATTAGTTTTATTCGAATCGAACTAACAAGTTGAATCAAGCATAATCAAGTAGGTCTAAGGTTGCGTTTGGATGTTGAAGTGAGTTGAGTTGAGTTGAGTTGAGATAATAAAATATTGTTAGAATATTATTTATTATTATTATTATTATTTTGGGATTTGAAAAAGTTGAATTGTTGATTATATTTTGTGTTGAAATTTGAAAAAGTTGTAATGATGAGTTGAAATGAGTTGAGAGAAGTTGTGATTCCAAACGAAGCTTAATGAACTTTAAACGAGTTTAGTTGGATTATGTGTTAGATTTTTATTTATTTATTTTATTTTATGAACGAAGTTTTTTCTCATACTGATTTGAGTTTAACGGTATTAAGCAAAACTATCGAAGTTGATTTACAGCTGAGATAAGGCTGTCCTATCTTATCTTGTTCAACCCAGGTTGTCGATTGACGTTGTCACACTTATCAGTCCCAAATTGATCTTGGAAAACCAAAAAAGTCATCAATTAAAGGCTAGAATTAAAACCTCAAAAAGTCAATCTGCCAATGCGTATATATATATATATAAAATAAAATAATTTTATATAATAAGATTATAAACGTGACGTAATTATTTAAAAATAAATAAAATTTATTATATTAATTTTATATTTTATTATTTTTTTTAAACGATGACGTGACGATTTTATTACCTATTCTCTATAATATAGAGAGGGTAAGTTTAATTAAAAAGTGAGTTATCCCCAGGACCCCACGCTTGCTATCACATTCACACTGTACGATACCATTGTGGCTGTCAATTTCTTGGAATGAAAAGTGATATTATGAATATTATCTCTCTTTCTTTATATGATAAAAGAGTAACATCTCATAATATATTTCACATATTATTTTTATAAGATATTCTTTCTTTTTAAAATATGATTATGTAATATTTTATAAAAAAAATGATGTCTGTTTATTATTTTTCATAATAAAATACAGTCGAATTTCAATTCTCAATAGCCGTCAGGTCATATCCAGAACAACATACACTTCTTTTTTTTTTCCCAGATTTCCAATGTTGACGTCGCAAACAATCAGACCAACGTCCATGGATGATATAAGAGCTGCCGGCTCTAAAAGTAAAGAAAATATAGTCTTAATTCAACGTCCAACATACGTCACATTGGTATATATGAAAAATTTTATTTATTTTTTATTTTTTTATCATCTCATAATATAATATTAGATGATAAATTTATAAATAAAATATAATAAATAATTTATAATTATTTAATATTATATCATAAAATAATAAAAAGAATGTAAGAATTGAGATGATGGTAACATCGATAAATAATGATGACATCAAAACGTGCTAAATCTTTTCAGCGCGTCCAAAACTTTGACCGAAATGTTAAAAGAGTTTTGAAGCTTCCTTAAATATATATATATATATATATATATGAGAGATAAATGTATCGTCAAGAACTTCACAGGCAAAGAATTTTAAGACCCAGAAATCCAAGACAAAGACATATATATATTAGTTTGGATTCTCAGTTAGCTGTTCAAGATTTTGTGTCAAAACTCGAATGGGAGAAGGCATGGGCATGGAGATGTTGCCAGAAGACTCTGTTTCCACAATTCTGTCCTACACCTCTCCATCAGATGCATGCAGGTCTTCAATGGTGTCCTCCACCTTTCGTTCTGCGGCAGAGTCCGATGGTGTGTGGGAGAGGTTTTTGCCGGATGATTACGAGGATGTTGTCTCCAGGTTGGTCACTCCTCTGACGTTTACTAAAAAGAAGGAGCTTTTTCTTCTTCTCTGCAATCCGGTTCTCATAGATGCTGGCATGAAGGTAGGTTTGAAATGATCTCCCAAAACCCCTCATTTTTCGCACTGTCATGATCTCATGCACATATTCTCTGCATACCCTCTTCACCATGCATATCTAAGTTTAGATACTCTTTGCTCCAAAGAACTTTGAAGTTTGCAAAAGGGAAGTGTTACATATTCAATATACAATATAGAGCTTCAAAGCTGTTAGAGAAGATGTATGGATGAGAAAACTAAAATTATGCATACATCTCTAAATTTTCCCTTTTGTTTATGTTCCAAATAAAAAACAGAGCTTCAAGTTGGAGAAACCATCTGGCAAAAAATCCTACATGCTGTCTGCAAGAGAACTTTCCATTACATGGAGTGACGAACCCCTGTATTGGAGCTGGAGATCCATACCCGAATCAAGGTTGCTTTTCTCTTCTTCTTTCTGATTCAAAGAGAGAGAGTGGGGAGCAAACAACAAAGCATCCAACTTTTTCATTTTTTTCTTCAACAGGTTCTCGGAAGTGGCTGAGCTCAGAATAACAAATTGGTTAGAAATCCATGGCAGAATCAAAACTCAAACTCTATCACCAAATACAACGTATGGTGCTTATCTTGTATTGAAAATTTATGATCGTGCATATGGGTTGGATTCAATACCATCTGAAATATCAGTCTCAGTGGGTGACAAAATATGCAATGGCACGGCTTATCTGCGTCATGGGGATCGAAAGAAACAACAGATGGAATCCCTGTTTTACATGAACCGCATCGAGATGTTGAGAGAGAGAGTTGGGGAAGGAGACGGCCGAGAGGTCCCAAGAGAGAGAGATGATGGGTGGATGGAGATTGAGCTGGGCGAGTTCTTCAGTGGGGAAGATTCTGAGGAGGTGAAGATGAGTTTGATGGAGGTCAAGGGTTATCAATTGAAAGGAGGACTGGTCATTGAAGGAATTGAAGTAAGGCCTAAAGACCAATGAAATGAAGGATTATTTGCTCTGGATTGAGGGTAGAAAACAAGTTCTGCAGAGGGTTTAGGTATCAAGGTGCTTGCTTTTTCATAGTAGGTGTTTCAATTGATTCTTTCATTTGTTTTTCATGTTGAACTGAAAACTGTGTAATAAGAGTCTTCTGTGCTTGTGGACTGCATCAAAATTTTAGGAGTAATGCTATGAGGTTTGGGCATGTCATGGACTCTGATGAATGATCTTCCCCATACATACTTTAGTACTTTCTACTTGCAAGTCGGCATAAGAATAAACCACTCATTCTACTTACGTGACAACATTTGATTTGTAAAAGAAATTATACATTTGCTATAAAAGAACAATATTATCTTTTTTCATAGATTTTATTATCTTTAATTATAAAGTTTAAACAACTTTATAAATTAACATTTAAACGAAAAGTCATTTAAACGTGGCAACAGTACCGATCATGTAATTGGGAATAACAAAACATAGAATATGAGAGCATAGAATGAACTAAACAAAAGTTTGGGAATAACAGCATTGAAAGAAATCAAAAATAGAATTAATCGATCCATCCACGTGACATTGACATCTGCTTTCAAAACATAGCCCAAATCCCCTGAAATCATGCCTCCTTTGGGGCGTCTGTGATGTCCTCATGCGTTCCCACCATGCTGTCATATAAAACAAATCCAAAAAGGATGTCGTCATGTTAACAACATCATTGAAATATCTACAAAAATTTTTACTATTCATCATATCTACATATTATACATTATTTTTATTTTTATTTTTTTATTTTATTCTTTTTAAATTAATTGAATTCTTCTATTCATCATTCATATACTATATAATTAATAATAAATAAATAAATAAAAATTATGTGTGATATGTGATGTCAATATTTTGAGTAAAATTTTTCAACAAGAATATGCTTAATTACCTTAAAAATATGCTTATAAAGTACCGGAATTTGGGAAAGAAAGCCCCGGATGGGCTTCAAAACTTCCTTAGCTTATTCTGTATTGATGATTATATGCCAAGAGTTTAGACAATGAATAAATCTTCGTATCAGCCCCTATTTTGGATCAGCCGAAACACACCTTACGTGTCCCAAGTAAAATGACCAAAAACCCCACAACAAAACCAACTTCTCTCTCATTTTACGTTTCTTCTTGCTCCCTCTACCCCGTGTCGTCCGAGCCCCGCCATCCCCGCCCCTCGCCCATCCTCTCCCCCCACCCCCACCACCTGCCCGCGTCGGCATCCTCTCTGCCAGGCGGCGTCGGTATCCTCTCCCCCACCTCCACCCCCACCCCCACCCGGCGTCGCCATCCTTTCCCCCACCAGTACCCCCTGTAGGCCAAATGAGAGGCATGGCTGAGCATGGAGGGCTAAGGGAGGTGCGGTGGAGCTGCTGGTGGCTGAGGGAGGCTTGAGGTGGCGGCTGGAGCCGTGGGTGGCAGCGTACGGCTCGGTGGCACTGCAGAACCCGTATGGGTGAAACCCATTTCCGGGAAAGAGAGGGAGAGGGCTGCCATGCTCAAAGAGTCTAAGGGGGAGGTCAAGGGGCTCGGTGGTGCTCGACGGTGGGGCTGGAGGTTGACGACGGGGGCGGTAGCAGCGGCAAACCATTAGGAGAACCCATTTCGGGTTTCGCGTGGGGGCTTCCGGATGGGCCTCAACAAGTACGGTCCCGCTGGAAACGGTATAGCGTCTGCCGATGAGGCCAAATCTGTCGAGAAGACGGCATTCGATATCAAGCTCGAGAAGTTTGACGTGGCGTCCAAGATTAAGATAATAAAGGAGGTGAGGACGTTCACGGATTTGGGTCTGAAGGAGGCCAAGGAGTTGGTGGAGAAAGCGCCCGTGGTGTTGAAGAAGGGACTCACCAAAGAGGAGGCCGATTCCATTGTTGCCAAGTTCAAGGACTTGGGTTCTACTGTGGTATTGGAATGACAATTATTATTATTTTTAACTTTTCGGATTTAGTCTTTTGATGTAGAATAATGGCGTCTTAGATTAATGGGAAATGAGAATTTTGTTAGTGGGAACTGTTATCGGGTGCTTTTATATGATCCCAGTTTTACTGAGAATGATTCTCTCCAAATTTGTGCTTGTCGTGCTATATTGAAAGTGAAAAATCTCAATTCTTCGTTTGCCTGAGCATATCACAAATACGATCTGGTTTGGTATGTTACATGTCTTGTCTTGTACAAACCAAAACCCCCAGAATCTTATGTTGATGTATTGGTTACCTATTGGCCCGTATTTTCATTCACGATCATTGTCAAATTTCATTCACCATGGTTTGTTTATTCTTCCACCGGATAAAACTCCATTCAAGGCAATTTTTTTAGGCTTTATCCTCTTATTTCTTTGAGGCTAGCATGGGTTTAAAGTAAGATGAGAAAGTTTTTGCTCTTGGTGTTGATTAAGAAAAATTCACATTGGTGTTTACGGTTAAAGGATAGGGGCTTATTGGCTCATGATTGAGGACACCATTTGCTGTGCTATTTGCACTTATAGATTTTTGAGTCAATTAACTAGGAAAATAGAAAGGAATATAAAGGCTATGAACAGTTTACAAATGTTGATAGGCTAGGGATTATGGTGTTGAGGCATTTAGTTCTTTGAGACGTGAAATTGTTTGCTGCTTTTGTGTTTGTAAGGTTTACTGCTAGCTTGCTCAAAGCTTGCTGAGATAGAATTTTGGTGCTACATCAACATTTTTTAGGAAGAAATAGAACTAAGGTTACCTTCTTTTTGCCTGCCTTGATAGTCAAACATGTACAATTACTCAAAATATTATTCCTTTTCTTGTGCCATTCTTTTGTCACAAATAAGGGGCAATATGAAGGCAAAACCATAGAAAGGTGATAGAGACATGTTCTTGCTTGCCCAAAAGCAAGATTCTCCGTTGTACATAATGTGGTAAAGCTCTTGTGGACTAAATAAATATATTGCAGTGTCTGAAAAAGATTAGGAAGGCTATGGAGTTTGATACTGCATGGGGTTGGAGGAAGATTCTTCATAATAAGGGAAGTCGTATATTGTATATTGTATATTGTATTGTATTATAAAGCATTTTGCTTTAGTTTTTACCTTTTGAATGAGAGATTTTATTATTCGTCAAAAGAAAATGGAAGCTCCCTCCTCCCTCACTCTCCTGTGGCGGAAGAAACAGGGAAGCAGTGCATGCCTAAGAATGGCATTCCAATATTCTCAACATTGGAATAATATTAAAAAAAATATTCTAACAATATTTTATATAACTTTTAATTTTTAACTAAAATCATTTCATTTCATCTCCTCGTCCAAATCCCACTGTAAACCCACGCGATAGCAAGGGATTGGGTGAAAAGGAAGCGCAAATGTGCATGCATGCACACAGTAGTTGATAAACACGGGGCTTCTATTTGGTAAGCCATAACTGCCAAGCATTCAAACACGTCCCTTGAAAATGATTCTTTTCTTCATTTACTCTTCCATTGGTTAAAATGACAGTCGCAAGGACATCTGAAATACATATTTAACTTGGCAACTGAAGTCCCTATATGTAATTATTTTGGTGGCCTTTTACTTCTCTCACTTCAGTTCCAAAATTTGGAAAAATCTATGAACTTTTAACATAATGATCCCAAAAATAGCAAACACAATTCACATATCAATCTCCCATTTCCCACATTTACAAGCCTAGCCATATTTACAGTTATAGACATTGGCTGAAGATGGAGCTGCACCAGTACAGTGATGGACCCAATGCACGTTCGGTACTCTTGCTACATGAAATTCCATCATCTGCAAAATTTGCAAAGATACAACTAGGATTAACAGCCATCAAGGGCACTAAACTATAATGTGTAGAAATATTGCAGCTTAGATACAGGCAATCAAAACAAAGTTTTCTTATTGGTCAACAAGAACCTCTCTATGATAGTATGACAACATCCACCAAGTTGTAAATCATGGATGTCGGGGTTATATACAGGGTTCGTGTGAATTTTAGTACTCAGAATAAGTTATTAGTTACTGTTTTTGGAGAGGGGTTGGGATTGTAACATTCTCTGAAAAAAAATTCAGGAAGGGAACACGATAGAGTGGTGTAATAGAGGCATTAGGGATCCAATGCATCATCCTAACCATAGTGTCCCAAGACTACACACAATGGACAACCAAGTTAAAGGGCAAACACAGAAAATTGTAAGCAGCCTGATAAAAATAGAAATATTATTAAGTCTGCTAGATACCAGCTAATTGTAATTGACAACAAATTGAAAAGAAAGACTGCAGCCTCAGATCTAAAAGAAATAAGCATTAATTTGTCATTGATTGATGTGATTCGATGAATTATTAAATTTCTGCACAAATAGCAGCAGCGATCATTTTGTGATAATGTTTTTGTTCTGTTAAAAGAATTGTGCTTAAGAGGCGTTTAAATCTCACTTCTATCAGCGACAAGACCAATTTATTAGAAAGAAGTGAAGGCTGAAAAGAGATATGCTAAAGAAAAAAACTTGAATAATTCTAAACGCTCATTAAAAGCACTAAATGTTATGAAGTTTGACAGCTTCAAGTTTTTATTTCTGCAAGCATGATAGTTTCAAGAAGTCACAACCGAAAGGAAAGACACAATAGTGGAAATACCTCTATGTACAAAGCAATTGCAGCCCTGTCAGAACCCCTCAGTTCCTTTAAATTGGTAACAGCCTCTACTATAAAGCTTATCCAACCTACAATCAAGCAAAGGAGGTTCCAAGTTCCAACAGAAGAAATCAGTGATGTCAAGAAAAACAGGATAACATGGTTACCATTACAACATTCTTATGGACTGTGACACCTGGAGAGCCACCTTATCTTTGGAGGCCCTTTTTATTCTTTTTTCTTTTGTTTGGCTCTTTCCTTTATAGTTGCTATAAATACGCAATATGGGTTTAACAGCAGTCTACCACATTGGAGGGAGCAAATATCTTATGGAGATTATTTAGCAGCCAAGATTGACGTATTCTCCTAGAGCAACTTTTCCAAGAGTGGTACCATGTTTGCTGCTTAGACCATGTATAAAAGTCTAGCAATATTAGTACATAGTTTGTAAACTAGAGTTACTAAATGAAGTGACATGAGAAAATAAAAGTGCTATGGGAACTCTAGATCAGAAGAGTTAAGAATGAAAACTACCATGTCCTAAAATGGTCATGCAATGAAAACATTATTAAGTGAAAAAAGATAAACAAAGCTGTTCTTGAAGGATTTTAAAGAGAAAGCACAAACTTTTTTATTGAATCAAGTAAATAGATGTAGCCTAAAGGAGCAAGAAATTGATATAAGAAAGTCATGACAGCTAGCCCCATTGAATGCAGTAGCAGAAACCCAAAAAAATAAGGTGTGGAAAAGAAACTTCTAAGCTCAACCAAGTTGGGGTTTGCCATGGAGGCCTCTCCAGCAAACAAAAAGATCCACCACCCTCCTAAATGTCACCCATGCAAGATTGGTCCAGCTAAAAATCTCATCCCATAAGATTCTTGCCACCGCACGGTTAAGTAAGAAATAAGCTAAAGCTTCACCACTTTATTTTACACATATGGCACCAATACATTACAATAGACCCACGCTTCCTCAAATTTTCCATAGTCAAGATTTTCATAAGAACAAAAACAAAAAAGTTACTTGCAAAAAAAAAATTGCATTCTTTTTAAGGGAATATGGCAAAAACAAAAACAAGAAAAGTTCCTTGCAAAAAAAAATTGATGAGGCAGTTTCCAAAGTGAAACTTCCCACAGGGTTGATACTTGCTGATGGACTAATAATCTGAGTCTCCGCTTGGCTGCCTAGACTACGGAGGAAATTGAGGATAGAGTAACTCAGATATGGATGTCTTCTTCTTTTGTTTTGAAAGAGTGAAATACCTAACTCCATTAGCAAAAACATTATCATTTTACCTATGTTTGAAGATGATCATATTGTTTCAGGTGCAACAGATAATTTTAAAACAAACTCAAATTGTTTTATCTCTATTAGCTTTCATCACCGACCGGTGAAAGTCTACAATTTTCCTAAAGAGTAAACAAAGCTAAAAAATAAAAAGTAAAAACACTTCAAGAAAGAACACGCTGACCCTGTGTGTTGCTAAGATTATTACTACTTGGTTAAAAAAATGATGTGGGTCAAAAAAACGCAACTTTAAAAACTACAGAGAACTTCTAGTACGATTAACTCAATTCCACTTCCCGACAACATAATTCAAACTCTAATGTAGGTAAGATGAATTGATTTTGAATTCTTAAGTTGCATGAGCTCAATTCTATAGATAAGCACGTAAACTTATATGCCGTAGTCCCTTAAATCTGGATCTTTACCCAAGTTATAGATGGGAGACATAATACTTGTCTTTAACGAACAGTGTTTGAAAACTTGTGAAAGAGTATTGAACTTTACAATATTTGGCTTAAGGATATCTCATAGAAAACTAAGTTAAAGGAATTATCCATTTGTGCTATAATTTTGAGGTTTTTGAGGCTGTTTCAGCTCAAGTTTATCCATGAACAACACAAAACTAAAAATCACAGTGGCTTAAAAAACATCAGCATTCGAAATCTTTAGCTTTAGGAACTACATCTGTAGCTAAGAGAAATGAAAATAGAAAAAAAGAGACCAATTTACTGGAGACAGAGTTCAATGTATGATATAAGAGTACCAAAAGCTGGTTCTGAAATTTTGTGTTTCTAAGGCTTTTGAGCTCGGATACTAACTATTTAACTAATATTCAAACAAATAAAACCATAAAGACCTTAACTTTACGATCTACAACTTTAAACGTTGCTTTCGAGAACCGAGAACCAAGTAAATATATATGAACCAACCAACACTTGCGAAATCGCAACAGGTGGAGATGAGCCGTCGGTGGGTGTCGCTGGACTAAGTGATGGCCGTCGTGGGGTGGCATTGGGCAGGCGACGCAGGTGCTGGGCGATGCGGGTTCTACAGACGCGGGATGTGCTTCTTCGTGGGATTTCGAAATGGGCGTTCTGTTGTTTGGGTAAAACGAGCGTTTAGAGGAGGAAAAAAAAAAAAAAAAACACCAGCTCAGGTGTGCTGCGGATTAGCTGTGAACAGTAGGCTGATCCGTAGAAGAACTCTTAGACAATTACCAAGGGTTCAGTTCTACCAGTTACCAAAAGATAGAAGTGCTCTCTCTCTCGAAAAAAATCCAGTTTCCTCTTGCCAAACTTTTCCTCTCTATCAAAACTCTCATTTCCAGATCTGACTCGAGGGGGTGGGAGCTTCGGCTCCTCCCCCTCTTTCTCTTTCTCCCTACCCTCCGGACCCTCTATGTAGTGCTCCATTTTGTTTTTTGTTGTATTTTGCAGGCTAAATAAGGGAGAAACGCGGATCTAGATCTTCCGGCAAACATAGATCAGCATGCGCCTCTCTATGGCGTTGCCCAGCTGCCGATTTTCAAGACTACCGAAGGCGGCGCCAAACGGAGCGGCGAGTTGCTCGCACACGTGGCCAGAAGATATCGGAGACGTTTGGTGAGTGGCTCTCTCGCAGTCGCTGGGAGCAGTTTCTGAGTCCGTGGTTACAGTACTTTTTTCTTTGTATTTTATTTCGTGTCCTGTTCTTTTTTTATTGTAAAATAAAAAAATAAAAATTTGTCCCATCGGACCTTGGTCCGATCGGTGTGTTCTTCCCCTCTCCGTTTAGGCGGTGTATGGGGTTGGTGCACCCTACTCTGCGTGGTCGGGGTATGGATTTTGTCACCTGGTTACTATTACTCTGTCGGGGACAGAGATGTACACGACAGATCCCTTAGACTTAAGTCTTTAGAGATCTGTCGTCTGGACTAGACCATGTCAGCCACGAAAGTGTGCTGGGAAGCTATTAACGTTTGTAATTGACTTTTTAAGTCATATTTGTATGTTCACTATTATGAATGAAATGTGATCCTTATTCTCAAAAAAAAAAAAAAGTTCTACCAGTTACATCCTTATGGGTTCTTGTCTTTTTCCACACTTCTAAATTCTAACCAAGGGGTCAACTCCGTTCTTAAAACAACACAAATTAAACATTGACAGAAATAACAATAAGGTGTAGACATAATCACAAATCAATTATGTTATTAACAACACAAAAGTGGGTTTGAAAGCCTGCTTACTTTATGCAAATATTGATAATTATATATGCTTCGAGAATATGAGATTGCAAAACCTAAGTTTAAATTCATGAACAAAAAGGGGAAAGAAATTAAGCTAACTACGAATAATTTGTCTAAAGAACACTTAAAAGTAATATTAAAAAAAAACATCCTTTGAGAAAATTACAAATTTACAAGTGACATGGATTACAAATTTACAAGTGACATGGATTACAAATTTACAAGTGAGTGAGTTTTGTTCTTCAGAAGTGATGGATTACAAATTTATAAGACAGGCAATTAAAAAAAAATCCTTTGAAAAATTAAGCACAAAATGTGTTCCAAGCACGTCTATCTTGTTTGAAATACAATTACAGCAGATCCCTTAAACCATTTTCAAGAATTATTTTGTTTCATTTCCCCCCTTGGCATAAACTAAGGTCTCCAAGAAAATAATCAATTGCAACGTCATCGGTTTTTCATCAATTTGAAGATAGTTCATTTCTTTGGTAGATGAGTCATACAAGAATAGTTGTCCATCAACACTTCCCAAAAACAAAACATCATCCTTCTAAAACCCTAGTACAGTGACAAATCCTGTAAGAGGTCTCAAAGTATATATCTTCTTCCAAGATACTTAGACGTCAAATTTACCTAACAACCATATATGAAGTAAACATATGATTATTCTTCATCTACGACACGAATAGCCAGAGCAACCGATTCATTCAACACAAACAAGTCTCTCGAATTATAAAGCCCACTCTCAATAACGCTTTTATTTGACATCGATGTTCTAAGGAAAACCTATTTGTTCATGTCAAATGATAAAATATACTCAGTCACCTTGTGCCCGCCATGAAACCATTCTATTAGTGTATGTCCTCGTACCCATCAAACCGTCGTAAATGAAACAGTACGAGACATCAAACCAGAGTTGACTATCAACATGTCTCCAAGAATTAGTACTTAAGCTATATAGGTCACTTTCGTACATTTATTTGCATTCATAGTACTAAATAGAGGGATCGAAGTCAACGAAGCGAAATAGCTTGATTATATGGTAATCATTAGTCTTGAAATCAAAACTGAATCCGATAGCATTACTAAAGGCGCAATAGTTAAAAGGAAGGCAACGCAATGTTGATTCAAGTAAAACATTTATTTCTTTAGTGGCAGAGTTGCATATAAAAAATTTCTAGGCATATGCATTGGACAGGCAGAGCAGGCCATTGTAAGAACCCACGACAAAAATGCAAACTTTCTCAGCGATCCCAAAATAAGGTGGAGACAAAAGTTATGTAAGCAATACTTGGAGTGTTTGGTAAGAAAGAGTTAAGAGAATATATTCTTTGCTAGTTTTAACTTGCCAGATAGAAAGTGCATTCTTGTTTTTATTTAAAAGTGAGCAATTGTGGATGATGTGTTTCCTGATGAATTCATGGCGAATAACGAGCATACCAAGATTTGCAGACACACTTGAATCGCAATAAAGAAACGACTGTCAGCAATAGTAGCGTCTGTAACACGTCTCTCGGCAATTCATTGGCCATCAACGATTGAATTTCTGGGTTTCTTTATCAGAGTTCCAAAAACTCAATTCAATGCAACAAACAACCAGACAATTACAACGTTTATGCAGTTAGGATGACAATTACTAAATTAACTAAATTTATACATTTTAATTAAGAATCATCCTTCCCAAACCCTGTTCATTTCTTTTAATAATAATTTTTATATTAAACGAAATCCTTGTTCTTGAATAAGGTATAATCATTTTCATATTTTAGTCCATTCATATTTGAGACTTCTAGAATCATTAATCCACGTATATAAATTTTAGTCAATTCGGTCAAGGGGTAGTCAACTGTCATCCTAACTGCATTTCCACTACAAATTACGTGAGTTTCTAAAGAAACCAAGAAATAAGATGTTGTAATCGTATAATCGTAATATACCTTGAATTAGGTTTTTTGAACAATAATTTTTTGATCAACAAAACTTTATTCAAATTTTTTGTGACCCAATTTGAAAAAATCCAGAAAGCCAATCGTCAATGCCCAACAAACTACCAGAAGACTTGGTGTTACAGACGCTACTATCGTTGTCAGTCGTTTCTTTATTGCAATTCAAGTGCGCCTGCAAATGCTGGTACGCTCTCATTACTCTCATTGACTTCATCAGAAAACACTTTCTCCACAATCACTCACTTTCAAAGAAGAAGAATGCCCTTTTTCTCCTAGCTAGATAAAACTACCAGTGATCTTCTTTCCACTTTCTTACCAAACATCTCAAGTATTTTTTACACAACATTTGCATTCACCGTATTTTGAGATCAATGAGCAAGTCGACATTTTGTCGTGGATTCTTGTAATAGACTGTTCTGCCTCTCCGATTACTATGGTTGAAATATTATTATATGAATCATGCTACTAAATAAACAAATGTTGTGCTCGAATCAAGATTGCGCCCTCTTCCTGGCAACTATTCTGTTTTTAGTAATGCTATCGGATTCGGTTTTGATTCCAAGACAAATGACTACAAGATAATCAGGATTCTTTGCCCCATTGACTCCAATCGCTCTGCACTGAAATATGAAAGTGATCTACATAGCTTAAGCACCAATTATTAGAGATGAGTTGATAGTTAAACCTATTTTAATGTCCTGTACAGTTTCATTTTTTACGATATTATGAATACGAGGATATACACTAATGGAATGACTTCATGACAGACACAAATTAACTGCAAATATATTTTATCATTTGACATGAACAAAGAGGTTTTCCTTAGAACACCGATGCCAAATAAAAGCTTTTTTCAAAGTGCACTTTATGATTGAAGAGACTTGTTTGTGTTAAATGAATCGTCTGCTCTAACTGTTTGTTCCTAAATAAAGAATGAGCATATATTTGCTTTCATATATAGTTATTAGGTAAGTTTGGTGTCAAAAAATCTTGAAGGAAGATATATACTCTAGGACCTCTTACAAGATTTGACATTATTATTAGGGTTTTGGAAGAATGATGCTCTGTTTTTTAACAGTGCTGATGAACAATTGTTCTTATATGAATCATCTACCAAAAAATGAACTATCTTTAAATTGATGTAACACCGATGATGTCATAGTTGATAACTTTCATGGAGACCTTAGTTTCTGTCAAGGGAGGATGAAACTAAACAACAAGATAATTCCTAAAAGAGCCTTGCTTGGTACGAGCAGTTTGGCCCAATAAACCGCATATTGATCCTGACATAATTTTTTTTATTGAATACAAAAACAAAAGGAGAATTTTGAGAGAAGGTTTTCTATCTCACGAAAATTATTTCCGTCTCAATTCGCACAATTTCATTAAATGGATACCTTACATGTCAGCATCACTACGCGATTTGGTGCGCAAACTTGCTTACAAGAAGACTTTTCCTTCCTGAAAATGATTTAGGGGATGTGCTAGAATTGTATTACAAATCAAATTCTATATATAATAACAATGTTAAAGACCATTCTATCATGCATATTACTTACGTTAGCTGATTTTCTAATAATAAAACAGCCAAACCACTCAAAGGATGTGATAGGATGTTTATAGTATTCAAAATGTGCCACTACAGAATCTCCTTCCTGCTAAAAAAAAAAATCACATTTAACATCAGCGTTATCAACAAGAAAAAACCCATTTCTCTAGCTCCCACAAGTAGAGGGGCTACAAAGTCTTGCCAAGAGCGCTACCGTCTTGGCCAAGCCAACTGTTGCCTAGCGATAGTCCAGGGACGTCACTCAGTTTATTACACTCCTGAGTAACCAGAGGAGCTCCACCGAGATATTACTCCATCTCGGTTTGGGATCGTGATACACATAAAATCCATACAATCATTTTATTTACGCATGCACCATGGTCTCCCCTAGGGACCATGCGCACACCCTAGCTTCCTTCGTCACACCACGAGTAATATCCGTGCATATGACTTCGTAACGAGCAATGTCCAGCTTTACGCTCGACGCGTACATGACCAGACATTCTCTAGCCCCCACCAACAGAGGGGCTACAGAGTCGTGCCAAGAGCGTTACCGTCTTGGCCGAGCCAATTGTCGCCCGTCGACAGCCAAGGGAATGCCACTCAATTTTACACGCTCCCGAATAACCAGAGGAGCTGCACCAATCCATCTTAGCTTGGGGTCATGATACGCACGCACCCACAAAAATATTACCAACATACGAAAGCCCAGTTTTCAAATCACGCCACATGGCAGAACACAACACAGTTAAATAATCAAGATAGATATTAATAAAAGTAAATATGCAGATGCATGACAGACAATATATTGGATGACATGGCATGACACACATCAGACAATATACATTATCACAACATTCTCAGAGTGCACAGTTTAACAAACCCAACTACATACGTAATCCCATCCTCCATCCGGCCCGTGGCCCAATTTCCACAACCACACAGTTATCAATCCTAACACTTCTCCAAGCCCAGGGCTCATCTCAACACAACCAGACTGCAAATAATGTTAGCGATAAATGGATGTCATAATCCCAAGGGTTGCGTTGGAGAAGTACTTACAACGCGGTAAGAAAATTTGGATGAACGAGTGTGAGTCGGTCTACGGGTCCCGTGATTGGACCAGCGTGTGCGTCGCTACGCGTACGGACACCAAACGGTTAGTAAATAAACAATCGAAAACAGAAAACTAAAAAGCAATTTCGAGGCAGCTTTGGCTCACCAAGGTGACGCCAAAAGTGGCAGAGCAGCGGCGGGGCAACGACGATGCAAGGTGGCAGCGGCGGATATGGGCTCAAACTCACGGGTTGGGTGGTTTTGTGAGATAGGGACGATGGGCAAGGAAATGTGGTTGCTAGGGGATGGTCGCGCGGCCTTGGAAGGCAGCTGTGGGCGGCTGAGCACGGCGGCTCACGTCGAAAACTCTTCTAAGGGCTTCGGGAAGCAAATTAAAGGATGGGATTTCACTAGATCTAGGCTTCGAGATGGAGAGAAGAGGAGTTGGGATGGGTTTCGAAGGGTGGAGATCCGACGAATTTGTGGGCCGTGGAGTTAGGGCACAATGGATGCAACCCTGGTTGCGATAGGAGGCGCGAGACAGTGGGGGAGGTGGCGCTTGACACAGAGGGCTTGACGCGGCGGTGGGTGGCTATCGACATCATCGAAGAGGGAGAAAGAACCAGAGAGGGGAGGCGGGGTTTCGCAGACGAGGACGCGAGGCAAAGCTGGACTGGCGATGGTGGGTGGCGCTGCAAGGGTCACGGGCATGGGAAGGGAGGATAAAGAAAGAAAAGAAAGGAGGGCTGCGGCGCAAGGAGAAAACGATGAAGCCCTGGCTGTGCCAAAACAGCGCCTTTCAAGGGGTGAGGGCTGTGCTTCACACACGGGCTGGCCCATTCACACACCTCATTCAGCCAACAGAACACAACACACAAAATAAACTCCTCCACTTAACCCACAACACAAAAAGGACTCAAATTTAAAAAGGAACAGATTAAAATAAATAAAAATAAAATACATTAATAAAAAAATAAAAATAAAATAACCAATAATAATACATATAAATAATTAAAACACTCTAAACTTGGGATCTCACACATCTCTTATGCCCGAGACCTGCACAAGGAAAGAGAGAAGGTTGTGTAAAAATGCCGCCCAAAAGGCAACTAAAAAAGTGAATCCAACTAAAATTTATCTATTTAAATTTCGTACAAATTATTTCTTTATATATATAATCAAATTCAAGTCGTGTCAACTATTAAAATTATAAAAATTTAAATTAGTAAAAGAAAAATCTGATAAATTGAGATAGAAATTCAATACGTATTAAGAGAAAATCCTTCCGCAAGATTGCTATAAGAGAATGCCACGTAGTCGTCTTATTTGTCTGAAACTAAACTGCACAATACATGATTTCTCTTGTCTGACCCTTTCTCTCACAAGACTCGCGACCCCAGAATCTCACATTCTCTCCCAAGACCCTCGACGGACATGCCATATATAACACATCCTAAGGATTAAATGAAAAATCTCACTTCAAGTGTGAGAACCTCCCGAATAAGAGAGAGGAAAAATGAGGATAAACTTGAAAATAATAATTCTATTAATTTCTAGACAAAGCAAACAGTACGCTCTCCACAATTATATGTAGGAATTCCTCTAATGGAAGACTTCTCATCTATTGGTCCTCGTGAGCCATGGTTTAAACAACTAACATAAGCACAATAAGAAAATAAAAAAGAAGTCATTTACATCATTACACTACTACGGCCTAAGCCCAGCAGTAACTAAAATATACTGGGTCTTCAGTCCAGTAGCCCTGCTTGGAAACCCAAGCCCATAGCCCACTTCCCCACTTACATTCTTCAGTGTAGCTTCCCTTATCAAGCTTGCCCCTACCATTTGAAACAAAATAAGGCCCAGGAGTCCAAGACCCTCGAATTGTTACAGATCCTCCCCCATCAAAGCACCATGGGTGCCAAGGTGCTTTCTAGAATTCTTCTTTACTTCAAAAATCTTGACAGCTTCACCAACATAAGTACACAGGGTTAAAAATGTATTGTGGAGAACTATATTCACAAGTACTAAATTATTGAGTCCTCGCCTAGTGGCAATGGTGTTCATCATTCCCAGGGTAGCCATTATGATACCATATATGGCAGCCAAGATTAAAATATGCATATAAGCCTATTTACATCTAAAATTTGGTAAGCTTGTTCTTTCAAGAGCAATAAAACCAATGAGTTGCTTATGAAGCATGTGAACTGATCCCAAATTGAAACCAAGCTTATGATTTAAGAGAGCAAAAGAGTTTACTTTTTTTCCCCTCATTTACTGGTTTTAGCTGGAAACCAGAGCTGGGGAAACCAGAGAAATATGATAGCTACAGTGCTCATGCATGATACATTGAACACAGGCTAACCTACATGCAGAATTGCTCCTGCAACCAACATAAATAATTTTACCAAGGTTTTATATTTCAAGTTGAAAGATCAAGCTGCATGTGATACATTGAGAGATAACCAAACAAAAAATAAAAAGATATATGTTCAAACTTTACTGCAACAGATACATCGAGAGATCTCAATGATTTTTGAATGACGACTTTTCATTAGCTCTTGAAGATCTCATATCAACAACATCTGCATATATTTTCTTTCTAACCTTACAGAACCTCAAGAGAGGAAATGCTTTGATACAAGTGATATAAAAACTTAAGGGCCTAATTTATAAGGCAGGGATGTTTCATTCTAGTGAGAACATTCTTAGAGTCAGTTTCTCAAAACTTTATCCGGCTATGAGTACATACTTAATATTCAAACAAGAATATGCTTAAATACCTTAAAACTATGCCTATAAAGTACAAGAATTTGGGAAAGAAAGCCCCGGATGGGCTTCAAACTTCCTCAGCTTATTCAGTATTGATGATTATATGCCAAGAGTTCAGACAACTGCCAATGGTTCAATTCTACTAGTTACATCCTCATGGGTTCTCATCTTCTTCCAATCTTCTAAATTCAAACCAAGGGGTCAACTCCGTTCTTAAAACAAGAAGTCAACAAAAATTAAACATTGACAAAAATAACAATAAGGTGTAAACATAAATGCAAATCAATTCTATTATTAACAACACAAAAGTGGGTTTGAAAGCCTGCTCACTTTATGCAAATATTGATGATTATATATGCTTCGAGAATATGGGGTTGCAAAACCTCATCGAGCTTAAATTCATGAAAAAAAAAGGGAAAGAAATTAAGCTAATTTTGGAATTCTTATGTCCATTCAGTTTCATTTTCCCATTGACAGAAACTAAGGTCTCCATAAAAGTAATCAACCGCAATGTCATCTGTTTTCCACCAATTTGAAGTTAGTTCATTTCTTTGGTAGATGAGTCATACAATAACAATTGTCCATCAGCATTTCCTAAAAATAGAGCTTCAATCTTTCAAAACCCTAATACAATAACAAATCTTGTAAGAGGTATCAAAGTATATATCTTCCTTCAAGATTCCTTGATGCCAAATTCACCCAATAACCATTTATGAAAGTAAACATCTGACTATTATTCATCTGGGATACGAACAACCAAATCAACCAATTCATTCAACACAAAATTCAACACAAACAAGTCTCTCCAATTATAAAGCCCACTCCTAATAACGCTTTTTATCTAGTATCAGTGCTCTAAGAAAAACCTCTCACAGTCACATTGTGCCCTCCATGAAGTCATTCCATTAGTGTATGTTCTCGTACTCATAAAATCGTCGTAAATGAAATAGTACGGCACATCAAACCAAGGTTGACTAACAACATGTCGCCAAGAATCGATACTTAAGTTATATAGCTCACTTGCATACATGTATTTGCATTTATAGTACAAAACAGAGGGATTAGAGTCAACGAGGCGAAAAAGCCTGATTATCTTGTAGTCATTAGTTTTGGAATCAAAACTGAATCCGATAACATTACTAAAGGCGCAATAGTTAAAAGGAAGGCAATGCAATGTTGATTCGAGTACAATATTTATTTCTTTAGTGGCAGAGTTGCATATAAAATTTTTTCAGGCATATGCATCGGATAAATAGAGCAGGCTATCGCAAGAACCCACAACAAAAATGCAGACTTTCTCGTCGATTCCAAAATACGGTAGAGGCAAATATTGTGTAAGTGATACTTGGCTTGTTTGGTGAGAAAGAATGGAGATAAGATGATCACTGATAGTTTTACTTTTATCTAACCGGCTAAGGAGAAAAAATGACATTTTTGTTCTTATTTGAAAGAGAACGATAGTGGAGGATGTGTTCTCTAATGAAGTCATGACGAGTAATGAGAGCATACAAAGGTTTGCTGATACACTTGCACTGCAATAAAGACTCGATAGGCAGCAATAGTAGCGCCTCAAACAATAAGTCTTTCTGCAGTTCGTTGGCCATTGACAATTGGCTTTTCGGGTTTCTTCAACTTAGGTTACAAAGTGGAATAATAAATCGGTTGGATTAGGGTCTTCTTGATCAGAAGATTACAGTTCCAAAAACCCCAACTCAAGGCAGCATACGCTCAGAAGTTTACAACGTCTTATTGGCTTCCTTCAGGAGATCATAAAATGATGGAATGGAATGGAATTAGAAATTCAGCTTTGTTGTGAGAAATGCAGTTAGGATGCCAGTTGACTATCTCTTGACTAAATTGAATAAAATTTATAATCTTAAAACTGTTAGGATTGTGGCGAGTAATATATCATTTTAACTTGAATGCTTATTATTGTAGAGCTTTTTGAGGTAAAAGTATTTTTTGAAGTAAAATTAACATAAAAGTTCTTTTAATTTTTTAAATACTATGAACTGTATGTCCTTGATAAAAATCAAATTATCTTATAATCAAATAATAATAAAAATAGACTAATAGAATTTTCAGTAAGTATAATAAAAAAAATTTATTCAACGATGCATAAGTGAAAAACAGTCCCTGCATGCGTTTCCACGAATAAGAACAAAGGGTAAAGTGGTAATTATCTGGAATTTATATGAATATTTTCATTCATTGACAGTTTTTGAAAAAACATGTTTGAGAAAAACATCAAAATATTTTTTTTTTCCTCAAAAGTAGTTTTAGCTTATTTGAGATTATAAAGTACTTTAATATATAACATCAAAACAATCTAATTTTATCATTAAAGAGCTTCTAATTAAGCATTTTTTAAGACCCATAACACAAGCCCAAGTAAGCCCTTATTCTATACTTGAGCTGGTGCACAGAGGACACCATCCACATAATTTAAATGGTAAGATTTGATTTCTAAAATTCAAATTTTAAAATTTATCTTCTCAATCAAATTATATCATGTAAAACATTTTATTATATGTGCTCTGCACACTGGCTTGAGAATATAAATTCTAAATCTTTAATAATGATTTATACAAAGAGAAAATATATTTGCAACCTTGAATTACGTAACCGCCGCGTAATCGTTTTGAAAAAAATGAATAAAACGTGGGACCCACATGAAAAAAATTACTTTTTAATAGTAGACTCCACTCTTTTTCAAAGCAATTACTCGACGTTTATGCACTTCACAGATATATGTAAAATTACTCTTTATACAAATCTCAAATATACAAAGCTGAATACAGTTTGTTTCAATAGGGGACCTCACTATAAAAAATGTAAATTTCTTTTTCTTGTAGGATCCAGATTTTTATCTAAGGGCTTGCGCAAAGTTTACACACATTAAGCTTGTACCTAGGGATACTCTAGTTTCTTTATTTCTCTTGAATAAGAATAACTTATTTACCTTTTTTTCATTTAAAAAAATCTCAAATTTTAAAAAATTGAAAAAAATAATAAATAAATTCGGTCAACAAGTTGTCTAATTTGGTGTGATCGATCTGCCTTTAACATGATCGTTATTATATCTAGAATTTTATTAGAAACAAAATTAGTTTACCAATCAAATATTTTCATGTCAAAAAGTGTGTTATCGATATTGGTTTCCAAGTAAAATGAAAAATAATAATGATAACATAATAAAATAAAATAAAATGAAGAGAATTGAATTAAATGGATTAATTTTTAGAATTTTTAAAAAAAGAAATGAAAATGAATGTAATGAAAATAATGAATACTATAAAATGAATGAAGATAAATATTTTATAATAGCATTATTATCACGGATTTTTTTTCTCTATTTATATTAAATTAAACTTTATTGAGATAAATTTTTACATATCATTTTTACTTGATAACTATTGAGATGGACTTTCAAATGATAAAAACAATGAGTAATAATTTTTATATTAAAAAAAATCACGTCTCTCATGAGTATAATTTATGAAGTTGTGATCATGTATTAATACAGATCATTCTAAACACGACTCTTCTACATGTTTCAATTTCATGGTTATGGAGTCTGACTTTGTATAAGGCATATTCTAGATAGGTTCCTGATACCAGCAGTAAGCATTCTCTTCATTTGTGTGTGTATGTATGTTTTTTTAAAAATTGATTCCATCGTTCTTCAGTTTCATTTCCCCATACAGAAATTAAGGTTTCCATGAAAGTAATCAACTGCAATGTAGTTCATTTCTTTGGTAGAGGAGTCATTCAAGAACAATTGTCTATCAGCACTTTCCGAAAACAGAGCATCGTCCTTTCAAAACTCCAATACTTTGTCAAATCCTGTAAGAGATCCCTGAGTGAATATATTCCTCCAAGATTCCTCGATACCAAACTCACCCAACAACCATATATAAAAGTAAACATCTGATTGTTCTTCATATGGAATACAAACATCCAGAGCAATCAATTCATTCAACACGAAAAAGTTTCTCCAATTGTAAATCTCATTCCCATTAATGCTTTCATCTGATAACATGTTCTAAGAAAACCTCTTTGTTCATCATACCAAATGAAAAAATATAGTTTCAGTCATATTATGCCTGTTGAGTATTTGGAGTCTAGTTCACGCTGCTCGAGCGAATACAAGTCAGAGAGCTTCGCTCAAAGAGAGCTTGACAGACCGCTCAAGCAAAAGCAAGTCAGAGAGCTTCACTCGATAACCGCTCGACACTCAGCTCGAGCGGAGAGAAGTCAGAGAGCTTCGCTTGAGGAGCCGCCCGACGCATGGGTCAAGCGATTGTGGGAAACAGGTTCGCTCGATGCGGGCTCGACACACCGCTTGAGCGAACATCACTAATTCTACTAAGTTTAGGGTTTCCGCCGCATAACATATATATTACTTTTGATTTTGACTTGTACTGTATCAGAGTGAACAATAGCCGTCCTACACTATTGTAGTGTGATTCCTCAAGAAATAAGAATTCTCTGCAGCTCCCGTGGACATAGGCAATTTACCGAACCACGTAAATATTGCGTCGTGTATGATTGTTTGTTTTTCCCGTGTTTGTTTTTATTTTCATCATTGTTTTAGCACAACAATGCCGGCCATGAAGCCACTCCATAATCATTAGTGCATGTCCTCGTACCCATAAAATCGTCGAAAATGAAACAGTACGGGACTTCAAATAAGGGTTGACTATCAACTTGTCTTCCAGAATTGGTACTTGTGCTATATACCTCATTAGTGTATGGCCCGCTATGAATCCATTCCATTAGTGTATGTACTCATACCCAATAAACTGTCGTAAATGTAAACGTCTTGGACATAAAACCAGGGTTGATTTTCAACTCATCTCCAAGAATTGATGCTTAAGCTATATAAGTCACTTTTGAAGTACAATACGGAGGAATCAGAGTCAACGAGGCAAAGAAGCCTGATTATCTTGTAGTCATTAGTCTTGGACTCAAAACTGAATTCGATAGCTTTACTATAGTTGCGATAGTCACAACGAAGGCTGCGAAATATTGATTCGAGTACAACATTTGTTTCTTTAGTGGTAAGATTACATAAAAAAAATAGTTCAGGCAGAGCGGGCCGAACCTACAATAAAAACGTTGAGTTGCTCATGATTCCAAAATACGATGGAGGTAAATGTTGTATAAACGATACTTGAAGTGTTTTGTAAAAAAAAGTGCAGAGAAGATGATCATTGGTAGTTTTATCTTTTCGATTAATGACGAAAATGACATTCTTGTTCTTTTTTGAAAGGGAGTGATTGTGGAGAAAGTGTCTTCTGATGAAGTCATGGCGAGTAATGAGAGCGTATCAAGATTTCCAGACGCACTTGAACCACAATAAAGAAATGACTGGCAATGATAGCAATGTCTGTAACACCAGGTCTTTCGGCATTTTCTTGGTCATTGACGATTGGCTTTCTAGGTTTATTCAACTTGAATTACAAAGTGGAATGATAAATTGGTTGTAATTCTTAATCAGAAGATTACAGTTACAAGAACCCAATTCAAGGCAGCATACGATCAGACTATTAAACCATATTCTTTGTTGGCTTCCTTGGAATGTTTATGAAATGATGAATGAATTGATTAAAATTATAAACGATGAAGTGTGAAATGCAGTTAGGATGACAGTTGACTACTCCTTGATCAAATTAACTAAAATTTATAAGCGTTAAGCATCAAAGTAGACCAGATAAAAGTAGGAAAATAATATTTTTTTTATTTTATATAAAATATCGTTATTAAACCATCTAAAACTTACCATTCAGATGGTCTTCTTGACACGTTATTTATTAAAAAAATATTTAAAACAAACGGCATCTCAAATGCACAAATTATTTATATATATATATATACATAAATACATATATTTTTTATAAGAACTATTATAAATATAAAGAAATTATATAAAATAAACTTATAAATTGATATAGTTTCATGAAATTCATGAGATTTACTTTATAATTAAAGTAACTTTATAATCTAATGTATCATATTAACTCATACTAATTTATGAATTTATTTTTATATAATTCTTTTGTGGTTAAAATATTTTATTTTTTATTGGAGGAAATTTTCATTTACACATAGTCATGTTAATTGCAAAATGATTTACACACAATCTTTTTTATAATATTTTATATAATTATGTTTTAAATAATGGATATTTTTATAAAATATTTGATAAAAATAGCATCATTTTATAAAAATGAGATTAATTATACATCAGTCTATACTTTTCATACACTATAATTTCAATTTGATTTTTTTTAATTCAATATATTAAATGTGTTGAGGTAGTAAGCTTATGTAAATATTTTTTCTTTTTACAAAAAATGGGATTCGTCCCGTAAAAGCTCTTTAGAGAGAAAAAACACGAACAGAGCTAAATTTTTTTCTCGTCGTTTGCCTCCTCCCCGCGTCGCGCTCTCTCGCTCGTGCCAATGGCCGCCTCATCTTCTTCTTCCTCATCCTCCACGTCCTCGGGTTCTGATTCCCTGTCTTCTCCCTCTCACCGTCGCCGTCGTCACCGTAGCCGCCGAGACCGGGAAAGAAACAGAGAAGCCCTCAAGATCAGAAAGAAAAGCCGCTCCCACACTAAACGACGTCGCCGAAACCATCACCACTCCGATAATTCTCACTCTTCATACGCCTCTGATTATTCCAGGTCCCCCATATATTTTGGCAAATAATAATAACGGCTTTTATTAGTATTCTTCTTCTTATTGTCAGAGTTCAAATAATAATTAGGGTTTTGCCAATTCCTCTTTTGTTTTTTTTTTTTTAGTTTTTATGTTGGTTGGGTATATAAATACTTGGTTTGTAGCTCTTCTTGACTTTTCTAGTTTTCTTTATTGTTTGGGGGAAAGGCAAAGGACTGCGAAATTGTGAATATAGTGAGGATAATTTTTTTTGCCAACCCAATTGAGTTCTTATTCTAATTTTAATTTTTCTTGAGCATTTTTGCTTGTTATTGTGTAGTTGTGTAATTAGTCTTGTTTGTTTGGATTGACGATCTTTTTGGTTCCTGAGAAAGTTCAGGAAAAGGAAAAAAAAAAAAATCTTTCGAGTTTTATGGCTTGTTTTCAGAGGACTACCTGTCAAACAAGAAAGGACGCGCTTTCAGAAATAGTTCTCTGAAAGTTCATTTTTCTTTCTTTCATAGTTACTTTTCATTGCGTATTATGAAGTAAAAGTTTACATAGCCTTAATTGCTGCTGCTTCTTTAATGGTTATGGCCCATGGGTTTACATACTTAACCAGAAGGCCCTAGTGTAGAGCCTGTTTTTGTTGGAATTTCGATGTGTGACTGAAACATGGTTGCTTGAGTAATTGTGGAGGGAGCGGTAGGATATGGGAAAGTGAGAAGTCCCTGGACAAGAAAGTATTCTGGATGCCATAAGTTTGTTTTTGTACATGATAAGATAAAGTGAGACCTTAAATAGTCTCCCACTAGTATCTTAATGATTAAAAACGAAAAAAGTTTAGATAGTCCTAATATGTTGTATTTTCGTTCTACTAGTGGCAAAAAGTGGTTAATTACATACATAGAGGTTTTAATATTATTAACAAAAAAAGAGAAATGCTGAACCTTGTGAACACAAAATTTTCTATCAGATACATGGCTTACGACAGGTACAAAGAACATTTTCTTGGCTTTGGAATGATAATGATTTACACTCCAATGCCTAGGAGAGTGCTAATCATGATTAGGAGTGTAGTGAATATGGTTTAGATGACACCACCAAGGGTGATGGCTCTATGGTTATTGGGTTACTCCCAAGTGGTTCGGTATGTACTAGGTCCTGGGTTCAAATCAGTTCAAGTCAAAATATGGATTCACCTTAGACTGTTGGTATTAGCTGCCTAAGAATTCATTGAATTCCCTAGTGGCGTTAGGGTCTAAGCTATGGCTCAAACCCGGTTTGCGGGAAAGGTTGCGGCTTCCTACCGTCTAGGCCCCTCTTGTCTGGTTTTGAGCAAGTAGGGTGCTGCCATTGTCACGCTCAGGCAGGAAAGCCATCTCCGGTTGCCCCCTCCTACCCTTTTGCTCATAAAAAAATACGGTTAAAATTACTTGCCTTCATAGTATTTTATTATTAAGTTTGCCATTTTTTTGCAGTCGCATTATTTTTACCTTTTCACCTTCCTGGAATGATGTGGTAGCAAATGAAACATGGTCTAGATCTGTATTAGAAGCATAGGGTTTAGAGATTTAAATAGCAGCCAAAATTTTGTATGTTAGGTTCTCAGGCATTTTTCCATTGTTTTCTAGCATGGATTTTAAGATGATTGGCTTTCCCAACTTATCTACATTGCTGATTCTTGTAGAAGTGACAGTTCTTCCCACAGTGAGCCTGAAACATCTAGTCATTCGAAGCGGCACAAGAAGAGCGACAGACCAAAGAAGGTGGTGGTTGGACTACAATGTTAGTTTTCTTGTTATGTGCTCTGCTTGTCTTCTTATCCCTTGTCTCTTCCCTTTCATTTTCTAGAACAAGGAAAAGGACCAAAGCAAGAGTGATCGCCATAAACAGCATAGTCGTAAACTTAAAGAGGTAGGCCACACCACTCTTATGTAGCTTAATAGGATCCACATGATTGCTTTTATGCCAGTGGTTCACTTGTTAGTAACTCTTTGACATTTGAATAGTGCTTTTTTGTCATTTCATCAGGGTAGTGAGGACTAAATTGTGAGTGAACTACGTCATTGATAACTGCAGAAGCATTAAAGATGTTTTTAGCTTGACATTTAAATAATAAAAAGATGGTGACATGCTGAACTTTACTTGAAGTTTGTATTTCCTGAAAAGTGATATCAGGACCTAAGGTCCCTAGTCACTTAATTTGCTGCATAATGGGTTTATAAGAAAGCTTTTCTTTTCTCCCGTAAAAAGAACTCAAAAAAAGAAGGGTGGGGGATTCTTTGAAATTTTTTCAATACTAGTCTCATCTTGCATGTAAAAGCTGTGAAAGTTCCATGTACTTGTGCATCTAGGAAGCTAAATGCATATCTAACAATTTATCATGGCATTCACAATGTCTGAGGTGCTTATAATACTTTCTGCCTGTTGTATGGATTGGCTCTTTGAAATTGGAGCTGGGGTCTGTGACATGATGGTTGGTGCTTGATTGACTTGCCTGGATGTTGTTGCTTGGTTGGGTTTGTCTGGGCAATGGGAGCGTCTATAGAAACAGCAGGATGAGAGAAGTAGCGGCCCTGTTCAGCTTTCTAAGGTTCTCATCAGACTGTAATACTTGTGGTTGCTGTTGCAAGTTTTGTTGTTGCGCTGTTTCTGTAACCTTTATATGCTTCATACAGTTTTTAGCACGTGACAAGGATGATGGTGTTCGTCTTAGTGCTATCTCTGGAAAAAAGGTTAGGCAACTATTTACGTTGTATTAGGACCTCAAAGATTTGTGTATGAGATGATACTCATAGAAAAAGTGATCTTCAATTACTTCTCCCGTTATGCAGATTCGATTGAAAGTTGATAAAACGAAGGAGGACAAGTTGGCGGAGAATAAAAGAAATGAACTGTTGAAATTTCTAAATGCTAGTTTTGATTGAACTTGTGGAGCTTGAAGTCAAGTCACTGGAATTAAGACAAAGAAGAAATCGTTTTAGCAAGGTAACCATACTTAAATATCCTAGACTGGGGTTCTATTTCACCAATTTGTGTTTGGCTTTGTTACCCGTTGGATAGGAAAGCATTGTTGAATTGGAATCTGAGCTTCTATTATAGTTGTGGTGAGAAGTATGTATTGGATTTTGGTGTTGTATTGTATCAAATTGATACTTCATTTATGTTATTGCTTTATATGAACAGCGTACAAGTCTTCTCTCTCCCTCCCTTCCTGAGAAAAGCCCTCTTGGCCCTTGGGCGTGAGGGTCAATGGACTCTTGTTCTGAACTGATTTGGATGGTATACACGTACTGCAGTTTGATACATGAATTAGTAATAAAATCAATAATCAATGTAAAACTTGTATTCAAAAGCTAAGTAGCCTAATGCTAGGTACAAGCTTTAGATATGCAACTGCAAGCTTGGGTCCCTTATACTTTTTCATGGTGAGGTCCATTCTTTTACAAAGGGTATGTGCAAGGCAAGGCTTGTACAAATCATTACTGAAAGTAAATAAATATCTTCTATTGATAATGTTATTTAAAGGGAATAAAGTAGATTATAACATTTGACAAGAAAAAAGAAATATTTATTTAAATCTTTGATTTCTCAAACGGAATATGTAGATGATAATTTCTGTAAAATCTTCAATAAAAAAATAAGTCTCATAATAAAAAGCAGATGGTAGTAGTACTATAATAATCAGGCTTATTATTTACACATTTATTAATATTAATATACGTGTATTGAACAACACCAACTTTTACTTTTTATGTGTTCCATTGATTTGCTTTATCTCAATATTTATTGTTTTTTTTTTTTTTTTATCGTGAATTTTTAATTCCTTTCTGGGTTTAAACTTTGCACAAAGTAATTATGACCCACGCGGATACTTTCTGCCAAAGTTTATTCATTAAAGTTGCTTTATTTGTTGAATCTTTAACATTTATTGATTGGACTTAAAACTTAAAAGTTAAAGCTCGATTGAAAAATAAAACGCGATCTGGGGAGGAATTTCTATCTAAGGTAATTCAAAGGGCCAGTTTTGTTGGTTAACATGGAGATAGTATTGGATTATGTTGAGAATATTCCACTGAGTACCCAAACTGGCAAGAGTCATTTCTATTGGAACTAAATCCGAGTCTCACAAACCATGTCGGGTTCATATTCTTTTTATTTGTTAAGACTGTAAATTAAAATCATGTCGGGTTCATATTCTTTTTAAAAAGGTTGTTGGGGATCGAGGAATCTTCCTGATATACTTCTTGCTTGACAAAGTCTAGTGACTCCCAAGAGTCAAGACTACACCCACCACAACCGCGATGCTCTTAAGATATATGTTTCATTGATGATCTTAATAATCTTGTAAGATAGGTCTTACGATTCTTTAGGTCCCGTTTGGATTCAGAAAATATTTTATTTCATCTCATCTCATTATTACAATTTTTTTAAATTTTTACACAAAATATAATAAACAATTCAATTTTTTCAAATCTCAAAATATTAAAAAATAATATTTTAACAATATTTTTTTTTAATTTTTATTTTTCATTTAAAAACATCTCATCTCATTTCTAAAAACAAACCAGCCTTTTATTTTTTGACCTTTTAACTTTCAAACAGCATTAGATTGGATCTCATTTCTATTAAAACTAAATCCATGTCTCACATTCAATGGGTCCAGTTCAACAGAAAACTAAACCCAAGCTTATAAAAACATGTGTAAGTTAATCTATCTTTAACAAATCACCTTGAGTTCATATTTTTTTTATTATTTTTAGACTTTGAATTAAATAATTAAATTCATCATCTACAATCAACTTAGGCTTTTGCTACATTTTGACCTGGGCTTAAACTTTGTGACCAGGAACGAGAAATAATGCTATGTTGCGCAAATATCGACGACTCTCACATAGGCTTAGGTGAACTTGCAACCAAATTTCAATTTACCACCGATTGGGGCTTTTCAATTGCAACAGACATTTTAGCTCTTCTCTCTCTACCTTAAACAAAAGTATGATCGAAGAACGTAAAGGAAGTTCGAGATCGACTTGCAAAACTTGATTTTGCTCGATTCATTTATTAAATGAGTTGTTTGTTAACATAAATTATGACCAGTTATTAATAATACGACTTGTATACAGATAAATTATGACCAGAATTTTTATTGGGGCAAAGCTTAGAGCTTAATGAGATAATGATCAGTCTCTCAAAGAGATTGATATTATATAATGAGAGCAGCTAAAAGATTAGTGCCCTGCCAGTTTATTGGTAAGCGCCAAGACAATGCTGCAGAGCTGGCTGAATGTCGTGCTCAAACTAAGTATGGGAGAGGCTTTGCCCATTTCCTTCAAACCATTCTCACATGAATCAGAATTGCTCATTGCAGCAGATACCCATGTTAATACATCACCATACTTTTTAGACTGAAAGGACGTGACGGATTCCTTTAGTCGCTCACTTGCACCATTGTAGTTCTCATTGCAATCTTTAAAGGCAACGGATTTATCATTCTGTTTGGAGAGTTGGCCCTGAATTTGCTTAGCCTGGGATAATGCATGCTGCAGTGCAACTTTGGCTAGCACGCCAATATCAGTAGCCTTACTGCTCTCCTTGTCAGATTGAAGGGTTTGTTTGCACAGATCCTTGTACAAAGTACTATCACAAGCTGAGGTTATAAGATCAGCCTTTTGCGCTTCTGCAACATTTCTGCATTGATTCACTGAGCAGAGAGTGAAAAGCAGACAGAAGAAGAGCTTCAAATTCGGGTTCATGTTTTCAAGATGAAAGATTAATGGAGAAAATGAAGAAAACAATTGGAATGCTATCAACTTCTTTATCTTATATTCTTTTCACAACTATTGTGAAAGCATGTCTATATATATAGAGAGAGTGAGAGAGGGGGTACGTACACAGATGCCCAAGAAAGGCGCATGACCGCTCAATGTCTGTTCAAGAGGTCTCTTCGGGATTTGTTTGGACAGGCATGCACGACGGCACGAGTCAGTTTCATTTTTAATTAGGGGCTTATTCCGTTTGATATGTGCTTTCACTCTCAAAATAGGAGAGATTTGTTTCCTATTTTATCCTATTTTACTTACTTACATATATATGTCTGGAATCATTTTCATTACGTGGATAAAAAGATAAAATGACATATTTTTAAGTGGGTGTGCAGAATATGAGACTTATTGATAGCACTATACAGTAGATTTTGTTATCGCTTTTACTTAGATAGGGGATTTTGCTGCATCCACATTTATTATATATATATATATATATCTTGAAAACTTTGAATCCAATGTGACAAAATAAAAAATAATTTAATATAAGACAGGTTTGGGGGGTGAGATAAGAATTTTATGTTTTGTTTTAAAGTTTAAAATATTATGTTTTAATATTATTATTATTTTAGAATTTGAAAAAGATGTATTGAGATTTGAAAAAGTTAAATTGTTTATTATATTTTGTATGGAGATTTGAAAAAAATATAATGATGAGATGAGATGAGAATTTTGTGTTTTGTTTTGATTACCCCTAAATGTGCTAACTCATATCCAAGCTTCCACATGCATCGAAATTGAGTGCCCTTACAAATTGAATTTCTCAATAAATAAATAAATAAAACTATTTAAATTAGAAAATGAAAAATACTATTTATTTATTTAACCCATTAATTCCCATGTTTTCCCATCAGCACTAAGATGTGTACTACAACAGCTTTCGAAATTTGGAGAGGTCGTCGACAATCCCCCGATCGTCTCATGTATTGTTGGATAATGGAGAGCATACAAAAGTAACTACTAAAAGAAGAGAAGCACGAAACTCTAAGGAACACATAGTGGTGCGTGGAGGGAATATCAAACATCCCCCCCAAGATACATTTTTAGACAAAATAGTGTAGAAAAGGGACGTCTGAAGTAACAAGCATTAAAAGATCATGTCCGTAGCCCACATCAAAGTAAGAAAGACAAATACAACCGCCATGCCATGTCTACATGACGATAGTCTAGCAAAAATTTGGATCACCATAGTCAGAAATAACATTTCTTCCTCAACAAAGGTACCAAAATCAACTCAAACCCTAAATCCCTTGCTGTTCCTCTTTCCTCGGGCCCTCTCAAACTTCCTTCCCTTTGATCGTACATAGGGCTTGCTGTGGCTGTGTGGCACACCAGGTGCGGGACCAAAGTGTTTCACTGCCTCACGAGCATTCTTTGGACCTCTGAGAAGAACCTGCATCCAATATCATGTTTAATAAAATAGGTTTGGACCTATCAAACATTACATACTTATTTAGAAGAACTTATAAAAAAAAAAATGATTTAAATAATTTGTTGAATTCCCAGTACAAGAAGGATGAATATCTATAAATATCAACTATATTTTTATTGTTTCATTAATAACATGTACAGGAACTCAATTTCTTTTTGTTAAGATCCCAAAACTCTACAAAACAATAGAAGGGAATCATTAAAGGCGTGACAACAGAATCTTCATCTGCACAATAAAGAAGGGGAAGCTTAATAATTGTGAATTGTCTCAGCAAACTTCTAGGAAATTAGTTTATTGTTGAGCTTTTAGCAAAATCTTCTTTTGGAACATCTTAAATTTCTAGAATGATTTACAAGCCATCAAATTACAAAATAAAAGAGAGATTCAAAGCTAAATCTAACAATTGGGCACCAGAAACGTCCTAAACTAATTCAATAATGTAGCAACCAAAATAAATCAACATAACAGAGTAAATGAGAGCACTCCAATAACAACGAAAGATTAATAGTGGCATCAAATCCAATACCGTGTTCTGTCCCAGTGGAGCCCTCAGAGCCAGTTGGTCAAACGTCAAGCACTCACCGCCAGCCTTCTCAATTCTCGCCCTAGCTGTCTCAGTAAATCTCAGTGCTGTGACCTTCAAGGCAGGAACTTCATAAACCCTAATATCATCGGTCACGGTCCCCACAACCACAGCAATCTTACCATCCTATAGGAAAACCACACACACAACAAGATCAAAATCCATAATTCATGTTTTTCATGGAAGAGAAGTCAAGAAAAAAAAATACAAACCTTTCCCTTCATGTAACGGATCAACCTGGACAGAGAAAGTGGTGGCTTGTTGGTTTTGCTCATGAACAAGCGCTTAAGAATGACTGCATTGAACTTGCTGCCAGTTCTCCGAACAAGGAACCGATAAAGCTAATCACATAGCATCAAGTCATAGACTATACACATAGCACCAGAAGGTACACACAAATATGTACAAAAGCGCAATATAGAACTTACATGAATCCATTAACTACAAACATGTTATTGTCCTCCAAATAGAGAATGCAAACAAGTTCACATAATCCAGGTTCAACCAAAATTCTAAAGAAATATCCTCCAAATAAATTTTCTTTAACAACACTCAACCAGAATCCATTATATTTTATGCTAATTAATACACAGGGTTTTTCTCCTATGATACCAATTTAACTTCTTATTTTTTGACTAACATTTTAACAAATCATACATACAGACCCTCAGTCAGTAAGATTTCCACTGTGGGTTTTTTCTTTCAATTTTCCACTATACCTTCCAGCACTAGGAAAGAAGTTAAATTGGCAACATGTCTATGCTAGAGTTTGCTTTCTAAACATAAACAAATGGGTTGCTTTATGGTTCTCTCGACATATAAAAAATAAATCATGGAACAATATACGCATGCAAAGAAACATAAAACATGTATACATAAAACCCACATACACCCTTGAAATAAACGCAGGATGTATGAGTAGGGCTTAGGAGAGACCTTGACGAGGAGTTTAAGGTAGATATCATCGGATTTCGGAGCAGTACGCTTGGATTTCTTGATCTTACCTCCTGCGACCAGATCGATCCCCTGCACGGAAATGAAACACACAATTAAACACATACAGCCAGATTTAGTATATATGAAATGGAGTCAGATAGAGACGGAGATAGAGAGAGTACCATCGGAGCTTGCTTCGGCAGATGAGGTTGCGGTGTCTCGCTAGTGCTGGGGGACGACGACGCGACTAACGCAAGAGAGGAACCCTTAAAAACGAGAGCTAGGGTTTTTAAGGGGCATCTTATCTTGTGCTATCGAACTAAAGAGCTGTATTGGTCCTCATGGTGCTTCACATCATGGAACGACACGTGTCTCAATGACTAGATTGTTGAGAGCGAATCAGCAATCACTAGATTTTTAATCTCCAATTAGAGCACTAGTAGTGGGCTCAACAAACTTTAGCTAAAATTTAACTAAGAAATTTACTTTCACAAATTTAGCTAACCACTTTTCAACAACATCAAATAACAAGCTCAACAAATCTTTCACTATTTTATTAAAATATTAATTTTGAACTTTTTATTTATTTTAATTCTAATTATAATTTGAATTTTTCTAACGATTATATTTTTTAACGGTTATATTTTTTCAACGGCTATATTTTACACTTGGCTATGGGTGAGTAAAAAATGCGGTACTGCATCTTGGCTATGGAAAAAAAAAATCTTCGATGAATACTGAAATAAAAAAACTGAAATAAAGTTTAGAAACGTTGAAGATTGGGTTGAAGATTAAAGGCAACAGATTTTTTTTCCAAAAACAACTTTTTCCTTGCTCACCTGGGTTGAAGATTGGGTTCAAGATTGGGTTGGGTTGAAGACGTCTTGCTACTGCGTCAAGCCTTTTTTTTTGTTTTTTTTTGCAATCTTGGGTTTTCTTCAAACTACGTTTTTGGAAGAGAGTTGTCCGAAATTCTTCTCTCTTTTTCTTCTATTGCGTGGGTGAGATAAGCAGCAAGAATGAATATTTTAGTCAAAAGTAATATTTGACTAGCTTCATTTGGCTCAATAAATTTAGTCAGCCCATTCATCTAAAGCTAAAATTACTGTACATTTAGCTAGCCCATTACTACACTTTATTTTACACTTTAGTTATTCTTTAGCTAAAATTTGATTTTAGCTAGCCCACTACTAGTGCTCTTATATATCAAACCCAAAAGTGACTTGTTAAAACAATATTGACTTGCTCCATGAAAAAAATTAAAAATATAGAATTAAATTTTATTCATAAGTTTATTTAGAGCTCGTTTGGATGATAAGATGAGATGAAATGAATTAAATAAAATATAGTTAAAATATTATTTTTTAATATTATTATTATTTTGAGATTTAAAAAAAATTAAATTATTTATTATATTTTATATAAAAATTTAAAAAAATTATAATTATAAGATGAGATGAGATCGTATAATTTTTTTGACGAGACATCATTATAAAGAAAGAAATATTGTTTTATTATCACCAAAGGATGTAGACACTAGTTAGCCTAGTTGGAATGTGGTTATTATTCTATAATTTTGTTCAAGGACTGACTCAAATCCAGTTCTATATTTTTAGAGATGATTTGATTATACAAAATTATATCATCTTATCTTATCTCATTTTATATAATTATTATAATTTTTTTAAACTCTCACATAAAATATAATAAATAATTTAATTTTTTCAAATCTTTAAAATAAAAATAATATTAAAAATTTATATTATAATAATATTTTATTTAATTTTTAATAAAATATTTCATCTCATTTCATCTAAACTGCATAACTAACGAGGCCTTATACATCATCAATGGAAACTTTAAACGTGATTGAGACCTTATTATATGTCTTTTTTTTTTCTCACTGATAAACTATTTTAAAGAGTTATGTGTTTATTATTATTCATATTAAGATTGAGTTTGGATGTTAAAGTGAGTTGAGTTGAGATAATAAAATATTGTTAGAATATTATTTTTTAATACTATTATTATTTTAAAATTTGAAAAAGTTGAATTATTTATTATATTTTGTGTTAGAATTTGAAAAAATTGTAATGACGAGTTGAGATGAATTGAGATAGGTTGATGATCCAAACGAAGCCTAAATCCACAGAAGTCAGTATAGAGAATCCAACGTCCAAATCAAAAGACTGTCAAAAAAGAAAAGAAAAGAGTCATTAAATGATATAGGAATACACATAATTGGGTAAAAAAGGAGAGAGGAAGAAGTGAAACCAAGAAAAGTAAATCCATCTTCAAATTACACAACAATCTTCTCTGGTTCCGTTTAGATGTTAAGAATATATCAAATTATCTATAAATAATAATAAGATAATAATAAATAATAGTAAAATAATATGAGAATAGTTATGTTCTCAAACATAACTGTCTATATTTTATAAAATAAACTTACACGTAACTAGATGTAATACATTAGATTTATTTTATACTAAAAAAAATTACGACTTAACTTATTATATTGAACCCTATCAATTTATAAATTTTTATAAAATATTTTTCAATATTTTTCTAGTAAAAAATAACAGAGACGACAAGTAGCGTTCATGTACTAGAAGGGAAGATGAAGGTTATATAAATCCACCAAATCCCAACATAAACCTACCTCCATACAACAATACCCAAAGAAACATTTAACTCTTATCCATAGAGAAATTCTACTCTAAGGCCAATCTACTCTCCAACACCACACACTAATGATGTGGCAAATCGGATTTATTTTAAAAAACGGTCGAGAATCCACCTCCCCCTCCCTTTTGGTCCCCTTCCCATGCCGAAAGCGTCTTCTCCCCCTCCCTCTGGGAATCCCTCTCCGCCCTCACAAAAGCATATCGTGGTTCTCTCCCCCGTCGACACCCCTCAAAGTGAGTCCTAAGAGGACCCAAAAATCCCCTATGAAAATCCCTCTACCGAATACCTCTCCCTTGTCGAATGGAACTTCCAACAGTAGTGGTGAATGGGGTTTTGGGTTTGATTTTAACTCAACCAGGTTTTTCAAACTTTGCAACTTCTTAATGGCCATTCTTATGATCAATATTCAATTTTTGAAAAGTGCTACATCTGATGCTTATACAGTTGGTGATGAGGGAAAGTGGAATGATGAGGCAGACTTCATCTCATGGTCACAGAAAAGCAAATTCAAAGTTGGTGATGTTCTTCGTATGTACCTTTCCCTTCAAAATTCAGAACATATATGGTGGTGGAGAAGAAGAAAGAAACAAATATTGAATAGTTAAAACCATGCTTTTTGCTCTGCTGCTTTAAGCCTTTTAATATCTAGGTTTATTTTGTTTTTAGTTTTTTTCTCTTTGCATACTGTATTTAATTCAGTTGGATTTGTTGTTTATTTGGGTTGGTTCACGTTTAAATGGCCAAACATTCAATTCAAGCTTAGTATCATTTGGTGGTGATGGTGTCGTTGGTCTTATAGATTTTTTCGCTGTATCAAATGGGATCTCTCAAAATTTCAGGAAAGGGGCCTATCTCAACCCAAGCTCTATGAACGGTATAATCTTGGAGTCAATACTCTTAAAAGTGAGCCGAATGAATTGGTATCCTCTTTGGTTGATGAGAATGCTGGTGCCAATGAGAAACTCTGTGAATTTAACGATGCATTTTCAGAATTTGGATTAAAACACAAATTAGTAAGTGAGTTTGATTTGAATTCTTTTTTTCCATACACAATGTTGAATCTTCGGATTTATAAATGTAAGATTCTAGTTGGAAGATCTACCGTTCTTTGGTCGATCAGAGGTGGACGTACTGCAACACGGCGGAGGCACGAATCTGAAGCGTGGAAGGAGAACGTGGGAGGAGAAGCAAAACTTCGAATAGAGGTAACGTGGAGAATGAAGAAAATGTGGGAAGGAGTCTAACGTTTTGAAAAAACAAATAAACAACGCCAACTCAACTGGTGTGTGGTGTTGGAAACTTTAGTGACCATAGAATTACTCTTATCCATAATAAAACCCATCTCCCCAATTTCTCAGTGACTCCCGAACATGGCCCATGGCTTACTTCATATGTTGATTCCACAAATCATAACTGCGTTTGGATAGAAGAATTAGGATAGTGAGATCATTTTAAATAATTTATGAATAGTAATAAAAAAATATTAAATACTAATGAATAATAGTAAAAAGTAGATAAAAATTAATGATAAAATAACGAATAGTAGTGGAATGATCTAACTACCCAAACACAGATTTAATTTAAGATAATTTATAAATAATAGTAAATAATAATGAAAAATGGTGAATAGTTTATAAATAATAGTTAATTGTTTATGAATAGCAATAAAAAAGGTTTAAACTACTTCAACCATAGGACTCCATTTGGGTAGTAGAGTATTCTGAGTCAGAACACTCAACTACTATTAATTATTTTATCATTATTTTTCATTTACTTTTTACTATCTTTTATTAATGTTCACTACTATTCAATATTTAATCATTTTTTTACTACTTTTTTATTACTATTCATGAAATATCTGAGATCACTTCAAAGCAAAATCATAACTATCGCACATTCCGTTTGTAATGAGTACAAAAAAATTATATTTATAATTTTAGAATGTGCAATATAAATCTTGTGCACTCTCTTTGAAAAAAGAGTAAATCTGAAATCTATATGATAAAATTAATTTTTTAAAAATAGACTCTATTTACTTTCAAAAAAAATTACGCAGAACTTATATATATTCTAAAACTCTATATATCATTACTAAATAAAATTAGATAACCTGAAAAATTAAAAAATAAATAATAAAATTTATACCTTACAAGTTGGAGAGATCCGGATTGTTAAAAAGAAAATGCGTTGCAATTTACAAATCGTAGGGTGCACGGCAGTGCGTAAAAAGCAGCGCGTAAAAGCCTATGTACATTAGCATTTAGCAATTTAGCAGCGCTGTAAAGTAAAATTCATATGAATTTTATATATTAGATTTGTTTTATAGTAAAATAAAAAAAAAATCTATTTATTATTTATTATTCTATTATCTTCTAATATAATATTAGATAATAAATTTAAAAATAAAATATAATAAATATTTTTTAATTATAAAATAATAAAAAGATGATAAAAATTAAGATAATAAATAATATTAATAGTAAAATAAACTTTACAAAGGGAGAGAGAAGAAAGAGACAATGAAATTTATTTGTTGTGTGCTGTTTTATTATTCTCTTTTTATGATGCTTACGTGTTACAATTCTATTGAAGAGCGTAAAAGCTCATTCTTCGCTCCATCTGGCTTTAAGTTAATCACTTCGTAAATGAAATTGTTTTTTTGGAGAATTATTTCTCCAATTATGCATTTTTTAATTCGGGGTGCAAATATTGTCATTAAATCTGAAAAAAAGCTACATATAAAGTAATGATATACCTATAATTACTTTATAATTTAATTTAAATCAATTAATATAATTATGACATTTTATTAAAAAATATTTTCAATTTTACTTAACTACGATTCATTTTAAGTAAAGTAGTAAACTAGTTATAGACTATTTGTAAATTTATCATTTTTCAAAATGGAGACTCCAATGAAAAAATTATTTTTTTAATAATATATTTCACTTATTCTTTTAAATAGAATACGCTGAGACTGCACACTGATCTATGACTATATATAACATTATCCTATACTCAAATTAAAAAAATCTATTAGAAACTAACATTAAACAGATTCAAAATTGAGATAATCAAATGATTTGTGTTTGACGTGACACAGGTCCAAAATTGATTATATATACCAAGTGGATGCTTCATTCAGAAGCCAAATGCCAGAATGTCCATATTAATCGCATTGTTTTGTTAGTAAAGGCGGTTTGCGGGTGAAATGTCAAGAATCAAGATCACTTTGATTTTACTATTGTTTGAAAAAGGAAAACAAAATTTGTCCATCGAAGGAAGATCAATCAATTCTACAAAAGAGAGTCGCAATCACTTTGTATTCAAAAGAAAAAAGCGACTCTCAAGGAAAGAAAAAAGGTCTAGTGAGAAATGATCAAATAGATAAGTATCTTATCAAAACAGATGATAGTTGCAGTTATGACTGTGTAAGTATCGTGCAATCACTTTAAAAAAAATAAATAAATACATAATTTATATAAAAAAAATTAATTTTTTAAAACGACTGTATGATACTTGCACATTTCACGACTGTACGTAACAATACTCATCATATAAACTCTTGTAAAAAGTAAACTATATTTAAAAAAATATAAAAAAAAATTATTATTTATGAGTGTGACTCACTTTTTTTTTATAAAAAATTTATTTATTTAAGACTTATACTTAACATTACTATGAAAAAAAATAAGATAATATTCAACATCTGACTATCTTTATGATAAACAAAGTAAAAAAGTTTTCGAATATAGAAATAAATTTATAAATTATCATGATTTAATTTAATATTAAATCTATTGTATAATAAAAATAAGGGGAATGCTGCTCCCAGAGAGAGTTACCGACTAGTGCATTGTAATTTTTTGAAAGTAATTTTTTTTTTTTTTTGTGTATTTTTAGAAAAATATAAAAAAATTAAAAAAAATACAATTCAGTATAAAAATAAAAATCGATAGAGTCTATCATTTTCCTAAAAATAATAAAAGTAACTTTAATTTTTGTGAAATAACTATATAATAGTTACATTAATTAAAGGATATTGAAATGAGGAAAAATGCATGGTATAAAAAATCATAAGAACAAAGCTGATGAGCGCACGAAACGGAGCTCATGCTGTGTGGTGGAGGAACTGCTGAAGAAAGGCTGCGACCATTGAACGGACCAAGATAAGCTTTGAATATTCCAAATAAATATCGCGATCGTTGTTGTTCCTTGCAACAAAAAACAAAAAACAGGAAAAAGATGGAGAGGGAGATTGCCATCACGTCAGGGATGACATACGTTGATGCAGTTTGGGCCCGATGGAGAGCGGAAAGGCCCCGGCCGCCCCGAGACCTAGCTGCCGTCCATCGCGTATATGAAAAGATGTATGTATTGATAAGATATGTCCGATACTGAAAAAGATTGCTCCTTGTCTCTTTGATCATTACTGTACCGTCAAAAGCCAGAGACCATTGTCCTGTATTTTCCTTTCGCATCCACTTAATCTTTATCCACGCATCCTACATTCTTGTCTCGTTTGAAAGTTCATCAGTTTTTTTTTTTTTCTAAGCTAAGTAATCATATCATAGATGAATTAAAAGATTACATGATATAAGGTGTAATAATATTGATATGTGTAATGATGTTGTTCTGTGAATTTGATGTAAATAGGATGCGTGGATGTATTTGTGTGAATGCTTGTAATAGAGAAGATGAATGGAATGAAAGGTGTTTGATAAAAAGTCGAATGAAACAGTAATTATATTAGAGTTTTTCGAGGAAATTCCTTTATCTCAAATAGTGTCAATATTCTAGAATGTTTAGATCCTTTCACTCAGTGCCTTCTCTCCTTCATTTCTACATAGGGATAATTGACTGGACTAATAAGCAAATAACACATATAAAATAAGTAACAAACTCTTAATAGACTCTATGGAAATGAAATGCTACAAGGACTCAACGATAGGTACATAAGACTGAACAACAGGACTCAACTAAATGAAGAACTGACGCTGCGTCCCTTACCAGTTTATTGAAACGGTGCAATGTAGACTTGCTTGAAACGGTACATTAAAAAAAACCAACACTAATCTTCGCAAAAAGGACTTAAAAATTGTATTCATCAGCCCTTGAAATGTTGATGGCGCATTGGTAAGTTCAAATGGCATTACCAAGAACTCGTAATTGCCTTCATGGGTTCAGAAGACTGTCTTTGGTACATCTTCAGGTACCTCTCTGATTTGGTGATAGACGGGCCGTAAGTCCATCTTGGAAAAAGCCACTGAACCATATAGCTCATCGAGTAATTCGTCAATTACTAGAATAAGAAATTTTCCGTCACAACACCTCCCTGTACTCGACGCATAAGCACTAACTTCCATCAATTTTTTTGACTAACAGCACCAAGGACGAAAAAGGGCTGGAGCTAGGTCGAATGACCCTAGTTGTGAGTAGCTCAGTTATAAATTTCTTAATCTCTATCTTTTCGTAGTGGGGATATCTATATAATCTAGTAGAAATAGGGCTAGTACTTTCCTTCAGTACTATTTTATGGTCATGAGACCTCTTAGGAGGTAACCCAACAAGCTCTTGAAACACTTGTTTAAATCGTTTGAGTAGCTGAACAATTTATGGGTAGCAAGGTAAATTAGGCTCATCAACATCAGTGGGGACATGTAAGATGAGCCTCTTCCCCTTGTTAAGTGTATTCCACACGGATTTATCCATCCCATCAGCAAAAGTGGTCTCCCTCAACTGAATCCCCTTCAACCCCACCCTCTGACCCTTCCATTGGAAAGTCATGTTTTAACTCGAAAAATCCCATGTAATAGGCCTTAGTACTTTCAGTCATTGTACTCCTAATACGGCATCACAACCAACTAATGATAACAAATAAAAAGAGGGGAAAAACGAGTACCTTGTATTGTTGTGATCACATTGAGACAGCTGCCCTTACTCAGCAGGACTTCACCATTTGCCACTCTGACTTTGAGCTGTCTAACCCCATCTATATTATTTTTTGTTACAATTGAAGGATTAAGGAAATTGTGGATACTTTCCAAATCCACCAAAATAACCATCATAGTGTTACCAATTTTTCCACATAATCTTATTGTGTTAGGATAGGGTGTGCCCGTTAATGCATTAGTGAAATTTTAGGATTACCTTTAGTGACATTGTTAGGCCCTTTTTCTTCAAAATCCGTCGAGTCATAAAAAACTTCATCTCCTTTATCCTCGGATTGATCATTAGTGCCATGAAGAAAATAGATCTTAGGACACTTACATACATGAGAGGAGTTCCACTTTTCCTCACAGTAGTAGCATAACCTCTTTTTCCTCTTTTCATCCATTTGCATTGAGTATTTTTTTTTTTGTAGGAGCTACTGGTTTAGGAACTCGATTAAAGCCTTCAACAGGGTGTCCCATTTGGCCTCCACTAAATGATGATGTGTTGCCCTTGTCCCCCCATGGTTTAGGTGCTTTCCTTGAATTGACCAGGTACTCCTTTTGTATCATTGCCATGCCAAATGTTGCATTCAAGTTCACCGGATTCAGCAAGCGAAGGGGACGCCTAATCTCATTCTTGAGGCCACTAAGAAAGCAGCTTAGTTTGTGGGTGTTTGGGAGTCCCTTCAGTTTGTTGGATAGAGCTTCAAATTGGCCCTTGTATATTGCTATTGTAGAGATTTGTTTAAGCTGTGTGAGGGCTTCTATAGGGTCATCATACGCCGTAGGTCTAAATCTCATTTGGAGGCTTGTGTGAAGGTCTTCCAGCATGTGAACGGGCTCGTATCCATTGCATCCTGGTACCAAATAAGGGCCTCACCATTCATGTGGTAAGAAGCCATGAGTAACCTTTGGGCAGGAGGTGTTTGATGAAAGGAAAAGTAGTGGGAAGCCTTAAAGATCCACTTAGCAGGATGCTCTCCATCAAAGTGTGGAAAGTCAAGTTTAATTCTTTTATCTATGGTCTCCAATTGTGTTGATGCTCCTGATCCAAGTCCTCGTGTGGTTCTCAATGAAGAAGCTGATTGTGGGTAGCCATCATGGTGTGCATCATGTCATTCATCGTATGCATCTTATCACGCAACTCTTGAATACTCTGCTCATAGTGAGCAAGTGTATCTTGTTGGTGTTTGTTGGATCTTGTATTTTCAGCCATTAGAATCGGTGGCTCTAGATACTAATTTTAATGATACTGATCTATGTGTAATGATGTTTATGTGTGAATTTGATATAAATAGGATGGTTGGACGTACCAGTGTGAATGCTTGTAATATAGAAGATGAATGGGATGAAAGGTGTTTGAGAAAAAGCTAGTGAATGAAACAGTAATGATATTAGAGTTCTTTGAGGGAATCCCTTAACCACCAATAGTGTCAATATTCCAGAATGTTAAGATCATTTCACTTTGTGCCTTCTCTCCTTCATATCCATGCAAGGATAACTAGCTAGACTAATAAGCAAATAACATGTGTAAAATAAGTAATAGACTCTTAACATACTCTATGGAAATGAAATGCTACAAGGACTCAACAACAGGTACAAAAGACTAAATGACAAGACTTAACTAAATGAAGAATCAAAGCTACATCCCCTACTAGTTTATTGAAATGGTGCACTGCATACTAGATCAAAACAGGGCACTCCACAACAAGATTACCTTCCCTATACATTGTGTTTAGAGTTCACTTCAACCATACCCAACCTTCACTTCCTTGCTTCAATAGAACACTTCCCTCCTCCCATCTCCAAGTGCCTCCTCGTCGCCTCCTTCTCCCATTTCCTCAAGAGGCCATAACATAAGGTTTGATGGTGGGAGCCCCTACAATCTTTCCAAAGTCAATAGATACAACCCAAGAGAAAAAAAAAAAAAAAGGAATTTGCAGCCAAAAATTTGGCTCTCACCCATTTTCCGCAAGAGGAAGTCGCTTGAAGCGGTTTTTACATAGTTTGATAAATAGACTATAAAACTACGACTAGAAACCACAGTGAAAAGTTGTATGTTTCATTTTGTTGGTCTGAACTGACTGAATAAGACTTTCACAATCACTTTAACTTGATCATTGGTTAGAAAAAATTAGAACATAAGATAGTAGCAACCGAAAACGATGTAGAATCTCCAACGAAAGACAATTGTGGTGGCGCATGCAGCTCACGCGCCACACTATGAGTGAAAGTATAAGTTGGATCTAGAAGATTCAATGTTGTTGGTCCCAAGGGTGGTACGCATGGCGGCAATAGGCTTTCCAAGACACGGCAGTGCGTTAGATATACGCGTTGTGCTTTTGAGCTGTTTTCTTTTGCCTTTTGATAGATTAGCGACTAGAGAATCTTGTGGTGGTGCTTGTTGGTCGAAGGAGGATGAAAGGATTGTCATATTTCGGTGCTATGGACGAAAAACTACAGAAAAACAAGGAAAACAACCGTAGAACAGGTCCGATGAAGGTTGGATGGGGGAGGGTGGGTGGAGGCGGAGGCGAAGCTCCAACCCCCCTCTGGCCAGTGAACATAAAGAAATACCTGAGCGATAGAGGGAGGTTTTTATTGCGTAGAGAGAGAGAGAGAGAGAGAGAGAGAGAGAGAGAGAGAGAGAGAGAGAGAGATGAAAGTTCATTAGTTGATTTCAACGATATTTTGCATGTATTGGTAATTGTAAATAGGATCATATTTATTAAGGGTATGTTTGAAAACACAATTATTTTTAAAAAATTTCACACTACTTAGCTTTCGTTTAGAAAAAAATTTACTACTATTCACAAATCATCTAAGATACTCTTAGTGTTTAAATGAAGCCTAAGTTTTAGACTTAAATCTTATTATTTAGTTGATATAACACATTTTAAGTGAATTTACAACTTTATAAATATGTTATAGCAGGCATGATTGAGATAGTAAAACCTAAAATGAAAATCATAATTTCTTTTACTAAATATCTATGACTCACTTCCTAAATCTATTTATCTCGTTCGATGTCTTCTATTTCATTATTATTTTTACTATTATTCACAAATCATTTAAAATATCCTTAGTATTCAAATGAAGCCTAAGTTTTAGACTTAAATCTTATTATTTAGTTGATATAACACATTTTAAGTGAATTTACAACTTTATAAATATGTTATAGCATGCATGATTGAGATAGTAAAACCTAAGATGAGAATCATAATTTCTTTTACTAAATATCTATGACTCACTTCGTGAATCTATTTGTCTCGTTCGATGTCTTAAGATTTGGACAAAGAGTTCAAGAGACAATGATGAGTATATGGCATCCGATTCACTCATTTTCAAACTTTGTTTTAAGGGATTTTCAGGATTTTTCTTTTTCTATTTTTGCTGAATTTGAATTGTGAATTATCAAGCATTTTGGATCTTTATAGAGACAATCAAAATATTCAAGTCTTGGCGTGAATTTGTGCCACAAATCAAGAGATACGAACTCTAGGGTTGGTTTGGTTATACAAAATCAAATTATATCATCTCATCTCATATAATTCTTATAAAACTTTCAAACTCCCATATAAAATATAATAAATAATTCAAAATTTTTAAATTTTTAAATAAAAATAAAATTATAATAATATTGTATTCAACTTTTAATAAAGCATCTCATTTCATCTGAACTGCGTAATCAAAGGAGACTAATCAAGAGATACGAACTCTAGAGTTAGTTTGGTTACATAAAATCAAATTATCATATCATCTCATCTCATATAATTCTTATAAAACTTTCAAACTCCCATATAAAATATAATAAATAATTTAAAATTTTTAAATTTTTAAATAAAAATAAAATTATAATAATATTGTATTCAACTTTTAATAAAGCATCTCATTTCATCTGAACTGCGTAATCAAAGGAAGTCTCAAATGAGATAATTACAAAATTTAAGAGATACAATTATTAATAAAAGGTTCTATTAACTTGATAATTTGGAGAAGTAAAGTTTGGAGAAGTAAAGGTTATATCAACTTTAATTATAACCCACCGGCCATCCTCATAATTCAATTAACTTGGAAAAAAGTTCTAGAAGGCCGATCATATCTCACTAGCTAGATGTTCCCCGTCTCTGCCTAATTAACCAAAGTCAGATCCTCTCCATGATTAAAAAAAAAAAAAAAAAAGCAAAAATCAAGCAATGATTTTTGAAGTAGAAATCCAAAGACCCCAAGAAAAATCCAAAAGATTTTGTGACATGTGAATGCAAAAAGGGTACGCGGCCTGTACAAAGAGAGGGTGGTCCAAATGCCATTATATATATATGAACATTGTTGTACCGATAAAAAAGGGTGAACGTGGCAAACTCATACACGTCAGATCCACTGCAAGGAATCCTAAAAAAGTTATATTTTTTTTAAAAAAAATTTTATATACCGTATTATCATCTTATTTTTATTTTATTAAAATAATGTGACATATTTATTATTATTAAATAATTATTTATTATATATTTTTTATCATTTAATGATAATAAGTATATCATATATTATTTAGTATGATGAAAATAAAATGAGATTGTCATGTATAATATTATTATTATTTTTTTTTTATACGTCATACGTCCTCTACATATACCCCCACCCCAACCACGTTTTCTCTCATCCTTCACATGCAAACAGCTCCTCTGAATCCTCTTCAATATTCCTCAGGCAGCTCCTCCTGTTTTACTTAATTTACTCCATGGTTACCCCCAGCTTCATCGTTGGCATTATTGGTCAGTCTATCTAATTTCCCATCAATCTTTCTCCAGCTTCCTTATGTTCTTTAAATCTTTTAACGCTATTTTTCATTTGTTTTTGCAGGCAATGTAATTTCAATACTGGTTTTTACTTCTCCAATGTAAGTCATGAGACCCATCAAGAAAACGATTGTCTTTTGTTTTTTGTTTTTTTTTTCTCAAAAATATCTTGATTTGTTCATTAAGATAGAGCTCGAGCTAGCATATATGCTGGAGAAAGCAGATGGAGTGGTTTATATATGCTGGATTAAAAATCAAATGCCTATTTTCCTATCAGCGGAAAAGATTTTTTTGAAAGAAATAATGGCCGGAAAGCTGTTGCTGAGTTAAATTAATACCGACCAGAGCTCTAGTCTTTGACCTTTGTTCTATAGCACCAATCATCCCAGAACTCTTTGACACAGATTATGGTTCTGGTTCTTCTTCTTCTTCTTCCTTTTTTCTAATTATTATTATTTTTTAAATCTTTTTGCAGAAAGACGTTTAGGCAGGTGGTGAAGAGGAAATCAACTGAGAATTACAAAGGAATTCCATACGTAACTACGCTACTGAGCACGAGTTTATGGACCTTTTATGGGCTTCTCAATCCAAACGGTCTACTTGTCATTACTGTCAATGGTGCCGGTGCCATCTTCCAAGCCATTTATGTCATTCTCTTTCTGGTCTATGCCCCCATGGATAAGAAGGTCTGACATCACTCTCTCTCTCTCTCTCTCTCTCTCTCTCTCTCTCTCTCATTTAGTACATACAATTCCCACCGCCCACACCTTCATCTCATCTGCTTTTGATTAGTTAGTTGATTAATGTATTAATTAAGCAGCACCTTTGGAAAGTTTAGATATATGATACACATTATTATCTGCTTCTTTTTTCTTAATTATAGAATTTATTTTAATTGAAATTATGCGGCTCCATTCCATTCAAGGCATTTTTTAAAAATATTTTTGCATATATCTTGAATAATACTGTTCTCTGCTTGTTACTTAAATATTAATAGATTTACGCCTCGATTGGTTACGCATGAGATGAGATATTTTGAATAATAGTGAAAGTTTTTATTTAAAATGGATGAAATGATTTGTAAAAATGATGGTGCCAGCGGGCCGTCCAGCGGTAACCACTGGGGTATCACTAGTTATAAATTTTTTTCTTTTTTTTTTAAATTTTCTTTCAAGCATTTTTTTTAACATTCTTAATCATTAAAAAAATATAAAAATATATATAATTTCACTAATAATCACTTTCTTAACTATTAAATAAAAAATTAAAAATTAAAAAAATTAAAATACATGAGTGGTAAGATTGAGCATTAAATTTGAGAGGCTCCACTAACATTTTCTTTGTAATTTGTTCGTGAGTCAAAAAAGAAAGAATTACAAAGAAAGAAAGCAAGCTGAATGGTATGCAAATGAAGTTCAATTCCTAGTCATTGACTTACTTGTTCATTAAAGTCTAAAGATGAAGTTGGCAATTGATTAAGTAAGGGTATTCATGAATCAGGTGCAAACAGGAACGCTGGTGGCCATATTCAACGTGGGTTTTCTTGGGTTAGTCATTGCGGTGACTCTGCTAGCAATGCATGGAAGTTTGAGGCTCACCTTTGTTGGAATTCTATGTGTTGTCTTAACCATAGGCATGTATGCAGCACCTCTTTCAGCCATGGTAAACTCCCAAGAACAATAAGATCATAAAAAGTGGATCCGACATTATGTATTCTCTCTCATTTTAGACCTTCATAAAGCTCGAACAGAAACTCTAGAAAACCTTGGTTCCTCTGGCATAAGGAAAGTCATGCATGTAGCAGCAATTTACAAAATGATTTTTTTTCCCCCATATTTGAATTACCATGATGTTATTTGAACTTTATATGACAGAGAAGAGTGATAAAGACCAAGAGCGTGGAGTACATGCCATTTCTCCTCTCATTTTTTCTATTTCTGAATGCTACCATTTGGACTATTTATTCCGTGCTTGTCAAAGACTTCTATATTGGAGTAAGTTCTCTTTTCTATCTCTATACCCAGTTTCCTTAAACTCGAGTTATGCTATATTCGGTCACTTTTACGTATTCTTTATACACTTCATTGATGTGATTGGTCAAAACAGTTATTTTATATTAATAAAAAAGATGTAACCAATCACATTAGTAGAAATCGAGAGGGGAAATTAGCATATATATATATTCTCGTTTGTAAATTGGACTTGCATTCTCAGGTACCAAACGCCACTGGAGTTGTGTTGGGGTCAGGACAACTAATTGTGTATGCAATCTACAAGAACAAGTCAGTACTTCCAGAAAAATCAATAGAGAAAATTGATGAAGAGGAAGGCTCTGCCCACCTTGTCAAAGCAGCAGGAGGAGTAATCGAGATGGGAGGATTGGAGGTTGAAGACGAAGAGGCCAATTACCTGAAAAATCGAAGCCTCCGCAAGGGAAGAAGCCTCTCAAAGCCATCTCATGTAGACAGGCAACACAGCATATAAGATCTTGAAGACGCTTTCTTTGGAGTCCGGCCTGTGAAATTCACTCTAATCGGCCCCCACTAAGATGGTCTTGAAAATGCTGAAGAGAAGAGAGTCACACCCCTTGATCAGGAGGAAACGAAATTAACCAAGTGTTGATTCCTAAATGCTTTTTTTTTTTTTGGAGATTATCATCTTAGTCATGTATTAACGCTCACAATGGTGGAAATTTATTAACTTCTACCGATCACATTTTATGAAATTTCTGTTTTAAATTTGAGGATTTTATGTGGGAAAGAAAGAGATAAAGCATGTAAAGTGAGTCAGAATCATGGGATGATGCTTAATTTTTAATTAAAAAAATTAATGGTTCGATCTTTAACAAAACATCCATCAAGCTTAGATTATCTACGAATTCTATACTAACCCATGATTTATGAAATGAGCATTTTTTTCTTTGTTAAAAACTTGTGAAAGGAGAAAAATTGAGGATGTTTCAGTACCTATCTTTGGAGGTTACAATCGTTGAATTTACAAAAATCTTAAACTCGAATATCTGTAAATAATAAGTTAAATAATAATTTAAATAATTTATTGTCTTTTATCAGAAAAAAGAAATATAAAGAATAGTTTATAAATAATAATAAAATAATTTATTAATTCCTTAAAATAATTATATTTCCAAACTAAGTGAGAAAATTTACAAGCTTAAAAGGGAAATGATACACTTTTTGCTGGGCCATCGCTAGTAGCTCCGGCTCTCATTTTTTATTTTTTATAATTTTTTTTACTTAATAATTAAAGATGCATTTTTAATAATATTATAATTTTTTATTTTTTAAAAATATTAAAAAATATATAAAAAAGTAAAAAAAAACAAAAAAAATCCTCTAACTAATGGTAGCTCTCGCCGTAGAGCTAGCCTTAACTTAAAGAAAAAATTATTTTATCTCTTCACTTTGATCACTCTATTTAACTGCTAGTCAAATATATTTTTTTAACTTAATAATTTAAAAAATAAAAAATAATAAAAAAATAAATACCGAACGGTAAATGTGGACCACTCTGCCGCCCCACTCTAACCTAAATAGAGAGAGAAAAGAAAAAAGAAACCTAAATAGAGAGAGCTTTGGGTCGCGAGGCATCATGGTCGGGACTCGGACCGGTTTGTCGGTGGAAGAGAGTTCCGTACACACAGAGGTAGGGAGATAAATTATTATATATAATTATATGAGCTTGCTACTTCTATTCTCACACGTTTTATATCACATTTATTTTTATTTCTTTAAATTTATTTTGATTTTATTTTTTTAAATTAATTAAATTATTTTACTAATCATTCATAATATATCACATCTATAATAAGAAAAAAAATATGGTGTATAAATATGATTAATAAAATTTTTTATTACATAATTATGTCGGACAAAGTGATGACGCCAGCCCACGGTATTCATGATCAAGAAGAAACACGACTAATACACGACTAATAAATCGTGACGGGTTAAACAGTCAGACTGACAGTCCTTTCATTTACGTACCTTATCACCAAATATCTCACCAAATAGCTCTTAAATATCTCACCAAATATCTCTTATATGGACCTATGGTCAACCCATATCTCACCAAATTTTTGACGAGCAGTCAAATAAAATAATAAAATAATATTTTTTAATAATATATTCGATAGAAACGTATATTTTAAAATAAAGTAAAATTTATTATTAAAAACTTATTATTTTTATATAAATTTTATATTTATTTATTTTTTTAAAAAAGATTTTATAGTACTTATCCATTTCAAGATTTTAAATATCAATTTTCATAATTTTATACACACGCTTTTATATCATACATTATCTTTGTGATAAGATTTAATTTAAAAGATAAATTATTTAAATATTATAATTTAAATTATGTCATGTGCATGATGTGTGATGTAAAGACATTTAAATAACACTACTTATTTTTAAAACTCTTTTTACTATATTTTATACAATCATATTTTATTATAAAATTATATTATTTTTATAAATTATTTTATCAAAATATCTCTTATTTAAAACATAATTATATAAATGATTGTAAAAAAAAAGTTATGTATTTATCATTTTCCTTTTTAGTATGCAAGACACCCTCAAGTTTTCTTTGTTTTATGATAGTTATAGACAAAGTAATTATTAGTGCGGTTTAAATAGTGAGAAGAGATGAGATGAACTGAGATAAAAATTAAAAGTTGAATAAAATATTAATAAAATATTTTTTTTAATATTATTATTATTTTAATATTTAAAAATTTTGAATTGTTTATTATATTATATATAGTAATTTAAAAAAATTATAATTATTAAATAAGATGAGATAAATTGAGATCAACTCTGAATCTAAATAGACCAAACAGAACAGGGGAGAAAAAGGTTCTAGCCATTTGGTGAGCTTGAGATGAACAATTTTGGGGAGATCAGGATGTTCTTATGAAGTTATTCTGGTCTTGCACGTTATCAGGAGATACATACGTACCTCCTTTAAAATGCCATTCAAAGCCATAGTCAAAATTTGGCTAAGGTTAGGTTGGTATTAAAAGATAATATGGATTGAGATGAAAATTAAAAATTGAATAAAATATTGTTAGAATATTATTATTATTTTGAGATTTAAAAAAGTTTAATTGTTTATTATATTTTATGTAGAAATTTATGAAAACTGTAATAATGAGATAAGATAAGTTAAGAGTGTTTCTCAATTCAAATTGAGCCTAAGCCCAGTTTGGATATAAGAAGTGTTTCATTTAATTTTGTCTGATCTCATCTATATAATTATTATAAATTTTTTAAATTTTTACATAAAATATAATAAACAATTCAACTTTTTCAAATTACAAAACAATAATAATATTAAAAACTAATATTCTAATATATTTTATTCAACCTTTAATTTTTATCTTAACTTATTTAATCTCAATCCACTATCTAAACCAAAATTAATATTTTGGTTAAAAGTTAAAGCCATTCATATTTTGCCACCACACTAAGCATATGTTATTTAATAATTTAAAAATTATCAAATTATTAATTAACATGTGATTAAGTTAACATTAGAATGCAAACAATCAAAATTTTAGAAATTAAATATGGGTTTGATCTGTGAACAGTGACTACTGGCTAGCCAAGTTTGGACTTCCCTTCCATTTATTGTAACTCAGAGTTTCACCTAAAGGACTTTAGATAGTCCAATGCAACTTGTTTAAATAGAACTTGGCTATATTTTAGATTTCACTAACATTTGGTTAGTCCAATATTCTCACTGCTCTTAGAGCATTGGCATTGATTTCGTCAAATTTATCTCTAAAATTTGATGCAAAGTACATATTTTCTATAAATCCAAAACCTCCCTAACCATAACCACACATTTGATTAACCATATTAGATTAATCAAAATAATAATATAATATTAATTTTTTAATAATAATAGTTTTAATTTATTTTTTTCATATTTTACAATTACACTAGCTATATGTTAATTAATAATTTAATTCAATACTTAAATTATTATTTTCTAATTTTAAACTGTTTTCCAACTTAAATGTATTGTACGTGGCTTAAAATTGGAAAATAATCATTTAAATAAATAAAATAATAATTATAGAGTGTGAATAGTTAATCTTCAAATTTAAAGATGAACTTAAATGTATTGTAGCTCAAAATTAATAATTTTAGTATATACTGAATCTAATGCAAGGATTTTAAATACAAATTCATTAAATTTTGGAGATGATACTCATTTGATATATCAATGCTCTAACATGCCCATCATATCACTACAAATGAGCCTTCAAATTTCACCTGAAGCCTTCGCAAAGCTTTATGATGACGTACGCTCATAGCTTTGGGTTTGCATGCATACAATTTGTTATGCAACGTCAAAGCTGGGAGAGCATTTGGCTGTAATCATTTCATCGCCAGAAGCATGAGCCAGAGAGGTGTTTAGCGCACAGGATGATGATCACCTTCGTTTAATTTGCACAAAGGCTTAGCATTCTTGTTATGGAAGTTCTCTCTTGCGATCGTTCGGGTCTTCTTGCAGCAGCTCGATATGGCGATTACTGGAGACGTCAGGAAACCGTGTGAGAGAACTCATGCATGAATGCTCAGCGCGTCCAGTCATTTAAGATCACTGAGAGAAAAGGAGGTGTCAAATCTCATCGAATCCATTCTTTCGTGTAATAACGACTTTAGTGGAACAAAATAAGAATCGACATGAATAGTGATCTAAAAGAAAGCTTTTTAGTCATAGAAAACTGCTGAGAAAACGTATTATATTTTAGTTAAGATAAAGAAATTAACACATGATGATAAGCTTGATTAACCTACCGACCTGATGCTCAATCTATTTAATTAGGCCTTATTAATATATTTTATTGCTAAATATTTTTCTGAATTCATGCAGCGAATTGATATAATTTATATAATCCGGAGAAAGTTCCATAATATATAATATATATAATATAAATTAAGCTTTATCATGACACATTAATATTAATTAATGATGCAGTGATCAACAAAATCAACCGATCGATCATCTTTTTTGGGTTAAGTAATAAGAAATAATTTGTGAAATAATCAATGGAAGTTTAATTCAGATTCTACTGCAACATGCTATCTCCCTGTTCTTTCTAATACCAACTATTAATACTGCATGGTACTTCTGATCATAGCCGTTTAGAGGACGTACTTCATGAAAAGGGTTCCAGATCAATATCTCATGTGTTGTTCAGATTTGCCTGGCTGCTGATCTAGCTGCAGCATCAGGCCGCCTACGTTTACGTGCATATATGGTCTCTTATATTATATATAGAGATGCCTTTGTTTTAATTTTCAGATCGACGTCAATTAATCATCAGGCATACGTGTTGCTGCATCTTACGGAATATATAATAACAAGTTGGATTATGTAGAGCTAGCTAGCTGAAGATATTGAGTTCTGTACGTATTTTGAATGGAAGGTGGCCCATCTAACTTATATCTTTTACATATATATATATAAAACTACTAAAAAAGGACAAGTTGGTGTTTTATATCATTGAAGATCAAACTATTGCACGGTTTGGACTTGGAGGCCTCCACCTTCCTTCAGCTTCCAATCCATCCGGCCAGTACTAGAACTAAATTTGAAGGAAGATCATGACTTTACCATTGATTTCTTAAACTGGTGATCAGTGCCCGGCCGGCCAGTAGGTGGAGCCGTGTCCTCCCTGATCGCACACACGATTCTTGTCTGAATTGTCTACAATCCGAACAGGACATTACAAGTTCGGTGAAAAAGACAACAAATTAAGGAAGATAAAAAACGATGAATGTCCATTGGATTCACCTGAATGAGAGAACCTAGAGTAGAAGTAGAGGTCTCCATTATGTGACATGCACCAAAACAAACTCATGTCATAGTTGCCTTAATTTCTACCAGCGGCAGCTAGCTAGCTTCCAACCATAACAACTTGAACTACTTATAGCAAATGATTAGATAAGACAAAATAAGTTGAGTTAAGTTGAGAGAAGTTGTGAAAATAAACGAAGCCTTAATGTACGTATATTCTCGGTATCTCATCCCAGGAAGATCATCCGTTCAAAATTTTTATTGATCTGATTCTAGACTTCATATGGAGGTTCTGAAATGACCAAGTTCATAATTGCAAGGAACTCTTACCTCGCAATATTTCACAACAGCTGAATCTTTCTTATAAAAAAAATCTTCATGCATGGAAAGAAAAACTTGAATTCAAAGTGGAGAATGAATGGCAAAAACCTTGCACGAATCAGTTATGTATTTCCTTTGATGTAGCAGTCAGGAATTCTTTCTCTTTGGCTTTAGTTGTAAGCAGAAACTCAACAGGAGGAGTCATCGAAATATGGACTGAGACAAATTTTTCCACAATCCTGGTAATGGCAGAGGCACTTGCGGCAAAGCTAGCTCTAAAAATGGCAGAACACCTCACCCATCCTTTTATCTCTCTAGAAGGAGACTCTCAGTTGGTGATTTATTCTATTTATAAAGAATAACAGATCTGGCAAATAACACCTATCTCGGAGGATATTGCAAACTCTTTGAAATCTCATTCAGAATGGAGTTTTCACAAGATTGATCGATCCCAAAATCGACTTGCGCACTCAGTTGCGCAATGGACAGCTACAAACTCTTTGTTTGGTAGCATTCTATTAGATATTGTTCTTTCTTTTATTTTGCATATTGATAGCGGAAAAGACCCCCATTTGTAGTTTGTAATAGTTTTATCTATTTATAATATGCAAACTTGCTTAAGAAAAGAAAAAAAAATGATATATTACAACCAAAAGAAAATACAATTCTATATTAACAGCAGGTACTCATGCAATAATTAATTAAACGTCTCAGCCTGCGGGCCAAACCAGCCATAACTGATCATGACATTAATGATGAAATTGGGTACTAGACAGTGACACAATTAGAGTAAGCTATTCCTTCTCCCTCTCTTGGACGTTGTAGTAATAAATACGTTAGATTGCCAGAGCATTAATCTTAGCACATGAGGACTCTCAGAGAATTAGTTCATAGGGGCCAAACTTGCAAGAATCATACTCGAAAATTAGTTCTTTTGTACTGGACTACGTACCCCCCACTCCCTCTTTCCTTTTTTCCGACCAAGTACGTACGTAGATGATCGTGATGTAGAAGAAACCAGTACATTAACTGCATGCATGTGGAATTATCCACAATTTATTTGTACAAAGTGTCTCAGCTTGTCATGTGTGTGACATATTATATATATATGTTAAATCAACAGTGTATTTACGTATAGAAACAAATGTCTTTACCTTATATTTGCTTCATTTCTTTTTCTTTTTTATGCTAACTGTAAAGTATGATGAAATTAAGTGTGGTACGTACGTACGTAACATATATTACTCCATTATAGCATATTTACGTATTGGATTGCACAATTATCATCATTCTTGGAGTACCTATTGCTACTGAATTATCTGAAACTTAATGTTTAGATGACTCTCTTAATGTGACACCACCACCACCGGCACCACATGGTGCCATGTAATTTATTAAATATATATATATATATATATTCAAATCAAAAGGGACGCGCGTTTGAAAATATAAAAAGAACAAGACTACAACTTTACGTACGTTTCCTCTTTTCCTTTTATATTTGTGTTAATAAATCATGTAGTACGTACTTTAAAAGTCAACTCAACTCATCTCATTTTAATTCATTATCGAAACCGTATCTAAGACTTAAAAGTTATACTCTATTTACTAGTATAAAGAGACGATTTACCAGTTGAAATTGAACTATAATTAACACAACCCGTGAGACCATAATTATTGAACCGACATCGATCAGCATGGCTCAAATTACGACCAACTTTTATTCGTCCCTTTAAAAATAGAAAGCAAAAAATTAAATCACACATTAATATTTAAATGACTTCCTAGTTTTAAATTAGACGGCCGACCCGTTAACTCATGACCCGATTGCTTCTTTCGGGTCGATAAAGGACTCGGGTTGGCCCAGCACAGCCCAGCCCAGCCCGATTAAGTCCTTTCCCGGAAAGTAGAAACTGTAGACAAAGCGAGTACATATAATTATATAGCTCAACTACCATTCAACTTCAATTTTCATAAATAGAAAGACAGCGACGGACACACAGGGAACGCGAGGAAGAAGAGCAAGAAAGAGCGATGGGTTTCTTCTTCACGCAAACATTCATAGTTTCACCGGCATTTCTGTGCCTCATTCTGTTCATTTCACCGTCGTTAGCTTCAGAAACCAACCCGACGATCACACCCACTAAGCCTTCCGCCTACGAAGTTCTCAAGGACTACAACTTCCCCATTGGCATTCTTCCCAAAGGCGTGCAAGGCTACGATCTTGAACCCTCCTCCGGAAAATTTTCTGCCGAATTGAACGGTAGCTGTAGTTTCTCTCTCGAAGGGTCATACCAGTTAAAGTACAAGTCCACCATCAAAGGGCACATATCGGAAGGCAAGCTCTCGAGCTTGGAGGGCGTTAGTGTAAAGCTCTTCTTATTCTGGGTCGATATTGTTGAGGTACAAAGGAAAGGGGATAGTCTCGGATTCTCGGTCGGGATAGCAGGTGCGGACTTTCCTATTGATAACTTTGAGGAAAGCCCTCAGTGTGGGTGTGGATTGAATTGCAACGATGTGCAGCCTAAGGAGGTTAGAACTAACCCGATTTTTTCTTCTTACTGAGGGAAAGATATTGTAATTACGCTTTTTAATTACGGGTATTTGTATGATTGATATTAACTGAAATGGGTTCTGCTTAATAGAGGAAATTGTTGTTGTTCTTCCATTGATCTGTTTGATGGGTCTATCTGTATATCAATCGATCTCGGTTTTGCTTGTTTCCCGATGTTGATGGATGAATTACGTTTGTATATTGTCAACCTAGAGATGAAATAACCATGGCAATAATGGATTTGGAGACATTTGTAACTGCAGTTTGACTGTGTTGTAACTGCACAATTGTGCAGTTCCCTCTTTTCATTGCTCACGCGGGTCACTTATAACTGTTGAGCATAACATAACATGATTAGATCGATGGTTATTCAGAAAAGTAATTTTCATATGTAACCAAAACGTCCACTCATTCTTTTCTGAATCCAACCATTCGGCTTTGAGATTGAATTGCAATAATGGGTAAGTGAAGAACTTTCAAAACAAATGCACTTACTTTTCTTTATTAGGAGAAATTTAAGCAAGATTCGTGTGCTTATTTTTTTTTTTATAATTAATTTGTGTGCTTAGATTAGCAATCTTTGATCTTGACATCTTGATATTGAAAAATTCTATTTATAAGCCGGCATGGAAAGTGTTCTTGACATGACAAGACTTGATTTGCAAGATAAATTTAAATTTTAAATCTCTTACAAATTAAGTCTTGTCATGTCAACGGTATGGAGGGTGTGCTTTACTCACCGGCTTACAACTAGAAGAACTCCTTAATACTATGCATGCTTATTCTGAATTTTAGGCTTTAAATATAGTCAATGACCATTGGTTGGATTCAGCAACTTTGTATTGCGTACTGAAATGATTTTTCTCCCGATCACTAAAAAAATGATGAACAAGAAATAAGTATCTTATTGTGAATAGTTCAAAGTTTTAAATGAAAGTTTGTTCTTTCATTTCACTCCATTTTTTTGGGATTTGTTTGCAAATTTTGGGAACAAAAATATGATGGCGTTAGGTTTTAATCTGTTCGCTTCCATTATATTCCTGAATATGATTCCCGGCAGTGAGCCTGACATGTTCTTTGTTTTCCATCATCTAGGAGACTGGGAGCACTGTTAGGATGCGGGTTAGCTTTAGTATAATTTATCAAAATGAGGTTCACTGGCATTCTACATTTGAAGTACCGTTATGAGAAATGCATAGAAAACTAGCTTATTTCTTTATAGGTGGATTCCAAGCATAAACAGTGAGACTTCTTTTTAGTTTTCCAGCTGCCACAAAATCTGTCGTCAATTGCTCTTCTTGTGTTGCCTAGAGTTTGTGGAACTTCCTGCCTGCAGTGTAGTTAGCTTTAAGAATTGTGAATGGTGTTATGGCAGTGGTTCATGTAGATAAATTACTTGAGAAAGAATGTAGAATATTGGATAAAATGTGCATGTTCCTCTTCTTACTCACAAATGAATTTCTAAGGTAAAAACATTTTTATGGCTTCGATAATTATCACTGATCACACTTAAACCTCACATGTTATGTTAAGATATGAATTATGTGCTCGAGTATGAAACTGAGCTTAAACTTGGGTCGCCAACACATGTTAACCATTCATTTTGGTTTTTCCCATTAGGCATCAATTTGGCATTGTAACATCTTGTATGTGCCTGTTTCAACAAACGTCTAAAATTTTGTGTTCTTTTCCCGTTAAAATTTAAGTCTGTTTGCCCAAGACTTTATTTAGATTGCCTTCTATAAAATGTGAACTCAAAGTCTATTTTAACCTAAGAGTGATGCTAGTGCGCTGCCCAGCTTTGACCGTTGGATGTGCCCACTAGTATAAATTCTATATTTTACTTTTTTGTTCCTTTCCTTTTCACATTTTTTAAACATCTTCAAATATTTAAAAAAAAAAATACACCAACACACTAAAAGTCACTTCCTTAACCATTTAGTAAAAAAACATTTTTAAAAAAAATTTAAATACATGAGTGGTCAAAATGAGGGGGCAAAGCTGGGCGGCAAACTAGCATTTTTCCTTTAACCAAAAAATAAAATGAACAAAAGCTCAATAATCAGATTTTTCACCTAAATTTTGTAGCACATGAAGGTTTGTAGCTTGAGCTGTTGGAAAGCTTTTTCTGAATCAAATGATCGAAGGACAAAGAGCTAGACCATCTTGGGAATAGTCAAAAGAGTTTTTGGGGAGCAATCTATATGCCAAAAAATAGAATTTGTTTAGAGAAACTTTTGGGAGAATATTTTGGCAGAATAATTTTCCATGTTTCCTTTTGTTTGTATTTTTCATTTTTTATTTCTTTGAAAGGATGATAAAAATTTTCGGCCTTCTCCGTAGGGAGGAATCCACAAAGGCTGGTGTCAGTTGAGCTATTGCTTCGATAGGGACTTATGAGTTTGCTGCTATAATGGCGATAAGGGGGATATCTGGTGACTTGAAGTTTAGTGTAGTGGCATCTTCAATCTACCTTAAATGGAATAGCTTGAAACTATAAGTTAGGACATGTACATTGAATCATAAAGCATTGTTGTGTCATGAGAGATAGTTGCTTTCTGTGTGTTATTTTGACTGTTTTAAGTAATAAACTATAGCTGGCAGGCATTGCATTTACTAACAGATGAAGCACAGCTTGTGCAGTCAAATTATAATATGAAATGCTTTAGTCACAAAGAGATCCCACGATTATAATTTCTTAGTGTATGAATCAGGATAATTCTTTTAAACCTGTCCAACCTTATTGTGGCTCTTCCTCATTTCCTTGAAGAATTGGAGCTTATGTTGTTGAGGAAAGCTTCTATGCAGTCTATAACTAAAGTTAGGTTGTTGTTATTGTCTTATTTTATGCCTTTTGACTTTTGGGTCATTTGTTAGGTGCCAGATAAAATTACTGGTTCTTATTTGCTTTTTTTAGTGCTTGTGTGCATGGAATCAACCCTGTTTGCAAGTTGAAAGGTCACTTCATTGAAAAGATTGAATTGCCCTGTTAAATCTGCTTGTGTGTGCACTAACCCATTTTTTATCATTTCTGGTCGCCTTGTTTATCTCTAACCAGATTTCATTGTGTAGATTCTTAGGCATTTTTGGCAAGAGCAGTAAAAATCTGCTTTTCACTTGCATTGTGATTGAGAATACAAAACGTGAACAGCTTATACTTGTCTTGATTATTTTTCTGAAAATTTCTTCATTTTGTTTCGAACCACAAGTAGTCGGAACTAGATCTTACATGTTCTCATTGGCTTGGCTATACTTGCGAAAGTCGCATTAATACGGATTCAAAAGATATTATTCTTAGATTTTAGTCATTATCTTCATCATCCACATCGATCACAAGTTCAACCGTCCTGGCTAGCAGGATGGATCTAGGGCATATACAGAGTGCAGTTTCTATGAGTGTCTCCGGTTAGGTTCATCCGTCTCAGATTTCATTGCACTACAAGCGGTATAGGCCTCCAACTTAGTAGACAACTGCCTCATATTGATCTTCTACTCGATTTTATTTTTGAATTGAAGATATCAATTTAGGTTCCAACTACCTTTTTCAAAAGTAGTTGCAGAAAGAGGGGGTGTTTCTTTAAAATGTTTGTCACAATTCAACCCATTGAAACATTGGCACCAACCACCAAGTTGACTAGAACAAACTTGAACTTTGACAGTACTGTTATTTTATATCATTTAAGATTGAAGCTTGAGGATTTTGTAGGTACCAGACATTTGTGTTTTAGAAGATGTTTGGATTCGAAGATGACTTGAGATGACTTGAGATGAGCTGAAATGAGTTGAGATGGATTGTAAATAGTAATGAGATGAGTTGTGAATAGTAGTGAGATTTGTGAGTTAAAGTTGCTGAATAGTAATGAATAGTAGTGAGATGAGTTGAGATGAGCTGAGATGACTTGTAAATAGTAGTCCTGTTTTTATATGGATTTATCTTTTCAGAACTTTCTCAATCATGGTTTTTTAAGGAACATGTTGTATTGAAGTTAGACCATCTTAAATTTGAGTAAATTAAAAGGACAAAATCCTTTTATTTATTCACCACAATCAATCTTCTCCGGTCATTTGCTTAAGAAGACACGTCTAGTTATTTTTCATGGGATTTAAACAAAACTCAAAATCAAGGGATTTTATGAGGTTAGATCCCCATATTGTAACTTAATTTGCCTTCATTTAAAAATAAAAAATTTAAAAAAAAATGAAAATATTCTTTTTATAAGCTTAACCAAGTCCTATACAAAACTTGATCATATACACATTTGGGTCAAATTTCTGATATTATAGTCACACTTTTCAGCAAGTTATTACTGAAATTTACGACTGAAAAATATTGAATCAGTCATTTTCTCAAAATCTTATTAGCAAATAGTTAGAATCCGTAACAGTTCTAATTAATTATTTTTTGACACGAATTATTTGAGATGCTATGCGTTGCGTGGATAAAACTTAAAAAAAAAAAAATCAAACAAATAAGAAAAATACTAAATTAATGTAAATAAAAAATAATTTTTTTCTGCACAGCATTATTAATATTTTTATTATAAAATAAATTTAACGTATAGTATAAAATTATTTTTATTTATAAAATTATTTTTATAAAATTTCTTTATAATTACAACACTTGTTGAATTTCGCATTACCATTTTTCAAATAAATTCTTTGTTACTCTTTTTTATTGTTGAATTCTTTGATGGTTTTTAAGAGAGAATGAGAAGCTGAATTAAAAATCATTTACTGAAATACCATTTTTTACCTTGAGGCTAGTGATTGATTGGTCATCTTGAAAAGTCAAAAAAGAAAAGACAATGGAAGGCATAACACGTGCCACCTAAATGTCATTTTGATTGGTCCAAATTGAAAGCGAACGTATGCAAAGTAACGAACTTTTCTTTCAGAAAACGCGGTTGCTACATCTACAAAGTAGAGGAAGCCAGAAGTTGGACTTTCTACATCTTCAATTCGGTTTTATTAGATAAATGTCTTATATTTAATATTAAAGTAATGCTATATATAATTATAGAGTGCATAAGTGTTATGTAATCGTTTTAAAAAAAAGTAGAATCTATTATTAAAAAATTAATTTCTTTTTGTGTAAGTTTTGTATTTATTTATTTTTTTCAAAATAACTATACGGTATTTATATACTCACGACTATAAATATCATTTCTCTTAATATTAATATATAATTTGTTACGCAAAATTACTTATAAGAAGACTTTTTTTTTTTTTCTTTTTTATTATTTATTTGTGGTCTTGGAGTTGGAACACCATCCCTCGGCTCTTTGTTTAATTCCTTTCACACGTTGGACAGTGTTATGCTGTGTCTGTCCTTGGGATTCCTTGACCGAACTCACGTCCAGATTTACCTCTGTCCAGACTTATTATAATTCTAAATTGATGCAAAAGTTATCTCAGATCTTATCAAGTCAATGGCACAGAGGATTTCATCTCTATTAACTCATAAATGTTAACAAAGATATCGCATGACATCAAGTTTTTTTTTTCAATCTTTTTTTAAAAAAAATTAAAAAGTAAGAAAAATAATATTTACAGTCATAAAACGTGTAAATATTACATAATATATTTGAAAAAAATAAAAAATAAATATGATATTTATATAAAAAAAATATTAATTTTTTAATAATAATTTTTTTTTTCAAAATAATTACGCAATATTACAATTAAATTTTACAATCCAAAAATGGCTCTGAAATACAGTAAAATTTCAACGACATAAAAAATAAAAATAAAAACTTTTCCATTCGGGTACGTTTGGATGTTGAGAAGTGTTGAAAAGTGTTGAGAATGTTTGTGAATAGTTATGAGTAGAGATTGAAGTGAGTTTGTGGGTCCCATTGAGAGTATTTTGAGTTGTTTGAATGTGTGAAGTATGTTGAGTTGTTGACTTTTGAGTAGGTAGTTGAAAAATATGTGGGTCCCATAAATATTATAGTGATTTAATTTTTAATAATAAATATTATAATGATTTTATTATAGTGATTTTTTAATATTAATAAATATTGTAGTGATTTTATTTTACTTTTATATATAATAATGATAAATATTATAATGATTTTATTTTTAATTTATATATAATAATGATAAATATTATAATGATAAATATTATATAGTGATTTTATTTATATATATATAATAGTGATAAATATTATAGTAATGTTATTTTTTATTTATATATTATAGTGATTCTATTTTTAATTTATATATAATAGTGATAAATATTATAGTATTTTATTTTTTATTTATATATAATAGTGATTTTATTTTTATTTATATATTTTAGTGTTTTTATTTTTTATTTATATATAATAGAGATAAATATTATAATGATTTTATTTTTTATTTATATTTAATAGTGATAAATATTATAGTAATTTTATTTTTTATTTATTATATATTATAGTGATTTTATTTTTTATTTATATATTATATCGATTTTATTTTTTATTTATATATAATAGTGATAAATATTTTTTATTTATATATTATAATTATTTTATTTATTATTTATATATTATAATTATTTTATTTTTTATTTATATATTATAGCGATTTTATTTATATATAATAGTGATAAATATTTTTTATTTATATATTATAGTTATTTTATTTTTTATTTATATATTATAGTGATTTTATTTTTTATTTATATATTATAGCGATTTTATTTTTTATTTATATATAATAGTGATAAATATTTTTTATTTATATATTATAGTTATTTTATTTTTTATTTATATATTATTGTGATTTTATTTTTTATTTATATATTATAGCAATTTTATTTTTTATTTATATATTTTAGTGATTTTATTTTTTATTTATATATAATAGTGATTTTATTTTTTATTTATATATATAGTGATTTTATTTTTTATTTATATATTATAGTGATTTTATTTTTTATTTATATATAATAGTGATAAATATTATAGTGATTTTATTTTTTATTTATATGTAATAGTGATAAGTATTATAGAATGTTTGTGAATAGTTATGAGTAGAGATTAAAGTGAGTTTGTGGGTCCTATTGAAAGTATTTTAAATTGTTTGGTATGTGAAATATTTTTAAAAGTACGAGAATACTTGAAAAGTATTGAGGAATGTTTGATACCCAAACATAACTTAAAACCATCACTCGTACCAAAAAAAAAAAAAAATTCCAAATTCCTCCACGTGTACTGTTTTGCTAACATGTTCCGGTCCCTGTTCTGTGCCATTTAGTTCCCCTTCGTTTGAAGGTTTCAACCGCAATGAATCAGATTGGCAGTTAGCACAAGGATTTTGGGAAGGAAAGAGGGAAAAGACTCTTTAGGGAAAGGAAGATTAGATGAAATTGACAACCGCTATCCATCATTACTGGCTTACCTCTTCTTAGTTCATATTCAACCACCTCTTTTCAATCTATGTGTTGGCCTTTTGTTTTTTTGTTTTTTAATTAGCAAGTAGCCTGGTTTTTCATCTATCCCAATTAACATATAAACTATTGGGGTTTCGTTTGTTGACCCTCTTTCTCTTTCCTTCTTCCTTTCTTTCAGAATTTAAGCCTTCTCTCAAAATTTTAAGCTTTTGGATTCATTTCTTTCGAATCTAGCGCATACCCTTTTCTCTTCTAAGCTCTCTCTCTCTCTCTGAACATTTGATAACCTTCTTTCATCCCAACTTGTATTTTGTTTTGTTTTGCAGTTTTCTTTGTAGACCCTCTTTCCCTTTCTTCTTTCGCTAACTGGAAAGTTAATTTTTTGTTTGATTTCTCCCAGTTTGTCATATGCTCATTTCCTCTCTGCCTCCTTTGTGCATTCTCTCTCTCTCTCTCTTGGGGCAATTATCAGGTTTGCTTTCTTCTCCCTCTCTCTCAAAAAGTTTAGCTTTGGATCCATTTTCCCCTTGATTTGATAGCTACCCAATCCCTCAAGCCTCTTTGGGTGTGATTTGGAGAAGAAGATGATGATGATGACAATGGAGGGGATGATGGATACGGGGGTACTGAATGATATAATAAGAAGGCTGTTGGAGGGGAAAGGAGGGAAGCAGGTGCAGCTCTCTGAGGGGGAGATCCGTCAACTTTGCGTCAACGCCAGGCAAATCTTCCTCTCTCAGCCCAATCTCCTTGAGATTCATGCCCCCGTTCGCATATGCGGTCAGCTCTCTCTCTCTCTGATTGATGGTTATGATAATACTGAATCGCGTAATTTTAAGAAGTTGCGCATGCTGTGGTTGTTCGCGGATGATTACGAATGTTATTGGACCTAGTTTAAGGGAGATTATGGATGAAAGTTTGGGTCCTAAATTCTAGTTTTCTGTTAATTTGGTTTTGGCTTATAATTTTTTTTGGAAAAGATAGGATCAGTAAATGGATTTCGTCTTTGTGAGATCAGTAAATGGATTTCGTCTTTCAAGTATGTCGAATCCGTATAGCTATTCTTCTTACATGGAAACGCAATTTCAATCAATAACTTATTGATATCTCTACTCTTTGTTAATGTCAAGGTTGTGGCAATTTAGGGCCTTTATGTAGAACTAAGGATGTGTGGCTGTAAATTCTAAAAATGAAGGCATTGTCTATGCTTGAGTTGAAAATGTTGGTTTTTGTTGGATAGCTTAAAATGAATGTTAAGCTTTCAGATGGGAGAGACCATTGTATTGCATTTTTTTTTTTTTCTGTCATGAGGATTAGCATAATGTTAGGCAATTCATGTCTGAATACTATCATGGACACTGACCATCATGTATTCAAATTTATGCACATTTCCACCTGCAGTGGATTATGACCTTACTGCTCGTTTTTAAGAACCAGAAGGCAGAATCTGTGGATTAAATGCAACAAAATGGCGCACAGTTTGTATTGATTGTAGTGTATTTTCCTTGCACTCCTTGGTTCTAAAATTGCAGGCATCTTACAGGTGACATACATGGACAATACCGAGACCTATTGAGGCTGTTTGAATATGGTGGCTACCCTCCTTCTGCAAACTACCTTTTCCTTGGGGATTATGTAGATCGAGGCAAGCAAAGTTTGGAGACTATATGTTTGCTTCTAGCCTACAAAATTAAATATCCTAACGAAGTCTTCCTGTTGAGAGGAAACCATGAAGACGCAAAGATTAATCGAATTTATGGGTTTTATGACGAGTGTAAAAGGAGGTTCAACGTTAGGCTATGGAAAATATTTACTGACTGCTTCAACTGCTTGCCTGTGTCTGCACTCATTGATGACAAGATACTCTGTATGCACGGCGGACTCTCTCCAGAGTTGCAAAATTTGGATCAAATAAAGGAACTTCAAAGACCTTCTGAGGTACCGGATAGTGGTCTCCTCTGTGATCTGCTTTGGTCGGATCCTGATGCTAGTATTGAGGGCTGGGCTGAGAGTGATCGAGGTGTCTCATGTACTTTTGGACCTGATAGGGTTGCCGAGTTTTTGGATAAAAATGACCTTGATCTCATTTGCCGGGGTCATCAGGTAAAGCAATCCTATCTTGAACAAGCCCTGATGTCAGTCAATAAAAGCTTTGCGTGCTTTTTCTTTGTAGGTTCTTGAAGGAATCTCTCAAGTTTGACAGCAGGATCCAACCCACTGGAATTTAGCCATTTACCCTTTAAATATAATATGGTGGTTTTGATTTTAAAACAGCCAGCCTAACAATAATTGTTAGAGCATTTGTAACCTGGAAAATGATCAGTTTTATCATCCATATTTAATACCTCGTAGTTTGATTATTTTTTTTCTGTTTTCTGAAGCATTTTATTCCATGGTCGTGGGATTGTCAAACAAATGTGACAGAATACATTAGATTCTGTGATTAGTATTCAGCACCCTAAGCGTCCTTTTGCACCATGCATCCTGACCATCTTCAGCGAAATAACTTCAACTGGTCTGTGTTAATAAGACATTTTTGAACTTATTGCAGGTGGTGGAGGATGGATACGAGTTTTTTGCTAAACGAAGATTGGTCACAATATTTTCAGCTCCAAACTATGGTGGAGAGTTTGACAATGTTGGTGCTCTATTGAGTGTCGATGAATCTTTAGTATGTTCTTTTGAAATATTGAAACCACTCGATACTAAAGCATCAGCAAGTGGGTCTAATACATCCCGAATGAAACTTAAAAAGGTATATACTAAGTTATAGTTCTTCCTCTCTCTTTTTTTCTTCCTTCCTTTTCTGAAGATGTGACATAGTTTATGTTAATGTTTTCATTTCTTTCTTTTTTTTCTTGTTTATGACTATTGAACTTTCATACTCACCCAAAGTTTTGCCTTCATTTTCTCCATCTTTGTTTGACAGCCCCCTAAAGCTGGAACCATCTGATTGTTTGGAGACTCCTTCTGTTCGAATAGGAGATACGGCAAGTGACACGGCAAGCTTAGTTTGTGTTAGGGTTTGAATTATCAGTAAGCCGACAGGCTTGGTGAAAGAGAAGCCTAACCTTTTATAATATTGGAGATGGCTGATGAAATGATTATAAGAAATGTAAATTGGGAACTATCTTTTGTGCAGACGAAGAGATTTGAGCTTTAAAACACCCTTTTGTTCGTTCACCTACTGTATCTGCATGTAAGTGTGAGTGTGAGCACTGATTGAGAATGTCCTGCCTTGATTTTGGTTGAGCAGTATCTGTATATGTAGTTGGTGTTGTTTGCTCAGGATTCAAGAGGCTTCTTATCGACCCAACACCTCTTAAAATAGTGGTTTCCATGAATGACTTCTAATTGAACTCCATTTTATTTTGTTTTTTGTTTTTTCTTTCAACATCTGAAAATTGTGTTCATTTTGTTATGAGTGAAATAAGTGATAGCATATATTATTTTATATTTTATATTATCAATAATAATAAATTAGATGAAAATTATATCTTTGTAATAAATGTTATGTACGTGAGCAGTACATGAAGGCACTTTCTGTTACATTTGACGGTGTTGGTAGACAAAAAAGGGGGGATTGATGTTTTGGAGGTACATTGTAAATTGAGTGAAAGTTGGAGGGAGCAAATAATTTAAATTAGTCTAATATTATTTTATTTTATTTCTTACGAGTAATTTTTTATTTCTCATTTAATTTTATAATGCTTCGACTTCTGTCCTCAAAAAAATCTTCAATTTTTACTTTTCAAAATAAATTACCATAGATTTAAAAGTCATGAAATTTTTAATTTCAGAAATATTTGTGTGATTTATTAAGATTAGTAATCGAATAATGTTATGTTCAATTAAACCATCTGATTATAAACAAAAAGAAAATGACTTGTAGATTTCATTAAAAAAATAATAATAAATGTGTAATTAATCACTCCAACATGTCTGACATTTAGAACTAATTCCAAGACTTCCGGAATTTCAAACATTTGATTATTCTTTCTTGACTATTAACACATGCGGATTTCTGCGTTTTGCGTGGAGATCATGATATCCTCTTTTTTTCTTTATTTTTTTTCAGGCTAATTTAGGGGGGCCCATATCATAATCTAACACGTATGGCCCATCTAATAACTCTATCATCAGGTCATGTCTTTTTTTTTTTTTTTTATAGAGTGTTTGAATTTACCTGAATTATATCAGAACCTATGATTGATGCTAAAGACCATTTATTTAATTATTTCAACAAATCATGTGTTCTATTCCAACATATTATATGTTATCACTTGACTACTCAAATTTCTTGACGATAAACCAAAAAATCAATCAAATCATTACTGATTACCCATATGCATGATGATCATAAAACGACATAACGAGAAAAAAAATAATCAAACAACGTATTGGCAAAGTTTCGTCTTTTCTCCGTTGTCAATCCCAAAATAAGAATATCACAGTGGTCTTGCCGGCCCAGTACGGCACCGGCCTATCTCATCGTTAACTTCAAACACAAATGTCATTTATATGTTAAGGAAAAATAAGTACTTAACGGTGGATTAATTATATAGTCAATTTATATATATATATATATATTTCAAAAAAAAATTTAATAAATTGATTTAGATCAATTTTTTGTTACCGACTTTGAGAAGAATTTCACAAATTTTAAGAATTTCCAAACTATATTATATATGGCCAAGCAGCATATATATATAATGTTGGCCGGCCGTTGTTGAGTGTTAATCAACCATAGCATTTGCGTACCTTTAAATGAAAATTAAACCGACCGGCCACCAACTACACTTACAAGTGAGACTGCGAGCTTATTATGTTGTACATGTTGGAATTGTGAAAAAGCTCAAATCTTTTTATAATCCGAAGTAACATGCTCATCCAACTTTTAATAATAGATGAACCCTTTTTAAAGTCTTCTTTTATTTTTTATTTTATGAGATAAGATGAGATAAATTAAGATTAAAATTAAAAAATTAAATAAAATATTATTAAAATATATTTTTTTAATATTATTTTTATTTTAAAATTTTAAAAAATTAAATTTTTTATTTTATTTTATATAAAAAATTTAAAATATTATAATAATAAGATAGGAAGTTTTTAAAATTTTAAATTTTAATCTTAAAGCCAACAAGGCCTTAATTACTTCTATGCAGGCAGGAAGACATGATGATGGCATCTAACTGTGTAAATTTAAACCGAAAAATCGGTCCGGACCGGATCGATTTTACTGATTTTAAATCGGTCCGGTCTGGAACAAGTTTTTAGAATGTGAAAACTGGCCGGTTCCGATTTTAGACTTTTTCAGACCGGACCGGTTGATAAAAAATATATGAAAATAATAATATTTATATTATTATATATATAACTTTTATACAAAATATTATATATATATATATATTAATATATATAAGTTTTATATATTATGTATAATTATAAATTTTTATGTAAAATTTTTATATATAATATATATAATTATATATATTCATATATGAAATTATTTCTTATTATAAGTTATAAATTATTACATAAAATATTAATACTAAATCACTAAAAGTTTATAACTAATATTAATAGTCTAATATAAACTAATGACTATAGTTATACTTATAATTAATATTACAAGTTTTTACTAAAAATTTATAACTAATACTAATATTAAATATATAATTTATAACTAATACTAATATATAACTTATAACTATAGCAATAGTCTAATACTAATACTATTATATAATCTAATATATTAATAAAAATATAAATCAATTTTTTTTAAATCAATTTTTTTTTTTTATAAACAAATTTTTAATAATAAATTATGAAACTTATATTTTAAAAAAACCGGACCAGACCGGAAATCAAAAGTATCGGTTTAGAAAGGTAACTAGTGTGTAATCGATTTTAAAAAATATAAAACCAGTACATATCGGTTCTGTCTTAGATTTTGTCCAAAACTGAATCGAATCGGACCGGTTAGACCCTAATGACATCAACTAAATATATGCTGTTAATTTGTTCAATTGGCCGGAAAATACCATATATAGAATATATACATGACTCTTGCATTTTTTAATTGCTGAAAAACGAGATTGTCTGAAATACAAAGTTGTTAGATTTCATTGCATAATTCAGATCATTTCTTGTATCAAAGTATTTCATTTTAGTGACTAATTGTATAAAGCTTCATCTCATGTTCGAACTTTAGCAGACAATATTCATGCATGCTTGCATGCTAGAAACATGCAGCTCCACACACAACAATGGGGGCGTAGGGAGAAAGAGAGAGAGGTGTTACTCTTCTTATTATTTTGAGCAAACCGAGCCATACAGAAATAGAAGCCATGCAGAGAAGTTTTATGTATATTATACATGAGATAGAACACTAGCCGCGTTCTGCCACAAACTCTCCAACATCAAAACTCGAAACTCGCTTCATATACAAAAAAGCTTGGCTACACAGTACGATATCTACACTAACAAGCACACAGCATCCACCACATACCCCGGTAAAGAACATAGCATACCTAAATACATTAGAAGATTCGAGTTTTAATATTTGGAGGAGGAAAGATTCTCACATATCACACATCATAAGGAGGCGATGCCGAACTTCTGGTTGGGACTTCACCGCTCGCCTTTTCATACGCATCCGAAGTCGACCTTCTTCGAAATCGAAAGGAGTCTCTACCACCTCCTAAAAACACTCATATGTCAATATTAACATTTGAGTAGTGCAAATATCATCAGGATCTCAAATGGTAAACATTAACGTCTTCCTTACAACACCTCATGCACTATATACATGCGCCATGCACTCCACACAAGCACATGTGCATGCAAAAATACAGGCACTCCAACTTGGCTTCATGTAACTATAAAAATGATAATTATAATTGTGATCATTTTTAAAAATAATAAATGAACGTAATCTACGTGAAAAAATTAATATTTTAATAATAAATCACATTTTTTTTTAAAATAACTACACAACATCTTATATACTTCATAAATATATATATCATTACTTATAACTAAGAATCTTATTTGCAAAGTGAGATTTTAGGCAGTAGTCCATCAAAACTACACATGATCCAGGTCACAACTATTATGTTCAGATCCCATACCTAACCTACGTCAATCTGACTCCATCCAAACGTACGTGGTCATGCACAATAAAGTCACTCTGACGTGACAAATACCCCACTTGAAGCACAACATGTGGACTCTAATACCCCTCCAAGAAAGGCAATATAACCCCACCTTAACTCAACCCAACTTGGAGATACACTCACATATGTGGGGACCCTGGTTAATAATGAATTGACACCCATCAACCATGCATTATTGTCTCCTGATGAGGATATATGTGTCATTTTAACCTAGCAGACTATGTTAGCTAAACCACCAACATTATTGCTCACGCCAAAAGTTGCATCATGTTTATCCACAAATAGAGCAAACAAATTACTAAAAAAACGAAAATCCTGGTGGATGTTTCTAGACCATTCCACCCTTAGTCCAGACTCCCTCCAGTTCATCCGGAGAAATGATTTCCAGGGCCATATTTGTACATTTAGAAAGGAGACGACCTGAAAAAAGTGAAGCTAGCGCTTACCGGACAAGGGAGACACCGGAGGAGTAGAGCCGGCCGGCGAGACCGGAGGCGAACCGTTTAATTGGTACCCGGGTGGCTTTATTATCATGATACTGCGCGTAACTCTCATCGCCTCCTCCGATGAGTCCTCACCGGACGATCTCGCGTTCCCGCTATCAGATTCTGAGCAACAGCAATAAAGAAATAACGAAAGAAACTTAAAAATCTGTTCGTTAGATATTTTGAAAACCCGAACAATCTACGCCATCAGCGCAAATCAAATTTTAGTAATGATACTCTTTAGTCTTCGCTTTGATTCGGTTATAAGCATAAGAAACCTAAGAAAAACCTAAGAAACAGCTTAAAGACTTGTTGGAAGTGAATAATTCCTGAGAAAAGTTTTGAATTATGCCCGTCAGATTCAAAGTAGATAAATTATGATAGATTGAAACTCAAAGTATATGAGCAGTCCGATTAGAATAATATTCGTTTCGAGAATTTTCGCTCAGTTCGTCGATAGGAATATAATGATCTACGACCACCGGCCACGAATAGCAAAACGCTGCGTACCCTTGCCGGAACCAGATCGAAAGGAGAAGACAGAATTCTTCCGGAGTTTTCCGAGGCCGCTATCCGGCCGCGGACCGGCGACGGTGTCGTCCCACAGCTGGTCCAGTAGACCCATGGAGTACGTTAGCCACTCTTGCGTAGTAACAAGACTCCGACACTCGGAATAGAGGAAGTAAGATCTGGATCCAGGGGTTATTTAAGGAAGGGAGGCGTTATAGGTCGAGCAGGTTTTGGTAGGAAAATGTAATCTGAACCGTCGATTCGGATCTAGTGGGTACCAATGACGTGGGAAGAGGATCAACGGGCACGTACGGAATGGCGATAAGATCGAGACATCGAGTTAAGGAGGATGGGTGACACGTGCCTTTCAAAGAGTTGTTACTTATGAGTCTATGACTCAAAGTCACGTGATGGGTGAGGTTAACGTCGAAAGCCGAGAAAGACCCTGTATTTATCCAAATGAGAAGAGAATGGTCTTGGAGTTGTATCGAATTACAAAGAGGACCTGACCCGGCCTAGACTCTACTGTCTACCGCTTTTAAAAGCTAACCTCCATAGGGGACAGGTTGAATTTGTCGACGTGATAAACAGATCAAATGCCGTTACCTATTGATGTAATAGGTCAATTTGTGGTTCCGAAACCACGATTTAGATTGATATTTAACCAATTTCTTCCTTCATGATCTTAGCTTTTGCCTCTGCTTCCTGCGAAAACATATCCACGAAAATAACTCAGATCAAAAAAGAATTACTGCAAATTCAAATCATGAACCCACAAACACATTATTTGAAAAAAAATCCAGAATCTCAAGATGATATCATCGACGAAAGCTCTTTTTCTTCTCATTCAAGTCCTTCAACAAAGGATCAATCTCTCCAGCTGATATCACCGACGCAGCCTCTGATGCCAGCCATGACGAAGAAGACAGAGGAGGGAGATGGAGGGTGTTAGGGTTCAGATACTGGGAAGGGAAAAATTCGGAGAGATGAAGGGGAGCACGAGATGGGTTTCAGAAACTAGGGAGGGAAAAAATAAAAAACGCACCGTATTAGTTCCACATAGACTCCCGCATTTTATTCGTGCACATGCCTGCACAAACTCTCCTGCATATAGAGTTTTCCTTTTGAGTATTATTGTTTTGCAGCCTATTCGAATACCAACGATTCCTTGCCTTCGTTGTTGCATTTGCGATGAAAACTCAAGAGCCTCCAGCGTTTTGATGCGGTCCAGTTCCGGTGAAACTACTTTTCTTGCATTTGCTGGGGGAGGCTTTGGCCGAGTTGTTGTTACTACTATTCGGAGTCCAAATACAATACGTTCCTGGAGGGACCCCATCCAACCCGTCCTCCACATCTTCCTTCGAAGACGTCAACAACGTTTGATCGCGTTCCTCTTCGAACAACTGCTTTAGTGGAACCCGGACGGACAGCACATCGTGACCCTCTGCCTCCTCTAAACCGAAACAAATTCGAAGTTGTCATCATTGTCTTCTGGTTCTTCACCTCGATAATCATCACCAAGTTGTCGCTGCCGGTCCCCAACACCGTCAAACTCGCAGATTACTTCAACTGCTACGGATGCGCCAGTTTATCCAAAGTGTAGCTGTTAAAGCTGGGACATGCCGAAAGTTCGAAACTTTCTCCTTACATTTGATACAATCCATAAATCTTTTAGTGTTACTTTGATATACGCACACCATGCGTCATTTGATCTGGAAAAAGATGCAATATTATCGAGATTTTTGGTGTATCAAATACCCATCATACAAGAAATATTTTTCCTCTTATTTTACACCGCTTGCATTCCAGATGAAGTTCAAAAATTTCCAGATGAAGTTCATTCGACACGAGAGGCTTGAGCTTCGACGAGAGATGGGCATGGGAAGTTGAGGGACGTTGTCGCATCTGGAAATCATGGGAGAGAGAAAGCTCAAGCCAAAAAGCGGTTCAATCTCAATTAGTGAGCCCAGTCTATACGTACGTTAGGTGTAGGGTGTGCGTTGGAACAACCGGCTGATACCAAGAATATTTCAGCACGGTCACGCATAAGCTCCACTCCCTACACATTATAATTATTATTATTTTTTTTTAAATTCAACAACATCGGATGTTTTGAGAATTACATCAACAGTAGACTGATGTAAGTAATTTCTAAAATAGAAAATGAACAAAAGGGACAAAAAGGATAAACTGAAACCATCATAGGATAAGAATCGGATGTATACCCACCCATGCCATGGATTGAAAAATTATTTACGCTGCAGTTATAGACTGATGTATAACCATCTTCGCTGTAGATTAGGGATATGGATTGGGGATATTGTCGAGAAGCCAGCAGTCTCAACCATCATTGGGATGCGAAGGATGGATGGGTCGTGGAAGTAGGTCAGGTGGGCATTGTTTCACAAATCTTAGTGGTAAAATGTTGGTGGTCAATCATGCCCAAGTCCTAAGCTCATCGTTCATCAACAAAAGAAAGACATCCACTAAACAGCAATGCCGCCGGATGACATCCATTAAAGAAAGACAGTCTAGTCTAGTCTAGTCATAGCACCACAACCATGACCCACCACTACCATTATGTATGTGTTAGCATCAATCACAACCATCAGTGTCACTTCTACAGTAGCCGCCAGAACATAGCCGCCACAAAGGATATGAGAGTTTATATGGTGGGTCACGTGACATCCTAATGGCCAATATCTAATTCCTAGTTGGCCAAAGTGGGTCATATTGAGAAACTTTACAAACCTATGTTTGTAAATCATTCAGATCCTGTCATCAATTAGCCACATACGTACAAATACTATACTATGACAATATGTTGTGCTTGCTTCGTCAACAAAGTAGCATTCATCAAAAAACGTGCAAAGACAAATGACACAGTTGATTTTCAATCCCAATTTCCAGGAAACCAGTCGCAATCATGATCGCATTGAACAGTATCAAAACACAAACCCCAACACCCATTTTCCTTAGATCTTCCCCAAAATACTCCTCTCGAATATCTAGAAACTACACACTTAGAAAAAAAATCTTCAATACATTTCACTTTACGAAGCAAAAGAAAATTTAAAGCAATTTGACACCAACTTCCCTCAAAGAATCAATGACAGCTTTGACCTTACCATGATACCTCTGTTCTCTCTTCAAGTGAACAGCAACAGCTGGGATGTCTTTGAGCAGCAGACGCTCCCCCAATATTTTTCCGATCTTTCCAGCAGCAGACACATCGCGAGTAGATTCCATGCTTGACCTCAATGTCTTCTCTTGTGAGCTTGCAGAAGAAGCAACAGTAGCAGTTGGTGCGTGTATCACTTGGGCACTCACATACTTGTTTGTAAAGTGCATCTTCAGGACATAAGGCTTTAGATAGTTTATAATTCTTGGAGGCCTAACAGGGGGAGGAATAACCATTCTGTTTTGCATATAAACTATAAGTTGAAACATAATATAGAACCGAGAACTTTTAATTATATAATTTAACATATTCAAGAACATTGTATAACTAAAAGAATAAGGTACGATTTAGATAGTGAGTTGAGATGAAAGTTGAAAGTTGAAATAAAATATTGTTAAAATATTATTTTTTAATATTATTATTATTTCAAGATTTAATAATTTTGAATTTTTTCTTATATTTTGCGTGAAAATTTAAAAAAATTATAATGATAAGATAAAATGAAACACTTCTTATATCCAATCAGGACCTAAATCTATGTGCAAGCTTGATTATGATGCACTAAATACTCCGCTGATGTGGTGTGTTTAGGTTTTTATTATGAATATAATGGATCCAACAATAAGTGGTGTGTTTCACCATGCTTGTTATGTGGCATAGGTCTGGCTAAAATATTTCAAACGATTAACTCAAATCACAATGAGAGAATGAAAATTCATCATCCATTTATACAACTAGCTCTACTCGTTTGCAGAGAATGATCAACTAATTTACATATTTAGGCCACCTAACTTACTGACACTGCACTGCAGGGAACTGAGCCTAAAAAAACTGGCTTGAGGAGGACTTCACACAATCCTAGAATGCCTCTTAATGTAAAATATACATACGGGCATGTTTGGATGTTTTTACGGTGGAGAAACGCATGCTTGAAGAACAGAACAATCAGATATGGAAGTCTTACATCCACCGTACTTGGGTTAAAGGAACATTACCTCAGAGCTCTGTGTTAGTCTAACACAAAGCTCTATTTTTTTTTTCTTTCCGAAGTATTTAGTTTGAATATGTAGTGATAGAGGCAATACACTATACCTGATAAATCCTAATTTCATAGATAACAGAAAAAGAGAAAAATAAAATGTCCAAACAGAACTAAAACAGATCAGCATAAACACAGAATAAGAATATAAGATGAGGAAACTAGGCCTTAATTCCTATGAACAAATTGACTGCACAGAGAATTGGTAATAGACTGTCAAAAAGCTGGATCAGACAATTGACTGTTCAGGATTCGATATCTAGGCTTGGGCTGGAACAAAGCATCAAGAAAATTAGCCAAACAAAGAAGCACTGGTCTAACGGTAGAGCGTAACGTAAGCCACTATCCACTCAGGACTTCAATCAAACAATGAGCCTGCAACTCATAAATTCCGAAAACAAGACGAAGCTTCCAAATCTAACAGAATTTGTGGCACGGGTTCTTCGCAATTCGATATAAGGTAGAGCGAAAACCTCTATTTTATTCTAAAGCAAACCCTCTATTTGGTCCCCAGGGAAAACAAATGAAATGAAACTCAAACTAAATCCACATTTGGAGTTTCGCCTTTGGTGCTGTTTAATTCCTAAAACTCCTGAAACCATTTTAGGAGAGTAATGGAAGTTAAAATAAGTAATTGGATCACTTTGTTAGGAACCGATTCAATGGAAAATATGATGTCGTGATATTTACTTTCTTTTACCTTTTCTCATCTTTCCGTATTCTTTTTTTCTCTCCTTCGGTCTCTTGGGAACCTAACAGAAAGATAAATTTCGTATCGAGAAACTTGGAAAACAAGGGAGGTAAGTAGAAATGCAGCGAGATGTACCTGATGGCTTTTGCTGGAGCACTCTGCACAGAATGTCGCAGAGTCTACGACCAAGAGCACGCCCAAAGTGATCAAAAATCTGATTTCGACCAACAAAACAAGGAGAGGAGGGAGGCGCGGGTATACCGGCCCATCCAGGCCCACCTCAAGTTTGGGCAACCCAGCTCTCATTTTTTTTTAAGATAAATATTTTACCTATAAAGGATTACATAAAAATAAATTCATAAACTGACGTTAGTTGATGCAGTACGTCAGATTATAAAGTTATTTTTAATGTAACGTATATCTAACGGATTATATGAAACCACGTCAATTTATAAATTTACTTTTGTTTAATCTATTTGTGTATGTAACAATTTTCTTTTTTTAAAAGTTAAAATAAATTTTAGATGTTTTAATTGAGCTTTTAAGTTCTATAGTTGATTTTTATTTTTTCTTATGTTGATTTTCTACATGAAGTGAGGTGATGATCGTGTATTTTTAGTTGTTAAAAATACTAAAATCCCAAGTGTATATAGTGGTTAAATCCCAAGAGAACTTCGTGGAAGTTGGGTAACTGAATAAAAAGAAAGCTCATGACCGTATGTACATGCCTTAAGTCCATATGCAAGTAATCTTGCAGCCTCAAAATATCTGTCCATATCTCATGGCGATGCCAAGGAAGTTTACTGTGTGCATGACACCAGTTCGAGAATATGTCTCCACAATGAGATCATAGATGTGCAAAATCTTTTAGGAACAAGTTTGAGTGGCTTAATGTAACGTACGGGTTATAAATTTGGAATTAGAATTTTTATTTTATAATAATAACTATTATTATTATTGTTAACGTCGTGTTTCGCATGCATTTAGGTCAGATTTTGACAATTCAGGTCTTTTGAAATAGACTTGCAAAAGATATAGGGGAAGATAAATAGGAGAGGGCGGCCTTGAGATCGGGGAGTCTCTGATGCCAAAGTTAGTAAATTCTTTTGGAAGTTTGTAAATAAATGAAAGAGTCTAGGAATCAGAGAGATTTTCTTGTACTTGGAACTTACTATTTATACCATAAGTTTGGGGGGACAGATCGTGTCTGCTTCCATGGAGTCTATGTCCTTTGTATTGTTCTATTTGTCAAAATTTTTTAATGCGGCGTAACTCTGCGACGACGTCATTAATGTGGCTTATAGCTCGGGTAGTAGTACTATTAATGCAGTGTGATTTTTCAATTTCTCTCTCCCAGCTAATATCTTTGGTGGTCCCTTGATACTCTTTTTGTCCGAGGATTGAGGATTTCTTGTACATTACGCCCACTACATAGACAAGTACTTGAGAGCTGAACACTACTCGAGAGATTTCCAGATCGATGTGTCTCATCCCCTGCAGCACGCTCCCTCCTGTAGGTTGCATCTAGAGAAGCCTATCCATGGGTCGGGTTGGAGACTTCATTCATTCTGGGTTGGGCCTTCGGTTCTAGTTTCCTTAGTTTTTATTCTCAAGTCTGTTGGGTCTAGGAGGGAGGGGTAGGGGTGTAACCGGTCCTGGTTTTGGACAAAATCTAGGACCGAACCGGTATGTACCGGTTTTGTATTTTTCAAAACCGATTACGCACCGGTTACCCTCCTAAACCGGTACTTCCGATTTTACCGATTTCCGGTCCGGTCCGGTCCAGTTTTTTAAAATGTAAGTTTCACAATTTGTCATTATAAATTTGTTTATAAAAAAAAAAAAACTAATTTAAAAAATATTGTTTTATACTTTTATTATAAATTATATATTAGTATTAGTTATAAACTATATATTTAATATTAGTATTAGTTATAAATTTTTAGTGATTTGGTATTAACATTTTATGTAATAATTTATAAATTATAATAAGAAATTATTTCATATATAAATATATATAATTATATATAAAACTTTCACATAAAAAATTATAATTATACATAATATATAAAATTTATATATATTAATATATATATATAATATTTTGTATAAAACTTATTTATACAATAATATAAATTTTTTTTTTATATTTTTTTTATCAACCGGTTCGGTCTAGTCTGAAAAATCCTAAAACCGGAACCAGACCGGAACTGGCCGGTTTTCACATTCTAAGAACCGGTCCCGGACTGGTTTTCCGGTTTCAACTTACACCCCTAGGGAGGGGGAATCCATTCCCCCTTTCAATTATTATTATTATTTTCTTTTCTTTTGGGTGAGACTAATTTACTGATCTGCCACCCCCTCATGCTCTCCCGCCCTTTAACACCACCATAGTGATTTCTTAGTCAGAAAGTTTTCTACATTGTTACCGACTCGCCGGAGTCTTCACCTATAAATTCTCTCTTTCCTCCACAAAATTTGCTCACACACACCAACAAATTCTCTTGGCCAGAACCTCCCCCAAGCGAAAATCAAATCTTCTTTTACATAACAAAGCCCCGTACCCTTCCTCATAGCTAACCAAGCACTTACCTCACTGTAAACTGCCACAGAAACTGCATGTTAGTCGCTTTCCATCAAACTCTCGTTGTCTTGAAATTCCCACCGTCGTGGTTTTCACCTCAGCCACCATCGCTTTTAGTCCTCTCAATGACGAGCTATTAAGTAAAATTTAGAAAGCAGAACAACGAGGTAAGCAGCATGATCATAATCTTTATGTGTGTTGTAATTATTTTGTTATACATGAAAAATGATGTTTACCTATACCATGTACAACCATTTCAAGTTAGCCCATTTTTATGAACCCTTAATGAATTACGATGCTATGCTTATGAATGAAATTATGTATGTCATGCTATTTGATTGTTTGATTGAATGGATGTTATGTCAGGCTATGTAACGCTTTTGTTATGTTATGCTATGTAATGCCTAAGTTATGCTATGTCATGCAATGCTCATGTTAAACCATGTCACGTAATGCATGCTCACCTTTGTATGCCATGTTAAGTGTTATGCCATATGACACATCATGAAAGTTCACAGAATAAGCATGTCACATGTATCATGATATGATAAGATAAGTAAGAAATCATATGAATGATAAGTAAGCTTTAAGAATGACCTTACGTTATGGATGGATGTGCAAACCACAAACTTAAGCGTGGTCTGCCATAAGTATGCTATGATGTACTTGGTGACACGAGCCTAAGCGTGCCTCACCATATACTACACTATGATCTATGCGGTGATATGAACCTAAGTGTGCTTCACCATATGCTACGTTATGATTATGCGGTGCCACGGACCTAAACGTGGTTTACCATATGTATGCTATGATGTATGAGGCGCCACGAATCTAAGCGTGGTTCACCATATGTTATGCTACGAGTTATGAGGTCAACAACAATTGGACCGATGCACGTATGCTATGATGGCCACTAAGCAAGTGAAAGACAAGATGAATAAATTATTTACGAATGATAGGAAATGCATGGAGTTAGTCATTCATGCATTCATGTTACATGTATTGCCATGATTATGTTTGATTCTGCTTATGTTACTAATGAATGATCTGTATGTTATATGTGTATGAATGAGGAAGCATGAACGTATCCAAAATTAAGCCAAATGTTAAACTAAATTAAATTTACAGTATGATATGCTATTACTGAGCCTTTGACTCATTTGTTTTCCTGTTCTTTTGTTTTAATATCTCAGATGATGATTGCGTGGATACAAATCTGGAATGCCAAGAGTAGAATTAATTTCCAAATACTTAGACCTTGAACAAGTGTTACTTTCATATGGACTTAGTTTATGATTTAGACCTTTGAATCGGTGTTATTATCACATTGAACTAGTTATGTTTTCAACTTTTATATAATGAAATACTGTCATGCTTGATAAGTTTTATGATTTAATAAATGAGATTTTTTTTTATTGGCACTGAGTGTCCAAGAATAGTGTCCTAACTAATCACGAGGGTACACAAGCCCTCGACAATGAGTTTCCTGCAAGTGCACATCGGATAATTTAAGAAAAAAATCTTTCAATCCAATATTAGACTCTTAGAGATTGTTTGCACTCAATAAGATATTTTTATAATGTTGAATCTCTTTACTCGACATTATGTTATGAATGTACGTGACATTCCTAATTTACAAGAAGGGGTGTTACACTCAATAAAAGGAGCAATTCTTTCAATCATCTATAGATTTTCTAGAAAGCTTTCAGCTAGCTCCCTCATATCTTTCTGCTTCTTTTGTAAGCCATAGTTCCCACACAATAAGAAGTGGGGCATTAGGCCAGCCAGGAGTAAAACTTGACCAGTGGAATAGAAAGAGGGCCACAAAGACAATTTTGTTTCCCTCCAGTAAATTTAAAAATGATATTCTTTAAAACTTCTGATCATCACCTTTGCATCATTTTTTATTTGCCATCAAATCAAGAAATAACGCATAGATGATGATTAATTGAACTAAAGTTGTGTAAACTAATATATTTAAATAGGTCATTGTAATTTAATTGTCACGATAATTTATAAATTTAACTTTTATAAAAAATATTTATAATTAAAATATTTATCTTTTTCTAGACACGATATAGGGCAGTTGGTAGGAATAATCCCAAAAAATATCTAGAGATCACAAAAAAGGGATGTGACAAAAGAAACCTAGTCAACAAATTGTCTCTAGAGATCCTGATTGTTGCACTTTATATATATATATATATATATATATAAAAATAATGTTAAAGAGAAGTCACTATAATAGTATATATTTTATACTCACTGCGTGACTGTTTCTAGTTGATTGTTTTTAATATTCATTTGGAGAAATGTGTAGTATATATGATGCCACATCATGCATACAAAATGAATGTTCTCAATAGTGACTTCTATCTATATTTATTTTATATATATATATATATATGCTAATTACTGCTCAGTTTTGACTGTATGTTTTACCAAATATTTTAAGAGATAAAGGGAAGACATTGTCATGCTTATAAAATAGAATGCATGCTATATATACTAGCTAGCTTAATGATCGATGAAGAAGGGTAGTACTGCTCAAATTCCATTGTACAGATGCAAAAGCAAAACCATTGAGTCAGAGTTTCACAGAAAAGTTTAACAACTCAGCTCTATATATATATATAATTATTTTAAAAAAATAAATTTATATAATAAATAATAAATTTATAATAATACTTTCGTCTAAAGGACACGCCATTCTTGGTACTCTGACGGTCTATAGGAAGAGTGTTTCGTACACATACAAATTTGATGTTGATCATCGTCAGAGGTCTGAGTCAGAAGAGAAGTCCAGCGTGAATCGTGGGGGTGAAAGTAAAAAAAAAAAGGAAAAAAGGAAACCATATAGGGAATCATATCCACCTTGGGACTCTCCCTGCCCTCCCCAAAACCATCCCAAAATCCTTCACTCTCCCTTATCTTTCTTTCTAGTTTCTATCTCACTCTCTCTTTAATGAAAAACTTGCGTCCAACACGCAACCCCAACGTGCAATTTCTTACATTAATATGCTTCTGCTGCGGTGCCCCATGACTGTCTCTGTGCCCCCCATCCTGCATCATTTCCACCGCTACTGTCCAATCTTCAAATGATAAATGATAGTTATAATTATAAATATATAATTATTTTATAAATAAATATGAGATATATATATATGAAAAAATTAAATTTTAATAATCCTTAGTCTTTCACTGCCATCAATCCTTGGTCAAAAAGTTTAAAGCCATCAACATAAATGATGGTTATGAGAAAGTATTAATATAATGAGGTAGCTTGGCCCGCAGGGAATTTAATGTTTCAGACACAACATAATTGCTTGTATTTGAATACATGATGCATATGTCGTTCATTAGGTAACACACGTCAGTTGAAAGGTAAAAAAAAGGGTTTCAGATTAGCTGTTCTGAGAGTACTGGCCGCAGAAACTGATCATGAAACCCATGGAACAGTATATAGGGTAGGAAATGGACAAAAATCTCCTTGGACAATGTTCAATGTTTGAATGCTTTTTCATTTCAAAGCTAATCCATACCAAGTAGAACGAAAGTAAGACTATGATAATCTTAAAGAAAAAAATTTATAAAAACTCTAAATAGAGAAGTCTCGGCTTTACTCAATTTTATACAGAAAAAGATGATGAGAAAGAAAGAAGTTTGGCGGCAGAAACCCTGAAAGTCCCCAACAAGGTGACCCAAGCATACGTAACATATTGGACACCCCTACTCAAACAGTTGATCAAACCGGTAAGAATAAGATTCACTGGGGCCGTGTCAAATTCATGGTCAAATCTATTAAGGCATGCTATCAGATCATTTCAGAACAGCAAAAACCCACTTATCTCAGAGCCCCGTATTTACCACTCTTTGGCATGAGGTAATGCAATAGGCCGGTGCCCCTCACGCTTTAGAGGGGAGAGTACTTATGGTTGATGACTCCAAAGTTTTTCAAATTGTTCTCCAAAGGGGTTTTGTGTTATTCATGACTTGAAAATGTGAAAATCCATTAAGAATGGGGCCTGGCTGGCTTTATCTTCACAGCAAGAAGTGAAAATTCTTTGATTGCTTCTCTTCTCATGTGGGTCTTTAAAGATTGCCCACTCCAAGACTCAATCTTTTTAATTCTCTCTCTCTCTCTCTCACTCTCTCACTTCTATATAAATGCATGAGCTTTTTCTCACAGTTTCATGCAATCTCAGCTCAATAATGGTCCAGAAGATACGCATGGTTACAATGGGCGGGTAGCTCTTGCTGGAGAAGCAGGGCACGTGCAAGCTTTGGCTCAACTTTTAGAAGTCTAGCTTGGCGAGCTTTGCACGTGCTCCCCTTCTCCAACATGGGTTTCTCACCCTTTAATTTCTCTCATTCGATCTCCTTGCAGAAGCATACATTCAAGTTATTTGTAAGATCAGGTAATGGCAACTACAGTAATTTGTAATTTTCTGTGTATATGATCACCACCTTAGTTCACCTTTCACCCTCCTTTCTGAACTCCATGAGCTTTTCTTTCCTGTAGGAATGCATAAGGCCTCTCCATCACTCAAGCTGCTAGTAAATATATATATATAGTAAAATGTGTCAATGTGCATTTGGATTTGCTTATCTGGTACCTGAACTATTTGTCTCGCTGACATTTATATGTGGCTTCAGAAAAAGGAATGTGGGGAGAGAGAGAGAGAGAGAGAGATTGACATGTGGATGAGGATTTAGCAAACACAGGTCCATGGATGGGCTATATGTGTAAGATGGCGAAGACCAACACAGCTCTGAATTTACTGTAGCCAAAGGACCATTTTTCTTTGAATAACGGTACCTTAAAAGAGGACTAGAGTCTAGACTCTAGAGCATACACATGGACTCTTTGGCAGTTTTTGCCTTCCAAGAACTCATTAATAAGATGTCACTATACACTTTGAAGGTGTTCTGTTTTCTGGGAATTTTGAACACTACAGAAGGGATTCAGTCAAGCTAATTTTCGACACTGCAAAGAACTATCCATCAAATCTAAAGAAATTGCAGCATTGCTCAGACTTATGAGAAAGAGAAGTTCTTAAAGTGGAGAGTGTGGAAGATGTCAGACTTAACAAAACTACTTATAGAAGTAAATTACAGTAATTACACAAATAAGTACGTACTAACTCTTTATTTCACAGAACCTATTGATTTAAAACGAACTGTACTGGACCTTGCATTTCATGACTCTCTCTCTCTCTCTCTCTATGTGCCTGCCTGCTCCAGCTAAATGGGATGGTAAAGAGCATATGTAAGCTGAAGCAAACACACGCACGTTTAAACCTGTCCCCATATGTCAGAGTTGAGGTAAGATAGCGTAACGTTGATGAAGCCAGTTTTGGCAGTCAAAAAGGTCTTCCAATTAAGCAATAAGTTGTACTTTCACTACGCCTTAGGAAATGGGGGACTCAGCTCAGGGTTCTTGTTTTTCTTTTTCCCTTCGATCGTATGTGTGTCTGTCTAGAGAGAGAGAGAGAGAATTTTGTTTTTTTGTTAAGGCGATAGGATGTTGGAAATTGAAGTACAGGGAGGGAGACAAGAAAGAAAGTCAGTAATGCCAAAAAAACATGAAGATCCTTAAAATGCAAGCAATGGTGTGTGGGAGAGAGAGAGAGAGAAGAGAGATGGGGAGGAATATTTGGGAAGCTTGGAACACGCAATGCACAAATCTCACGGTTTGTGGAAATTGCCTAATTACTTTACAATTGAAGGAACTACGTCAAACCGTATCACTTTATAAAATTACTTTTGTCTAATCTCTTTATAACTAAAATATTTCTCCTTTTTACCACATAGCCTCTTATAATTAACAGTACCAAGTTTGCAATTATTAAACAAAATATTATATTAATCGTTTTATGTAGAGGTACTGTAGTCTGTGGGATGTGGATCACTTTAGAAAGACTTGAAAAATACTTCAAATATTCCTTTAAGGGTGTGCTAGCTTGAGGCTAATCACGTTGAATGGGGCATCATTTACTCGACTTCTTTCAGTCAATTACTTGAGAAAAGGGAAAAAAAAAAGGGTAAACCGCGCGCGCGCCCAGCTGCTCCTTTTGAACAATTTGGCTACCTTAATAGAACAGAGTACTTGAAAGGTTATAAGGACATTAAACCAAGTACAGTGCATTAAATCAAAGCTCTGTTTATTATTATCATATATGGACATTAAACCAAGTACAGTCCATTGTCAGCTTGTTATTGTATTTGCATTCATGAGGGTATTGATGAAATCCAGTTAATTTTACCCAAATTCTAACCATTTATCCACCAACAAAATTTTAAACACAACCACTGCAACATGCAGCCTACAATATGCCAATAATTAAGGAATACTGCTCTGCCCTTTTAATTAGATTAGTCTCAGTCTCTCAATCTATGTATTGCTGCCTATATATAGGGACAAAAGAGAAAAAATGTCTCATTTATTGAGTTGGTATATTAAAATAACAGTCACTTGCTCTGTTCACAAGCATCAAACAAAGGCAAGCCTGAGTAACAGAAGTGGGAAAATTGGGCAGTCAAAGGCACCAGGAATCGGAATGAAATCCTTGGCATCGATCGACAGTGCGGGGGACATACCTCTCAAAATTTTGGATTAACAGACCTCAAGTCCGACCATGTTAGTTGTTTCCACCAACTTAATTTGGAGGTGTGGGGACAGGCATTTTGATCAAAAGGTCCATAACCAGGGAAAGGGAATCATTGATGGATATAATTAACTGTTTGCCTTTTGAAATCCATCATACATTCATATGCAAAAGTAAATTGATCATTGTTTAAGTAAAGGGCTTTTTTTTTTTTTTTTTCCTTTGTATGGACTGCATGTGCACCCTGCACTTCTCTAATTAATTACAGTTCACTACAAGAGTTAAAACGCTTATTTGTGACTAATTATTTACTACGAAAATTACCATTTCTTACCAAAATGAATCCGTTCTCGTCGAGAATAGTCATTGATTTTCGTTACAAATAACTCGTCACAAATTAGCTTAAACGCTATTTAACAACCGAGAAGTTTATCTCCCCACTATGAAGAGTAGAATCTTCTTCATCACAGCTATTATATATATGTATGTGTTAATGATATAATTCTAAAAACGCTAGTATATGTTCAATTTGAAATCATCCTATATTAATCACCTATAAGGCCCAATCATGATTTATTTATAAACGGGAGGAACCATTTCTTGCATGTTAGCCATTCACCTATAGAGAGAGGAGAGACATTTTCTGAGAAAGGGAGAAAACGGCAGAGGAAATCCATCCATTATTCATCTTGATAGTGAAACTCCATCACCAAACCGTAAGGGCACTTGATCAGTTTTATTAAAAACCAAACAATGATATAAATATAGAGAAATGATACTTGCAGTCGTGAGTGTACAAGCGTCGTGCAGTCACTTTGAAAAAAGTGAATAAATATGAGATCCACATGAAAAGAAATTAATTTTTTAATAGTAGACTCCACTTTTTTTCAAAGCGATTGCACGACGTTTGTACATTTTACGACTGTATGTAGCATTACTCATAAATATAACACCATGAGCAAACTTGCTTATCTACTGGAAAATATCTAGGCTGACAAAATATCAATGTAATTAACCAATACATAAGATTTCAAATCATAAAGTCCTATAAGAACAAAAATAGTTATTTACCACGTCCTATATACTATACCGGCCTAAAAGACTACACTAAGTTGAAAAGTGCTACAGCCACAAATAGATTCTACAAAAGGAAATCTACAATCTAATATGACTTCATATGATACGTTAGATCTAATACTTAACAATAAAAGTAGTTTTACAATCTAACATATTATATCAAGTCACATCAGTTTGTGAGTTTACTTTTGTAAAATCTCTTTATAGCTAAAACATTTCACTAAGAAGTTAAGCCTTGCAATGAAGCTTAGGTAAGATGTCATTGATGAGCCAGTATGCCATAAACTGGTATGCTCTCTGAGTCATATGAACTCCATCCCAGCTTATAAGTTCATTTGGATTAACACAAACAGGTACACCAGGAGCTCCACACATTCTTGCGATGCTAAAGTCATAATCACCTCCAACACCACAACAAGATTTCTGTATAGATACAACATCAAATCCTGTCCATTGAAAACCAAATTAATTCCAGTTACTAATAATTTTCTTCCTACCAAGATCTATTATATATCTATGTAGACGTTTTTATTTATTTGATGGAAATTAGGGACTCACCAAGAAGTGGCGCATGTTGGTAAACTGATTGAAAAGCGTTGTAATAATCACCATATATTATAACAACATTAGGGTATTCTCTTCTCAGAACTTTAATGGCCTGTTGCAGGTGATGATTGTGATGCATTGAAAGATTATTCAACCTCTTTAGGCAATGAAATTCATCATAAGCAGCTACGTTGTTGGTTTGGAATGCTGTAAGATAGATCGGTAAACAGCCTATTGGAAAGTTGCCTGGAACAACAACATGGGAAGCACCATAGCCAATGACCCTCTGCTTCCATTAATGTAATTGAACCAAGAATATTTAATTAGTTTTATAGCAAGTAATTTCGTGAGTAAAAGTAAGAACGAGATCAACGTTTAATTTACAAAGAAATTAAACTTACTGTAACAGCATCCTTTATTGCTTGAACAACTTCTGGAACCATGTCTATGACCTCCTTAATAGTTTTGCCTTGAAATAATGCATAGTTATAATCATTCCATCCTATTTCTCCCACCATGAATAGGGCATTTTTAAGCTTCTTGATACAGTCTATCAAACAATAAAGAGAAAATAGAGGTTATACAGATCACAATTAATGAATGCCATTATTAAATAGATTTGCATGCATGCTTTATTGGGATGAGAGACTAACCATAATCATCGAAACAAATCGCATTGAAATGGCTAAACATCCAATCTAGTTGTACACTTAAAGTGCTGTTAGTGATTGGAGACGAAATGTTCTTCTCTGCAAGAACATATGTAGGCAAGGCAGTGGAACCAGCTACAGCAAAGTTCTCTCCATAACCACGACTGAACATCACATCCTTATTCAAATAGGGATGAAGAAATGGAATTCCGGCTGCCAGAGCTGTGCATGATGCAATTATAAAATGTGATCAAGTCATATATATATATACAAAAAGAACGATCAAGTTCCAAATTAGTAAAACTTGTTTGTACGACGTAGCATAATAAAAAGAGCAATCTGCAAGCTGGAAGAAACATCTCTCTCTAAAAGTAAATGAAGGAATCACAAATTAAGTTGTTAAAGCAAGGAGAAAAAACTCTAAATCTGAACCATATAGTTTTATGAGAAATATTTTAACTACCTACAACGATGAGTACTGCTATAGCTACAAAGAGATTATACAAAACTAATTCCACAAACTAATGTGCTTTCATATAATCCGTTAGATCTATTTTTCAATAAAAATAATTTATAATATGACGAAGCACATCATGCAACACCAACTTGTGAAATTATTTTTGTGTAATCTATTTGTGATTAATGTATTTTTTTATTTTTATCTCTTTAGCTAAAAGGAAGAGGAAAAAAAGTTTGAAGATAGTAATAAACTCTTAAAAATCATGTCATCGTCATAATAATCAAGAATGACATGCAGGCCGGTCCAGTAGTAGTCCAACTTTAACAGACACAAAGTGACAATGGATAGAATCTGAAGACAACAGAACTACAGCCTTATCAGTTGCGGCTCACGTTGTTGCTTCTTTATTCCAACTAAAACGACAGCCTTATCAAGCATCTATTATACTCAACGATTGAAGTATTTAATTTATTTGTTCTTTCTGGAATTAAACTAACAAGAACTAAATAAAAGAAAGAAAACATGATAAACATATATGGACAAGTAATTCTGATTCTCACCAATGTAATCTATCATTAGCAACCCGTTGGAGCACCTGCCGGTGGCATTCTTGAAGAAGGTTTCCCCGTAGGGGAGCTGAGAAAATGGAAAAGCCGGATTCTCACGAATCAGATTTCCGGTGTCGGAAAACGAGTCCCCGAGTTGGTATATTGCGTCAAACATGCAAGTTTTGAGAGGGTGTGCATGACTGCAACGCAGCAGAAGAAAGAGAGGAGTACTGAGAGCGAGAATATAAATTAGTAGAGAAGAGAAAACTGGTTTGGCGGTAGCCATGGATGATGGCTCTCAAGAAAGAAGCAGCAGTAGTACTTTGGGTCGGTCTGTGAATATTGCATGTGTAGTACATAAATTCCTAGTCTGTTATAGTTTGAGTTGAACTAGCTTTAGTTAAATCGGGATTTTTAAAATGCGTTGCTAATTATTACTTGTCAACCACCAGGAATAGGAAACATACTTTTCAACTTTTGTTTTGGTTGGTGATAATCTTTATTATAATTACCGTGATTAGCAATTTATAAGGTCCCATGCATTGACTGTACGGTGGAGATGGAAAGACTTCCAAGAAAGAGAAATCATGATTTTGTAAAAGTGACGTGATATATTAAATTAGTAGAATTTTATTGTAAAGGAAATAAAATGTATCATAAAATTAAGTCAATTTATTAGTTTATTTTTATGAGATTTTTGTTATGAAATGGTACATCTCTTTTAAGAAAAAATAAATAAATGATCTCGAAGAATTTGCAGTGCACAGAATTTATACATTATAAAACTAGATATAATATTACTCTTTTTTGTTTTATTTGCAAACCATATTAGATACAGTTTTAAAGTATGAAAGCTCCTCATATTCATTTTGAAAAAGAGACGTGCTATATAAAAATCTCACACTTTGTATATGAAGTATGAGTATAAAAAAGTAAAATCACAAATTTTTAAGTGGTGTGTAAGAGTGTGTGACTTATGTCTATAATTTTTCTTTGAAAAAAAGTAGAGTATTATTAAAAAAAATCTACTCATCATCCTTACACCACACACCTATTTTGATTTTTTATATTTTTACTTTTTTTCTTTAGCAGGTATATAGTATAGGGATTATGAGTAAAATAATTCAATTAATTTAGTAGGAATAAAATTTAAAAAAAAAAATTAAAACATGTGTGGTGTGTGGTATAAGAGACTGTGTAATAAATTAACCCATTAAAAAATATTTTTTATATAAATTTTAGATTTATTCACTTTTTTTAAAATAGGTACACAAAATTTACGTATTCTAAAATTAAAAAATATAATTTCCCTCTCAAAATATGGATGAGAAATGTATCTCTGCCTTAAAAGGTATTCTGGGGGTTCTTCATGAAATATCAGGAAATAAGACGGGTAATTTCCTAACTTAAACTCTTTTAGTTTGAAACTTTGAAGTGGATCTTCATATACCAACAAGACGATTCACTCACTCTCTCTCTTTTTTTTTTTTAAATTTTTATTTTAAGAAAAGAGTAATGTTATATACAGTTTTAAGATATATAAATTTTGTGTACTTTTTTTAAAAAGGAGTGAAATCTATAATTAAAAAATTAATTTTTTCATATGAGTATTATATTTACTCTTTTTTTTTTAAATGTGTGTGCAAAACTTACATATCTTAGATTCTGCAAATATTCATTTCTCTTATATTGATATATAGTGAGAATCTCTTTAATTTTAAAAAGGTAAGAGGCTTCAAAAGTCCAAATTATGTGCTCTTAAATTCTTGTAGATATAATTATTGATATATGTATACATAAAATGATAAGAAATAAAAACTCAGATTTTTTGCCAAAGTTGTAAAATTATAAGTTTGTTAGTTTGGATTCTCATCTTAACTTATCTCAACTCATCATTATAATTTTTTTAAATTTTAACATAAAATTTAATAAATAATTCAACTACTTAAATTTTAAAAATAATAATAATATTAAAAAAAATTCTAACAATATTTTATCACTTCAACTCAATTCAATTCAACAAAAAATCCAAACGCATCCTGATATATATTGTTTTGTTAAACTCGGGCTCGAATTCGATTCAAATAAAAATTGAACTATCAATAATCCATTTATCATTTGAATTCGACATGTCCAATCATTTACTATTTTCTAAAAAAGCTAAAATACACATTAATAGTATCAATAATTTATTTAGGAAGAAAAAAAAAAAATATCTCATCACACCAAGAGTGGCCCTTTTATTTTTATTTTTTTAAAATCTTGAGAGGATGTGAATGGGTGTGGATGCATTTTTTTTTTTTTCATTTTTTAATGAAAATGTTTTGAGTTTTTATTTGAGGGGGTAAAACCAGAATTTTGCCTCGTTTGGTTATACAATTTAAATGAGATTAAAATGAGATGTTTTGTTGAAAGTTTAATAAAATATTATTAGAATATAATCTTTTAATATAATTTTTATTTTGAGATTTAAAAAAATTGAATTACTTATTATATTTTGTATAGGAATTTGAAAAAATTATAATAATGAGATGAGATGAAATAATATGATTTTTTGTATTCGAACCGGACTATATCATACAGGATAGTGACCAGTACATATAAGCTATGTGTTTCTTACTAGGTCAAACACCGATCATACAGATGCATTTCGATCAATACCGATCAGTTTTCGGTGTACTAGCCGAAATTAGTGAATTTTTGTAAATAATATAAAAATTTTGACTTTTTTATAATTTTCATTCCAATTCTTACATCTGATGACTATTTTTTTTAACTCTTTTTAATCTCATTTTCTCGAGGACGGAAAATCAATTCCCTACTCTTCTTTTCGTGATGAAGATGAGTATTTATTTTTTTTAAATAATTAGATTGTAAACGTAGAAATATTATTGAATTCTATAAATGTGTTTTAACATTTTATGACTTGCGTTGATATTATTTTAAAATATAATTTATATATATAATTAATTTATTATATATAAACTATCTCGAAATGATACTGAAATCGAAATATTTCGTTCAAGTGCCGAATTGTATTTAAGACTTCGGCCGTAAAAGTCGAGTTCCCATTGAAGTTAATGTCAACAAAGTATCTGCAGTCTCTAAGAAGGAAGTGCCAATTTCAGAAAAGAAAAAAGAATACAACGGATCCCTGCAATTTTACCATGACACAAGGATGGGAGACAGAGCGCCAAAACAACATAGCTGGATTCACCCACCAACCAATCCAATGTTGGCATATTTCAAAAATTCTCATTCAAGGAACAAAATTTGTTAAAACCACATCGTGTTTAAGAAAAAAGGGGCAGCATAACAAGTGCGAGTACACAAAATGAGGAAAGGTACAAATTGGAAACAAGGAAAATGAAGTTCTTAATGTAATGACTAAGCAAATTTAGACTCTCTTTCAATCTTCCTCCTCCCCTTCATTCTCCGCAATGTTGAAGTACCTAAGTTCATAAACATTTCTTTCTTTGTTGGAAGCTATCACGCGAAGCCAATCCCGCACATTGTGTTTCTTCAGGTACTTCTTCGTTAGGTACTTCAGATACCTGAACCAAAAATGCAAATATAACAGGTGTTAAAACTGTGAAGAAACCCATGATTGAACTGTAATCTCAACAGCAGCAGCAGCAGCTAAATCAATTGAATTCATAGAGGATTATGTAAGACAATACATAAGAGTCTATGATAAATTCAAATAATCAAGCAAATTGACAAATAACCGTTTATACAACGATCACAGCAGCTATTTCCCTTTTGCACATATCCATGATGCATGATCGCATACGCTAAAACTATGATTAGGGAAACATCTGGTTTTTCTCTATGTTAAAGAGCCATTATATTGGCCATTGGGTTCCAGCTTAGCTTTTTCTATAAGCTGTTACAACCGAGCAGTTGTATTTTCCAAGCCAGAAAAAGCAGAGTCAAGGAAAAATTATCACAAGTGTGATCCCACACTATCCTTCTCCTCCACAGAACAGTTAATGATGAAACCGGGTCACATAGAGGCTCCATTCTGTACCCCAAAAAGATACATATGGAAACAAAATGAAAATTTTGTTCAAGGGAAAATTCCACAAAAATGCCGAGGAAATGTTTGTTGCAAAGGAGAGGATTTAAGTTTGGCTCATTCAAACTTGGTCCAAAAATACATCTACCATAAGCCCTGTTTGCTAATTAGGCACATACCACAAAAGCCCATGTGTCAAAATATAAGATTTGTGAAGACGTGAGGGAGCTCATCAGGCTAAACTAAAGGTCTAAAGTTACCCAAAAACACACTACACATCACCACATAAAAGGTCACACTTTTTCTTTATATGAAATCAAAAATATCATTGTAAAAACAGAAGTAGTAGCCCAAGTAGACAAGACTTTCTGCTGACAAGAAATTCAGGAGACCGTGCAATCACAACCTATACACACCAGACTTGTACAAGAGAAACGCCTAATTAGAAATAGAAACGATAAAAGGAATCATGAGTACTTAGTCCACACATAAAAGCTCACATCTGCCAAACTTGCAACACAATTATACAAATAGCAATCTCAATTAGACAGAAAAAATCAACTAAAAAACTATCAATAGATTAATCAAATAAGGGGACAAATTTCAGATATCACCACAGCATTAGCTTCATACACGATCAAGAAAATCAGAACTGAATTTAAAAAATGCATAGATTACACAAGGAAAAAGAGCAAAATTACCTCTTCGAAAAGTTACCGTCAGAGGTTACCGTTATCTTGCTCTTCTCACGAGTGACGGTCACAGTGTCACCAAGCGCACCAGCCTTGCCTCCAACCTTGATCCTCTCTTGGAGAAACTTCTCCAGGGATGCAATATCCATGATCTTATCCTCCACTGGCTTTGAACAGTCAATGGTAAATGTCACTCCCTTCTTCTTCCCCTTAGGACCTGGTGCAGTACCTCGACTCATCTTTGATTATCTTCTACAATCCACACAAGGAAAATAAAAACACGCCTATCAGATTTCTGGTATAAGTTAGTGAAAAATAAAACAGCATACAGACTCCATTAATCCTCGGCTACGGTCCCGTGCAAAAGAATAAGAGGAGCACATATAGCACCTACATGGGCGTGAAGTAGGGAAAATCAAACACATCAACGAGAAAAGATCCATCTACACAACCATCTACCGAGAAAAACATACATATATATAAAACAAAAGCATAATCACGTGTAGTCCTTGTTTGTTTGCTGAAAATATAATGAGCATAAGATCCTAGGTTACTTTTCTTCTCTTCATTTCCTGCAAACCAAGCAAATGATTCCAGACTCCATTTTCCTGCACTATCCTTGTTGGCTCAAAAGGCGCGCGCGCGCGCGCGCGCACACACAAACACAGGGAGAGAGAGGCATACCTGTTTACAAGGTAGGAGCGGCGGCGCAAGAGAAAAAGGTAATGCAGTATGAGAGGGTATACGGTGGCTAGGGTTTTGGTTTTTAAAAGTGAGTCCGGTTCACGTTGGGCCGTAAGTTCGGTCTACAAGCTCCAACTCCTTGAGTAACGTTGGTGGGGTAATGGGGTTGTAACGGATCGACGGATTAGTTGGGTTGGTTTTTTCTCTCTTTTTTTCCCCCTTTTTTTTTAATGAATATGATTTCAGAAAAAGAAATGTTAAACATAATCGTAAATTGTACAAATATAATACAATTTTTTTTAAAAAAAATAAGATCTATTATTAAAAAATTAATTTTTTTATATAGATCTTATTTTTACTCATTTGTTTTTAAAAAAAAATGACATTTACACATACTATGACTCAAATATCATTTATATTCCTTTCAGTAAACTAAAAAAGAGAAAAAAAAAATGTAGAAAGCTCCAACAAAACATGGGCAATAAACTTATAATCAATACATCATATACAATAGAGAAATGATATTTACAGTTATAGAATCTGCAAACACAGTTTATTACTTTTAAAAAAATTAAGTAAATATGAAATTTATATAAAAAAAACTAATTTTTTAATGTTGAACGTGAGATACTTGCACAGCATATGATTGTTTCTAACATTGCTTTATACAATAAGGGCAGTGATAGGGTAGTAATCCTATTACTACATATTTACTACTCATAGTTTATTTTAAGTTTTTTATTATTTTCATTTAAGTATTTTTTTAACATCCTTCACCATTAAGAAAAAATTAAAAATATATATATATAATTTTACTAATAGTCACCTTCTTAACAATTAAGTAAAATTAAAAATTAAAAATAATCAAATATAAAGTAAATAATAAATAAGTAGTAAAAGAATAATAACTAATAACTCTATCATTTTCCTTTTATGTTATAGTTAAAAGTCACTACGGATAAAGTTAAATTACAATAAAACATTTTGTGGAGATTTTCACTCCCTCGTTCTCTAAATTATTGAGAAGGGATGAAAGGGCTCTTACCTTCTTCCAATATAAGAGAGAATATTAGACTCTCTATATTCAAAGCTAGAAAAACTTGTAAATTATTATCAAAAGAGTTTTGTTATACAATCTTCATCACACTTTATATTTATATTTTTTAAAATTTTTAATTTTTTTAATATATATAAATTTTTTGAGTTTATTTTTTTAAAATTATTTTAAATTTTCTATTCATTATTCATATAATAAATATTTAAAAAAATTAAAAAAATTAAAAAAAAATAAGAGTATGAAGTGTGAAGAGATTGTAAAAATGTATTCTTACCGAAATAGATAATGCATGAGTTTTACTTTCTACCACCTTGACCTGGGTGGCCCGTGAGTCCTACTCGCCGATCAATGAAGTGTGCCGATGGTAGAGAAAAGTTGCTTAGTTGGCCTCTAGGTCAACAGTAATTAAGGCACGTGGTAGCGGTTGGTTGGCAGAAGGTAGAAGGAAGAAGACTTTTTCTTCTAAAACCAAGAAAGCAAAATGGATGGAAAAAATGTATTTGAAAACTAGTAAAAAGGTCAAACACAACAAGATCGATCAGACAAACATACAGAACAGAAAAGGCATGAACAGTATGTGGACCTTGGTGGCGCGTTTCCCTCACCCTTCTTGACGACGGCATGCGAGGGCTGACATGCAGGTGGTTTAGTGACGTCGATAGAGCTCATGGAGGCTGGAGGTGACTCCATTTGGTATGACAGTTTTGTTACGCACAAGTAAGTTTACGTATCAATTTGTGTATTAATGTTATTGTCTTCGTATTCTAAATTTAAATTAATATTATTTTTAATAAAATTTACTTTCTGACTAATCATATTGAATGAGTGCGCATATTAATATATAGAATTGCTTATAATTAAATTTTTTCTCGATAAAATGTTAACTTGAGAAAAATGGACAAGAGACTATATCTTGCCTTCAAAACTCAATCTAAATTGAATAAAAAGTCACAAAGAAAATAAGTAAGGATGGTTACGATGGAATAGACAGTGATTAAAAAGGAAGAAAAGATGTTGATCTATCTCCAAATACGAATATATATTGCAACTCTCATCATATTAAATTACGTTTTGTCGTTAAAAATTAGTAATTTTATAAAACAACACCACTACAGCAAGCCGTCGCTTATTAAATATTAGGTGGTAATTTGGAGTTCGAATGAAAGTGATAGATTGATACTTCTTATTATATAAGGAGTTATTTGGATTCAGAGATGAGTTGAGATGACTTGTAAAAAGTAGAATAAAATATTTTTAAAATATTATTTTTTAATATTATTATTATTTTAGAATTTAAAAAAGTTGACTTGTTTATTATATTTTGTGTAAAAATTTAAAAAAATTATTTTAAAATTTAAAAAAGTTGAATTATTTATTATATTTATATAAAAATTTAAAAAAATTATAATAATAAAAATAAGATAAATTAAAATGAATTTACATGAAATTTTGAATTCAAACGGCCCCTAAATGTAAGACACGTGGTGCTGCTGATCAAAAGCCCTTTTCCAACTTGATTTCCTTCTGTACCTGGCTTTATTAAAGAATAGTTAAAATCAAAATCAAGTTTTAGTTAATATGGTATGAATTTATTTTTACATATTATATTCAGATCTAATTTTTACATGAATTATCTATTTATTTATTATATAATAAAAAAATGATATTAAAATAATTTTTTTGTATTTATTTATTTTTATCATTATTTATTTATTTTTATCATGTTTTACCAATTTACTAATTATATATTAATTACTAATCATGTTCTGATTAAATTATTAGTTAAAAAATTATATTTTCAATATTCATTTAATACTAATAATTACAAAACGTCTAATTAAACTCATTTAAAATTCAATATAAATGTCTTCATTACAAATCAAATCCATTGAGATTGACATTGATTTATCTATATGCAAATGTAAAATCACATATTTTAGAGATTGCATTTTTCATTAAAAAAAAAAAGTCTCACATTAGATTATGGATCTTTGAGCCAAAATAATAATAAAATATTATTTATTATTATTATTAATTTTTTTTCTTGAAGTTCAATTTTTTTTTATATGTTTTACAATTAGCACCCACTACAAAAAAATGTTGAAGGTAGAGTGAAAGGAGAAAAAAAATAATAATAAATTAGTATTTGTAGAGTAAACAGTGCATCTGCAAAGATGTATTGACACTGTTCGTAACAATAAAAATATTTACATATGCATAATCCAATATAGTCAATTTAATGATCTCATTATGCAAATATATATTAACATTTGCACATAAATAAACTTCAATGTGGATTTCTAACTCACACTTCGCTTTGCTGTTGATACTTCAATGGGGACGTTTGGACACAGAAAAAAGATGCAAAATTCTCAAAACTTCAATAAACCAAACACAATTCGTAACAATGAATTTACTACAATGAATGCTGGATAAAACATATTTGTGGCCTCGTTACAAGTAATTTTATTATCCTCCATTGGTATAAATTCCTAGCAAATTTTACTCAACGCAGGTTATATCAAAAGTTCACTCAATCCTTGTGTGTTGAGTATGATGCATCAACTGGAAAGAACTTTGTGTATCGCTCTGCCTTTGCTTCAGTCTTGTGATCATACCACTCGACCACTGCAGCACCAGCTAATGCAGCTAGTGTGAGAGCCTGTGCATGTAACCTGAAATTGAAGGTAAAGGAGAGAAGAGAAGTTAGCCAATAGGTCTAAAATGAAAAGTATTGAGAGGGAAATAAAACTAGGAAAAATATATAAATCAGGTTTCAGCAAAAGCTAGGATACAAGGAATAAGAAAAGCAGATTCTACATGCAACGTGCACATTTGAAACCAGGTTTGATGAATGTTAAGCTGTTCACTACCAAGAAGATGACAGCAAGAGATTCTTCGACATAAGTCAAAAGGGAGTAGAATTTGCTTTAAAGAATTTATCAATCTTCTTTCTTCCCACTTTGCAACTTTCCAATTTTTATTTTGGAGGAAAGAATGGTAAATCCATTTGGGTTATCTTGAGCCATTATCACAATTCTCAACCACAGCCTTAAAAACGTTTCTTGAATGGGCTGTTACATATCATTCTAGCATCCATTCCCTTGTGCTGCAAAACTAAACTACCATAAAGATTTAGAAATGAGGAAGCTCTAGAAATTAAGCCACAAAGAACAACATTACTAAAGAAATATATATATATATATATATAATGTAAATTAGTAAAACTAATACTTTCTATACAATGTAAGTTCCTGTTGAAAAATTTGATGTTTGCTTCACAGAGTACCCTGTTAAATAAGTTCCATCACATTGGTGGAACAATGCAGCTGTAAGCCAGAAGATTTTTGAATTTCGTGATACGCAAGAATTTTAGTACATAAGAATTTATGTAAGCCAGAAGATTTTTGAATTTCGTGATACGCAAGAATTTTACCATGAGAAGGAAAAGAAAGAGAACATGTTAGTACACTGAGACGTGAGGATGGAGAGAAGGCTTAAAGATTTTGAAGATATTTTAGTACATAAGAATTTAACCTTCATTATTGTCATGGACTGAAATTTTAAAGATTTTCGTTTTTCACTATCAAAAAAGTTTCTCATTTTTCTGATAAGAGAATTTTGAGTCAAAGCTTCCATTCTTTTGCAAAATAGTTTTTTTTTTTATATAACAGAGGGTGTTCGGGCCAGCTTGCGCGCACCTCGACTAATCCCACAGGGTCCTAAAGTTAACGACTAGGTAAACCTCCAGTGGCCCTAAGGGGACTCGAACTGGTGACCATTGGGGAGCAAACCCAAGGCCGGACCAGCTGAGCTACCCCTCAGGATTTTGCAAAATAGTTTGCACTCAAAACACTTTGGAAAACTCTTGCGGTGGAAGGGTTTCCTATGAAATTTACATATTCTTCAGCCCTAATTGTCACTAATTTGCTTTGATTTACTTCTGCAAAAAAAAAAAAAAAAAAATCAAAGTTTGATCCAATCCCTCCTGCCAAACACATTAAAATAACAAGAATAAACTAATCCTTGACCCTCGAACTATGGCAATTTGCAGAAGCAAAGACCAGTAATAGGAGCTAAAAATGAGGAAGACCTCCAAAGGTATTATTTAAGGCATGACAGAAGGTACAACGCCATACAACCCTATGGAATGGCCTCAATTGTATTGAATCTTTTTTTTTTTTTATAATTAATTGTTGTATTGAATCTACAACAGGATTTGTCTGCTTAAAGTAGGCTTTTCTCAATTGGGCAAAAACAGGAAGCTCATTTGAAACTAAATTTCACCTCAACTTTCCTACGCAAAGTTTGTGTCCATAAAATGCCAAAAGGTACATACAATCGTAAAACTTCAGAAAAAATTTATTCATCATCCCATTAGATAATAGGTTCACAAGTGAAATATAATAACTAATCTCCAATCATCTGATGCCACGTCATGAGATGATGAGAGGATAATGAGAATTGGGATGATGAGTAGTATTACTCTAAACTTAAATATCATTGGTTTCTCGTTACTATTGCTAAGAAGCCAGGGGAAAGAGAGAGAAGATATCGACAATGTACATGAGTTTTTCAGCCCCAAACTTCTTCATCTACAAATCAAAGTGATTTTTTTTTTTTCCCGAATGGAATATAGTTATATGATTCAATCCCAGCGACACATTGCAAAGGCACAAACAAACAACAAACATATCTTCGCTCACAATTAAGAAATTACCCTAAAAACGAGTACTTAGCAGATTAGCCAAAGCTTACCTAGCGTGAATGATCTTGACACTGGTTTTCATATTTGGTTGAGACCAGTTGTACGCAATCGAGCCCGCAAGTCCGCTAAGCCACAGAGAACCTTTTTCCAATATAAACAAATGAAAAATCCAAATAAAAACCCAGAACAATAATAGAATATAGTTCGTGTATCAATCAAAGCAAAAGATACCCTTCTCCTATATGAAACAAATAATTCAACTAATGATAAAAACAGGAAACAAGTTCAGACGTTTTGTGTTTCAGAATCGAAGATACATAAATCTTAACCAAAAACCCACGCGAGAAAACATCCCGGATACTAGAGAGTAAATACACGATAACAAGACTGAATCGAGAAAAAAATGAAGAAGAGAAATACCAACAGTTCGAAGCTTATGCTCGACGACCCATTCCCTCATAGATTCGAGTTTGCCCTTAGATTCTGCCATATCCGAGAGAAAGATGGAAACTTTGCAGAAAGAAACAATGAAATGGTTTGCTTTGCGAGGAATTAATACGCGAGAGCGAGAGAGAGGAAAAAGCGAAGTTGTAAACTTTCGACGCGGTAAGCAAGTACTATAAGGCGTGCGCTGGTATCCAACAACAAAAAGACTCCACGTCTACCGTCCACTATTACTCTTCTTTATCATCAGTCAAAATCCCGGAGTTCTTGGTCCAATTGTCCACGGACCTAAAGTTGAGAAATCTGTGAAGGGCGGCTGAGGGTCAACCGGCAGCCACCTTTCACGTGACCGAAAGCGCAACACAGCTTGTTGGGGTTTGACTGGGCCCAACCTGCTGAAACCTTCAAAAATCATATAAATTCATTCGAATGTCAGAAGAAGAAATTATTATAAAAATAGCGAATTATACTTTTATTACACACGTTCTTCCTATGCGGTATACCTTGTCATGCCATGTTCCTGACACTACTATTGGTTGGAGCCAAACAGATTCTCGGTTTTGTTACACAACTTTTATCATATTTTATATTTTATAACTTTTTAAAATTTTAAATTTTTTAATATTTTTTCTAAATTCTTTTTGAATCTATTCCTTTTATATTATTTCAAATTTTCTATTCATTATTCATGTAATAAATATTTGATAAAAGAAAAAAATAATAAAAGTTAAAAAAAATGTAGAGTATGAAGAGATTGTAAAGATTTATTATTATTAAAAAATTAATATTTTTTATATTCATCTCATATTTATTTATTTATTTTAAATAGATTGTACGAAGTTTACGTATTTTACAATTACAAATATCATTTCTCATGATAAAAATGACATTTTATTTTACAAAATAAAAACTATTGCATTTTAATTTAAAAATATTGTATAGTCTTAAAGTATTATACAGATTGGGAAATGACTTATATAGTCTTGGAGTGTAAGTCCGTGCACTCATTTTCAAAAAAATAAATAAATATAAGATTTACATAAAAAAATTTATTTTTTAATAATGAACCTTATTCTTTTTCGAAAAGAATGTGCAAGACTTTCACATTTTATAATCGTATCTAGTATTACTAAACAAATATAGTTTTAAAGTATGTGAGCATCTCAAACTACTTTTAAAAAAATTAGAGCTAACCATTAAAAAACGAAGTTTTTATATAGATTTCATATTTGTTTAATTTGTTCAAAGGGAATGCGCAAGACTTGTGTATGCTAAAACTGTATAAATAATTTTCTTTCATATTTTTTAAGTATTATTAAATGATGGGTATATAAATAAAATATAACAAATAATTTTTTTCATTATGTATTAGCATAAAATGAGCAATACACATAACTATGTAAACAATTGACCCGACCCACTAATTGGGATTTATTATATATTGTATTAAACTCTTATACATCGTCACATTGTATCTTTGATTATTATATATTGTATTAAACTTCGAAGATGTAGACTCGTTGTTGAACCATGTAAATCTCATATCGTGTGTGATTAATTCTACCTTCTGTTTTATTTTCTCTCTTATCGTTCCTAATAATAGGATCTGAGCAAAGCCGATCAGTTGACTCCAGGGATAAATGCTCTGAGCATAATTATTTTAGTGCTACTTTGTGAAATCTGCAGGCTGTTGTTCTCTCCCTGAACTATTGGCATTCTAATTCTGCTAATTTCACATGAAATGGGACCCTAACATTCATTGAGCAGAGAAAACAAATAAACTATTCAAACGTAAAACTCAGATACAAGACGACTAACGCCAATAGAGAGTTGGGCCCAAATAATGCATATCCCATAAATTGTCCAGCACAAACTGATCTCTTTATACAAGTTTTCCATTACCCATATAACTCCACCAGTGATCGGAAAGGAATTAAGGCAATGTTTATGGACATAAATAAGAGACCCATTAACCAGCAATACCGGAAATTCCAAGGAATCGGATCATGGGTCACTCAAACTGATACGAAAATGGCAAGATAACTGACCAAATCCTATTTTTGCCACCCAACATGTGATCTTATTTTCTATCCGCAAAGGCAGACAAACTAGAGGAATCCAAAGTCCATCACACCACCATGTGGCCAGCCAAAAATATGGTTTTTGGGGCCACTCCACAGTATCTTGAGTCTGCCAGGTCCTGACAGAATTCAAGCATGATATATCGTTTCTCAAGCATACATAATTTTTGGTTTCGGCATAATAGTGGTAGTTTGCTTCACCGGAAAAGGATAAAGAAATAACATTTATGACCGATTTTGTGCAGATGTCCTCTCGGATCCATGCCTTTGGCGGAAACTGCTGGACCTAGTATCTGACCCGCCAGCAGCCTGCTGATATGTCCCCCAACCGGAGTCTCTTTCGACCTGGCTCATAGGGAATGAAGGCAAACGATCTCTTTCCCATGAATGGAACCGATTTGACAAAGGATTTTCTGCTTCTTGAAAGTTGCGGCCTGATGAACCCGGCGGGACAATATAGAAGCCACCAGTTTGGTCAGATGACGAAGCCGTTGGCCCTACTTGAGCCAACCCGCCTCTGTGGCTGTTGGATCGTCGGGTGCCAGGAATGACGGGTATACGTACGGATGTTGAATTCCTCGGTTGTTGTTGTTGATAGTATGCCTGGAGAGCTTGGACTCTATCGCGGGTTCGGGCATTACTGCCTGGGTAAGGAGGAATCATTGAAGAAGCCACTGAGCTCCCTGGTCTACCAGCAGAACTGCAAAAAAGTAAGTGCTGTCAATGATACAATTATTTAAATTTTTTTTAAAAAAAGGAAAAAGTTGCAGTGCTCATTCCTTTATGAAACCGTCAACCAACAGATGTTATTAGATTGGAGGCCTTACCAAAAATGACCAGAAGCTACAAACCTGTTAAAGAATCGCATGCAATTCATCACCAGCCCATTTCTTAAGTTCCCAAACGACTTTTAACCACAAGAAAATATGACTTATTTTTCTTTTTAATTCACTTGCCAATTGCCATAGAAACTACGGAGTACAGATATGCCACATTTAACAGCCTATTGGCGTGATATGCCACATTTAACAGCCTATTGGCGTGCTGAGCCCAAAAAGAAGAAATAACAGAAAAGTATGCTGCCAACAATGTCCCCGTATGATAAAGACATACCTGTGACCAACGAGGAACGGGTGCATAAAACCTGGCCTTTGCATGTCAGAGCTGGTCCTTGCTGACCTTTGAGTAACGGGCAGGATGGAAGGTTGATCAGAAGCAGCAATACGATTATTGGTGCCAGGGAAGGGAGAGGAATGGTGCTCCCAACTATGATAAGGAAGATCCATGGCAGGAAAAGCATAAGAAGTCTGTATCTCACTAGGTACAGATGGGCCCCATAGATTGTTTAAGTTAGAAGCCTCTGTAAGTGTTCCGTTGGAATTTGAGGATGATGGATGGATTGGTCCAAAGTAAGCAATATATGGGCATGGTTGAGTAGCAGACGATACAGTTGTATGTTCGGCGAAGATTGCATGTTGTCCCAGTAGATCATGATCTAATTATAAACTCATCATTCAGTCATAAATGAACTCCTAGACAAAAAATTTAAACAGGATTGCAGCAAAAAAGAAGGAAAATCTTACATGCACTTGACGAAAATTCCCCTTCCCTGAAACAAACGGTTACAAAATTAATACTATGGAGAAGTAGGAAATGCCACTTGAATAAAAGAGAACCCAAGAGGAAGGAAAAAGCAAAGAAAAGAAAAACAACTCGGCAGAATATATAAGAAAGCATACAGCAAAGGGCTTTTCTTGACTTGGGAAAAATAACAATTCAGCTCAATATCCCAAAAATTTGTAAACACCAACAAAGCCTCACTCTTTTTTCAATGAGAAAGCAGATACAAACACTAGGGGATAGGATAAGATAATTTGTTGAATCCAAATAATAGAAGAATCCATATAAATTAGAAGTTAAGAAGAATTGTAAGCCTTCCATATGGCTATTGGGTGACTAAATGGAATAGATTTGGAAATTTGCAATACAATTTATTATTAAACTTCAACATTGCTTAACGAGTACAACAAAATCTGAACCACTAATGAGTCTTCCTTACATAAAAGTAACTGAAAACTACAAAAGTTGAACATAAGATCTAATTTGAGTAACAAAATTCCTCTGTCTGAAAAGGGTGATCTTTTGGCACTAAATCTTGCAAAACAACTTAGTCAAGCATAAAAGATCTTAACCAGTAGAAATAGCTTAGTGAAGATTGCACCTCCAGCCCACATGCCAAGGAATGAGAAACTCTGAGCAGGCTATAATGATAAAGGGATAGTTCAAGGAATGTTTGTTGAAATAGCTTAACCAGCAGAAATAGCTTAGTGAAGATTGCACCTCCAGCCCACATGCCAAGGAATGAGAAACTCTGAGCAGGATATAATGACAAAGGAATAGTTCAAGGAATATTTGTTAATAGACAGGCTCCTTTTACTATCACATGGCATTAATAGTGATTCCACCTCTTCCTAATCCTTTATTCTTCTGCCAGATTGGTGAAACTATTTCCTCCTCTGCCATGCAATGCACCTCTCTCTCTCAGTGGACTTTCCAATTTTAAATAGTCACATAAAAGGTTTCCTTAGTAAAAATAAGAAACTTATCAAACATTGACAAGCATGTGGGACTGCAGACATTCTGAGGGGAGAGGGGAGAGGGTAGGGACCTAACCATATCTTCAGCATAGATATTAAAGCACAAAATAAATTGGATAAGCTGTAACTCGTGAGTTAATACTTACTCAAATGATGAAGGAAGTCGCGTTAAGCTACCAAATGGACACCAGTGAACCCCAAATGACTGCAAAAAGAATTTAGACAATGAAGTAAAATTTAGCATAATATAGTTAAACAATCTCTTTGGCTACATCAATATTTTTATTTATTATCCACATGCACACTTCACTTCATCATGGCCAGTCAAAAATGTGAGTCAACATATGTAAAATGGAGAAATTCACACAGACGCACAATGATAGTTATCTAAGCAACAAATTATGTCATGGAGAGATGTGCTGCATAAAGATGATATTCAATGGAAGTCTTTCTCTCTTTACCATTTCAGAGTAGCTTAGATCATAAAGATCTTCGTCATGGGTCCAATCGTCCATACTAAACTCGGGAAAAGAACGAGAGCCATTAGCATAAAGCCACTGGCCTTTCTCAATCTTCCTACAATTAGGGCACTGCATTGCACCCTTTGTATTAAATGCTGAACCAATGCAATCTGAAAAAGAATCACAAGACGATAATCATAAACAAAAGAAAAAGACAACATACAAGAAATGCTAACAGCTTACTGGCAAGATGTAAACTAAAAGGCCAGCCATCAAAAAGCACAACATACAAGTTAAGGCACCAATAAGCAATGGAAGCATAATAGTACCACTGCCCTTAAAAGAAGCATGTATCAATTAGTTTAAAATATAAAGGACATTACAAATTCAGAGCAAGTGCCAGATAGAGAACACTATTGAGAAAGAATATGACAAATTTGGCGAATGGCTAAAGAGAAGGAGTCCTTGTTGCCCTTCAAACTGCAATAGATGCATGGATTTTGCACTACTCTAAGTTTAATCCAAGCGACTTATTGAAGGGCACACTGCACAAGAAGTGAATCTCACTAGCACACAAATGTACTTGCAATATAAGATTAGATATGATTCACTGTGACAATGTTGTATAGCAATTATTGCCCACATTGTAGTACTGACGTCCTAATATAATATAAATTTAAGATTGACACTTGATGTGACAACCCATGGATAACGTTAGCCATATCTGCATTATAATCCCAAAAAGACTAGTCATTATGAAGCTTCCATATAATCACATATAAAGCACAATTTCACCTAGTAAGTAGCCAATTCGAGATTTAGCACTTATGACTACTTTTTATAACCAACTCATTTGATGTTGGTTATTCATACTCCCAAGCACTAGCCACATCTAACACACTATAACAAAAAGAAAAACAAGTCAAATTGAAACATCCCTAGAATCACTTATAAGGCCCAATTTCACCTACTAAGTAACCAATGTGGTACTTAGCACCCATGAAAATTAGCCAAAAAACTTATACTTCTTGTGTACTTGGGCATTGCCTATTTACGTGGATCAATAAAACTTCTTACTTATCAAAAAAAAAATAGCCAATTTAAGACTTTCCTAAAATCACTTATAAAACGCAATTTCATCTTGTAAGTAGCCAATGTGGGACTTAGCAACTATGACTAAGGTTATAACCTACCCACTCTATGTGGGTTATTCATCTTCTTAAGGTAGGACTAGGGTATTACACTTGAAGATTATATGCCCCTTGTATAGATATGAAAATGAGGTTTTAGCTTGAACACATGCTACAACATTTGAAGAACTTATCTTCCTATTTATTTTTGTTTCTCTCTGTATTGTTAGCTTTGTGTAGTGGTTTTAACAATTGGAGAGATCCATTTTCCAAGATGTTTGTAAATTCTCAAAAAGTGTACTGGATGTTGATGGATTGCACTTATGCTTCGTGATTTGGTTAGTGACATTGTGGTCACCCTTAGGGAGGAAGTTAGAAATGTTATTTAGGAGGGGCCAGATCTAAGATTTAGGCAGGGTGTAACATCCCATGCAATGTGAGATCCCATACACCATTTACCTTATCCTCTTATTATATGAGGTATCACAATTTCTCCCCCTTAAATTCTCGACATCCTAGTTGGGCCCCATCCATCGTAGGTGGCATGGCTCAAGTCTCACATTTTTTGTTGGGATAGACTCTAATATCATTTGTAACGCCCAATGGAAGGCTCAAACCACTTGGCCTATACTTTAAAAGGACAAGTCAATGATACAATTGGAGCCACATTGGAACATTATAAAGAGCAAGAATTTCTCTTTCCCAAACAATGTGTGATCTCATACACCGCCAACCTTATCCTCTTATCATATAGGGTATCACATGGGGCCAGATCTAAGTAATTAATAATTTTTTTTTATAATAGATATAAGTAATTGATTTATGTTTCAAAATTCCAATTATTGCACAAAAGCATGCATGTTTTGTATTATATTACTCGTGTAAAACAATTATCATATAACCTAAAGCACATGTAAAAAGGATTCATTTAAGTTTTTAGATCGCATGTTTTTTTTTTTTATAAGTATAAAATTATATATATCAAAAGGAGAAACCAAGTACACTGAATGCATACAAGAATACACCTTGCCCAAAATGACCCAAAAAGCCCCTAATGACCCAAAAAGCCCGAGGAAAAACAATCCAAAATACGCCAGACCCGACTCCAACCCCAACCCCCCTTTTTTTAGATCGCATGTTAAAACAATCAATTACACTAATTGAACTTGATACTTGTTCCATGATATTTGGACAGAAAGGAATGCGCGTTGCTTTGAAGACAAGGAACGCACATTGGCTGAGTTGAAGAATTTTTTGTTCCACACTTTATTGTCTTGGCTTTCTGCTATTGTATTGCAGGGGGGCAATGTTCATGATTTCTTGTCTCTAATTTATCGCACGTAGAATGTATTTAGGTGTTTTTCTGTATACTTCTTGTGTACATGGGTTATGCCTATTTCATTCATATATATAATATTAATCTCTTACTTATCAAAAAAAAAAAACTTGTTCCATGAATAGAAGCTATTAATCTCATGAATTCCCCTATGTATTTGGGCTATGCCTAATAACTTGATTTACTAAAACATCTTTTTACTTATTAGAAAAATAATCTAATGAATAACTCATACAGCAATAGCCAAAACAAATATAACTAAAGAGTGCACAAAGAAATAAAAAAAATTAAACTCGATTATACCTATACAAAATATGAGTCAATCCTTTTTTTTTTATTTGGCACCGAGTGTGCAAGAATAGCGTCCTGACTAATCTCAGTGGTGCATAGGCCCTTAGCAAGGAGCTATATATGTCAATATTAAGAAACAAAAAATACATTTTACAAAATCTAGAATTCAGAAGTACCCAAATTCAAGTAATTTTTAGTAACAATTGCAAAATTCAAGCAAATACATACGATAACAAAAAAAAAAATATATTATTTATATTTATATGAAACAAAGGTTGTAATTTTTGTTTTTGATAAACAAGAAAAAATTTTCTTCTTTATCATTAGTTTCAGTTTATAGAAACTTAACTCTAGAAAATACCCCCTTTAAGTGTTGGTTCTTCCCTATTTAGATATGGAGATAGATCCAAATAGATATTTATACCTTTCTATCGATAGATAGATATTGAGAAATGCTTTCCTTCTTCATATTTTCTTTTTTAAATTTGTAAAAAAACCTATATAGATATATAAAAAAGACAAGTTTCAAAAACTTTTTAAATAAATGAAAAATCCTAGTGCCACCAATCCCTCCTTGAATTCATCCATGGTTGCCATAATAATACAACTTCTATAAATATGGCTGATGCATGCAAAACCTATTACAAACTTTGCTCCTTTGGGCAACCGCCTACAGATTTTGATGGGTTAAGTTTACATAGTTTTCTTGTATCTTTTTCTGTTTCTAATTACGTCTTCCTCTTGTACAGGTCATGAGTACTTGGGCTATGCCTTTTGCGTTTTCTAAAAATAAAATTTTCTATTACTTATCAAAGTACCCTCTAACACGATGAAAAATCACAAATGTAAACATGTAAAATCCACATCAAAATGTTAAGTGCATCGAGTCAGACAATTAGAATAGACCACATTATGACAATACACCACATGGTTCCCAATTAACATCTAACTATCTTATTTATATAACAACGGCTTCATAATACTTGATCGATTTCTCAGACAATGCACAGAAAATAAATAAACGTGAAGTTCTAATATCCAGCTTCTCATGCTATGAAACCCAACAAAACAAAAGCTCCAACTGAACATGCAGTAACTAGTAAGCTCAGTTAAAATAGATTTAAACTTCAACTTCAGTTTTTCGTGAGCTATTTGTCTTTGAAAATTAACAAAAGCCCGAATTCAACCTAGCCTCAAACCGATTACGAATAGAAATTACAATCCCAAATCCAGCCAAAACCGCACCCAGATCTCAACAACTACAAGTCCAAATATAAATTTCAAATTCCGCACAAAACAATTCCGGGAATCCCACCAAATCCAAAACTATCCGGGAAAGGAAAACACTCACTCACCGAGATGGAATTGATGGCCGCATTGAAGCTTGGCCCAAGATCTATCCCCTACATCGGCCACAATCTCGAGGCAAATCGAGCACGAGACCGACACAAAACCTTTGCCTCCGTTTCCACCATCAGCGTCTTCGGCGCCATCTTCAACCACCACGATATCGTCGTTCCCAAGCCCCATAAAACAACCCTAATCACCAAAGCAGCACCGTTCTGATCAGAAAAGGGAACGACACGGCAAGAATCTATTACTCAAACGAATGTTTTAGCGCAGAGATAGACGATTGTTTGGGATGTGAGAAAAAGAAGAAAAAACCACTCTATTGAACGAATGAACGTTTCTCTCTCGCACTTTGTTTTCTCTTGTCTTTGTGTTTCTCTCTCTAAATTCGGATCGTTAGATTTGGGTTGGGTTGGTGTTAGGGAGGTGTTAATAACCGCTCTCTTAACGAAGGAAACGGACGGCTGGGATCGATCTGAGAGAGTTTGTACGGTTTGATTAAGGTTGACGATTTGTTCCCTTAATTATTTTTTAATTCAATTATTGCTGGACTGAGCTAAGCTTTTGTTTTTATTTCGTTGGTTCGGCATTTTAATCAGAAAGGACGGGTGGGTCAAGATCGGTGCCATCATGAACCGGTTTACAAAAGAGTGAAAAAAAAAAAACATATCATTTTATATATTGAGGGGCTTTGATAATTTGACTTAATAGGTTCAATAAATTTTATAATATGATTTTATGATCATTTTAAAATACAAAGTTTCTAATTTTTATTTTTATTTTCTATTAGAAAAATAACAAGGATAAGGAAATGTTGAATGAATTATATACATAACATAAATAAGCTCCAAGAGGTATTTCAAATTAGGGTGTGTTTAGATGCTGATATGATTTTATATAATCTTAATTTATAAATTATGTAATGTTTTATGAGTTTCATTGAGATATATTTGAATATAAATAGGTTGATATACATGTTTGAATATATGAAATAGAGTTGAGATAAGTAACTTTTTATGAGAAGTTAAAAAAGTAAAAGTCCCATTAATAATTAGTTTGAGATAAGTTGAGATGATTTCAACAACTAAACATAGCCATGTGAAAGAACTAAATCAAGACTTTATATGCATACTTGGGATTGTGGTAAGAAATATAACTTATAACTTTAGGGTTTATAGCATATAACTTAAGTAATAAGTTCTATTATTAAAAAAAAAAAATTTTATTTGGTAACCATATATTTAAAGCACTTTCAAACACGTTACATTTGTTTTAAAACAAATTTAAAAAATATTTTATGAGGTAAAAATGATGATTATTTGAAATTTTAAATATTATATCGATACATTTAAAAGTTTAAAAGTTATAATTATCTGAAAGTTGTATGAGTATTTTCGTCAATTGATAGCCTTTTTAAAATTCGAATTACATTTCGTATTATCTGAAAAAACACGTTTAAGAAAAAAATTATACTTTTTAACTTATTTGAGATTAAAAATATTTTAATATGTAACAACCTAATTTTTGTTTTATTAAAAAGCTTTTAAAGCTATTTAAGCATTTTTTTAATACTCAAACGGCAACCCCAAAGAGGCCTATATGTAGGATGACTTGAATTAGAACCCACCATTTCATACATATTCTAATAATATTTTATTATTATTATAACATCTGAATTATGTCTTCCACACCAACTTATAAAAAGTAATTAATGTTAAATACAATTGTTGAATATGCAATCTATTCATTCTCTTTGAAAAAAGTATAGTCTATTATGAAAAAAATTATGATTTTATTTAAGTCACAAATTTTTATAACATTTTAGAAAGAGGTTGCTCGAAATTTACATACTGTAAGACTACTTAGAGCATTCTCATTGGCTTGGGCAAATGCATCTTCAAAATTTAGCCAATATCACACTTTTTTACATTTGCCTATTCCATTTAAATTCAATCCCCACATTGGATTAGCCATTCACATTCTATATAATACTAAAATATTATTATTTTAATAATTAATTAATTAAATTTATTTTTATCACATTTTATAGTTATACCAATTAAATGTTAATAATAATGATATTCTAGTTAAATTAATATTAAAAAAAAGTTTTATTAAATGTTAATAATAATTATATTCTAGTTAAATTAATATTAAAAAATTATTATCAAATGTTAATAATAATTATATTCTAAATGTTAAATGTTAATTATATTCTAATTAATTTAATTTGTTTACTTGGAGTGAAAAATTAGTATTTTAATATTTGGAGAACCAATTATGGTTCTCTATATTTGGCAAATGACTGTAGCAAAAATACAAATTATTTTAAAGATGGCCAATCTAATGTAGAGTTTTTTTTATACAAATTATCTAAATTTTAGATAATTTTCTCATTTAGCCAAACCAACGAGAATGATCTTATAAATAGAATTTTTTCATGGCCATCGAAAAACAGTAAATTGATGTGTTAACTGGGCTCCGAACTGAACCGTGACACTATCTACAAGGCCCGCACCCATCCGGAAGGCGAAGGCCCATATAAAAGGCCCAAAAGAAAGTAGCACTCCTGATTTCTTAATAGCAAGAGTAGAGACTAGATTGTTGTGAAAGAGAGAAAAGTTGTATAGCTCCTACTCTCTCTAAGCGATTTTCTCTTCCTCTGAAAAATCAGGAGCTTGTGAAATCGAATTCCCATGGCAACCGCTATGGTAGAAGATACTACCTTCGAGGACGACCAGCTAGCGTCCATGACCACTGAAGACATCGTGCGAGCCTCTCGACTCCTTGACAACGAGATCCGCATTCTCAAGGTCTCCCCCCTCTCTATTTGCGTGTGTGCGCTCTCTACTTGAACGAGTTAGGGTTTCTGTGTTTAGCTGTAAAGGTCTTGTGTGAGTTTTTATTCTGTCCATTAGAATACTTTTTTTTTACTTGTAGATTAGAATCTATATGTTTCATATGACCGATTTTTAAAAATGACTTTCAATTTTAATAATGCGGTGGCCTTTTGTATCAATACTTGATTTTTCTTGAATCTTGATTTCTTTTATTATTTCTTAAGAATTTTTTGTGTTTAATCATTATTCGCATTTTCTTACATCGGTTTGAGGAAAATAAGTTGCGGTTTTTTGTGTTTAATCATTATTCGCATTTTCTTTCAGGTTTTTAATCTATTTATTTTATTATATTTGATGCTTTATTATCGATTGCAATTTTATAGTTTTTTTAATTGGAAAAAATGACGTGCGTGGTTTTCTTGTGTGAATAAAGGAGGAGTTGCAAAGAACAAATTTGGAGTTGGATTCGTACAAGGAGAAGATAAAGGAGAATCAAGAGAAGATTAAGCTCAATAAGCAATTGCCCTACTTGGTCGGCAACATTGTTGAGGTAAATAATCAGACTTTCTCGTACCTATGCGGAGTGCTTTATTACTGTCTCTGTGTTTTGAGTGTGAAGAGTATATTCTATTACATATGATGGTACCGATATTTAGTATGATAAATATGAAGTATAGGATTATAGCATAGTGAATTAGAGTATAGGATTAGTACTTGTCCTTTGAGTACTGGGGATAAGGATTTTTTTTTCTTTTATATTTAATTTCAAAGTGGGTGTTTATCTTCCCAAATATTACTAAGAGAAGGAGAAGGGTGATCCCAACTTTTTTTTATGCATATGGAAATAAATTAATCATGCAATCTGGTTTGAGTCGTAAAAAAGGCTATACGGATTCAAGGAAATCTGATGGAGGGTTTTGAGAAAAAGGAAACAAATGAATACATAGAAGATATCCTGCAGGCTTAGAGGCTTTCCAAACACCCTTAATATGCACACATGGAAGAATTCAAAGTATTTTTTTTTGTAAGTAAATGATTGTATTGATGATAGGCAAAGCCCCAAGTACACAAGAAGGTATACAAGAGAAAAGACCTATCTAGGTCGCAGCAACGGAAACAAGAAAATCATGAAAATCTATTGCCCATAGGAATAAAGTTCTAAAAAAGAACTAAGTTCCTCTATTGACCGTTCCTTATCTTCAAATGTCCAGTTGTTACGCTCCTGCCATAAGCACCACATAATACAGATAGATATCATCTTCCACACGGTTTTGATTTGTGGAATACCTCTTGGATGTGCCTTGCTAGCCAAAAAGTCAACCATTGTGGCGGGCATAACCCAAGCTACCTCTACTCTGCCAAACACTTCATTCCACAACGCTCTAGCAACGTCGCAATGTAGTAAGAGATGGTCTACAGTCTTGCTGTATTTCTTGCACATGCAATACCAATCTAGTATAATCACCCTACGCTTCCTCAGATTATCTGTTGTCAAAATCATACTCAGGTAAGTTGTCCAAATAAAGAATGCCACTTTAGGAGGCGCCTTATTCCGCCAAATCCTTCTCCATGGAAACTAATTATTCGGTAAGTGTGTGAGGGATTTGTAGAAGGATCGAACCGAGAATATGCCCTTACCTGCAGGTACCCACCACAACGTGTCAGCTCGTTGTCTATTCGGTTTCGCGGAATACAATAGGCTAAAAAAGTCCACGAAGCTACTAACTTCCCAATCTTGTGCCGCCCTACTGAAAATTATGTTTCATTGGACATGATCCCTCGATAACACCATGAGGTCCGCCATTGAAGCTTCATGGTCACCTGCAACCCGGAAAACTGAAGGAAATGAGTCCTTTAGGGCATTATTTCCACACCCATATGTCGCTTTAAAATTTTATTCTAGAGCCCGCTCCCAGTACAAGTTTAGTATGGCAAGTAAAAACCTCCCCCACCATCGTCTGATGTGCTTCCAAACTTCCACTCCATAAGCCCCACTCACCTCTCTAGTACACCAACCCCCCCCACAGACTTCCATATTTGCAATCAACCACCGACTTCCATAGGGCGTCCGGTTCCATATTATATCTCTATAACCATTTCCCAAGTAAGGCCCGATTAAAAATTCTCATATTTCTAATTCCAAACCCACCAGAGGAGAGTGGAGTGTATATCTTGTCCCAACTGACTAGATGGAATTTGAATTCATCCCCCACACCACTCCATAAGAAATCACGGTGAATTTTTTCAATCCGGGCAGCCATGCTAGCTGGAATAGGGAATAGAGACAAAAAATGTGTTGGTAAATTAAAAAGAGTACTCTTAATTAAGGTAATCCGGCCCCCTTTCGACAAGTACAACCTCTTCCACCCTACTATTCAAAGTATTTTCTCATATATATTTGAGTAAAATAAATTTTACTAATACGAATATAGGCATAGCCCAAGCAAATTTTGGCAATGGTGTCCCATTAGAAACTCTATAAGGCAAAAAATAGTGTCCCACTGTCATGGGCCACAAGTGCCTCTCTTTTGAGCTTGTAAAACCATATGTGGAGTCTCACTTCCTGGTAGTCAATAGAACAAAGTATATCTAACCTCATTCTGAATTTTCTTGTTAAATACCATAGTGTACACTAACCTATCAAAAATAAAAATATCATAGTGTACACTAACACCTCCTCAAATCAGAACTCTTTGAGGTTTATCCAGCAGTTATGGTGGAATAAATTTATCCCTTAACATGAAATTTCATTTGATTTGGTTACCCCATACCTAATTTGTGAGGGTGCTGAAATAGGCTGCCTAGTGGCAACTTGGTGTTTGGACTAATTATAGTTATTTTGTTATACTGGCCTCTAATTGCAATTTTCTATGTTTCAGATTTTGGAAATGAACCCAGAAGATGAAGCTGAGGAAGATGGTGCAAATATCGATCTTGACTCACAAAGGAAGGGAAAATGTGTTGTGCTGAAAACATCTACTCGCCAGGTGAGCCAGCATATTGCTATATGTGCTTGTTCTTTCCTTTTACCAGTGGAGTTGGTGGGAATTTTGCACCTTAATATTTTTTTCTTGCACCTTAATAATTATAAAACCTTAAATTCAGATGCCATTTACTTTCCAAAAAATATATGCATCCCGTCCATGGGGTTGAGACTGTTTTTTTACCTTGTTTAATTCTGTGCCGTTATACTTGCTGATACTGGTAGTAATGGGACATTTTGCACCTATAATGTATATTTTCATGAAGTTTTATCATAGATCTTTTTTTTTTTTTTTATAAGTAAGAGATAAATATTATTGATATGAATGAATAGGCATAGCCCGTGTACATAGGAAGTATACAAAAGAGCACCTAAATACATTCTAAGAACGATAAATTAAAGACAAGAAGTCATGAGCATTGTTCCCATTTAAAACAATGGCTGAAAAGCGAAGCAGTAAAGTGTGGATAAAAAAATTCTTCAGCTCCGTCATTGTGCACTCCTTATCTTCAAAACATCGCGCATTCCTTTCCGACCAAATACACCTTATCATGGATCTTCCTCTAGCTGACTTGTATTTCCAATGTTTTTACGCTTCAAGATCACTGAGGTTAAAAACCTGGTGGTGTGATTGAGAGCAATAGTTGTGTCTATCGAGTAGTTGGATTGAAGGTTTAAAATAGTAAGTTTAATTTCTTGATTGATGAAATTTTATATTCTTCACTCTTTGGGGACTTTATGTCGGGTCACATGCCATCATCTGCAATTTTAAAACCAGTTGCTCTTATAGAAAGTAATTAACTTCGTGATTTTCTTTTGAACTTTATGTCATTGGGCGAATGCTCTTGTATTGAATCTTCATGATTTTCTTTTAGCTTTTTCTAGCTCCTAGCTTTTTTGTATTTAGGTGTTTCCGCTTTTATACTTCTTGTGTACTTGACCTATGCCTATTTACTTGTCTTAATAAAACTTCTTATTACTTATCAAAAATAAAAAAGTAATTAATTCCCCTAAAAACAGAATTGATGCAGCCCATCCTTTTTTTCCCTAATTCATAGTTTTGCTATTTATGTATTTCATACTATTCATGTGTAAAACTGCTATCTGTTGATTTGCACATAGCATAAAACAATAAACTGTATTCAACTTGACTGCAGACTATCTTTCTTCCTGTTGTTGGGCTTGTTGACCCTGATAAGTTAAAGCCTGGTGATCTGGTTGGAGTGAACAAAGACAGTTACTTGATCTTGGATACGCTGCCATCCGAGTATGATTCTCGAGTAAAGGCTATGGAGGTTGATGAAAAACCAACGGAAGACTACAATGACATTGGAGGGCTGGAGAAACAGGTAAGTTTCTGACTGTCAGCATGGTCCCTAGGAGAATTTCTTTTGTTTATTGTGATATCCCCCCCCCCCAACACCCCACCCCCCACGCCAACTCCCCAAAAAAAATTAACATTTTAGTAGTTGTCTTTTATAGGAAGGAAGTGACCCCATTTTTTATATAAAGCACATTCCTTTCACATTGCTCTCTTCTAGTAGCTTTTCTTTTACAAAAAATTTTATTGTTCAACATAAAGTACCATATCAACCAAGTAGCAATTGGACACTCCTTATGATACTTCAATTTACTAAGTTATAAAAAAAAATGATGCTTCAATTTACTAATTGTTTTCGTTTATATATTGTTGATTTTATTGGCTGCATTCCATGTCCACAAATAGGGATACATTGGGCCTTTTGGGGGCCATGGCCTCACCAAAAAATTTTAAAACCATTATAGGAGTTGTATTTTAAATGAAATGGCCCCCAAAGTGGATATTTTATATGACATGTTTAGTTCAAACATGTACATTAGTGTGAAACAAACATTATGCATCATATAAAAAAGAAATCCAAGCACTACAAACTTCTCTCTAACCAAACATATAAAACAATATGTTTTCTCTTCTTTCTCTTTTTAATTAGAGTTTGTCAATGTTAGATTTAGCCAACGGTTTTGATTCCAACAATGCTACAAAACAAGCCTTAAGACTTACTATGGAAAATTAGACATTTTGTATTTGAGAAAATTCTTTTCTAAGATGATGTTAGAAACACAACTTTTGTTTACAATTATGTCTTATGACTTGCTATGAAATTAAATTTAAGACTTTTCTGGTTTTGTTTTATATAAACCTGCATACACACATATAGAGAGTACAAAAGTGTACCTATAAAAAAATAGTATAAAAATGGGTGCACTCACGCATGTGTGTATGTAGATTGCCCCCCCACCCCCAACAACAGAAAAATCCTAGTTCCACCTTCCACCTTATGTCCCATTCCCATCTGTATATTCCTTGTAATTCAATTTGGTTATTGTTGCAACAGATCCAGGAACTGGTTGAAGCTATTGTTTTGCCCATGACACATAAGGAGCGATTTCAGAAACTAGGAGTTCGTCCTCCCAAGGGAGTGCTCTTGTATGGACCTCCTGGGACTGGGAAGACTTTAATGGCTCGTGCTTGTGCAGCTCAAACAAATGCCACTTTTCTAAAGTTGGCTGGCCCACAACTAGTGCAGGTAGGAGACACTTTACTATATCATCTATTTCTTCATTCTTATGACTTGTTACCGATTGTTAATTTTGTTGGAGGTGTTTGATTTACTCCTATAAGATTTCTATTGCTGCAGTTTCTAGCCGATGTTTTATTATGTTGCATATATGCTGACTCCTGATCTTTCTCTCCTTACAGAGATCGTATCTTTATCATCATTTTTAGTGCATCTGAGGTCCTGTTCTTATTCAGAAAGCACTTGAACTCTATCATCCAGGATGATATGTTCAACTATTGTGTATCACACCATTGTTATATAGCTGAACCGTGTTGACAATGTTTGCAATCACAATCTTCTTTATTGGTCTCACATGAAGTAACTGAACTTGGTTTGTATGTAGATGTTCATTGGGGATGGAGCAAAACTTGTTCGTGATGCGTTTCAGCTTGCAAAAGAGAAGTCTCCCTGCATCATTTTTATAGATGAAATTGATGCCATTGGCACTAAACGGTTTGATAGGTATGCTGGCATTGTTTCTTAAGATGTAGGTCTGCTCGATATTTTTTTCCTAAACTTTTAACATTCTTGGACCTTGGTTTGGGGTTAGAATATTTATCAACAGCTTTTGTGATTAAAATTTAAAATGTAATTTGAATTTGAATGCAGTGAAGTGAGTGGAGATAGGGAGGTGCAGCGGACGATGTTAGAACTGCTCAATCAGCTCGATGGCTTTAGTAGCGATGACCGGATTAAGGTTTCTCTATGCTTTTTTTTTCAGAGATATACATAGTTTCATTACCTGGTTGCCTTTGAATTTGTAAGTATTAAAATCGGTTGGACATGCTTTTGGGTTCCTGAATTTGATGGGATGAAGATTATTGTTCTATAAAGATTGCAATCTGTGGGACTCAGTCACAGACTAAAATGATATTTAATTTTATTCCATCAGATGATAATTAACAGAAATATATCCCTTAAATGTAATCGTACATGTCTATTTTAGACCATTAGTTGACCAATTTCAAATGTAACTTATAGGTGATAGCTGCGACAAATCGTGCTGATATCTTGGATCCTGCTCTTATGCGTTCTGGTCGATTGGATCGTAAAATTGAGTTTCCACATCCTACTGAAGAAGCAAGAGCTCGTATATTGCAGGTGAGTTTTCCAGGAGTTCTTTATTTGACCATTGTGTGCAGTTAACCAATGCTCGGTGCAGGATTCTCATTGAATCTCTTTCTTTGATTTATTAGATTCATTCAAGAAAGATGAATGTTCATCCTGATGTAAATTTTGAAGAACTGGCTCGGTCTACTGATGATTTCAATGGGGCACAACTAAAAGCTGTTTGTGTAGAGGCAGGCATGTTAGCCCTTCGGCGTGATGCAACTGAGGTGTGCACTTTCCTGATTTTTGCAATCTGTTGCACATTTGACAAATTTACATTAGATCCACCAATTATGGGAAAGGTCATTGAGATTACTTTGCCTCTTTTTTTGCTGAACCCCCGCATCTTCATGGACCAATTCTCATGCAATATTTTTCCATTTTTAGCCTGCCATTTTAATAGGTATTAATTAGAGTGATGATATTGTTCAATTTCAGGTGAACCATGAAGACTTCAATGAAGGTATCATACAGGTTCAGGCAAAGAAGAAATCCAGCTTGAATTACTATGCATAAACTGGAAACTGGGAGTATTCGTTTCATGTTTAAAAGTTTACATCAAGCAAATTCTACACACCGGAACGATTTAGTATTTCAGCTACGCCACGAACAAAGCAAAGGTTGTGGTTAGGAACTTTGAAATATGTAATTGGCTGACTGCAGATTTGAAGTCTGTTTTGGGGACAAATGATTCGTGTTTGAACATGTGAGGGCATTGGAGAGACTGCATCTATCATTTAGCCAATGTTTCCATTAGAATGGAATCCAATCAGGGTTGGGAATAAAACAGCCTTGCGGGTGGGTCAAAAGGGAATCCACGTAACAGTAGATGGCCGAATGGGGAATGGATAGAACTAAAAAAGTAAAAGAAAGAAGAGAAAATTAGAGTTTATCATCCTCGTAAACAACTACTCATTTTGTAATATGGTTATAAAGAGGTCATGATTTTATTCCTAAGGACTCCGTTATTCCAGAATTTGAAGTGGATGCTGTTAGCTCTGGACATACATCGATCTGATGTTCATGTTGGGAACGGTATTGTTGATGCCCTGCGAAGAAAGCCCAGTTGGAGATTTGGTGCTTTCACAAACATGATCCCTCCTCCTGCTTACGCTCAATGTCTAAGATCTTCCTATTATTCTATAATTACACAAATCCCATAAAGGAGGGGGGGGATCAAGCTGGATATAATTGAATTTTGTTCAGCTGTGAGTGCATGTGCACATCACATTCTTAAAGCTCTCGTATTGTCACCCACCCAGTATTCCTTAGTGAACATGTGAACAAAAATATGTAGAAGAATAGATTATGCAAGTCTCTGCTTTCTCTTGGACATCTGAGAAAACAACAACAGTATCAATGTCTCATGTCTGATCAACCATGATCCCACACGGTACGAAAAAAGAAGTCTACATCGGGCATTCTTAAAGGGCCATACCCCTCTAGAGTACAAACTCCAAACTCCTGCCCCGGAAACCCAACCGACTAAAATTAGTGGCTAGAAAAAGCACCATATGTGAACACCAAATATACACACCGGTCATTTAGCAATTTGCAGAACACACATTTTATATATTATTCCCCAAATGGGGTATGTATATAAATCCATTCAATGTCGCCAGAAAAAAGAAAAAAGATAAAAAAAAGCACATAATAATAGAGCAATACTTGAAAACCAAAACTATTAGAACACATTGTACCTTCGTAATCCACCGGAACCAAAGGAAAAGGGGAAAGAAAATACTAAATAACTCAGAAAGCGAAAACTACAGAGAACATCACCATCCCAAAGCTTGTTTTGGTAGGCCATTGTTTAACACTTAACTTCCTTCAATCCATAAGCAAAGTAGATAAAGGTCGGATCAGTAGCACCTTCCTTGTAGTATGCAAAAACCAAACTGCCATCATCATGCATGCTTTCACCCACAAAACTGCCACAGATATGGGCAAATGAATCAATACAGTTTTCCCAAAAAATAAAAATAAAAATAAAAATAAAAGATAAATTGTGGCGAAGAGACGGGAGCACATACAACTGGAGGTCACTGAGCTTTGAAAGGAGGAACTTGGTCGCTGCCTCAATGTGTTTCTTAAACAAGTCTTGCTGCTCAGGCTCCAATTTGCCTGTCAGATTCTTGATGTACCTCTTCATGTATGTGACAAACTGCTTCTTGTCAAAGGAAGGTTGTTCCTGAAAATATAGCATAAAGCCACTTGTTTGAAATCCAGAGCATGAACATCAATAAGATCATAGCTAGTATAAGCACTCAGCTTTCTCACCTGAAGCCTAAAGGTATCAACAATGTCAACAACCTTCACAACTTGGTCATCAACTCCTTCATCCTCATCTGCACCTTCTGCAGAAGGGTTAGCCCCGATGTCTACATCGACGGCTCCTTGAGCAACCCACTGTTAGACCAAAGATACTAATATTAACCAACGACTATAGAATAAAAAAGCTATATAAAAAGTAAAAAAAATACAAAATAAAAAGAAGAAGAAGAGTTTGAACCTTTCCTTCCACCTCCCACAGCATCCCATTCTCAATTTCCTTGTAAGGGAACGAGTCCGAGAGAAGTTCATCGCCTGAAATTTCATCACAAAAAATCAATTTGTCAGAAAAAAAATGCTATTATAGGTCAAAAATAATTTCCACCCATAATAAAGAAGTCCAGATGCGTTTCACTTTCGACAGTATAACCAAAGGGGAATCTTTTACTCACAAAGGCATCATAAGAAATTCCTAGCACGAATATTAATGAGATAGGAACATTAGCAACCATATTAAAAGAAACTATAGCCATATATACTTCACTATGCACAGCATACCCACCACACACACACACACACACACACAAATAAATATACATAAACAAATACATACATATATATATCACAATGTGCACGATAGTTATGTGAAACCACCAATTCATTTATATCAGGTACATGAAACTGAAAGGCGTTCATAAGTGAAAAGCCAATCCGAGTAAATTATAAGAAAAAAAGAACCCCAAAATACTTGAACTCAATTTTCTGGTTTGTCAGAAGTTTAAATTATAATTTAGAAGCTCAACTAAACTAATCCAACCTATAAATAATACTAGTTTAAATGCACAGAATTCTCTCCAGAATATTAAAAAGATATACCAAAAATACAGTAATAAGGAAAAAAAAAATTAAATATTGCAATTTGTGCCTTCCCAATTGGTTTCTTAACATCTACACAGAGCATCAGTTAATGTATAAGAAAACACCAGCTTTCCCACTCACGATTTAACAACCTAAAACCCCGAATGAGAAAATTACGCAAATCTTTTAGATCCGATTGGTTGAATCTTCAATTAGCTTACACACAGAAAATCTCAGCTTTTCAACGCTTAAAGAGAAACAATCATGCTTTTCAATTCTCTCCGTTCAATAAAACCAAAAACATTTACGTCGACCAAAGCAGCAGAAAAAAATAAAAATATCGTAGGCAACAATTTTAACTCGGAAAAATGTAGTTAGAAACGTATGAAACCCTAGAAACTATTCGAAACAAAAAGATTATAATTAAAGAAATTAAATTAATGAAATTTTCTCTAAAGAAAAGACGGATAGAGAAAAAAAAATTGACCTGAGAGAAGATCCTGGTAAACTAGCATGATTGCAGAGTTTCTTTTCTACGGAATTGAATACGGAAAACTTGATAAAAAAAATTGAAAAAGAAGCAGAGAAGGCAAAAGTGTGTAAGCGTGAGCGCTCGAGGGAGTTTCGGAAGCTTAGAGGCGGTGAATTATTTATAAACAGAGGGGCGATGGAGGAGCGTTTAAAATTACCAAATTAGGTCCAAGGTTTTTTGGGTTCAATTCCTGAGTGCGTAGAAGATGGAACACGATTCTAATTCCTCGGAGCTTCCATCCTCCCCACCCAGACAACCACCGTAGAGACGTGGAGAATGTTGTTTACTATTTATTAAATTATTTTAAAAAATGCTTGTTGCCAGCGATTGCTATAAACGGCATGTAAACGTGACTAACGTGAAAATATTTAATAAAAGAGAGACTGAGGAGAGAGAGACCGAGCTGCTAGAGCTGGTGAGAGAGAAAGACCGAACTGATAAGAGATGAAGAATTTATTTTAAATCTGATGTAGCATGGACGACTGTACGTCAATTGTATCTAACGATTATATATAGAAAAATTGAATTATTTAATGATGTTTCAAATTTTTATTTATATATTATGAAAATGAGTATACGTAACATATGATACATTTATTACCATGATTAATAATTATTTAATAATTGTTCAACCAATGATAATAACTGTGTCATATTTTATAATAAAAATAAAATAATAGTGTGGTGTATGAAATTTTCTTAAATATCTCTTGCACTGCATTTTAACGAGAATTTCAGATTATTTATTTATATACAAGGTTTTGGCAGAATGAAGCAAGGATAAAGGATAATAATAGAATAACAACTATAATATAACTCAATTACAACTTTATATTAAAAAATTATAAACTTTATTTTCCCATATCAGTAGTGAGACTCGAAGCCGTTGAAGAAAAAGAAAAAAAGACAAAGGAAGGGTAGGGGTTGGACATTTTAAGAAAGTGATAGGGGATGAAATGAAATATAAAACTTGAGCGTAATTCTCTGTCGGCTCCGAATATCCATTGCATGTGGTCATATTCCTCATTAAAGCAGCTCATTCGGATAAGAATCAAACTTTGCAACCTTTATCATCGAGAAGGTTATGGATCAGTTTGTGTTATATATATTTATATATATGAAAATTTTATATATCATATTATTATTTCATTTTAATCATGTTAAAGAAGATATGACACGTTTATTATCATTAAATGATCATTTATTACATGTTTCTTTATCATCTAATAGTAATGAATGTATCACATACTATTTAGTATGATCAAAATAAGATGAGAGTGTGGTGTATAGCGTATCACAATGATTATCCTATTTTAATTATATATATAATTAAAAAGTATTTTTGTATATATATATATTTTTTAAAATATTAAAAAATAAACACACTGATCAATATATTATTTTATAAAGATATTTTGTCCTAGATTTCTACATTATTACTGTATTTGAGAAAAGATATATAATTTAAATTAGCTTACATTGTCACAGAAAATCCGTTGTCGTCCAGCGGTTAGGATATCTGGCTTTCACCCAGGAGACCCGGGTTCGATTCCCGGCAACGGAAACTTCTTTTTTCCCCTTTATGTTCGGTGCTTTATGGTGCTACCGGTAAACTTGTGTTATCCTTTCATTTTTGCACAAGTTGATCAGTTTATGACATCTTCATGTCTCCCTAATTTTTCATTCAAAATAATTGCACAAACTTGGGCGCTGTTTAGCAATATATATATATATATATATATATATATATATATATGTTTTATGTCGAAAACCTCTCCAAAGCAGGCCTTCAGAATAAACTTCAGTCCCGTGCACCGTGTATATATATATATATATATAAACCACAAACAAACTTGTTCAACTTCTCCACAGCCACAATCCATTAGAAAATGAGTAGCAACCACAATGATTCCCTAACATTCACATCTTGGAATAAAGTATAAACAGTATAATGCAATGCCATCAAACTGAGGAGAGAACAAATTTGTTATTCACCCAACTTAACTTTATTTGAAGAAGGCCAGCAGCTTCCTCTAATATTTATCTCAATGTTTTTCATTAACGAAAATAAGCTTGCATCCAAAAAACCTTCAAGCCGTTTAACATAGCGGAATGAGTGGAATAAAACACAAAAAAAGAGAGGAAAACAAACACAAAAAAAGGACTCCGGGACTCCCAAGTGGCACAACACTTCTTGGGGAATAATAATTTGTGAAGGAATGAATGTTCCCAGGACAATCAATTCAGAACTACACCTTGAATCTGACTTGTGTGTGTTCCACACTAACAATACTGAACAGGTACTGAATACAGCCCTGCAGTATGCTTTGTTTGAATGCAAAGCCACCGATCATGAATCAAGATTTGGGAAAAGCAAAGCCATCTCCACGTTGAGAGTTTATGGATCTTATAATCCACAATCATTTGGACTGACTTATGACTCATCCGCCGCATGGAGCTCATCCAATGTCGCGATTATTTTCAACTGTCAGAAACTACATTAGTAATATATTTTCAGAAGAGAGCGAGCAGGGCATCAACTTACAGAACAAGAAACAGGTGGCAAGGCTATGTGAAGTATGTTGGCATGTTTTGAATAGTAGAATCCAACATATGATGCAGGAATCGCATGCGTTGTTTCGAGAAGAACATCAACAAATAAAAATTTGATAATCTGGCACCGCATCTCCTACATTCAAGTAGTTGACATCAACTACAATATCCCCAAGGTCATCTGGCCAGCACCAACAGTGTCGTGTTAATTTTGATCCTTCAAAATCATATAAAAGCAACTGATCTAAATATCCAGGAACCTAGTAGTGCAGAAAATATAATGAAAGGCCAGACCTTCATATATTGTCCTTGCATTGCGTACATATTCAGGTATGAGGTCTCTATATATTACTCCTTCTGGGTAGGCATCCAGCACCACCAGGACTCCTGTGGAATTATTTTATGAAAGCCAAATAAAATATACCTGGTGATGGAAGAGAGTCTGCGTGCTTTCTTTGTACTTCAAGAAATTAAACATGCATCTTCCTCAAACATCCAACCCACCCCCCAAGCTAAACATTTAACAACTTTGGATAAGTTGGGAAAGGTACCTGGTGCCACCCAAGCTTTAGACAAATTGCTAGGCAATGGAGCCAGCCAGAGAATATTTCGCAAGTTCATTGAATCATCATATTTCACATTAGACCCTAAATGATAACATTAATATTAGTACAATCTTGCACTGTAAGTGCTAGAATTTCCAAGTCAACTTTCCAAGTCGACTGTCCTATTAAAGTTTGAATATTAAAGGGCTAAAACACATTTTTCACCTCTAACTATAAGGTGTTTTACACTTTGCACTCAAAATTACCAAAACTGACACATTGCACCCTCCAGTTACTGTTGACTATCATATAATACCTGTTGTTAAGATCCAATGGTCAACATTGTGCCACATCACCTGTCTTCCGCCATCTTAACTGTCAGATTTGAACAAAGGGTGCTATTTTCCAGTTGGAATGAAGAAAAACTCGTGACTGGTGTGGAGAGTTTGATGGTGCAATGTATTAGTTTTGGTAGAAAGTGAAAGAGAGAAGTTTAATGTCTTGAACATATTTTTTTTTATAAGTAAAATAACATTTTATTGATGGTAGTAAAGAGGCATAGTCCAAGTACACAGGAGGTATACAAACAGCATACACCTAGTTACAAAATAAAGAGCTAAAAAGTGACACAAGAAAGTCATTTAGGCAAGCTCCATTAAGAACACAAGAAGAGGCCCAAAGAAATAAAGTATGAAAGAAGAAACAAGCCAGGGTAATAAGATGTAGAATCTGAAAGAGACAAATGTAATGAAATGGTATAAAACAACATGTGATGGTGTTATTTAGTAAATATTACCTATTTGACAATAGCCCATATTGTATGGAAAACGTTCTTTATCATATGCTGGGTATTCTTTAGCATGGAACCTGTCAAACATAGAGTTCTAATGTCATTAAGAGCGTCGAGGATAGCATGTGAGCTCGTTCCACCCCTTCGACGAATTCTTTTGCAGCATAATTGGCACTGAACATTATAAGAGTTGTGTGACAAGGATAATAACAACTTACAATATACCAAGTCTTCCAGTATCTATTGCAAGAAAAAGGTGACCGTGAAAGAAATCATAGCGATCAAGGGATATGTCCAACCCTATAGTTGGGCCCCGGGCAACAATGATCTTAAACAAAAATTCCAAATATGAATTTAAATCCTGCCATTTGACAACAAAATATTACAACTCTCTGGAAAAAGGTCATGAAAGATTATTCCTGTGATACAAATAGGACGTATTAAGGCAGCTAAAACATTATTCCTGTGATACAAACCTCGCTTATAAAACGTCTCCCATACGGTGTTCTAGTCAGCTCACATCGGCATTCTTTTGATCTTTCAACATCAGGAACCTATTACATCTAAAAAAATATGTTTTACTCATCAACACTCTATAACAAATTTGAGGTTTAAGCACTCTACAAGACAAACAAAAAGACTATGTCTAACAAATTTCAATGCAAGACACACGAACATTGCCAACATTACTAATAAAATAATGGCAACACTGCATCGCATAAAATTGTAGCATAACAATCTGAAGCCGTGCCCTCTCTCCACATGGCGCTTTTTCAACGAAATTTAAACATCAAATTTATCATATATAATTTACTTGATTTCACGGTCAACACTTCTAACAATCAAAATCAATCTCAGAAATCATAGCATCGCAATTCGTATAAAAGGCATCCAGTCCTATGCAATCACAAAGTTTAGAAAAGGAAATGCAAAAATCTTCAAATTGCACACATTTTAAAACAATCTCAGAAGAAGCAAAAAGATCCCCGTAATTTTCCTATCATGTTCCTATATCACATGGAAAGTTTAGTGCACGCCGGTAAAACGAATACATATAGACCAAATATTTAAGTAAAAATTCCAACAAGTTAGGATATATTTGGCATTGGCCCAATTGAGACTGAACCAAAACCTTAATAAAACAGTAAGCATATTACCAAGTAGACTGCATAGGGAAGTACATACAAGGACATTCATGAAAACAATTAAACAAACAAAAAAATGTCAACTGACAGTGATGATGGCGGGATCTAGGGCGCGATGTATGGCAGCTGGGTCACCACCGGAATCAACAGCAAGCCGAGCCAGCTCAAGAACCGGCTCGGGCGGCCACCAAATGAGCTCATCTTCCTCTCTTTGACTCCTTCCACCAAATTGGATCGAACCCAAGTCTTTTCTCATAGTCAAGCACTTTCTAGAATCCATTTTGGGTTTTGGGGGAGCAAAGGGAACAAGGAATTTAAGGCAAGATTTGAGGTCCTGGGCTATGAGGGGATCGATGGTGGAAGACTGGGACTTGGGCCCGAGCAGAGAAAGCAAGTCTGAAGGGGTGGCTTTGGGTGTGGAAGATGGCGAAGGTGAAAGTGAAGTGGAGGATGGTTTGTGAAAGAATGGCGTCGAGGAAGAAAACGAGGCTGTGAGGGTGAGGGAGAGGGAGAGCGAGAGCGAGAGCAGGGTCAGTCTCATTGAGAGAGAGCATTTGCCCATCCCTCTCTCTCGTATCACCGTTTCCCTCTGCTCGTGCGGAGACCAAAATGCCTAATAAACAGAGAAATGATATTATGCAATTAATTTAGAATAAAGCTACTCTGCCGCTTCAACTATATCGCTCAGTTTTACCGCTTGTTATTATTATTATTATTTTTTATTTAGTAATTATGTAAGTAATTTTAAATGTATTAAAATATTTTTTTATTTTTTTAAAATATTTAAAAGTAATAAAAAAATATGAATAAAAAAAATTATATAAAAAAAATACTAATTTTGCACTGAGGGTCACTAGCTTTACCCATTAATTTATACTACTCACTTTATATATTGATGTGATATCAGTGATTATGTGATATTACGTGACTTATTAAAAATAGAATTGTTTATGTACATTTATTTTTGTATATTCTTTATGTACAAAATTATTTTATACTTTAAAAAAATTGATGCAGTCAATTATATTAATAGTGTTTACAAAGAATATAAAAAAGTATTGCACATAAAATTTTTGTTAAAAATATAAATTCTTTATATATAGAGAATTTAGAATTTAATTTTTTTTTTATATTCTTAGCATCATTTTATTTTGAATATATATTCTTAAAACTTTTTTAATAAATCATATACACTAAGTAAGTTAAGAGACATGATTAGGATAAAAAAAAAAAAAAAAGACACACTAACATTACTCATAAACTTATAACAGAAATGCATAGACAAGAGATTGGGATGCACATTTATTAATTATTTTTTAATAAATAATTATTTAATGGTGATAAATATGTCACATCTTACTTAGTAAGATAAAAGTAGAATGGTAATATAGTGTATAAAATTTTCTATTTCAAAATCATTTATTAGATTTTTAAACCCTTGTGTTTGTAAGATTTTAACTTTTCGCATAACGTATTCTTATGAACTTTATAATTTAATCATTTAGATCATCTCTAGTTAAGTTTTTGTCTGAGCCAATCAGAGGTTGAAACAACTTTAAGAAAATTTTCATTATCGTTAAACAAAATAAAAAAGCTAAAAACTAGTTTTTATAATATTTTGTTATTTTGTTAATCACTAAATTAAAAAAAACTAAAAATAAAAAATAAAATGCCCAAGCCGGCAAAAAAAAAAAAAAAAAAAGCTCAAATCGGACATCCTAGCATTTTTCTAGAAATTAATGAATAAAAAAAATTAAATTGCAAATTTCTTATAATTCAATAATTGGGTTACTTAAAAAGTGAAAATCCACCGAGCAAAATGAATTACACAAAAATAATCCTATAAATTGATGTAACTTTATCTAATTCATTAAATCTATTTTACAATGAAAGTAACTTTATAATCTGACAAACCACATCAGTTTGTAGAATTATTTTTGTGTAATCTATTTGTGGCTAGAATATTTCCCATCTTGGTATCATGTTTAAAAAAAAAAAAAAAAAAAAAGGATGAACATGGGTTCAATCCTGCCTCAAAAGAACTTTTAAGAAAATTTGCTCTCATACTTTCTAAAAACGAGAACGAAATTGTTTCAAGTATAACGAGATCGTGTATTTGAGCCTCAAAAAAAAAAAAAAAAACCTTGATCATATCATAATGTATAAGGTTGTACAGATGATTAATGTAGAACTTAAAAGCCACCCGATTGCAATCAATGCAGAACAGAAATGTAATATATGATGAAGTCCCTGAGCAGCTGAATATTGTTCACAAGGATCAAGCTGCAGACTGCACATGAATTGGCAATCATATCCGGCTAAAGGGTCCATTGCAGCCATACTTCATATTTCCTGCAAAAACAATGTTCTTGAGATCGATCAGTTCCAATGATTACTGTTCCACTCTTTTAGTTATATATGTATATATGTCAACACCTTTCCTCATTCAGGAAGCCTGTTGAAGTAGAGAAATAGCGGATACTCAAATTTCAAATCTTATCAGGACAGTACCATCCAGGACAATCAATTATACAACCTAGATTTTGCACCACAGAGATGGAAATTTTTCTTCCAAAAAAAGGAAAATCCTCTCAGCTGAATGAAATGTCCATGTTCTGCGAATGCATCTTCCACATGTAGCAGTACTCTTAAGTTTATTACCAGTGCCATTTATATTTTCTAGACAATAAATATCAAAGTTAAAGTTACTCACAGTCAGAAGCCACATATCTGCCCAGAGACAAATTAAAGCCCATCTACGACTTTGATGCCAGCACCCTTGTCCCAGTCCTCTGGAGGGGCAACATCTGCCATTATCTTTTCCTGACCACGCCAAAGAATCTGTACCCAGTAATCCAGCATCAGCTCAGGAGACCCAAACAGAGTGACAAGTGAGACAATTTACAGAAACATATATGATAGAACTTACCTTGTCTATGACCCCGAATGCCTTGGCTCTTGCAGAATCCATATAAAATGGTCTTTTCATTTTATCAAACACGGTCTCGACTGACTACAAAAGATGAATTTATTGGATGAGTGAGTTCATTTTTTCCAGTTTTTAATAAATGAATAAAGCTAACTAATGCATCATACTCACATTTCCAGTGTGCTTTGCCAGGAGTTCTACAAGAGTGTCCCTGTTTGTTATTACCTGCAAAAGCAATTAGCACGCTATGATAATTTCTGAAAATGTGAATTAAGGGGGAGGACTCCAATGGGAAAGCTCAAAAACTAAGATTCCGCATAATCAGTTAATTCCTTATCATGGTAAACAATAATGGTCGCAACAGGCTCAAACTCCAAGCTGCAATCGCATGATCATGGTCTTCATGAAGATTCCCTTTGTCTCTTCTAAATGGGGTATAAAGGAAATCAAATGACAAGATGCTAGCCCAGGTACTACATTGGAATGTATTTGGATAATAAAGGACAGAGGAACAAACTGACCCATGCATCTTGGAAACTTTGTTCCCCAATTATATAGAAAGTTAGAGAACACAGGAGTTTGTAACTACCTCTTTTGCACGGATTAGAACATCACTTGCGGGCATCAACCCAGATGATGGGACACGAGGTTGTTGGATCATGGCTGAAAAAGAATTCAAGCGGACACTTGATACGACATTGAAAAGAAGAAAGGATGGAAGCATTGAAAGACCACATCACAAATTAAAAAGGCCAACTACATCGTACCCTTGGCATGCGGCATCATAAACCGTTTACCCTTAGATCCAGCTGCAAGTAGCAGACAAGCCTGACCTATAGCGGCTCCAACAGCGACTGTATGTATCTGTGTAACAAGCAACGGTTATATAACAGGAAGAAAAAAACTATAAACTTGAAACTATTAAAATCACACTTCATAGTCTAACAATGAAAAAAGTAAAAACATCATGTAAACATTTCAGACATCCAGAAAATACTTATAATCCATCTACTTTGTGTTAAATACAAAACTCCTTTACAGCCTAAAAGGGGTACATTAGAGGGGTGACATTTATAGACATGGGACTCGTTTAGGTTACTTTTATGAAAGAAGCAGCTCATCCCACCACTGCTATCACCTATACATTGCTTCCATCTCATCACCACCACCACCACATCAATTTAATTGCCATGGCTACCAGAAACCAACACAGAACTACCACCTATAGTCCTGCCGGAATGCCACCATTCCCACAGCCAACCCAACCTATACTGTGGTTGCCACTTTACAAATTGCCAAGTAACATCACCATCAACGCCACATCATGCTACGACAATCACAATCACCAGCTTACTGCATAAGAAGGAAAAATAGGAGAAATTTGAAAAGAAGCTCACCTCATTCTTTAACTGCATCATTGCATCATAGATTGCAAAACCCTCTGTCTCCATCCCAACCTGAAAGATAAGCAGTTTAACTTGATTAGATTAATGGATTGAAAGCATTAAGAAGAAAATGCCTAGGAAAAATTTACAAATACACAACACAGCACAAAATTCCAATTGGCTACGTCTTGGGTTTAGGATTTATGTAACCCTCAAGGCTGGCTTTTCCTTTGTACAAGATATTCCTCCTCTGATTGGCTTAGAGGTATCTACTTAGGTCCCATCTTGCCATTCCTGACTCTAGGGTTTCATGACAGTTCCAAATTGAGACAACCCAAATGGTCATATATTGCTTTTGATAATAATACATAATTTTTTATCACATTTGTCACATTTTTTCTCTAATCACAAAAAACAGATTGGTTATCCAAACTCACCCTACCTTAAAGTGACAAAACCATATTGCAAGCAAGACAGCTTCACACGGACCGGGTTTCAAACGATTTTTATTTTTTTTATAAGTGAGGGTTTCAAACATATTAGACAAGATTAATTAAAATACTGCAACACAATGCCTAATCTATAGCAAATAAAAATTAAACATACCACATTTCATCTGTGTTACATGGTAGAATTTAGTGTGAAACTTACTGTTTCACCATCATCACGAGTAGTTCCTGTAGAATTTATATAAAGGTATATTGGTTCTTTGGGATCCATCCATTGAAGGTACATCAATTCTGCAACGATAAGCTCCGTCACAGCTGGCACCAACTGATAGATACAGATAGTTAAATTGTTGCATGAATTGCAAAAGAGACTGGAAAAATAAAGTTTCTTTATACATAAAAATAAGACTAGAAAAATAAAGTTAATGTGAACCATTAACAGCATATAAGCGAATAGCATGGTGTAACGCCCCCAATGGAAGACCCAAGCCACATGGCCTATACTCCAAAAAGACTAGTCAATGATACAATTGGAGCTCCATTGGAATCTTATAAAGTGCAAGAACTTCTTATTCCCAAGCAATATGGGATCCCATACACCACCTACCCTTATCCATATCATATGAGATATCAAATGTGGATAGCAAGAGAGACTGGAGGAATAAAGTTGATGTGATGCGACTAGATGGAACTAAAACAATTCTGAAGTTAAAGTTAACGTGAAGTGCCTTTAATGGCTTTCATGGATTAAACAAAACAATTCTGAAGTGACTATATGGAACTAAAAAAGAATAAAATTCACCATAAAAACACCATATTTCTGAAGTACACAAAAGAACATAGAAGATATCTGTGAAGAATTTATTCCATAATAAATTTAACAGGTGTTAATATGAGTGTTCCATCTGTCTACCGCTCCAAAAGAGGCTCGCCCCGGACTTTAACACCGAATAACATTTTTTATGTTAATAATGTGATAAACCTCATGTCCCCTCACCTCACCCCAATACAAACCAGCTTGCCCAACAAACAAATTGAGTGGTGGCTACTTGATGGTGGCAGGAATTTCTTTTTTTCAATAAATGGTATATTCAAGCACTTACAGGCATGCCAATGTAAACAATCCTCCCGTGAAGAAGCAGAGAAGGCAAGTCCGGTGGAGGTCTTCTGGGCCTATGCTCATTGTAGGAAACTGATCTTTCCACCTAATTCAATCAGATGATATCATTCCAACAAATAAGCAAAACTACAAATCAAAACAAAAGAAAAAGCACTCAACAACAAATTAGAACGCAGATAAACTTTAAAACTTGGCTCAATCAACACTATGCATGAAAATTAAACTAGAGCAACGTTTGCACCCGTATAACTTGAGGGACCATATTGGGGGATAAATTGATAATGTTCAGAATTCGCATAAGTCTTCGTACAATTTTCATTCAAATGATATTTTTGTTTTGCCAAAATCTATTCAAGGTAAGTTCTTATTCAAAATTTATTTTTTAGTGGAACTTATTTTTATCCATATAATGTATTTCCCACCCCACACAACCACCCCCTCCCCCCCGCCGGGCCCCCACCCCCAATACACCCCGAGAGACGAACATTCTAGAGATATCATAAATTTTCTACTTCAAAGTTTTCCAATTGAAGCAAACCAGAAAATCCATATGGGAGCTTTTTTTCAGAAACAATGCGTCACCATAATGGAATCAGATAAACCCGATAAAATACTCAACAATTCAATCATTTCAAAGCAAATATATACAATCTAAACCAAAATATAACGACCTGCAAGCATACACGTATATACACGCAAGATATAGAAGTATAGAGAAGAGAGAGAGAGAGAGAGAGAGAACGAGCATACTTGTGCAGGAGTAGCCATGAGCTGGGGAGAATCAAACAAGTCCAAGTAAGGAGGAGTGTCAGAGTTCACGGGCCGGTTTAGAAACGTTTCGGGCGAGGTAGCAGCCACCGAAGCGAGCTTCGAAAGAAACGGGTCCTTAGGGTTTATTGGGGGAATGGGGACTTTGCCTTTGTTTTGAGCATTTACAGCAAAAGGGGTCCTTAAATATCTTCGTCTAAAGGACTGTGAAGAAGTCGAAGCTGATGGGAGCGGAGAGGCCATGGGAAAGTGAAGAGTACTGGCCATAAGTTTCGGCTTTTGGGTGTGTGTTACAGTCTTGTTGTGTGGTGAAAATCAAAGAAAATGTTGGTGTTCTGCCTCGAGAAGCAAGAAGAAGCTGGTGATGGAGATTTAGCGGGTGGAGTAGTGAGGCGGGTGGGTCGGGTCATCGATGATTCCATTGGGCCAGTTTAACATAGTTATGGGTTGGATGTGCGGGCCCTATGAACCTCAGGCTTGTTGATCACTTGGAGAATCCAACTCTCCAGCCCAGCCCAACTATAGTCATTCCGCTAGATACATCACATGCCCCAATAGATGAGAAAAAGAGAATATTATCCTGCTGGGCTCTTTTTCCAGATAAAATCCTCTTTTGAACGGGTCAGCCCTCCATCTTTATTCTGTTTATTTCTAATTTCTTAATATTTATAAAAAGATTTTTTAAATATAAATTTATAAATTGATATAATTTAATATAAAATATTAATCAATTTTATAATAAAAAATATTGAATAATTTAACGTAACATATCAAATCATATTAATTTATAATTTTTTTGTAAGGATTGTTTTTATAAATCAAAGTATTTCTCTACTTAAGTAAATTTAATTATTCGTATTATATTTTTAATATTTTTTCAAAGAACAAATAGATAAATCTTATGTATGTTATATTATAAAAGTTAATATATAAAATAAAAAAAAATAAATTTTAGTGATATATTTTAAATGATGGGATAAACGATAAAGGAACCTAAATGCTTATTAATTATTTATATTATGTTTTTTAAGTTTTGGAATTTAATTTAATTTTCTTAATATTTTTTGATGATGTGGTACGTAAAACAAAATGTGACATTTCACTATTTCACAAAGTTCATAGAGTCAGAGATCTTTTGAAAATTTCCCTAAAATAAATTTGAAATTTGGAGACTCGAAGAAGTCCAAATTCTGGAAACAGTAATTTCCCTAAAATAAATGCCAAAATTTATTTTATAACAACAAAGCAATTTAAAGCCGAAGCGTATTCCTCAGTATCCTGATTCCTCACCAAAGAACTGTTTCTGACAAATAGCCATGCTGGTCTCAGAGGCAGATGATGTACACAGTCCCAGCCCTTTCTACATACTCGAATTCAATTAAGAAGGCTCTCTTTTGTCCATTTTGACACCTTTCCTGCTAAATTAAGAGCTTCTTGTTATTGTGAAGAAATAACTATCATCTTTGATCTTCTTGATGTGATACTGCATTTGCATTTTCTGATTAGTTGTTAAGAGCCTTTTATTGGTAATTGGGCCCTGTAGAATTCTGTTTTTTTTTTTTTTTTTTTACATCTTCATCTTGCATTTTCTCAAAATGAAGTTATATTATTTTAGTCTATTGATCACTTCTTATTGCAGGTCGGGGCGTCCGTGACTAAATTGGACCGCCATGTGCCTCCAATCATCAAGCAAGCTTCTTCCCAGGCCTTCTCAGCTGCTCAAAGCGCCCCAGAGGTAGCTCGAGCTGTTGCCTCTAAAGTTAAGCGTGCTGGGGTGGTGGACACCGCTTCAGGTATTGCCAAATCTGTTTTAACCAAGTGCGAGCCAACTGCTAAAGATCTATACTCCAAGTATGAACCAAAAGCAGAGCAGTGCGCGGTGTTAGCTTGGCGCAAGCTCAATCAGCTGCCCCTCTTTCCCCAAGTGGCTCAAGTTGTTGTCCCAACCGCAGCTTATTGTACGGAGAAGTACAACCAAACAGTGCGCAACACTGCAGAGAAGGGTTACAGGGTTTCGCCTTACCTACCCTTGGTCTCTACAGAAAGGATTGCCGAGGTTTTCAGGGGCGCTAGTGCTGAACCAGAGCCTTTGCTTACCAATGGAAATCAAATCTCAAAATAATAATAATATTAAAAAATAATATTCTAATAATATTTTATCATCTCAACTCAACTCAACTCAACTCAATTTACTTCAACATCCAAACACAACCTAGTCTCATGTCAAAATCTGTATGGCATCATTGTTAGAGATAATGGACAACAAGACAAAAGTAAAAATCTCTATCATCATCGATGGCATTATTGTTAGAGATAATAATGGATGGCATCAAAGGTTCAAGAGTCAAAGTCAATATCAACATCTTGTTTCTCTTGTCAGAATTGTCTCCATACAAACTCATATCGAGAGTCTGTGAGATTTGTTTCTAAGCCAACCCCTCTCATCACTCCCGAGAGTATACCATAAGAGTAAATTAGTTTCAGATCATAGATAAGTTAACATTGATTGAGATAGTTTATAAATAGTAATATAAAAATTGAATTATTTATTATATTTTATGTAGAAATTTAAAAAAGTTAAATTATTTATTATATTTTACGTGTGAATTTAAAAAAATTATAATGATGAGATAAAATGAATTGAGCTAGGTTGAGATGAGTTACGGATACAAACGAAATCTACATATAATCTTTAAATAGAGACGGTTCATACAAGCTCATATAATTATATTTAAAAAAAAATTAAAATTATAATAATATTATTCTTAAAATGATATATTTTTTCTTTTTACTCTCATTTATTAATGAGACTGCACACGCAATCTCTCACTCAAGACTGTAAATAAAATTTCTCATACCACAAAGTATTCGATGGGTGTAACAGAGCAACTGATAATGCTAATTCACATCATCTACAGAGGAAAGAGCAGAAGCAAACATCTTCGAGATGGCTAGATGAACATGACTCTCTTTACTTACTAAAAATTTATCTTAAAAGAGTAATATTACGTGCAGTTATGGAATTAGTAAGCGTCGTACAGTCGCTTTTAAAAAAATAATATACAAAAAGTCATACCTAGTTAGAGAATGTGTCCCATTTTTTTCAAAAGAAATATTAGGTCTATACAAATTTTACATAAGAAAATTTACACACGAACATAACTTAATATTATACGTCAGATTTATTTTATAATAAAAATAACTTTATAATCTAACAGATTATATTAACCCATGTCAATGTGCAAACTTTATTGAGTAAGATTTTTTTAGACCAAGTATGTCTATTTTTTCGAAGGGATTATTCAAGGTTATGCTATGATTGTACAAATCATTTTTCTCATATAATTTGCCTAGCTTATTATTTTTTCTATTTGAAAGTTAGTGCGAAAGACAACCTTCGCATCACTAATATAACATAAATTAGTTTCAAGAGACGTTTAAAAATATAAATTTTGAAATATTTCTAATTTGATGTACACTTAGTATTGATCCACAAGACATCCACGCCAACTTGTAAATAAAATTTTTCATCATGCTTCACCAAATAAATAAATAAATAATTAGCTAGCTTATACAAATGAGCTCTTCTATGTACAAATGTATTCGCAGACTAATATGTGTATCAATATTGATGCGAACTATTTTATCAAATGTTCATTTTCAAATCCATACTGTTTCATTAAATCTACATTGTCACCTTAATATTAGTGTGCGTATTAGTGCACAAATCCACTTAGAACCAAAATTTTCCTATACAAAGAGATAAGGTTTAACCTTCTTTTTTTTATTTATTTTTTTTAAGTCGTTTCATGCGTTTCACTTTCATTCGGCTACATCAGTACGTACTTTTTATCCTCTTGACTATTTTCTATCAACATCTTGCTTTTTTATTTTTATTTTAATTGAGCTTTCTCTTGGAATTTGGAAAGGTAGAAAATAATGTAAACCAACAACCTTCACTTCAAAGGATATAATTTCTTTTTCTTTTGAGACCATAAAGATATCAATATGAAAAATAGTAGTTGAACCGATAAAAGTGACTAATAGAGTTTTTATTTATTTGAATTTTTTAATTTTTTTTATTTAATAATTAAGAAAGTGAATATTAATAAATTGATTTTTTAAAAAATATTTAAAATTGAGTAAAAATGATTAAAAGAAAAAAAAATACATTTGCACTTATCGGTACACTTCCTTCAATTAAATATCGGTCTCAATAGCACTGTCCATTATATATAGTCTCGAGTCAAAATCTCTATGGCATCATTGTTAGAGATAATGGACAACAAGACTCATCAAAATCTCTATCATCATCGATGGCATTATTGTTAGAGATAATAATGGCATCAAAGACTCAATCAATATCAACATCTTGTTTCTCTTGTTAGTATTGTCTGCATACAAACTCATATCTAAAGTTTGTGAGATTTGTTTCTAAGCCAACCCCTCTCATCACTCACGAGAGTATACCAAAAAGTATTCGATGGTGGGTAACAGAGAAGTTGGCAATGCTGATTCACACCATCTACAGAGGAAAAAGCAGAAGCAAACATCTTCAAAGATGGCCAGATGAACATGACTCTCTTTACGTACCAAAAGTTTATTTTAAAAAAATAATAATACGTATAATTATAAAGTGTACAAACGACATATAATCGTTTTAAAAAATAATAAAATTTATTATTAAAAAATTAATTTTTTTTATGTAATTTCTATATTTATTTATTTTTTTCTAAATAATTAAGCGACGCTTTGGCACTTACAATTACAATATAACTGCAACTATCATTTGTCATTTTAAAATGAATCACAAGCAAAATGTTAGCTGTTTCAAATCCAATCTGCTGCTCTGCGATTTTTCTGGTCAATAACGTAAAAAATAGGGACTTTTATGCTTGGCAACAACTTTTCAAGCCAAGGAATTCTTCCGAGTTTATGGAAACTTCAGATGCAAATGATAATGGACTTTTTTTTATTGGGGGGAGGGGGGTGTCGAAACAGTCGACTGCAGGCTCATGGGGCACTACCGATACCAAAGGTGATCGAAGGGACTGCGATGATGAATCAGATGATTCGGTAATATCTTCAAAGCTGGAAAAAAACATAGTAGACGACAAGAAACCAAGGTCGAAGGGTTGCAGTCTCGTACCATCTTCAACACATGCAATCCCGAAAAGAGAACAACAAAAAGATCGAAAAATCCTTAATTACACCGTCCAACTACGCATAAAAAACATCATGTCATCACAAACCTAAACAAGCGAAAACCACACCATCAATGGGCTGCCACAGTAGATTCAGCACTAGCACCCCTGAAAACCTCGGCAATCCTTTCTGTAGGGACCAAGGGCAGGTAAGACGAAACCCTGTAACCCTTCTCTGCAGTGTTACGCACTGTTTGGTTGTACTTCTCTGTACAATAAGCTGCGGTTGGGACAACAACTTGAGCCACTTGGGGGAAGAGGGGCAGCTGATTGAGCTTGCGCCAAGCTAACACCGCGCACTGCTCTGCTTTTGGTTCATACTTGGAGTATAGATCTTTAGCAGTTGGCTCGCACTTGGTTAAAACAGATTTGGCAATACCTGAAGCGGTGTCCACCACCCCAGCACGCTTAACTTCGGAGGCAACAGCTCGAGCTACCTCTGGGGCGCTTTGAGCAGCTGAGAAGGCCTGGGAAGAAGCTTGCTTGATGATTGGAGGCACATGGCGGTCCAATTCAGTCACAGACGCCCCGACCTGCAATGAGAAGGGATCAATAGACTAAAATAATATAACTTCATTTTGAGAAAATGCAAGATGAAGATGTAAAAAAAAAAAGAAATCTCCAGGGCCCAATTACCAATAAAAGGCTCTTAACAACTAATCAGTATCACATCAAGAAGATCAAAGATGATAGTTATTTCTTCACCATACCAAGAAGCCCTTAATTTAGCAGGAAAGATGTCAAAATGGACAAAAGAGAGGCTTCTTAATAGAATTCGAGTATGTAGAATGGGCTGGGACTGTGTACATCATCTGCCTCTGAGACCAGCATGGCTATTTCAGCACTCTGGACTTTTAGATGGCCAAATATAGGAGATAAGAACAGCCAACAAGTCACAAAGAGATCTCACAAAATAAAGTTCACAATCTGATATGACTTGTTGTAGTAGATCAGATTGTAAAACTCTTTTTAATGTGAAGAATATCTAGTGTTTCACATCTAACCACATTATGAATTTTGTTTTTGTGATATCTCTTGGTGAACTTATCACTTCTCTTGTGAAACATGCTAAAATAGAAAAGATGTTACTGATCAGTCACAAGAAACGCCACCCTCAAAAGCCAAAACCATCCCAACAATTTCAAAGTTTCCTACTTCCAATCCCGAACTGAATTTTCTACTAAACTCAAAATTACCGGATAATAAGTAACTGGATAGCAAACCCGACGAGTTTATATAAATCTATGGTGAGAATATTGTGATTCATTGAAATCAAAAGCACGAGCAGGAGCACTCACCTTGCGGTCCACGTACAAGAGGACCTCAATAGGAACGTCGTGGAACATGTCGTAGACAGGTCCAACGACGCTTTTGACGGTGCCCTCAACAGTCTCAACCCCGGGCTTCAGAGGACCCGCCTTGTCCTTTGCGTAACAGTAGAGGTTCGAGAAGCACATCATGGCGTGAATTGTTGCCACCTGCACAAACTCCAGGTACTTCAGCTGCCTCTGCTCCCCATCATCCTCCTCCTTTCTCTTCCACCACAAAAATCAACCCCCCACCAAAAAAAGAAAACCAAGTCAGCCTCTTTGCGTAAAATCTAAAAATCATAACTTGTTCGTTAATTGAAGCATAGAAACTCGATTGAAAACAAAATCAGAAACGCAATTGCACGATTCGAAAACTAAAAGCAAAAAAAGACAAAAGAATACTTATGTTCGAATGAGAACTTTCGTACCTTCTCAGCCTGCGATCTCAAATCTTCCATGATCGAGCAACTAAGAAAAAAAAATATACGAGTGAATAAGAGAAAGAGAGAGATGACTAGGTTAACGTTTGCCGGTATAGGAGGGATGAGGTTTATATAAGAAGAGGAAAGAAATCTGGCAATAAGTGGCACGAATCTCGTTGTGAACGAACGAACCTGCGTTCACAGCGCGGTGAAGTTATTTGGTGAGGACTGAGGAATCAGGATACTGAGGAATGCGGTTCGGCTTTAAATTGCTTTGATATTAAATATTAAAATTTAATTGAAGTAAATAAATTTTGGCATTTATTTTAGGGAAATTACCGTTTCTAGAATTTGGACTTCTTCGAGTGTTCCAAATTTCAAACTGTTTTGGGTTAGGTGTCTATTTGAAATTGAATTTTGATGCTCATTTTTATTTATTTATAAAAAAATTTTAAAATTTTTTTTTAAATTTATTGAATTTTTTTACTCATCATCTATATATCACACATTTGATAAGAAAAAAAACTTTACTTACCACATCATCAAAAGATATTAAGAAAATTAAATTCCAAAACTTAAAAAAAAAAGAAGATAAAATTATCAGAATATTCTCAAGTATGTTATGATAATATTCATTTTCGATAATTCATAAAGGAGTTTGAATTATTTAGCAGTTAGCAGATTCAACTTTCACCCCTCAATGTGAAGCATAGTGAAGCATATTGTATAGAGAAATGATATATACAAGTCTCAAATGTATAAATTTCACGTAAATCCCTTATAAAAAAAAAGTGAGCATTACTATGAAAAATTTGCAAAAAACTACTTTTTCTTGATGGGACTTATATTTTTAGAAAGGGAAAACCTGTAGACCGGTCAAGCTGTTATTCCTCAATAAACAACCCTCCAATAGTTAGGCGCCATATGCATTTTATTTTACTTGGTTTGAGTTTGCCTACACCATATGAGATTCCATACAGTCGTCCCTCACTTCTTCGTCTTCCCCTCCATACATTCCATCCCATTCCCAAACGATCTCGACCACTCATCTCGGAGGGAACTCGACCCCACACTCATCTCGTCGGCAACTGGACCCCTCGACGGAGCTCGACCCAGACGGTGGCATGAAGGAAAATCAATTTCTAGATCTAATTGGAGACCCCTTTTTCTCACTTGATCCTCATCACACTTCAACAGCGTTGTCCCATTTCAATAGACCACCCCAACCAATAGCGCCAACAACATGCCGCACGTCGTCGACTTCACAGTGCCGCCAATAAGGCCTTTGGTTCCCCCTCTCTCTCTCTCGATTTATTCTATTTTCATCTCTCATCCCGAATCTCTCTCATCGAATACGGAGTACCAAATTCAGGGGTTGAAGATGAAGTGCCGAAAGCAGAGGAGGAAGCTTGAGCTCTAAACATTGTTGATGTTGTTTGGATAGTGTAAAGATGAGAAATTGGAAAATTATGGGATCTCCTTAAACAGAGGGCACCATAGAAAGGGCATTAAACTAGATTTTCAAAGAATCCAGAAAGTTCTTGATCAGAGAACATTTTTTTAATTTTTATTTTTAGCTTCCGACAAGTATGTGAAAATCTCTATATATTTCTTCTTATGTTCGTTCAAGAATTCAACTTTTTGAATGTTATTTTATGTTTTTTCTTTTGCCTCTGATTGCTGTTTATGAAAATATTAAGGAAAAAAAATTCTATTTCAGCTTCTGTGACTTAGATTTTCCCGTAGTTTATGTATTTTATTTGGTGTTTGGATATAATCATTTTGTTTGGTTGCTGAGAAACTGGAGGAACACAGGAATTTGCTAGTCTCGTAATTCTTTTGCAGGTCTGATAAAGTATGAATATTGGGTCTGCTAAGTTAAGGCCTCTCCATCTCTCTCAGTTTCATGTCTCTTTTCCTCTCTCAGTCCGCTCGGCACCTCACGCCCAACTGCTCCTCACCATTCCATTTTTGTCGTTTGGGATGAGCTGTGAATCTGAGAGGGAGATGGAGTGAATTGATAAATTCTCAATAGTTGGGCAATGTTGTGTTAGATAGATTCTTTAAGTGTAAATCTGCTGCTTGGTTGTAAGTGTTAATATAAACTGGTGAGGAAGAAAGAGGTGAACAGATTGGAAGCATAAGAAAATGCCATGCACAGAAAGTGTTTGGTAAAAGTTCTAAGAAGAAAAATTATGCTCAAAACGACGGCCTTAAGGTGGTGAACTGGTGGCGGCAGATGCTGGTGGTAGTACTTTGCTTGGCGACGCATGCGGGCTTAAGATGAAGACTTCAAGTAGTGCGTAGATGAAGTGAAATGTTTTGCAATTCAATCCGGTGTGCATGAGTCTAGCCTCATTATGGTGTAATTTTTGATGTGGCGACCTCCTATTGGAGGGTTGCTTTTCTTTGAAAAACAGATGGACCGCTTAGCAGCGGCTCTGTTTTACAAAAACTTATACATTTAAACTTGTACCTAATATTACTCTATTCTATGACATGGAACGTCAACACGACAAGCATTCTTCGCAATTACTATATACTTCTTCTACAAAGATTCGATTGTCAACTTTCACCCCTCGAACAGTCGAACGTCAAGCCAGTATATCCTATTACGTAGAACGTAAGCACGACGAGCATCCTAAAGTTTTGTACAACAAGGAATTTAAACAAATATATGGTAGCATTCACACCAAAGTAATGCAGAGTTACAAACACTGAAATTGTTAACAAGCGGTTTCATAACAAGCAGTTCTCTCACTGGCCAAACAAATAATTGTAAAAATCATCGCACTTACAATTATACCATTATCTCAAGGGTTTTAATCCGGAAAAGGAGAATATGTATCCCGTTTTAACCGAAGAGAACCTAAAAAACTCATTCAATATATAAAGGATATTTACAGCTTTGAAGTGTTCAACTTTCGCATATTCATTCTAAAAAAGTTGAATAAATTTCAACAAAAAATTATTTTTTTCAGAGAAATATTTTAGTTACAAATAGATTATACAAAAGTAATTTCATAAACTGAAGTAGTTTCATGTGATTTGTCTGATTGTACAGTTATTTTTATTATAAAGTAAATATAACAGATCACATGAAACTACGTCAATTTGTGATAAACTGAAATAATTTCATATGATTTGTCTGATTGTACAATTATTTTTATTGTAAAATAAATTTAACGGATCACAAGAAACTACGCTAATTTATAAAATTACTTTTATGTAATCTTTTTGTGACCAAAGCAATCCTTTTTTTTAATGATAACTCTCACTTCTTGAAAACTGCACACTACATACCTATGTATAGTATTACCATTTCCCAAAAGCAAATTGAGTTTTATTATATACAGTCATTTTTATATATTTTTTACGCGTGATTGGCCAAAATAATAATTTCATATTAAAAAAAAAAACTGATGCAGATAATTATATTAGTGGAGTGCATAAAGAGTACACAAAAATAACTACACATAAAATTTTTACACCAAAATTAGGATTTTAAAAACTGAGAAACTCATGTTTCGTCTACTTTGAAGTTTTCATTTTCAGTCATTATATATAAGTGGTGTTCTTTTGCTGCATCTTCGTGACCATTTGTACATCTGTGCATTCCCCATACTGAAATGGGGTGTCACTGTGACAATTTTAAACCCGTGTGCTTGGTTTTATCCCTTCCATCAACAAGGCCATGAAAATCCGACTTCAAAACATCCCCTCCTCTTGAAAAATCTATCAGCTAATTAAGGAAACCTAAGGATAACTATTTGAAGAAATATGAACACCACACGAACGAATCAAACAAACACCCCAATAACATATATTTTCTTTTCCTGAATTTCATCCGATGCAAGAACAGTTAAAAAAGGGAAGGAATGATACATGAATTCCTTGATGACAAGTGCAACCATCTCCAGCAGATTCCTTCTATTATGTTACTTGGCTTCCAGCGAGATTGGACCGAATCTCGAGATACAGAGAATTTTGGAGTAAGCAAGTTCATCACGTAAAAGAAAAAGAATATGCAGAGCGGAACGCGTGGTGCTGCTTTCAGGCTTGGATCCAAGACAGAGCTGGGAGATGATGGATGGCGATAAAGATGATTTACTTTATATGATAAGTTAAAAGTAAAGTCATAGATTCAGGTCATTTCATATCGTTAAAAGTAAAGTAATTGATTGAAATTATATTTAATTTAATTTATAATAAAAATAATTTTACAACCTAATATATATAATAAAATTATTATAATTATTTAAAAAATAAAAATGATTTATAACATCTCATTAGACCACTATTTTGATTAACTTTCTTCATATTTTACATGAAAATTCCTCCTCATTTATTCCTCTTATTTTGTCCTCTTGACGTGACTTATTAAAAAAAACTTAAACATATATATATATATATATATATATATATATTCAAAATAAAATAGTACTAACAAACACAAAAAAATGAAGATTAAAATCTTGAATTCCCTCTATCATTTCATGTTTGTTTTTTTAATTTTTCTAATAAACCATATTGCATCACAATGTGGTGTCACGTTAAGGAGTAAAGTGAGTTGTATAAATTATGAGCATTATAACATTGCCCATTTTACATTTAATTATATTTTACAATATCCATTGGGATGCTTTTAGTATATATTTGAGATTACAATGGAAAATATAACTTATAATTATAGGACTTATAACTTATAACTTAGTAATAAATTTAACTATTAAAAAGTTATTTATTATTTGATAACTATATATTTAAAACACTTTCAAATAAGTTATCTTTATTTAGAAACAAATTAAAAAAGTATTTTTTGATGTAGAAATGACAATTATTTGAATTTTTAAAAATTATGATTATATCCTTAAAAGTTAGAAAACTGTAATTATCTGAAAGTTGTATGAATATTTTCATACATTGATAGTCTTTTTAAAATTCAAATTACGTTCTGTATCATCCAAAAAAGCATCACACTTTTTAATAGAAAAAAATGATGTTTTTCCTCAAACGTACTTTTTAATTATTTGAGATTAAAAGTGTTTTAATATTTAACACCAAAACAATATAATTTTTCTATTAAAGAACTTTTAAAGCTATTTAAGTACTTTTTAATACTCATACAGTAACCCCAAACAGACTCTTAGGTGTCTATTTTTAAAAGATCTCTTAGACCTCATTTGAATGTTGAGATTATATGAGATAAGAAATTTATGAATAGTAGTGAAATGATTTAAATTAAACTGTTTTATTTGATTTTGAGAAATGAAGGATAAAAAGTTGAATACAATTATTTATGAAGTCAAATATTGTTATAATATATATTTTTTTAAGAGAAAATCTATTCATCATCCCAACTTCCATCATCCTCCCATCATCTCATGATGTGGCATTAAATGATAGATTTATAAGTGAAATATAATAAATAATTTTCAATCACTTAATACCACATCATAGGATGATGAAAGTTTAGATGATGACTAGTATTACTTTTTTTTTAATATTATTTTTATTTTGAGATTTGAAAAAATTAAATTATTTTTTATGTTTTGTTTGTAAATTTGGAAAAGTCGTATGATTATATAATTATTAGATAAAATTTAAAAAATTTAAAATTTAAAAATATTTATATTTAAATAATATTTAAAAAATAAATAAAATGGGATAAAATGAAATTGTTTGATATAGCTATCCAAATCAGGCCAACTCTATTAACTTTGTAAAATGTCACAATTTTTTAGTCATAGTCAAATCATAAAAAGACGTGTATATTGATAGGATAATGGTAATAAAAATTTCTATTAAAATTATGTAATAAAATAATATTATTTTAAATTTGATTCACAACCCTAATGCTAAATAGACTGAGAGATATATTGTATCGGGTGTATTTCCTCTGTTTTTTTTTTTTTTTCTTTTCTTTTCTTCTAAAAACCAGAGAAAATGCACCTATCAGCACGCTCTCTCACACTCTCTCATGAGTCGCATTTTCAAAAATAATACTAATTACAAACTCACGACACAAATTATTTTCCAAAATAAAAATACAGTTAACTTGCCACATCATCAAAAAATATTAAAAATTAAATTAGATTACTAAAACTTAAAAAAAAAACAACATAAAAATTCAACGTTAAAAGATAAGAAACAAAGACTTACCATCTATCTTAAAAAATAAAGATTAAGATCTCGTTTCATTATATAGGTAAGATAAAATAAAAGTTAAAAGTTAAATAAAATATTATTAAATATAATTTTTATTTTAAAATTTAAAAAAGTTAAAATTTTTATTATATTTTATGTAAAAATTTAAAATAATTAGAATAATTAGATGAGATGAGATAAAATTAATTTGTATAATCAAATCAAGATTAAATTAAAATAACAAAATTAAATTAAATAAGAAAAAAGATTTAAAACTTCATAAAGGTGCTAACGGCCACCCATCGAAGAGGTGACTTGTCGGCCACTCTGTCAAAGGGCCATCCAATGTACTGAATGTAGAGCATTCTAATGGGTTTTGACAAACTCATATTTCTGTAAAATTTGAAGGAAAGTAGCCCAAAATGCGGTAAAACGGATGTTATATTTTAGAGTAACGCTATATGTAAATTTTAAATATACAAATTTTATATTAGCCTTTCATAAAAAAGTGAGTTTTATTAATAAATAATATTTTTTTTACACTTTTTTAAGATGGGTGCTATTTTTTTTACAATAATTTGCATGAATTTTATCTATTTAAAATTTGTACAAATCATTTCTTTGTATTTTATGTCTACTTGTAGCATGTAGCATGTGGTTTTTTACAGTGTTGTCGCTACATATAGCATGGACTGTGCATAAATGTAAATATTTTAGACTTGTTTAGAGAGTGAAATGATATGATAATTTTGTAAATAGTAATAAGATAGTTTATGAATAGTAGTGAGATAGTTTGAGTTGAGTATTTGTTAGGTTTTAGAGAAAGACAGAAAAAGTTGAATGATTAAGTTAAAATATTGTAATAATATAGTTTTATAATATTATTTTTGTTTGGTGATTTGAAAAAAATGATTTTTTTTAATGTTTTATTTGAAAGTTTGAAAAAAAGTTATAATGATTTGTTTGAAAATTTTGTATTTGAATTATATTTGAGAATAAAATGAGATGAGATGAAATGAGATCATATAAGAATTTTGTGTCTCATCTAAAATAACATTTTTTATTTTCTCTCTCTTTTTATACTTTTTCTCCCACAAAATATTAAAAAATATAATATTTAAATGATACATAATGAAAAATAGATAAGTTGATGTATGATGTATTGTACAAATCAATATATAAAATAGAAAAAATTTGTTTTGATGATATATTTTTAAGTATGAAAAATGCTACTCTCACTGACAGTTAGGTCTCGATTAGGTTCTGATAATTTTTTTTTTTTTAGTTAGTGATTAAGGAAGTATTTTTTAATGATTTTGTGATTTTTTTTAAAAATGTTTAAGTGTATAAAAAAACTAAATGAAAAAAAAAACTTTTTTGCTATTTGAAGTACATGATAAAGAATCTAGTGTGAATGCTGGTGGCCCATCCAGGCCACTCACAACGGAAACCTTTCATGGGTCTTTTTTTTTTTTTTTTCTTTTAAATTTTGGAATTTTTATTATACTTTATACTCAAGAGGCAAATTGATTGTATATTTTTTGGTTTTTAAAAGCTCACTGTATATCAATATGATATGCGTCCTTGTATGGTTAGTTATGGCGTGACAAGTTTTCCGACACAGTAATTTTCTTTATGTATTAAATTTTGCCCTTGCACCTTTTCAATACCCTTTAACTCTGAAATCATTTTCTTTTTTATTTTTAGAGGAAAAATTCTAAACAGAAGCCTCACACCTCTTTTTAGAGATATCTTGCATCCTAAGTGCTGCACTTCCACATACATAATTAATGTGATAATGTCTCATTTTAACGTTTAGGATGAATGAGAAGAAGAGTTTGGATGGTCTTTTGATTTTGGTGTCACGTGATTTATTAAAAATATATATAAAAAAAATATATTCAAATCAAAAGGACATTAAAAAAATTGAATTATTTTTTATAATTTATGTAAAAATTTAAAAAATTATATTAATTAAACGAAATGAGTTGAGAGACTTTTACATTCAAACCGAGCTTAATAAACTATGTTATATCACATGATGATGCTATATTATCAGAGTTATCTGAGCAACAAATTTCTGATGATCAAATAGTATTATTCATGAAAAGACTGTAGAGTGGTAAAAATTGATATGGTCAAATCTTAAATGGATGGTATAAGATTGAATTTTTTTTACTAATTATGAAGCCTCGAAGGTACAAAACATATTTATCTCTTTGATTTATGTTATATCTAAATTGTGGGAGTTTAGACATTGCACTTTCTACACAAATGTATGACGAGAAAACAAAATATGCGACACTATTTATTTATTAGGTAGGATGGGGACGGATTTAGAGTAACAAAAATTTTATGTACAGACATTTTTGTTCGTATTTTTTGTGTATTTTATTAATGTGATTAATTACGTTACTTTATTTAATGAGTAATATTACATGAAGTCGTGGAGTGCACAAGTGCCGTGTAGTCGCTTTGAAAAGAGTGTGATCCACTATTAAAATATTATTATTTTTCATGTGAGTCCCGTATTTAATCACTTTTTTTCAAGTGATTGCACGATACTTGCGCACTCACGACTGTAACTATTATTTTTCTTTTTTAATATAAAATTACTACTTTGACCAATCACATTAGTAGAATGTGCAAGGATCATGTGAAAGTTACTGTATATAGCAAAATTCATTTAATATATACATAAATGATTTTAATTATATAACTAGGATAAGAATACCATATAATTTGTATTCCGAAAATGCCAAATAGTTTTCCTAAAATTTGACACTCCCATCCTTGGTGTTACAATGATAGTCCCCATCTGCTAGGGCGTGTTTTTCAACCTTTAACAATTAGATATTTGATAGACATAATATTTATTGCATTTTGTTAGCCGTTTGGTTCCCAATCCCATCTCATTATTCTTTTTTTTTTTTTTGGTCATTCCATCTCATTATTCTTCATTATTCTTGTTGGTGCACCTAATCTTAAATGATTTTATATACCTAAATGGAAGCCATTTAAAATATATTATATTAACAAGTCTCATTAAGCAAATTATGAAGTTGAGTATTTTTACAAGCACTGATGATGCTTGGTTTTGGGTACATGAGAAGAGTAGATCCTACTCAATTAAGAGTGCTTACATGAGAAGAGTGGATCCTAAGAGTGCTTACAGATTGCTACAGAACTGAGACAGGTTTTTAGAAATGTGCAGTTGAAGTTACCAAGAAAGATGAAGATTTTCATATGGAAGACTTGCCAAGAGAAGTTGCCAACCTATTAGAAGTTGAAGAGGAAACATGTTTTAGAAGATGATTTATGTGCTCAAGATCGAGAAGATGCTGCTTATGCACTTTTTTACTGTTCAGAGGTTATAAACATTTGGCGTAAATTTTTTCATCTGGGAACTATGGAAGTTGAACTATCCTGTTGAGATTTAGCTAATTTGGCTCGGGATAGAGGCTCTAAGGAGGCTTTGAACATATTTATATGTATTACTTGGGATCTATGGTATAGAATGAATAAATTCATTTATGAGCAGGTTTCTTTGCGCAAAATTGAGTAGTGGTTAATTATGTTTCTTCTTTATTGTTAGAGTATAAACATTTACAAGTTTTTTATGTTTCTCATAAGGATATAAACAAAGTTGTGTGTTGGAAACCACTTCCTATAGGTTTTTTGAAGTTGAATGTAGATGGAATTACATTTTTTTATCAACAATTAGCTAGGGTTGGGATGATTCTTAGAGATCATAAATGAGATGTCTTAGTGGCTTGTAGCAAAATGGAGAGGGAAGCTTCTTCTGCAGAATTTTATTGAGTGAACAACTTTGTTAAAGGGTCTTCAATTATGTGAATAATGAGGAATTCCAAAATTATTATTAGAAACAAATTGTTTGATACTTGTTAACGCTTTGAATAATCTATCTGAGTTTATAACAGATTTTGAATTTCTACTTCAAGATATTCGAAGGATGATGAGGGGTTTTCAAGAAGTTCAAGTCTTGCATGTGAATTGACTGGATAATATGGCTGCTCATCAGTTAGCAAGACATGCATAGGGTGTCAATGATATTGAGATGTGGTAGGATTTTTGTCCTTCTTTTGTAAGTCAAGCTATTCGACTTGATAATATCAATATTTGTAAGGACTCTATTTAATTTCAATGAATGATTATCTGGATATTAAAATAAAAAATAAAAAACAAATTTGATTCATTCCTAGAAAACAAATTGAGGATGTTATAGGACCACCTGCATAAAATTATGTTTGTCAAGTGGGACCATGATTCATTCCTATTTGGTGCGAGTAAGGCTGTGAAAGAACCCCACCACCCCTAGAAAACAACCTTACAACCCAAACAGGCACCTAAAAAGGTTTAAAGAAGTAAGGGTTCCTTCCATTAACATTGAATTTTGAGAACTACTCAGGGCAATTAATTTGAATTAGCATCGATCTAAATTAAAAATTCATCTCAATTCATCTCATCATATCATTATAATTTTTTAAATTTTTATATAAAATATAATAAATAATTTAATTTTTTAAAATTTTAAAATAATAATATTAAAAAATAATATTTTATTCAATTCATTTAAAATTATTAAATCCAAACGCGACTTTAATGTTCAATAATCCACTTCACGTGGAGACTTGAATACTCCCACAAGTTTTAAATGATTCCCAAAACTTGTGATAGAGTTACTGCCAATCTCCTATTTATTTTATTATTATTATTTTTTAATATCTTTAATCATTAAGACAAAATTTAAAAAATTTATAATTTTATTAATAATCACTTTTTTAATTATTAATTAAAATAAAAAATTAAATAAATAAATAAATAATAAAATCTCGGCACCAAGTACTTTTGAAACAGTTTTTATGATAAAAAAAATATTTATAATTATAAATCTACAATTATTTCGTAATCGTTTTAAAAATATATATATATAAAAAATTAATATAAAAAAATAAATCTTACTCTTTTACCATTATACAATATTTATACACATTACAATTTTAACGATTATGCAACATTTATTCGCTTCACAATTTTACTAAAACTAGTCTTTATTATATATTTTCTGTACCCTTTCAATGGAGAATTCTCCTTTTCTCTGTAGTTACATTTCTTGGTACTCAACAACTTTTGTTCTTGTCCCTCCTCCCTTTCATTTCACCCTACCAGGCTTCTTCCAAACCTTTTTCGTCACAGAGGGCAGGAAAAAGATTTTTAAAAAAAAAGGAAGCAGGCATTTCAAATTTGAAAGAAAGATCTACAAGTCCCCAAATAAAAGATTCAAACAACTATACAGATCTCGTGCATTATGAAAAAGTAGACGACCAAAATGATATAATTATCGCAGATAAATTCAATGAATGGCATCACCAAACGCATTTCAACGAATGGTATCACCAAAAAACAAACGAATTGCCTCGGTAAAATCGAAATAACCATTAAACAACGTGGAGAACAGAAATTGCAGAACATACACAAGAATCAGAAAGCCCAAAACTTTTGAATCAATTAGCGAAAAAGCATAGATCTTTTATTCCTAAATAATCACCATGGAAAAAGATGAAGATAAAATTTGTGAGAAAAGAATACTAGCAATAAGCATAATCTTGTAGAGAAACATCCAAATATAATTATCACCACGGCCAATCTCTTTCTCCATCGACTTCTTCATGGAAACAATCAAACCCATTTAAAAAAATGGGAAAAACAAAATCAGAAATGGTTCTACAGAAAAAGAAAAAAGAAATCAACTCCTGCATCTTGTGATACTGCTGCAGCCACGGCTATAGGGGTTGGCCTGAGCACCACCCTGGCAGTTGTAGTAGGAGGCCCCGCGTCGAGAGCAGGGCACAGTGTTCCTCTGCAGCGCACCGTAGCTGATGTAGCCGCTGGTGGCCAGAATGCGCCGGCTGATCTCCGATCCCAGCTCAAACTCCTCTCCAGCCAGGCACTCAGCCACGGTTCCCTTGCAGGATGATCCGGCCGGTATAAAACCCAGTTGGTGGTGAGACAACCCGCCTGCATGGACGGTGGATGATGAGGAGCTGAAAACTAAGACCAGTGCACAGATCCCAAAAACAGCTGAAGAATAGAAGATGCCGGCCATAGCTTTGGAAACAAAGCTCTCTCTTTCTTACCCTCTCTGTCTTCTCTTTCTCTTCTGGGTAGGTTTCCTTCTTCTGTTTCCTTCCCTGTGTAGCTGTGCCGTTTCTTTTGTTTTGTAGTTCCAAATTGAACTCAGGACAACTAGACGAAGGGAGAGCTGGGACTTATAAATGGAATGGAGGTAACAGTTTGGGATTGGTTTAGTTGATATTCACAGTAATGCCATTTGAGGGTTGAAAAAGAGAGAATAATGTCTACAGCAATTTGAGACTACTATTGCCATAGTTGGCGTTGTTATTGCCCACCAGCGTTTAGTTGCCGTTAGGTACAGAGTGGGTAGAATGTACTTTGACATGAAAAGGATTTTCCTTCCTTATCACATTTATGAAGTTATCACATTTATAGAGCATGTCAAAGGTACAAAATATATGATATTATTTTGTTATACATCTGTTATTATTTATTCTCACATCACATATTTAATAAATTTTTTTCACAGAATGTGGGATATTTTTCTTAAGATGTAAAATGTAGGATAGTAAATAGTAACTAATGAGAAAAATTATTCTATATGATATTAAAAAAAGAAAAATTATACGAGAACTGCTATATATACAAAGAGATTACACAAAATAAATTCATAAACTGATATGATTTTATAGGATCTATTAGATTTACTTTATAATAAAAATAACTTTACAATCTGATGTATCACATCAAGCCACATCAATTTGTAGATTTACTTTTGTGTAATTCATTTGTGTCTAAAGTATTTCTCAAATTATACTCGTCATCCTTACTCCATACATCACATATGATTTTTATTTATTTATTTTTCTTTAATAAGTATGTAGTATACAGATGATGAGTAAAAAAACTTAATTAGTTTAGCATAAATAAAACAAAAAAAAAAAGAATTAAAATAAAAATAAGTAATATATGTAGTGGGTAGAATGATGAGTAGTAAAGTTCGAAAAGAAAAATATGTGCTTCTAGCATGTCCAAGAGATACATTATAATTTTATAAATTAATTAGACTTTTAAAAAAAATATGTGCATGTTTGATGTTAAATACTCACTGAACACTTATAATTTTATAGATGATTAGAGAGTTTGAAAGAGATTTCTATCCAATTGACATTATATATAGCTTTGGTCTTCCCACTCTATCCCTCTAGAATTTTAGAGCTAAGAAAACTAAAAGGCCCTTTCTAAAATTTGACCTTTATATGGATTATTACCACTTGACTGAAGAGATCTTGAAACGTAATCTAGAAGGCATCAATTTCAAACAATGACGTTCAAACTTCGAAAATCGATCATCCCAACATTTGTTATGGAAAAAGTTAGAAAATTCTACCAAGTTAGCAATACGTTAAAACATGCCCCAAATAGGTTAAAAGTTTGAAGGAATTTTTAAGAGTATTGGTATTGTTTTCTCTAACGTCTCGTTTGGATATAGAAATTGTCTCATCTCATCTTATTCTTATAATTTTTTTAAATTTCTACACAAAATATAATAAATAATTCAACTTTTTTGAATATCAAAATAATAATAATATTAAAAAATAATATTCTGATAATATTTTATTCAATTCATTTAAAATCATCTCGTCTCATCTCATCTTATCTCACTATTCAATATAGTTAAAATTTAGCTAAAAATGTCATCTTGGCGGTGTATACAATGCACTTTCTATACATTATATATTAGATTATGTATAAATTTGGCTAAATTATTATTTTACTTATTTTCTTATTTAACATATCCAACAATCATATTTCTGAAAGATATTCAAAAGATCATGTAGAAAAAAAAATATTCATTTCAACAGATACTTAATACATTAGTTCTCCATGCAACATCACCTAATCAATTGTTTATAGAACTTGAACTGCTCAGCATGGAGGTGGAGAATTCAGATGAATCTTCTTCCAAGATTAGGTGTGAAATGGAAACTTTAATTAATCCACCCACTGTATTTTACCCAACCCTGACTCTCTATCCAATGGCAAATTGGTAGTTAAGTTGAAAAGCAAATGCAAATTCAGAGTAAGGAGAGGTAACAAAGGTTGACGCCTAAAGTTGACTGGTTGTCTCTTTCTCTGCGCTTTTGATTTAGGAATGAAATAAAGAGAAATGGTTCTCGTTGTTGTTGTGAGTATGTAATTTTCGTCTAATCATTTTAATAATAAAAAAAAATATATAATTTATATGAAAATAAATTAATTTTTTAATAATAAATTTTTTTTTAAATGATTGTATAAAATATTTATGTATTTCATGATTATATATAGTATTATTTTAAAATAAAACTATTTTATCTCTTTATTTTGATCATTCTATTTGACTGCTGGTTAAAAATTATTTTTTATACTTAATAATTAAGAAAATAATTTTAAATATATTGATATATTTTTTTATTTTTTTAAAATATTTAAATATATTAAAAATATATAAAAAAAAATCACTAAACGACAGAGGAGCCCATTCTTTAGGTATGAACATGAAAACACGTACTGGCCACCAGGGTGGGTATGTTTACAACCCAACCCAAGATTCTCTTAACCCAAACACGTTTCCTTCTTCCCACGCCACCTGCTACCTTCCGTCGCCGTTAATTAATTCGCATGTTCTGTTTGCGCACATCAAGCACGTGTACAAACGTGGAGCTTGATCGGTGCTTAATTAATTTAACCAATAAAATTTGTATCGGATAAGGTTTAGCACGCTGGCTTGATGATCCCATCCTCCTGGCTGAACCCTCTGCAGCTTTGAAAGCTGTAATCCTATGCAAAGATCGTGTTAAAGGTGACTGACTCTCTTGAGTGTGGTCCAGGCCATCAAAGGAATGGACGGCAACTGGAGTTCGATAGGTCTGCCAGTGCTGGTTAGAGATATTAAGAAAATTTAAGCCTGTTGGTCTGTATGTCATATCCCATGGAATATCAATGTAGTGACTGTACACTGCTTAGCAAAGAAGGCCTTGAGTCTATCTAATGAGATCATTTTGTAAAGGACTATCCTCCTCGTAACCTTTTCTAATTGAGTTGCGAATGAAAGCAATCATTATTTTCCAAAAAAAAAAAAAAAAAGTATGCTGGCTTTGTCGTTTTTTAAATAGTCAAGCTTATAGCTGCAAACGGTCTGGTTCAGTCTGGTCTGGCGCATCATTTTTTTAGATCGGATCGGACCGGACCGATATCGGCCTGGTCCGGTCCAGTCGGTCTGGCTTTTTTTATTTTTTATTTTTTTAAATAATTAATAAAAAAATTTATTTAAAATATTAAATTAAATTAAGTGATTTATTAATGTGGATTATGTAACAAATTCAATAAAAAAATATTTTATATGGACAATGATAATAAATTAAATGAAAATTATATTATTAATTTATATAATTATTATATAATTAACTAATTGATATTATATATTTATTAATTCATAGAATATTAACAAGTGTTAATAGCATATTTAAAATTTTATATTGTTAATACTGATAGGTTAGATGAAGATATATATAAAATATTGTTAATTTATAGAATATTAACAAGTATTAATAATATATTTAAAAATTTATATCGTTAATTGTACAATTATTATATATAAAATATATATATTTTTTATTTTTCATTCGGTCTGGTCCGGTCCGAAAAAACCGTGGACCGCACCGAATGTTTTCAGTTTTCTAAAATGTGGACTGGACCGGACCGGTCTAAGTTTCGGTCCGGTCCGAAACGGTCGGTCCGTTCAGTCCGATCGGACTGTTTATCACCCCTGGTCAAGAGCTACAGATTATATAAAAATAATTTTATAAAATGACGTAATTTGAGATGATTAAATTTTAAAATAAATCTAATGAATCACATAAAATTACGTCAATTTATAAGATTAATTTTATACAATCTCTTTATACGTGTAATTTTTTTTTTTTTTAGTATTTTTATTTTATGATCTGTCCTCGTTTGCTGGGAAGTACCGTTGCAGCATTTTGCTTCTTTTATTTTCGGGAAAACTGTTATTTTACTTTACACATATTATCTTGGTATTTACTTAGTTAGTTAGCCGACAAGGATATGTAAGGGAAGGGGTTACTGGTTGAAGGATTGTGGAAAATCTCTTAGAATTGTTTGTTAACCTTTTTGGAGGAATTTGGAATATCGAATATCCAAAGATGTAGTTATTTTCTTCGTCTTCTTCCTTTCTGTTACTCTCTTTCTCATTTTATCAAACATCTTGTATGCATTTTGTTACTCATTGCAACAACCATCTTCCATTTTCATATCATTCTTTATTACAACTAATTCAAAAGAAAAAATTATTAATTATCCATACAAATTATTTACATATAGAGGAAGTATACCACTAAGTTTAGAGTCTTTATAGCGAACTCCTAAAGGTTTAGTACGCTGACTTTTGATAGTTAGAAAAGTTTTGGGATTAAGAAGATGAATGAAATAAAAATTATATTTTGGGAAAGAAGAATATTTGGGAGATGAATGATAATTAAAGGAAAGTTTTAAACTTTGCCCTCCAATTTCTATTGGGCCGGAGCCTCCATCAATCAATGCTTTCATTTTTTTTAGTTTTAAGACTCATTTTATTCCTTTTTTTTAGCTCAAATGTAGTTTTGTAGATATTTGCTCAAATGTAGTTTTTTTAGGGGTAAATTTGGTCTGGTCGGTTTATAGGAGGTTTTTGAGACTGGATCGAATCCATTCGGTTCAGGATTTTTTCACCTTGAAACTGACCAAATACTCATATGGATCGAACCAAACTGTTAGCTATCGGTCGGCCCAATAGCAAATAAATAATTAAATTTTATTTTGTATGTAGATAAATTAATAAAAAAAATCAAAATTATTAAAATCAAAATTAAGTTAATTATTAATATGGATTATGATATTTGATTAATTTATAGTATATATTAATTTATATTTTATATGATCAATGATAATAGAATAAATGAGAATTACATAATTAACTTATATAATTACTATATAAAATAATATTTAGATATATATAAGATTTTAAAAATATATATATATATATATAGTTCGGTCGATTTCGGTCTAGACCGGTCCAAAAATCACTCACCTCGAGACCAGACTGAAAATTGAATTCCTCACATATAGAAGACCGAAGCCGACAAAATAAATTTTTGGTCCGGTCCGGTCGATTTTACTAGTCCACACCGAAAATTTTAGAGCCCTATATATCCTTTTATATTTTTGGATAAAAATACGTTCTGCACTCTTAAATCATTAGGGGTTTTTATTTTACATTTTAAATAATTAAAATCAACACATTATACTCTCAATCTATTAAAATGCGATGATATGCACCAACGGTTAAGATTGTGTCACATCGTTTTTTTCCATCTATATTATTCGTTAGAATTTAATAAGATTTTGATTTTATAATTTTTATAATTTAGAAATGTAATATATTAATGATAGAGATTACACCATTACTATAACATTGGTATCATAACTTGCTACGCATTCGTCTCAAATCACCATTGGATCAATCATTCTTAAAAAGATAACAAAATTCAATGATTATAAAAAATATATATATATATCTTTGGTAAATAATGAGATTACGAAGGGACAGTAGTGTAAATGCAAGTATTAATTTTATTTTTATTTTTAGAAAAGGAAATAATATAAAGATGATTAATTTTGAATAGTTTTTCCATTTGTTCAACCTCCTGCCAAGAAACGTCAGCGCACTAAACGGGTGTGTAACGTGCAGCAGACCCGTTTACAAGATGAGCAATGCCATTTTTTTTTTGCCCGATTTATTTTTTTAATTAATAATTAAAAAAATATTATTTAATAATATTGTAATTTTTTTTTAAAAAAAATATTTAAAAGTGTTAAAAAAATGATATAAACAAGATTTTTAATTTTCTTTTTTTAAAAAAAATTTCATAATATTATTAAACAATATTTTTTTAATCATTAATTAAAAAATAATAATAAATCGGACAAAAAAAATAGCATTTTTCTTACAAGATGTGGGGGCCAAAAATACAGATTCGGTAGGCGGTGCTTGCGCGTCCAGAACTCCTCAAAGCCAGCTGTATGTTCAAGTGTTGAACAATATTTTTTTCTTTTAATATTTATATTTAATTGTTATATGTATATAATAAAAAAACACTTTTAAATGAAATTAATTGACAATTTCTTTCAAGATGTGATGAAGAGAATTAAAATAATAGTAAAAAAATAATGAAAAAATAATGATAGAATATTGAATAGTAGTTAATAGTAATAAAAAGTAGATAAAAAATAATAATAACATATTATATAAATATCGAAGATATTTTCAGTATTCAAATTAAAAATATCCTGTTCCTTGCAGTTCATCTAATGAGAAATGCTTTGGGTCCCGAATTTGGGACCCAAAAAGTGTCCCGAATGAGATTTTTTTTTTAACTGAATGATTAAAAATATTTTAATGATGTTGTAAATTTTTTTATTTTTTAAAAAATGTTTATAATGGTTAAAAAATACATAAAAAAAAAGAAAAAAAGAAAAAAAAATCCTATTCGGAATATTTTTGAATCTCAAATTCGAGATCCATAGCAGTCTTCTCATCTAATTTATAGAAAGTTATCGAGATCTCTTGACCGTTAGAGCATTGGCATTGGATTAGCCAAATGCTTTTTCATCTTCAAATTTCGTAAACATCATCCATATTTACTCCACATTGAATTAGCTAAATTGTTTTCATCCAAAATATAAGCTACAGTAAATCCATTTTTCTTTTCAAATATGAAAAGAACTATAGCAAGTCTAAAAGTATTTTTTAAGATTATTATATTATAGATATGAGATTTTTATTCATATGAGATTTTACTATCTATATACATATGAGATTATTATATTATAGATTGTTAGATTGTGAAAATAAAAATGAATATAATTTGTTAGAGGTTATTAAAGATTATGAAAATAAAATAAAAATTAATAAAAAAATATAAATAATAAAAAATAATAATATTTTATTATTATAGAGAGTGTAATGACTAATCCAATATAAATTTCAAGTTTTAAATAATTAGTTAAAGGTAAAAAAGTTACTTATTAGTCAAAATTTAAAAAATAAAATAGCTAATTCAATGCTAATGCTCTTAGGAGTTTGTTAGACAGTTATCTCGTCTGTTGTGGAGGCCATAGTTATGATTTATAGCCGATGTGGTATGTTTACTCAGGGTCCAATTATCTGGGCTTGGCCCCTGGGCTGCGTAAGAGGCCCATTGGGTTTAATGGGAAAACTTGTCTCCTCCACAGAAAAGACCCGAAACTCCTCATTATTATTCTCCTTTTAAATTACAACTGCTCCGGTCCGAAGAAAGACGATAGAAAAAAAAAAATAAATAAATAAAGGAAAGATTACTCCCTTTAATTACAACAAAATTCAACTAATTCTGTCGTTTATTTTTTCAAACTATTTTTAAATTTCAAGAACAGACAAAATATATGTTACGAGATTGACCATAGTTTTTTTTTACTTTTTTTTTATTAAAAAAATTAACATAGAAATAGGCTTATTTAACAAAATTTATGTCTTGATTGGATAGTTAGTTGTATGAGATGATATGAGAAATTTCTGAATAATACTGAGATGATTTGTAAATAGTAATAAAATAATTTAAATTAAGATATTTATTGGGTTTAGAAAGAGTCCGGCCATCGATAGTGCCTTGATGATTCCCATTTCCTACTAGAAGTGCAAAATGTACCTTTATATTTTTGTGTTTTTTTTTTCAAGCATTTTTTAAATACCTTAATTTTATTTTTAAAAAGAAAAACTTCTCAAACTTATTTAAAAACACTTATTTAACAATCAAGTAATAAAATAAAATATGAATTGGTAACTTTTGTCGTGCTACATCCTCAAATGTAGCATTTTTCTTTAAAAAAAATTAGAAAAAAAGTTGAATAAAAATATTATAAAATTAAAATATTATTTTTATTTTGGGATTTGATAAAGTTGAATTCTTTTTTATGTTTTATATGAAATTTTCAAAAATTGTAATGATTAAATTAATAAGTATCAAATAGAAATTAAAAAGTGTCGAGTAATTATTTAGATGTTGAGATGAGATGAGATGAGACCAACTACTTATCTAAACAAGGCCTTAAATTGCTTAGACTTTTTGCTGGAACTTTTTAAAACTCAAAATGAGAGAGATAGAGCAAACAAATCCTTGTTCAAGTAGAGAAGCTAGATTCTCTAGTAGTTGATCCTTTGGACGACAGAAGAAAATCGACTAAAAGAGCAATATGTACGTCTCACGCGCGGCTCACATTGAGAATAAGACTCACACGCCACTACGCCATGGGAAGTCTATCGCTGCCACGCGCAGCACCATCAGGGTCAGCGGGTTCGGATCTCTTAGATTCAATTATTATCTTCTATTCAAGAGTGGTGCGTGGCCTACACGTGCCATTACAACTAGTGACGGTCGTCTGCTGGCAATTCAACCCATCTTCCAATTGCTATTTTCTTATGTTCTCCCATTTTTCCAAACCAATGATCAAGTTAAAGAGGTAGTGAAAGTCTCATTCAGCCAATCAAAACTAATAAAATGCAGCACACAACAATTTATTGCATCTTTCAGTCGTAGTTTTATAGTTTGTTAATCATATTGTATCAAAATCGTTTCAAGCAGCTCCCCTTTGTGGGAAATGGGTGGGAGCCAAGTCGGCTTTAGATCCTCTTTGTTTTATTTTTCTTTATTATGTATTTATTAATTTGGGATAATTATTGGGGGTTCTCACTCTATTGAGTCTTGTATTTTGTAACCGTGTACTTGTTTGGAAGAAGAAGAAGAAGAAAAAAAAAAAAAAAAAGTAGAGAAGCCAGGTGCTGAGTCGTCCCAACTTGCAGATTTTATCGACTTGGGAAACCGCAAAATTTAATGGTGGAACTAATTTCGAATCAGTTCAAGATTTTAATCTTCCCCTGCCCTACTTGGCACATAAAATTCTCCACCTTAAGGGCTTATACTACTTGGGACAATCATCTCAAGCATTTCCCATCGGAATGTCAAAGTTCTGCTTTATATATTCTGGACAAATGGCAATGAAAAAGCTGACTATGACAGTGAAGAAAGGCTCATGACCTTTGGGGAAATACGTAGGCTTCAACATGTCTTTAAGATAGAGATCCATTGTCCCTACATTTTCTCATGAGTAATGCTAGATAAGTCATGGGTTGTGCAAGCGGTGCGCACACTTTTTGATAAAGAGTGAAATCTTTTGTTAAAAAATTAATTTTTTCAAGTGAATCTCATATTTACTTACTTTTTTTCAAAATAAGTGCGCAACACTTGCATATTCTATAACTGCGAATATCATTTTTCTTGCCTTGTGGTAGATATGGTGATGTTGCCTGAACAACATATATTTCATCCTCATCATCATTATCAATTCATCATCATCCTCATCCTCATCCATCTGCCTAGTTACCAGGATTTCGTTCTGAAAAACCAAGAACATTAGTATCTGGCCTATTTGAAAGCAGCAAACTGTAAAAATATTAGCCATGCAAGGAGCAGAAACATATTAGCCATGCAAGAACAACCCAATTAACTAGCACTATAACCAACAGGTTCTTCTGCATGGTCCTTTTCTTAGCATGGCAGCTATCGTAACAAGCTGTCAAGACAATGCAATTATAGTTGATGGTCAATATGCATCAGTATGCACGCAAGAATGTTGGTACGGCCACCCTTAGAAAAATAGGACCTAGGGAGTGTCTTATGGTCAGCATGTGCTATGGTTGACAAGAGCAGCAAGGCCTCATAGCTAGGTTACATTTTTTACCATACTGCCATATAGCCAGTAGAGTATTACAGATAGACTTTACTCTGTAGAATCTATTGAGCCATGTGCAGTTACACATACCATTGGAGAGAGTTCATAAACATTTCATTTCAGTAGGGACAATTCACAAAATGCAGGGAACAAGCACAAACATGCGCACGCATAGAGAGACACACCATTGCAATTTGCAGCCAAGTAAAAGCAATGATCATGCGCTGAAGATTTGACGTGAAACTTGATGCTGCTTTTGATAATGAAGAAAGCAGTAAGCATTAGTACACATATAGGGATCTGCAGGTTCATTTCCTTCTACTAGATGCAGCTTTTGATAATTTGCATTGTGCTAATCCTTTGTATTTCCCTCTGTTCACTGGCATTCAGATTTCTTTCCCCTTGAACTTGCCTTTATTCAGTACCACTACCACTTTTTGGCTGCACTCTCTGCACATCGGGGTTACCAACACTTAAATGGAAGCAGAACCATGGGTCCCAGTCCCATGCTCATTCTAGCCATGTGTTGTGGGAGGCTGTTCCAAGGGATTCCCTTTCAGTTTCAGGGAGCTGCAATGCAAGTATCAAAGTTTGAGCATCAATGTTGGGTCGATATTTGGTAAAAACCCAATGACATCCCAAACTAAGGCCCATTAAACTAAATATAAACTCGGAAGTGTTAAACGATACATATATGGATAAAACCATAACTGCTTTAGTGTCTGTTGAAAGATACTCGATCTCTTACAAGAAGGAAAGACAATTCCCCGACTAGCTCTTTTGGTTAATTACTACTGGTTTTGAGTACATGGTTTCGATCCTTCAATTGATTATCTGTTTCAGTTCTTATCCCAGCTTGTCATCGTCTTACTGAAATGCCATGATCCACCAACTAACTCATGTAAATGGCTAATCAGAACCCTTTGATAATCCATCTTTAAACAAATATCAAATGACAAAAGTTGGAATCATTAGGGGAATTACGAGCATGCATGGATGGATGCATGGTGGGTCTTTTCTACTATTTATCCTGAGTTGAGTTTATATTATTCAAATCCATTTTATTCCTTGCACCTCCTCTCCTGCTTTTGCCTTTTAAAAGCATTAATTTGGTTCTGATGGGTTAAATTTATCAAAGAGATTTGACTGGAACCACTTGTATGCCATTTATTTGGGGACATGTTTCCCTAATAATCAGACCTGCCAATTTTTTATGCTTGCCATTTAGCTAAACATTTCTTTTGTAGCTATGAATTTTCCTCCATTAAAAGTTAGGTAGCTCTTAAGCCAATGGTTAATCCCTGATTATACAGTTTTTTTTTTTTTTTTTCCTTTTACGAAGAGGACGATACCCAATTTTATTGATAGCCCTCACTTGTGGCGGAGGAAAACCACAAGATACCTGGGGGATACATAATCAACAGAAAACCAAACCCAGATATCAAAACTTATTACACTGATTATACATAGCTGTTAGAGGGGGTTGCATCATTGTATTATTCATAATTGAAGTCATTATTGTCATGATTGGCACCTTCTCCTTGTTTATTTCTCCTTTTTCAAACCCACTTCCCTTCCCCCTAAAACTCAAAAGAGGTTAGATATCTATTCTAAAGGTCATGTGGAAGGGCTGTATGTATGTTTTCAGTAATTGGACAATCCTCTCTGATTGAGGAGACTGAAATCTCATCTAGCAGTGTCTCATATAATGAGGTTATAGGGAAACATCCAAAAGGGGTGACTGATTTTGAGAAGGTTATGAGGGCAGCCACTTGGGCTGGCTTCGCTATACAATTGAGATATCTTCTCTTAAGTTTTTGACTGAATCGGCTAGTCTAATACAAAGAGTGATAGATACAACATTAAGGACTCGTTTGTTTTCACAACTCATCTCATCTCATCTAATCATTACAAGTTTATCAAATTCTCATACAAAATAAAATAAACAATTCAACTTTTTCAAATTTCAAAACAAAAATAATATTAAAAAAAATATATTCTAATAATATTTTATTCAACTTTCAACTTTTATCTCAGCTTATCTCATCTGTGAAAACAAACGAGGCTAAATGTTCGTGGAGTCCACGCTGCTCAAAAATCCTATATGCAAGAAAACAGAGTTAGGCACAACTCATAGCAAATGCAGAAGTTTGATTTACTGGGAAACTTTGCACTCAACTGCTGGTTCATTTTCAGCTCAGAAACCTTTATCACTTAGTTATCTGTCATGGTATTCTGTGGAATGACATAGTTAGGCACATTTATACCCAAAAAAAATCAAGTTGGAACTAATATTTATAGTAATAACATTAGAATGGAGTCTGCACTGCACTTGTCCTCAGACCTTACAACTACCTGAGTGAGGCTTAAAAATCAAGGCCTTGTTATTTTGTCACCAATTAATTGATCTGTTTGACAAAACCAATGAAAAAATTTAAGAAATGAGTGAGAGGCTTGACAAAGGAGGATGGATTGGATTGAAGGAATCAGGCTAAGGGAAAATTGCTCAGAAAATAACAAACAGGAAGACTCCAATAGTGTCAGAAGTTGCACCTGATTGATAAGAAATTAGAAAACTCTGACATCAAATGTCTATATACATATACACATTAGGACTCTTTTTTTTTTTCTCTCTCTCCACATTCCTTCTTTCTACTTGTAATAGAGAAATGGAAATTGTTTACTTATTCCATAACTGCTTCCTCTTGATCTTTGAGTTGAAAGTTTGCAAGCAATAATGCTGACCATCCTAAAACTCCCCTGTTGCTCATTTTGAGACAAGCCAACAAGTATCAAGCATCACTCTCAAGTTATTTAGTATTATTTCATAAGCTTTACAAACTTATGTGCTACCAATAAAAAAGTTTATAAAAAAAAATAAGATAATAAATCAATATTCATTGATAATGTGCCATTAATCATATAAAGTTTTTTATTTTATTTTTTTTATGGTAAGATATGTAATGACTTCAACATTTTTCTATCATGCAAGTCATTGGTCCAAATATGGAATCCAATGATTATAGGTCAAAATCTTTAAAAAGAGAAGTACTACAATCGACGACCGTAAGGAGATTCTATTAATTAAATCACAAATTGACATGTGTTCATATGATACATTAGATTTATTTTACAATATAATATATTACATCAAAACACATCAGTTTGCGAGTTTTCTTTTATGAGATCTCTTTGTGACTAAAATATTTCTCGTTTAAAAATATATAAACTAAAAGGGACCCACCATTCTACTAGACCCCCTTCCAATATGACACAGAACCTTTTGTTAATCAGATATCTAATTTAATAGTTATTATTGCCTTTTGAAAACTGCAGGTGGTACATGTTTATGGTCACCTCAGTGAAGAATAAGAACAAAAACGATAAGATTCTCCATGATATCATAGACAAAGACTGGGATGTTAAAGGACACTCAAGTTGCCAAGAGAATATAATCCCTAAAAAGAGTTTTTATTGATATTGAATAAAGATTGTGATAAGGGGTTCTTTGGATTGACACATTCTCTCAATTCAATTCATCTCATCTCATCTTATCTTATTTAATCATTATAATCTTTTCAAATTCACACATAGAATATAATAAATAATTTAATTTTTTTAAATTCTAAAATAAAAATTGTTAGAATGCACAACGAAAAAATACCTCAAGCTCAGCTTATAAAATTGTTCCACAAGTTTCTCCAGATTGATAAATCCCAAGCGTTTTCTCTTAGTAGCGAACTGTACTACGTAGTATAAAACTAAAGTAACACTTAATAAATCCATAACCTAAATATCTTATCAAGAGAGAACAAAAAGAAAGAGAGCTTCTATGTATTTCATATGATCACCAAAAAATAATTGAGGAGGACTATATTGCCATATTGAATGGCAGTAACCATGCGTTACACTGTAGTTAAGGAGGGGGTTAGCCCCACGTGGGCGCCCCTCCATCTAACAAAAATGATATTTTAACAATATTTTATTTAATTTTCATCTCAACTTGTTATCAAAATCTCTCATAAAGCGAGAAGTTGGTTGTTTTGGGAGTTAATTGTTTAAAAAGTGATAAAAGTTTTGGAAAACAATGAGTCCACCCACATATTCCCTTCGACGATATGCATGCATGCATGCAGGCAGGAACCATCAAATGCAGAATTTTATATGTTAATTACCCATGTGACCCTGAATAAACCCATTTTGAAGAGCCAAAAATAAGCTTGCAGAAAACAAGGTGGGAGATACTTGTAATTTGTCTACAAGTGGAGTTATTAGCCCAAGCATTATCCTCTAATACATAAAAACAATCTTCCACATTAAAGAAAGGAAGTAAAGTAACATCAAAACAATCTAATGATCTATCACACACATATGCTAAAGGTCGTTTAATGAGAGAGATGCTTTTCAAAAGTGAAAATATAAAGAAAACCAATGAAACTATGTAAGTTTCTCAGAAGGGACACAAGGGAAGGGACTCACCAGCTAATCTTTCAGGGGCATATATAATGAGTTCTTTGAACACAAAATTTTGTAAATTGCTTTGTAAAAACGTCTCAATTCAAAGTTTCTTTATACAGGAGCGGAACTACCTTAACGCTCCCCCCCAAAAAAAAATTTTTTAAATTTGATGAAAATTAGGTTTTAGAATGTATTTTTATAAAGTAGACTATATAAAAATTAGTATTTAACCCCCCAAAATTATTTTTTCTTAACTTAGCCTTTCAAACTAGATTTTCTAGTTCCACTCCTGTCTTTACATGTATGACCCATAATTTTTTTTAACTTTTCATAAATATATCTAAATTTATTTTAACATCTAAACACATATAAACTTATTTTAGATAAATTTTACAAAATTTATTTTATTATTTTAATTCATTATTATTTATAAAAAATTTAACTCATTTCAATTCAGCTCGCATAAATATAGCTGGACATATATCATTCATAAAAGAAAAAAAAAAGTCATGGGGTTCCAAGCTTACATGGCCACGTACGACACATTTCCATTGGTTCACGATTTTCAATCATAACGTACGATATAATTTTTCCTGATTTACTCGACCGCATTATTAGGAATCTATCTAAGTAGTAGGTCTGTGACTTTGAATGGTCAAAATATATTTGCCACGTACTCCAACCCTTTGCTTTCTTGGATCAATGATCTATAGCATCTAATGCACTAAAGGCCGAAATGCAGATCTAATTCAGCGAATGTGAGAGCGAGAGAGACATGCAACAACCTGCATGGATGTTTATAAACATAAGCTCATCATCTCTCACATCTAGTGTGTGCGTGTATAGCCGAACAATGCTGAACTCTCTCTCGCAAAACTCCCGTTTCCAGATCTGACTCGAGGGGGTGGGAGCTTCGGCTCCTCCTCCTCTTTCTCTTTCTCCCCACCCTTTGTACCCTCAGTGTAATGCTCTATTTTGTTTTGTTTTTTAGGCTAAATAAGGGAGAAACGCAGATCTAAATCCTCCGGCAAATATAGATCAGCACGCGTCTCTCTATGGCGTTGTCCAGCCGCCGATCTTCAAGACTACCGAAGGCGGCGCCAAACGGAGCGGCGAGTTGCTCGCACGCGCGGCCAGAAGTTATCGGAGACGTTTGGCGAGTGGCTCTCTCACGCCGCCGGGAGGCCTTCTGCCGTCGTCACGCGCAGCGCCACTGGGTTCTGTGAGTCTGGATCCTCTAAGATCGGTTGACATTTTTCTCCCAGGGACATGCACACTCCACCGCAGCCGCTTGGAGCAGTGTCTGTGTCCGTGGTTACAGTTATTTTTTCATTGTATTTTATTTCGTGTCTTGTTCTTCTTTTATTGATAATAAAAAAAAAATTTGTCCCGTCGGACCTTGGTCCGATCGGTGTGTTCTCCCCTCTTCGTTTAGGCAGTGTATAGGATTTGGTGCACCCTACTCTGCGTGGTCGGGGTATGAGTTTTGTCACCTGGTTACTGTTACTCTATCGGGGACAGAGATGTGCACGATGGATCCCTTAGACTTAAGTCTTTAGAGATCTGTCGTCTGAACTAGACCATGTCAGCCACGAAAGTGTGCTGGAGAGCTATTAACGTTTGTATCTGATTTTTTTAAGTCATATTTGTATGTTCACTATTATAAATAAAATGTGATCCTTATTCTCAAAAAAAAAAAAAATGTGTACGTGTATATATATATATATATATACATGAATTATGTTATTTATAAGTTTGGTGTGTAACGTAAATCCGTCACATTCATAAATGGATAATGATAAGATTACTATCTTTTTACTATCTATTTACTATTCTTTTTATATTTAATTTTTGTTATAGTTTTTTAATTAAAACTGATGCTACAAATTTTTCTATAAACAGTACTATGTTTAATATATTAAAAATAACATAACTCTTATATATATGTTAGCCATTTAAACCATCAGTAACTAAGAACCATTGTAAGAACATTTACATCTGGTGTCCCAAAGCACCGGATTCCCTATAATTTGAGTTCTTTTTAATGGTATTGATCAAAATACTTCCTACGTCCTAATCCCTATTTTAGGAAAAATGTTTATGAAATGAATAGTGGTTCTCTAAATATAGAAAATTACTATTCATCTCCTAAATCATTTTTATCGATCTTTTATTCTAATACATAAAATTAATTCTTCTTCCAATTATCTACATTTTCTCTCATACTCATATTTGTTATAGTTTTAAATAATAATTTTAAAAATAATTTAATTAATTACGAAAATGTAAATAAAAAAAAACTAATTTTAAAAATATTATTATATCCACAAAAAAATAATTTAAATTTTTGTTTAAAATATTCGCTAGTGTAATTGTTCAAAATATAAGAAAAAATATTGAGTAGTTAAGTTTATAAATGGAAATGAGAGAAAAAAGTAATAAAAAAATATTAAAGAAATATCATTTTAATAGAATAGAGAAATGATATGGAATGAGATGTAGGAGGTTTTTGAAAGATGAGTAAAATTTAGGAAAAATTTTTAGGGAATGTACTTTTTAGCTAAATTATAGAAAATTTTATAGGAAATGAGATGAGAATGCTCTAAGGCCAGTAACTTTTAAACAAACCTCAAAACATAAACACTATTAAATAGAGGTAAGCACAACCATGCACCAAAGTCCAAAACTCACTGAGGCTCGTTTGGATAATGAGATAAGATAAGATGATTTTCAATGAAAGTTAAAAGATGAATAAAATATTATTATAACATTATTTTTTTAATATTGTTATTGTTTTGAAATTTGAAAAAATCGAATTGTTCATTATATTTTGTGTGAAAATTTAAAAATATTGTAATTATGACATGAGATTATATGAAACCGTTTTTATATGCAAACGAGACCTAAAACAAAATGAGATAAATTTGACTTTAGCTATTTCATTCACATCAAAATTCCACATTGTATCATTAATTTATTCATTATATAGTAATAAAATATTATTATTTTAAAAATCATTAATTTTGTAATTATTAATTTATTTAATTTTATCATTCTATTTATTATATGTGAATTAGTAATTATATTCTAATTAAATTAATGTTGTTGATGAGAAAATGGAAAGAGAAATAATTAAGAGGGAACAAGTCGAAGCAGTCGAACCAATTTATGAGAAAGAGGGAATTGATGAGAAAGAGGAAGTCAAAGCAATTGATGAGAAAGAGGAAATATAAATAATTGATAAAATATGTATTTAGTCTATCTACAATAATCTTCAAATTTAAAAAATATTTTGAAAGTCACTGTAGTTAAAGTCCAATCATTTAGAATTTAATTAATCCATTATAATTATATTTTGTTCTCTAATAACTAAATACTCAATAGATTTAAATTTCAACTAATCCATTAAGGATGCTCTACTACATTCCTTTCAAGTCTATATATATATGAACTGCTTCTAAGCGGTCGATCCACTTTTCTCCAAATAATAGCCCTCCACTCACATTTTGCCATCTTAGAAATTACATCAAGTTCAATTTGCATTCGTTCACATGGGATAGACAAGGGCAATGATAGGAAAGTTGAATAGAGGAAACCCGCTGCACGAATTCCCCCTTTCTATGCTTCCAGTTTCATGCCGAGCATTCACTAGTCCACCACCACCAGTCCGATGCCGATTTCACCCAGTCAAATTTTGCCCCACAATCCCTTCTTATTAGAGATGCCACACTACATCCTTATGTAACCCATCTCTCCTCATTCACATCCCCAAGAGTTTTTCACTATCCAGCACTTGGTTCCATCGAGAGTTGTTCCATAGCCTACAACTGCAACTCCATGATTTAGCTCTGTGCCACATTTTCCTATAAAAACCCCATGCAATAATGCACAACAAAATTAAGAAGAAAACTTAGTTAGTTGTTTCTTGAACTTTTAGCCACATTGGAGTTTATTTTGGGTTCATTGACATGGATTTGGAGGAAAGTTTCCTTGGTGTTGCCGTCTGTATTGGGTATTTGTAGTTTATTGTATTGTTTTAATATTTGGGTTTTGTATTGTCTGAATGAAGGCATTACCTTGTACTGATTCGAAGATGAAGTGATTGGAGGAATGTTAGCGTAAGTTGAGACTCTGAGCAAGGTACTTGATGAATGATTTGAAACAAAATTTAGTATCGAAAGAAAGTCGAAGAAGAAATAATTTCTGGACATTTTACTGTTCATCAAATTATTGTATTTTCCTAGAAAGATTTTCAGATCTTGAAGGGAGAGTGAGGGAAAGGGTGTTATTTAGATAATCTCATGCAATAAGTTATTTATAAAGAACTTAACTCATCTCAACTCAGCTCAACATCCAAACACAGCCTTAAGAAATATCATAGTGGATGCGAAATAGCAAAGGGGAGGTTCCATGCAGTGCATCCACAAGATTGTTGTGGTAGATAACTTACATGTCAGTACATTATTGGTAGGCTGTTATTTAGATAACATAAGCCCGACTGGTTTACAGGAGTACACGTGTGTGAGCACCATGCATCCACCATTAGCTCATACAAATAGTGGCATAAGCTGTCTATATATACCCAAAACGCCAATGCAATCCATTGATCGCAAAATATAAGGTCAAATGATTGAGCACCCATTTGGATTTTCATCACTGAATATCTCTGAGACGGTCCGGCGCAACAAGGAACACATGTCACGATCCGCTGGTGGATGCTCCGACCTGGTCTCGAACCCTGGAGGACCCTGGAGGACATACAGATAGTCATACGATGGTGGTGAGGTCATGTGGTATGATGTGCTAGTAGGGTATGCCACAGTGTAGCTCGTTGCATTCATTGGAGTTACATGGTAATGTTGTGGGTCTTGATCATACAAATGCTGACGTGGAGGGCTGTAATTGGATGGTGGGTATCGAGGGTACACATGCTGAAGTGGAGGGCTGCTATTGGCTGGAGCTAGAATTGGACCTTGACCAGTACGATTTGCTGATTCTGTGCGTGGCGGGGCATTGCCTGAATGTTCGGCCCCATCGACGTTGCTGTTACTCGCTTTTTGCCCCTTCTTTTTCTTCTTTTTCTTCTTTTTGCCTCCACTGCCACCGCCACCCTGCATATCAGCTGCCGGTGTCTGGTTGATGGACGGTACATTCACCTCAGGCTTTGGCTCCTTCGCTTGTCCACCGGTTTTACCACTTGCAACACCGCCTTCACAACCGTAACAATTCTTCGCAGGGTCTTGATCTTCAACGTCAATTGTCTCTTTTTCCTTATCACCACCATGGTTACTTTCCTCAGAGCTTTCTTGGTCGCTTTGTTTCTCTTTGTTCTTGGGTTTGCCGTTCTTTCTCTCTTTTGTGCCAGCTTTTTCAGGCCAAAGCTCTGCATGTTTCCCTGTCTTTACCAATTTCTTGATCAAAATCTCTGGGTTTAAATTCCCCGTTACAATGACCTTTTGTTGCTTCAAATCAACGTCTGTCGTATATACCCCTGAGACTCCAATCGAAAGTGTCCAAGTTTTTCAGGGGAAACGGTAAAAATTAGAGGGAAAAGAAGGGAAAAGAACACGAGAAGAATAAGGAAACTGCAGATGAAATAATCAAACATGGAAAAGAAAACTGGATAAAACTCGGAAGAAATATGGATATACTGATATTAAGCAGAAGTAGATATAACCCAGACGAGAAAAGCTCCTAGTCCACAAGATTTCAAGAGTAAATCTTTTTTTTTAAAAAAAAAAAACATTGAAAAAGAGAGTTAACTTAAAGGAATGGAACCAGAGTATAAATGAAGCAGATCCTTCGTTTTTGGGTAAACAAGAACCATAATTCCCATGCTCAGAAATAAATATGAAAAAATATTGCAAAGAATACTGGGTTTTGGAGTCACCTTCAATGTTTTTTAGAACCTTTTTTACTTTTCTTTTGCAGCCTTCACAGTGGATTGAGACTTTCAAGACCCATGTCTAGAAAGGATCAGCAGAAGAGGTTTAAAAACAAGTGGAGTCTTAAAATTTATTCAAAAAGAAGTGCACGAGTGTTGTTGATATATAGAAACCAAGTTTTACCTTGTATTTGAGAGGTTCTGGAGGACTTTCTTCCGGTACGTCTTTAGCTACTTCCTTAGCTAATTCGGTCTTGGCGTCTGCTGTTGCCATCGGACGAACAGGAAAGCCTATGAGAGGGGAAAGAGAAGATTGTGTAGGATTACTTGAGAAGAAGGAATAACTTTCTTACGGGCTCGTTTGTCTAGTGGATAATGTTGGATCATGCTAGAATTTTGTGAATAGTATATATAGTTTGTAAATAGTAATAAGATAATTTAAATTATATATTTTTTAAATTTTAAAAAATGAGAGAGAAAAATAAAATATATTATAAAAATAAAATATTGTTAAAATATAGTTTTATAATATTATTTTTATTTGTAAATTTAAAAAAGTTAAATTATTTTTTTATTTAAAAGTTTGGAAAAATTTAATAATTAGTTTGAAAAAATTATAATAATTAATTTAAAAATTTTTATTTTGATTTATATTTAAAAAGAAAACGAGATGAAATGAAAATTTTAAGATTAGATATATTTACAACCATGCCCTAAATCTTAACAAGCCTTGGTGGGTGGCAACGCAGTGCTGGCGATGAGAGTTAAAATCCTGCAAAATTCGATACTTTGATGGACAGCCATCAATGTATGGCATAGATTCTTTTTGGGAAGTTGAGTATAGAAGTTTGTTTTTTTCGAAATGATATTAGTTACGAGAGTAATACTGAGTATAATTATTAAATACGTAAATATTATGTATTCGTTTAAAAAAAAATAAAGTCAATTTATAAAAAATTAATTTTTTTTACGTGGGTCTTATATTTATTTATTTTTTTAAAGTGACTATACGATACTTGTACACTAATAATTGTAAGTATCATTTCTCTAATTATAAAGTGCATAAGTAACTTTCACTGTTTATTTATTTATTTGCATAATATAATACATACAGTGTCTTTTTTTTCTTTTTAATATATATATATACACACACCGTATTGCCTGCAGCTGAAAAATCTTAAGATTTATAGAAAATTATTTATTTGTAGTTAATTAATTTTAGTAAAATAATTATTTATAGTTAAAATAAAATTTTTTTTATCACAAATAATATTTTGATCTCAAATAAAAGAAAAACAGATATATGACATTTGAGCCAAAACCTTTCACAAGTCCACTGATTATTTAAAAATAGTGACGTAGATGATATGCTCTACATGACACCGACAATAGTTTTATAACAAGCAATGAATTAGCATTCACATGCATACATGTATATAGCCCAGATACGTACATCCATGCATATGATCTATGACAATTTAGCACAAAAAAGTTAGAAAATGGATTAATGTAATAAAAAAAAATATCCTACGTCGACATCTCCGGGTGCAACTTGATCGGTTCTCGGCTAGCGACAGTACGATGATCTGAATAAACTCCATTAGTTTGGCCGATTGGTTGGTCAGGTCACGCCAGCATTCAGTACTGTTTGGATTAAAATCTATCCATGACGAAACCGATCTCTCACGTACGAACCAAGCCAAAATATGGTTCCATTTGGCGGGTGTATATATATATATATATATATATATATATATATAAAATATCCTAGGAATTAGTCATGTGCGCACATGTTAGATCATGTGCGCCATCTTGATCTAGCTAGCACAACTCCGACTGTAATTCCAAAAGCAATTGCCTAGAAAATTGATTGAAGAAAGAAAAAAAAAAAATTATGGGTTTAACACATATCATAAAATCGATTCAATAATAGATAATTGTTCATTTTTCATAAACATATCCAAGACTTTGTCGACATGTAATGTGAGATTACTAGTATTTTTCTTGGTCATTATCACAGAGTAAGTAATGTGAGGTCCTATTTGTCCTGTGGTAGGCTCTGATACTATGAAGAAATTAATGACCTAACTCATATCATAAAACTGATTCAACAAGAAATGATTGTTCATTCCTTTATATAAATATGTCTAAGACCTTGTCTACAGACAATATGAAATTATTCATTAACACTTTTGATTAGATGATCAGTTCATATCCAAATTAATTTATAAGCCGGGCAATAAAGTTACCAATAATTGATGGTACCTTCACGTGGAAATTGATGTCGTTGTCAAATGGAACTGCCACTCCTAACTAATCTGGTCTTGCTTCTTGTAGAAGATCACATGGGCTCCTCTGAAAATAAAGATGCATGATCAGTTGATAAACACAAAGGTCAACACAAAGGATAATGATAAGCACTCTGCAGCATAATGATAAGCACTCGGTGAATAATGATAAAGCATAGAGTACTAGGATACGTAATCTCTCGTAAAAAACATGCATGATTTGGTGTGGAGAATTCCAATCATTATAGCTAGCGTATCTGTTTTCCTAACATCTTTCCTTTTAAGCCAAGCAGTACTACTTGGGGGTGCCACAGGATAGGCGCGCCCGCGCCTCCTCCCCTTGGCTTGAAAGTAACTTCTGGCCGTTGAGACCAAACATGCATGCAGTTACGGTTTACCCTTAGCATTGAAGTGGCCAAACAGCCACTTCGTTGCAAGATAAATGTCTGTCCTCCTGATCACTTTGTTGGAACGTACTCAAATTATGATGAAAATGAAGTACTTTTCCTCTTGGTTCTCTCTTTGCGTATGGCTCTTATGCTGTGAATATTGTGAGTGTTGCTTTTTGCTCCACCGGGAAGAGATATTTGGAGCTGGAAGGGCCGAACGTGTGCAACAACAGTCCTATTTCGGTGCAAGAGGTACTGATTTTCTATATTCATGAGCTGAGCCACGTTTTTTTTTTTTTTAATTATTATCCGGTTGCTCCCAGTTTTGAGTTTCGGCGGCCTCTGTTTTTGTATTTCCGGATTATTTTTGTGTTGAAACTGCCTGGTCCCCTGGAGTTTGTTTTCCTTTCCGAGTGGCCATGGCTGCCATTACTGGTTCCAACCTCATGGCAGCATGGTTCTTAGTGCACCGCCAAGTACGTAGTTGGGGCAGCGCAAACCGCCTTGTGCTGTTCCCACAAACGTACTGTTGCAGCGCACACCATATGGTGCTGCCCAGCACAGCCCATGGTGCTCGCCGCGCATGGTCATTCGAAGAGCGCCAAGAGAAGTTGCGCCTCTGATAGCAGCAGCGCAGCACTAAGTAAATGGCGGCAGCTTGCTTCGTTTTGAGTTTTTTGAAAAAAAATTTGTGAAAATTCAGGAGGTAATCATCTAGTGCAAGACTTTTGAAAAAAAAAAAAAAAAAACCCTCACTGGTTAACTTTTTTTTGTAAAAAAAGTGTACACTGTTGAAGAAAGTGCACATCCAAATTTATATCAAGAATCAGTTGAAGAAAACTCAGGGAAAGAAGGGTCACGCTGTTCATGTTGAATTGCTTTGAACAGGTCTTGGCCTGTTTTTAACCAAACCTAGCCATGGTTAACTGCACTTCAACCTTTTTCCAAGAGGGAGATGGGGCCATGGACAAGATGATTTGAATTTGGCTCATTTATTTCCTATTTCCTATTATTTATTATACTATTTAGTGATATGCAGTTTAATTATTATATCTCTTTGTATATGCAAAATAGATTTTTCTTGAATATGTGATTATTCACTTTTAATCACACGATTCTCTTTAATGCCAAGTGAGTGAGAATGTCCAAAAATTAATTAGCTTCATGTGTAAGTGTTGTCATAAAATGCACATGACTTCTCCAAATTAATAAGAAATATTGCAATTGCATATGACCGATAAAATCTTGTGAGTAGTGTTTTAGATTGTCTAGTTAGAATAAGATTAATGTTTTATACCATCAACGTTGTAAGATACTACTTCTACGAGTTTGTTTAGATTGAGAAATTATTTCATTTCATTTTATCTCATCATTATAATTTTTTTAAATTTAAAAATAATAATAATATTTTATTCAACTCATCTTACTATCCAAACGAGTCTTAATTAGTTTCTAAGTACACCTTGTGAGTGAAATTGTTCTCGAGCATAGGCGCGTGCTCTGTATTTTTCATAGAAATTAATATAGATAACGCAAATGTTTAAACGAGTGATGTTTGTATTTTTTTTTTTTTGTGATTTTTTTTTATGTTTTTTTTAATTTTGAAAATCGAATGCAAAATTTATATCGGTGTGTAAAAGATGTTTTTAAAAAATAAACATATTAACTTTTGGTTCTCCTATAATTTTAAAAAAAAAAAAAGACAATATCTCAATTTTATTGATAAACTGTCAGTTATAATAGAAGAGTACCTTATACAAAGTGGAGAAATGGATTATAGAAATAATTATCATAAACAGGCCCCTAATTTTTAAAAATTTTACGTATAGTCGTTTTTATATATTTTTTATGTATTCTATTAACGTGATTGGTCGCATTATTTTTTTTAATATAAAATAATTATTTAACCAATCACATCAATAAATACACAAAAAATATTTTAAAAAAAAATGAGTTTACATATCAAAACTCGTTATCTTTTGATGATACTCCCATAATTTATCCACGAAGATCATATGAAAAAGTGATGGACCATTGGTCCAGCTTTCACTCCATCTTTTCAATTATAGGGTTGGCGAAAAGTTACACAATCACCCTCTAAATAGTCAGGAAGTCCAACAACACAGGACCCACCTAGATACTTTTTCATTGTTTTGTTCGATGATAGCTACTGAAAGCTTTGTTTAACTGTAAAATCCATGAAAGCCATGAAAGAAAGAAAGAAAAACTGTAAAATCCATGACCCAAATTTACATACTTGGCTTTTGACTCCAAAAAAAAAAAAAATGTAATAAACAAAACTAAAGGAAATGTAAAGCTAATATCAGACAACAAGCTCAGCTTTAAGATGGAGAAAGGTTTCCAGAAGGAAAGGTATGATGCATAGTTACAGTGTTTTGCAGACTAATTTATTAAGGTAAGAATTTAAGAGAGAGAGAGAAGAAGAAGTACATGAATGGAGGAGTAAATGAGGAGCAGTACAACTGCAACTGCCAGGCATAGGTTCCTTGGAGTAGCATTAAAGACTTTCTGACTATAATCTTCATTGCACTTTACAAACACCACTCAGAATCTCAGATTAAACTTTTTCTAAGACAAAAGAATGAAACAGAAAGGGGAGGCAGATCCATAAGTAGAAAGTTTCATCGTTACTTCGATGATTTTGGTTGGAAGAACATGGGTTCCGGTTCTGAGATTCTCCACATGATCATCATCATTTTCATTCTCCTATCATTATGCAATACCCACATTTTGATTTCAACCGTTGTGTTGAATGCAGCAGAAGACTTCAGTGCTCGCCGAGTACAACAGGTGTACCTCAGGGAAGAAAATGGAGATATGATTGAAAACCGCATTCATAAAGTTTCAGGAGAGGATGAAAATGGAGAGAGGGGAGGTTTGATAGTGGAAAAGTTTAGAGCTTTGCTTGGACTAAAGAGCTTCCACAGAAGAAGCCCATCACACGGTGGGTCTGAGTTTGTGCTGCTTTCACCCTCTCCATCACCCGCCATTGAAGCTGAAGCTCCAGCTCCTGTTCCAGTGCTGCATATCCATGCAAATCCCCATCCTCCAGCACGGCGCTCGAGTTCACTTGCACCACATCACCGCAAGTCTCAAAAAGAGCATAGAGATAAAGACAGAGTTAGAACGATTCTTGTTGCAGTCATCTTGTCTGCAGTTGCTGCTTTCTTAGTTTGTGCTCTTGTGCTCATTTGGGTCTGCAAGAAGCGCAGAAAACATAGAACGAAACCCACAAGAATAGTGTCGGTTTACAGCAAAAAAGGAGGAATCAGAGGTAAAATAAAGAAAGTGGGTACCCAAAATTCAGCAAGCAAGGTGAGCCAAAATCTTGGCCTTGACCACTTTTATCTCAATTCATTGGGAACAGATTTAGAGCAGCAGACATTCTTTCTTAAGCAACCTTCTGAAGCTGGAAACACTTCATCATGTCATAGCACACCTAAATTTACATTGCATGCGATTCAAGAGCCAAACCAAGAACTGAAAAAAGTGGATTCTGATAATGCTAGTAGCTCTTCCACAAGGGAAATTACATCTATTCATGAGGATGCAGAGTCAATCAAATATGAATCAGATGGTTGTAACCATTCACCTGGTGACAAAGTTATTCCAATTGAATGTCATTCATCTGATGATGAATCTTTCCATTCATTTTGTGAATCATTTTCATCAAACATCCGGCTTTCCAATGCTTCAGCTGGTAGTCTTGGTGAGGCATCAAATACATTCTGTGAACAAGCGTCACAGAACAAAGCTTCTTTGGCAAACTCTTTAGACATAGAAATGTCTCTTGGTACCAGAGATCTTAGCTCCACACAAGATTCAACTCCACCTCCATGCAATCCCAAACAGGAAAAACTAGCAGTTGAATATTCTTCAGATTGTCAAAAAGGCTCCGAGCACCCATCGGCACCACCACGGCCTCCACCTCCACCTCCGCCCCCTCCACCACCACCTATGACATGTTCTCCTTCATACTCTTCAGATATAATTACATCTAAAGCTTCATGTTCTTTAGAATTTCCAAATCTGTCATCTCCTATAAATTTAGATTCTTCATCAGGAACAAATAAAACTCCACACACAGACTTCCCTTCTTCTCCTGAAACCCACCTTAAACCATCACAATCACCATCTTGTATTCCTCCACCACCATGTCCACCTCCACTCTGGAAAGGCAATATTAACTCTGCAAGAGGCCTGCCTCCATCATCTCTATTGACTCCGTTTACTCCATTGGGCAAAGACGGAGCTCCGTTACCAAAATTGAAGCCACTCCACTGGGACAAGGTTAGAGCTGCTCCGGATCGTTCTATGGTGTGGGATAAGCTCCGATCAAGTTCATTTGAGTAAGTTGCTTTGTGTTATCGTCTACAATTTGCATTCTTTTACTACATAAGACTGAACACATCATAAAAAAAACAAAAACAGGTTGGACGAGGAAATGATTGAATCACTTTTTGGATACAACCTACAAAATCCAATGAAGAGTGATGAAGCAAAGAGCAACACTCCCTCTCCAAGCAAGCATGTTCTTGAGCCAAAGAGACTACAGAATATCACTATACTCTCAAAAGCCTTGAATGTGACCGCTGAGCAAGTATGTGAAACTCTATTACAAGGTATAAATCCTAAAATTTCAATCATGGGTGATGGATAATCAAGTGCCTATTTTTAATTTTTCACATTTTGAGAGTTGTGTGGAGGAAGTGAAAAGAAAAAAAAAAAAAAAACACTAAAGCACCATTTGTTATGGATGCCCCATAAAAGAAAGGCATTTATGCCAGAGTTGGGAGTCTCAAGTTTGAATGTACTCTTTGTGGCAGGGAAGGGGTTGAGTTTACAACAACTGGAGGCACTGGTGAAGATGGTACCGACCAAGGAAGAAGAGGCTAAACTCTTTAGCTATAAGGGAGATATTAATGAACTGGGGTCTGCAGAGAAGTTTGTTATAGTAATTCTAAGGATACCATTTGCCTTTCTACGAGTTGAAGCTATGCTTTACAGAGAAACTTTTGAAGATGAGGTAGTCCATCTGAAGAACTTCTTTTCGGTGCTAGAGGTAACCATCAAACCATACAAATCTCAGATTTTGTCAAAACCATTATTTCCAATACAATGATCATTCTCAATATAATTTATGCTTAATTGTTGCTAGGAGGCCTGCAAGGAACTCAGATCAAGCAGGCTTTTCTTAAAGCTGCTCGAAGCCGTGCTCAAAACAGGCAACCGTATGAATGTTGGAACGATCAGAGGAGGTGCCAGAGCATTTAAGCTTGATGCCCTCCTTAAACTTGCTGATGTGAAAGGAACAGATGGGAAAACTACCTTGCTCCACTTTGTCGTCCAAGAAATAATCCGGTCAGAAGGTATTAGAGTTTCAGATAGCATTATGGGGAGGATCAACCAACAAAACAAAACGAAAACGGTTGAAGAGAGGGAAGAAGATTACAGAAGAATGGGCCTTGATCTTGTTTCTAGTCTAAGTACTGAACTCTACAACGTGAAAAAGACAGCTGCAATTGATTTGGATGTTCTTGCAAGCTCTGTCTCGAATTTATCTGATGGAATGGCTAAACTGCAACATCTAGTGTACAAGGACTTGTCTATGGATGAACAAAATGGTAACTTTGTAAGCTCCATAAGATTCTTCCTGAGTTATGCAGAGAAAAATCTAAAAGACTTGCAAGGAGATGAAGATAGGGTCCTAACACATGTCAAAGAAATTACCGAGTACTTTCATGGAAACTTGAGCAAAGACGAAGCCAACCCACTTCGAATATTTGTGATCGTGAGAGACTTTTTGTGCATGTTAGACAATGTTTGCAAAGAGCTTAGAAGCTCGAAAGCTCCACGCAGTCCGAATCCTCTGGCACCATTCCTGTAGGTTAAGTTGCTTTTTTGTAACTTTTGTCTTTTGCTTGATGCAGAGATTTCAAACATGTAGATTCAATTTCTTGCCTATTCTAAATGGTTGATCTTAAGTGTTTTTGTCGGGTTGAGTGGAGTAGACCCAATTGATTAGTGGGGATTTGCAATAACTATTTATAACATTTTCAGCTAGTTTGTAGAATAATGCTCTGTTTTGGAAATCCTTGATTACTTCATTGTGAATTACAAAGAATTTAAATAGAGTTTAGATGAGCTCGTTCTGTTACAAAATAACAACTCTTAACCAAGCAGCCTATACATCATCTGATTTGAATTCAAAAATAGATTACATGTCTAACTAATAGATTTTGTAGATAAGAGTTTTGTTGCCGAAGTCTTAAACTTTTGAATATTCAGTTGAACTGGTCACGTTGACTTGCTCTTCTACACGCCCCCGCAATCGAAAGGGTAAAGAGTGCACCCTAAGATTGTCATGCAGAAGCTGAAAACGATGAGAAGGCAAAGGCTTGGTAAGAGCATCCGCATATTGATTTTTGGTGGAGATGAGCCGAAAATTTAGTTGACCACTGAGAACTTGATCACATGCATAATGAAAATCTATTCCAATATGTTTCGTACGTGCATGGAATAGAGGATTACTTGTGAGATAAGTGGCTCCAATATTGTCACACCAAAGAATTGGACGACGGTGTATAGCCGAGACATGAAGATCTGAAAGCAAAGTTTTGATCCATTGAATTTCGGCAGCTGCATTTGCTAAGGCCTTATATTCCACTTCGGTGCTGTTACGGGCAATAGTTGATTGCTGCTTACAACTCCATGAAATTAAGTTTTTGCCAAGATATACACAATAAGCACCAATTGATCTCCTATCATCTTGATCCGATGCCCAATCTGCATCACTAAAAGTCTGAAGTTGAAGAAGGTGACCAAGTTGAATTAAAAAAGCATGGGAGATAGTTTCTTTTAAGTAATGCAAGATCCTTTTTACTGCCAGCCAATGAGGTTCTTTCGGATCATGCATATATTTACTAACTTTATGAATAGCAAATGCAAGCTCTGGCCTGGTGAAAGAAAGATATTGAAGTTCTCCCATAATACTTCTATACAAATGTGGATCGTGAAAAGAGGCACCATCTGATTTGTTCAAAATTTGGGACGTAGACATAGGGGTAACACAAGGTTTGGGCTTGTCCATCTTGCTTCGAAGAAGAAGATCAAGTATGTAGCGGCGTTGAGACAAATAAAGGCCTTTATCACTTTGAATAGCCTCGACGCCGAGAAAAAAATTTAGTTCACCAAGATTTTTTATTGGAAAATCAGTCTGCAATAGGCTTATCACATGATTAATTGAATTGAGATCTGCACTTGCTAATATAATGTCATCGACATATATTAGAAAATAAAGAAGAATAAAACCATGCTTATAAACATAAAGGGAGTAGTCTGCTTGACTTCCTTTAAAACCAATGGCCTGCAATTTGTCAGTTAAGCGAGAGAACCACGCCCATGGTGCTTAACGAAGGCGTGGCATATAAACATCCTCCTGTAAAAAGCCATGTAAAAAGGCATTTTGGACATCTATTTGACGAAGATGCCAACCACGTGATATAGCAAGTGATAAAACCATGCGGATTGTTGTAGGTTTCACAACAGGATTGAAGGTTTTTGAAAAATCAACTATTTTGTTGATGAAAACTTTTAGTGACGAGCCGAACTTTGAAATGTTCAACACCTCCATCAGCTTTCCTTTTAATTCGGTACACCCATTTGGATCCAACAATATTAGCATTAGGAGGAGAAGGAATTAAAGTCCAGGTACCATTATCAGTAAGGCATCGAACTCCTTGTTCATAGCTTCTCTCCAATTGGGATTTTTAATTGCCTCCAAATAACACGTTGGTTCAGGTTCATTGTTTGTGACGATGGCCATAAGAGCTTTTGGAATAGGGTACCTAATGTGTGAATCTGAAGGTAGTTTGGGTTTGTGGATAATATTTTTGCTGCGGGTAGTCGTAGGGTGGGCACTTTGAGTTTGTGGTGGAGGAGAAGGAACTAAAGAGGGAGGTGCTAGTTCATCTGCATGCGGATTCAGAGTGAGATCTCGAACAAAAGTCTCTATAGAAACATCATTATCAAATTGAGGTTCTGTTGGCATCGGCATATTCTGTGGAAGTGGTGCTTCGGTTTGAAAATTAGAATGATTGACAATTTCATAAGTTGATTTTTGTTGTAAAATAGGAGTGGGTAAACGATTAATTATATAAACAACAGTTAAGAAGACATATTCCCAAAAAATATTTGGTAAATGAGAGTGAGCAAGTAAGGCAAGTCCAACCTCCACAATTTGGCGATGATGCCTTTCAATAGCTCTAGCTTGTTGATGTGTATAAGGAAATGTTACTCGGTGAGTAATTCATTGAGTTTGTAGAAATTGATTTAAGCTACGATATTCACCACCCCAGTCGGTTTGGATGACTTTAATTTTAGTATTAAATTGACATTCGATTGTAGTTTAAAATTTTAGAAAAACTTGTAATGCATCAGATTTAAATTTTAATGGGAAAAGCCATAAAAATTTGGTCGAATAATCTAAAAAACTTATGTAATAATGTGCACTTGTAGTGGATAACATGAGTGCTGGCCCCCAAACATCCGAATATAATAACTCTAATGGTTGTGAAATAGAAATATGAGAATTGTGAAAATGCAAAGCATGGCTTTTGGCCATTTGACATTGAGAACAAATAGAGCGCTTATTATTTGTAATGGGAAGGGAAATTGCCTTATTAATAACAGGAAAAGAAGCATGGCCAAGGCATCGATGCCACACAGTGGTAGAGACTCGAATACTAGAAAGAGCTTGCGACTGAAGACGAGCAAGCAACACTGAGAAATTGTAAAGGCTGTTATGAAGTGGTCCCTGATGCAGGACGTTCCCCAAGTAGTCCTTCGCAAGAAAGAAAGAGGCGTGAAACTCAAAGAAACATTATTATCTTGACAAAAACGGTGAACTGAAAGAAGATTTTTTTGAATATCATAAACTAGTAATATTTGGTTAAGAACAGAGCAATTTTCAAACCTACACCATTTTTCACTTGAATATGATTGTGGCCATCATAGTCCTCATTTCGAATATGTATGTTGTTCAGATTATTTGTTAGATGATGGGTGGCTCCTGTGTCGGGATGCCACTCATGATCAACATCTTGATGTTGTGCAGCAAGAAAAGTTTGAGATGGTCGATTTTGGGACTAATCCTGATAAGAGAGATCAAAACGATGATAGCACTTAAGCGCATGATGACCCGGTTTGAGGCATACCTGACAAATGAAAGAGTTATACGCTCCCTGATCACGGTTGGTAGAATGGCCACCTCGACCTTTGCCACGATAGTTACTACCACGACCTCGGTTAGAGGGTTGATAGGTTGTACCAGGGCAAGATTGGAAAAGAGGAGCTTGTTTGGTGGCCATATTCACTGATGCAACGACCTGAATGGTGTCATGATGCTGATTAATCCTTGACCCAGCAATTAGAAGCAGTGAATAAAGCTCCTCCAATGTGACAGCATCAGAACGAGAGGTAATTGTAGAGGCCAAGGAGTCATATTCTTGACCAAGACTAGCAAGAACATAAGTGAGAATTTCATCAGACTTGAGGGGTTGTCCAGCAAGTGCAAGTTCACCAGCCATGCGTTTGATGGAAAGAAAATAATCCTTGGCAGACATAGCTTCTTTACGTGCAGTCGCAAGCTGAGTGCAAAGTTGAACAAATTTAGCACGAGAAATGGAAGAAAAATTTCATTCAAGTCCAAGCCATACATCACGAGAGGTGGTATATGACATGACTTGAGAGAGAACATCCTCAGTAAGAGAAGTATTGATGGTGGCAAGGATTAAAGAATCCTGACGAAGCCAATGGTCATATTGAGGATTGGGTATTTTAGTAATGGCACCTGAGGTGGGATCAAGGGCATCTATCTGTTGTGGAGGGGGTTGGATAGTGCCATTGAGATAGCCAAAGACAGCTTGACCATGGAAATATGGTAGGGCCTGAGCTTTCCAAACCGGATAATTAGAATGGTTTAGTTTGACACTAACAACAAGAGGTAAATTTGAGAGAGAGGGAATAGGGGGAGGGGAAGTTGTGGTTTGAAAGGTAGATGAGGAAGAGGGGGCCATCAGATATTAAAAAGAAAAGAAAAGGAGGATCAGACGTTGGTCTTTTTCTGGCTAATTGATACCATGTAGAATAGTGCTCTGTTTTGGAAATCCTTGATTACTTCATTGTGAATCACAAAGAATTTAAATAGAGTTCAGATGAGCTCGTTCTGTTACAAAATAACAACTCTTAACTAAGCAGCCTATACATCATCTGACTTGAATTCAAAAATAGATTACATGCCTAACTAATTGATTTTGCATATAAGAGTTTTATTGTGAGGAGACCTCTCCCCCCTAACATCTTGTCTCCATCCTCCCTCAATCACCTTCTCACACTCTTCTTCTAAGACCCAACTGGCCTCATACTTAAAATTCCTCCAGCCTTGTGGCCTAACTCTTTCTACAAGAAACCCCTCAAGTAAGACAGGCTTATGGTTTGAACTTTTTGTTGCCATTTTCTCCACACTCACTCCCTTATACTCTTCAATCCAGCTTTTGTTTGCTACCACCCTATCAAGCCTTTCCTTGGTCAAAGTTCCATCCCCCTGTCTATTGCTCCTCGTGAATTTATCTCATTTCCATCCAAGATCATATAACTTTCCCTCAGCTAAGTCGCCCACACATTTCTTCAATGGGTAGGCAGAACAAAAATAGTCATCATAAGTGGGAAAAACCAGAAAAAGATGTTATTAAGGCAAACTGGGATGCCTCTCTCAACAAACAAGACAAGATAATGGGGATTGGGGTCATAATACGAGATGAGAAGGCAAGGTGATGGCTGCTGCTTGTGATAAGAAATCATTTGTTACTCAACCTGACTTGGCAGAATGCTTGGCACTATGGTATACTTTGAATCTGTGCAGGGAGTTGGGGTGTGGGAAGTTAACTGTGGAAGGGGATGCTCTAGTAATTATAAAAGCTGTTAATAGTAAAGTGGAGGATATGTCTTTCATGGGACACATCATCGAAGATGACTTGAGATGAACTGAGATGAGTTGAGATGGATTGTGAATAGTAATGAGATGAATTGTGAATAGTAGTGAGATTTGTGAGTTAAAGTTGCTGAATAGTAATGAATAGTAGTGAGATGAATTGAGATGAGCTGAGATGACTAGTGAATCCAAACTGTGCCTAAATGAATACTTGGATGAAACCCAGACTGGTCTGTAAAATACACTCATAGAAGTAGTAATGAGATAGCACATGTTAGCTAAGGAAGCTCTAAGGTCAAAACCAAACTTGGTTTGGCTCGAGGAAGGGCCTGAGTTTATTTACTCTCTTTTGTCAAGAGAAATGTAATGTAATACTGAAATGAATGGATAAAAGTTTACAAGGTTTATTTAAAAAAAAAAAAGGAGACCCGAATCACTTACAAGCAAAGAGTACTGTTATGACTTTTGAATTCGAGACTTAAAAAATATGAATAGTATAATTTTTTTTATGTATTTTTTTAATTATTATAAATATTTTTTAAAAAAATAAAAATATATACAATATTATTAAAAAATATTTTCTTAATCATTCAATAAAAAAAAATTCATTCGAAATATTTTTTTAATACCAAATTCGGGACCCAAAATATTTCAAATAGGCAAAAGACATGCAGAATTGAGCGGCTTTCAGTGTGCTGTCTAATCTCAACTAAACAAAAGTCTTGTGTTTAATTTTTTATATATATATTAATTATTATTATAAAATGTCATGTTATTAAAACTGATTGTAAAAAATATTAATTTTAATATAATATCTTATTATAATAAGAAGAAAGTATTACAGAAAATTATCTAAAAATTAGTTAGAAAATTACCACTAAATATATTTATTCATCTGGAGAAAAACAAAACGTATCCCACCAGATCTGAGCCATACGACGTCGTCTGGATTTTGCATCCGAATGTAATGAAAAGATGTGAAATATTTTTTGCCCGTATGTGAACCATCCTGCCCTGCGAAGTGCGAACTCTCAGAAATTTCTCCCGAATTCAAAGTTTCTCACCGTCTGGCGGGAAATGCATCTAATAGGTCAGAACTCTCTCTCTCTCTGGGGTGTGTTTCAGGTTTTCTGATTATATTTTTCATTGTAATAATTTCGCCATTTAATTTTGTCTTTTTTATCTGATGTTGCTTCTCGATGATCTTCTGTATTTGCTCTCTCTTGTCATGGTCCTGTAAATTAATATTATAACGTTTGATTAATTGGAATCGGAATAGAACATTTGTTTTTTCAAAAGATGCATTATTTGGTCGCTGCGACAATGGAGAGGAAAAGGTTTTATACAACGAAAACCAACCGAGTGTTTTTATGTAGGAGTTTGCATTCACACTTTTGGGGCTGTCGGACAGGAGAATTTCTCCTTAAACTATCCGAATTACACGTGTGGAAACTTCTTTACGAGAGCTTGTGTACTCCCCGGATTTCTTAAGACTTTGTTCCGCGCACTTAGTGCCAATAAAAAGACATGTAGGGGTTTGCATTGGTTATTTGATTTTTTTTTTTATAAGAAACTTTATTGATCAACTGAAACTAGGCGAAGCCCATGTACACAGGAATTATACAAAAGAGATACCTAGGTACATTCTAGAAAGCTGAAAAGAAAACAAATAATTTGAGTTTTATAGTTTGTTGAGTTGTATTAAAGAAGACTTTTGCTGACTCTCCGTTAGGTTGCTTATAGAGTCACGGAAAAAAGAACTTATGTCTTTGTTTCTTTTTATTGATATAATTCTTAGAGCAAATGAAAGAAAAAACCTTGACTGTGCAAAGAATGGATTGTGCTTGGTTAATGCTTTTATGCCTTTTTCCCCCAGTGAGATCACTTGCCCCTTAAGTCTTTAGCAATGAGTTTTGGATACTGATTTGTCCCTCTGCCTCATTTAGGGTTAGATTTACAAGGTTTTGGTGTCACAGCCTTCTACTGATTTTTTTCCTTGGAAATATATTTGGAGATGCAAAGTGCCATTTAAGGTCCCTTTATTCGGGTGGTTGGCTTCTCGTGGGAAAATCCTTACTATTTATAAGCTGCGAAAGCGCGGTATCGTAGTAACAAATTGGTGCTTTATGTGCAAAAGGTGTGGAAAATCGGCGGATCATCTCCTCCTTCATTGTAAAGTGTTGAGGGCTTTGTGGGATGAGGTCTTTGCCAAGCTTGGCATTGCTTGGGTGATGCCTAAGAGTGTGGTGAATCTTTTGGCCTATTGGAGAGGGATTCAAGGAAAGCATCAAATAGCGGTTGTTTGGAAGATGGTTCCTCTTTGCTTTATGTGGTGTTTTTGGAATGAGAGGAATGATCACTGTTTTGACAATAGAGAACGCTCGGTGGATGGGATTAGAGCTTTCTTTTTTCATTCTTTGTTGCTTTGGGCTTCTGTTTTTGTAATGGATGGGTTTAGTCCCAATGACTTTCATGCTGTTTTTCAGCTTTAGCTTGTAATTAGGTGTTTTCTCGTGTATGCTTCCCGTGTACTTGGGCTATGCCTGATTACATGGTTTCAATAAATTTCTTACTTAAAAAAAAAAAAAAAAAAAAAGATTTAGGGTTAGATTTACATTAATAATTTAGTAGGACTGGGTTTCCCTTTTTTCTTTCATTTGAAATTAGTTTTAGGCTGTGATTAATGTTTATTTATTCATTTTTATGAAATTTATCTTCAATTTTAATTCCCTGCTTATTAGGTGTTTGATGTTTTATCTTTGATACTCTCCGAAACAATCCTCTCATTGTTGCGTTTTATTACTTTTTTTTCCCCTTCCTGTAATTTTTGATAATTTATGTTTAGCCACGACTTTTTAATTCCCCCAATTTATCTCTTTGAGGACAAAGACTAAGACAGTGTTGCTTTTGGGAAAAATTGTGAATGAATAGTTCTCTGCATAGGAGTTTGTCTTGTCTTATTTTCATATAAAGACATTTGATTTAAGGTTTCATATGTTAGAGTTTGTATATGTAGCTGCATGGACATCACAGGAGATTGATCCTTTTTCAATTATACATCTTTGTTCTTGTTGTAACCTTGACTTTTTGGTATCTAATTTTTCCTCAGATAACACTTTCATATAATGGATGGCAATGATACATCATCTGACCAAGTCATTGAAAAATTGATTGAAATGGGATTTGAGGATTTTGTCGTCAAAGAAGGTGTAAAAGCAAGGGGTCCATCATTTGTTGATGCACTTGACTATATCTTGAATGGTCCTTGTAGAAATGGTGGGGGCACGTCAAGTAGTTCTAGATGTTCCACGGGCAATAGAAAGGCTCTGCAAAAGAGAGCCTTTTCCTCCTTGCATCCTTCAAGTGAAACACGACAGTCTAGCATACTGGACCATTTCCAATTCAAAGCTAGACCAAAACCAAGCAAGGTTGATGTTGTACCTGATATGTTGGTGTCTGGATCAAAGGTGTCTTCTTATGTAGAGGACCATAGGGATTGCACTCAGGAGTTAGAAATTGGAACAGATTGGGAGAAGAAAGTTATCAGTCTCTTGCAAAATCATTTTGGTTATTCATCTCTGAAGAATTTCCAAAAGGAAGCATTGGCTGCCTGGTTTGCTCACCAAGATTGCCTTGTTCTTGCTGCAACAGGGTCTGGTAATGTTCGTATGTTTTATGTATCTATCTGTATGTACCTATTACTATTTGTTTGGGTGGGTGCTAATTACTTTGACATAATTGCCTTTCTATAGGAAAATCACTGTGTTTTCAGCTTCCAGCATTATTAACAGGGAAGGTTGTAGTGGTGATTTCCCCCTTGATTAGCTTGATGCATGATCAGTGCTTAAAACTTGCAAAACACGGGGTCTCTGCTTGCTTTCTTGGGTCTGGGCAACCTGATAGTTCTGTGGAACAGAAAGCAATGAGAGGCATGTATGACATAATATATGTTTGTCCAGAGACAGTTTTAAGGTAAAAATCATATCCTATGTGACATGTGTTTTAAAGAGGCTTTGGATTTTTTTCCTGTTGTAGTTAAAAGAAAATACAATCTCCATTATTGCAGATTGATAAAACCACTTCAGAGGCTTGCAGAAAGTCGTGGAATTGCTTTATTTGCAATTGATGAAGTCCATTGTGTTTCCAAGTGGGGCCATGATTTTCGGCCTGATTACAGGTTTATGATTTTCCATTTTTCCCAGATGCTCTTTTTTTTTTTTATTATTATTATCAGCAGCAGTTGTCGGATTTGTTTGTAACTATTGCATATTATTACTTTCCTTTTCACATGTGCATACAACTTGCCCTTCACCTCTTGGCTTGGAAGCAAGAACGATCACCTGTTTATTGCATATTAGTAACCATTATGTCTACATTGTCTGTGAATGTGCCTTTGAGCTCCTTTGAGGCCCATCAATGTAGGTCTTGTGTTAGATGATTAGAGTTGTTGTAATTACTTGACTTATGTATTGTTTCAGGCGATTGTCTGTGTTGCGGGAGAACTTCAGTGCTTGCAATCTAAAATTTTTAGAATTTGATATACCACTGATGGCATTGACTGCTACTGCCACAATACGGGTTCGAGAAGACATTCTTAAGTCTCTATCCATGTCAAAGGAAACAAAGATTGTGCTTACTTCATTTTTCCGGTCAAATCTTCGGTTTTCGGTGAGGTTTTTAATGTATTTTTAGCATGTTCTCAGGCATGATTTCCATATTGGTCCTTTCTATGAGATTTCCAATTTGAGGGTTTGCTTTCCAAGAGGAAAGTTGCAAGTGTTTTTGGATGGCGTATTTTTAAGCATTATTTGACACTGTTTTCATTATCGTTTTTTGTTCTACCACCGTATTTGACATTGCCTCTGACTAAACATCCATATTTGTTATTGAAAAAATCTCTATGATGCTGCTATTTACAGGTAAAACATAGTAGAACATCTTCATCTTCCTATGAGAAGGATTTCTGTGAACTGATAGACATTTATGTCAGAAAGAAAAAGACTGGTTACAAGAAACAGATTATAATATCACAAGAATTAGGTGGTGCATCTGATGGCCCTGATATTAGTTGCATATATAAGGCAGATGGAATCTCTCGAAATGATCTAAACCACACTGAGGATTCGTATTCTGACAGAGATATTGATGAGCCATATTCAATGAAGGAAAATGGGTCAACAGCTATGAAGGGAAAAGAAATGTCCATTGAATATTTGGAAAATGATGTGGATGTCTTTCATGGTGTGGATGATTGGGATGGTACCAATCTTCTTCTTCTTTTTCCACTGTTTGGCTTTTTTTCTTCACTACCGTTCTATTGTTTCGGTCAGTACATAGCATTTCAAGTAAATTAGTTGCATATATAATGGATTTTATTCTTGCAGTTGCCTTTGGTGAATTCTGTGGGCAATCTCCTCCTGCATGCTGGGGTTCGAGTGGGTTATCAAAGACAGTCGATCCTCCAAATGAGCCTTTAGAACAAGGATTGACCATTATATATGTTCCTACTAGAAAAGAGACATTGAACATCACAAAATATCTTTGTGGGTGTGGTGTGAAGGCTGCTGCTTATAATGCTTCAGTATGTATTGCACATGACAATTTACTAAAGTGTATTTATATGCCTAATGGTGTGATATTTGTTTTCTAATTATGATCCTGATCCTAACGTGCTTCTCTAACTTTGTCTTCCCACTAAGGCAATCTCTTAGACCAACAAAGAGTTCTCTTGCAGAAATGTGTGGTTTCCCAAATTTCTGAACCCCAGTTTTCTTGTAGCTAAAAGTTTTTTTTTTTTTTTTGATAAGTTCTTGTAGCTAAAAGTTGAAATTTATATGCGAGATAAATAGAATTTACTGCAGAATGCAGAATATATGATGGTGAGGAAACATTAATAGACAGGGAAATCAGGTGGATGAACGCATTAGCAATTGAATAATATACTTGATTATCATGTACTTTTGAGCCCTGCTTGACAACGATTGCTTTCCTGTTTTACTTTCTGTTTTTTTTTTTTTTTTTGCTATATGATTGTCCTACTCTCCCCCTCATTAATTCTACCAGCTCATCATTCATGTAACATTTGCTCTAGCATTGTGTTGATCACATGCTCTAAACATTAGAACTCTCTCTGTTTGGTATGCGATTAATATGAGATTATTTCTTTTCTCAGTTGCCAAAATCACATTTAAGGCGGGTTCACAAGGAATTTCATGAAAACAATTTAGAGGTATGGGCTTTCATTCTTCATGGATGATACTGTTAATGGATAAGTCAGGATTGTTTTATACGTCCATAGATGCCAAATTTTATGACTAATAGCTTCCTATGGCAATAAGCTTTAGTCCGATTATAATTTACTCTCCCTGGAAGAAGGTGGAGGGTGATTTATAATTTGCTCAATAAAAAAAGATGGATTTTATATGTGCGGAATTTGATGTTTGAATATTGCAATATTTTGAGGCATGTACTGATAAATGTACCTAAATGGTATGACATTTTTTAATTTTATTTTCTTAGTTGAAGGGAATATCCTTTATATATGTCTTTTCTCAATTAAGAGTCAAGTTGGTGTCCAAATCGGAAATTAGGATATTACTTTTGTGCGCAAATAGTGCCTATATAATAATTTACTTCTATTAGTTTGTATTAAATAGGCCTATGCTGTATATTTCAATACTAACAGATGGAAAGACTGTTTAAATATTGTTTCTAGCTTAGAGAGACTCAAATATCAGATCAAGAAGAAAAGTAAGACTTGTCCATTTTAGCCTTTTCTTGTCATTACTATAATGTTTTACGTCTTGTTAATATAAAATAACTTCGATTCAAAATAAATCAAATTCATCAAGAGAGATTTTAGATGGTCTCATAACATTTGTATTCCATTTTGGTTCCTGGAAACTAAAGGTTTATTCCTATCAATCATATATCTATCTAGAAAGGTAATCTTATATACTTCATTATTTCTATTTATTTCACAAGCATAACTTGGTGATAGAATATTTCGATATGTCTCAACTATATTTTTCCTCTACCTCCAGGTTGTTGTTGCAACAATTGCTTTCGGAATGGGAATTGACAAGTTGAATGTCCGAAGAATTATCCACTATGGTTGGCCACAGGTAATCTCTTAAATTTGAATATATAAAATGTTTACTGGGTTTCTCATTTCTTTGTCGGTGGACTTATGCACTCACTGTTATGAATAAAATGATTGTCAATTAATGATCTGTTTGTAAACTTGCTACTCTTGTGCATGGCAATATAATCTTAAGATATTTGGTGACGTGAGCTTGTTCTAATCATAAGTTTGCTTCCAGAGTTTGGAGGCATACTATCAAGAAGCTGGTCGAGCTGGCAGGGATGGGAAATTGGCAGATTGCAGTAATTCTTTTTCTTAGTCAGCAATTTATTTCTATTGCTTACGGCTCCCACATGCTTTTTGTTTTTGGCTTAATGCCTGTATCTTCAACTCCTTGCTCACCTTATTCAGCTTTGTGGAGCATGGTCTCTGTTGTGAAGTCTAGATAATTCAACAGGGTGCTGTAAACTGTTATAAAAGCAAATATGTTGTATAAAGAGTTACATAGAATGTGTTGTGTTTTTGCTGAACAGCTCTGTATGCAAATCTAACACGAGTACCATCACTCTTGCCGAGCAAAAGAAGTGAAGATCAGACGAAACAAGCATATAAGATGCTATCTGACTGTTTCAGGTTAATGTCACATGCATTTCCTTGCAGCTATCTTTGTTTCCTTTTGTCTTGAAAATTTTATTACATACTATGATACAATTACAGATATGGCATGAATACTTCTCGCTGTCGGGCTAAGACACTTGTGGAGTACTTTGGGGAGGATTTTAGTTACGAGAAGTGTCTCTTGTATGTATCTCTTCATTTCATTTCAGGATATCAGCAATACAATTTTCTTTTATTTAAATTTTATATAGGTTAACCTATAATTATCATCTCTGTAACATTAAGCGATGAGTATGCTACAATGCCATGGTTAGTAATCCCTTTTTCTAGTTATGGCTAAATGGTATACTCATCTAATATGCAGATGTGATGTTTGTGTTGATGGACCTCCTGAAATGCAGAATTTGAAAGAGGAGGCAGATGTGTTGATGCAGGCTATTGCTGCTCATCATGTAAGTTCAATTCATGATTTACCTGCATTACTTGTCATAGATATTTGGTTTTAGCATGCAATATATGTGCCACACTATTATTTTTTACTATTTCTTGGTATATTTTGGCAGCATATTTTTCTGCCATGGTATAAATATGCATATACATTCATGTTGACGTATGAACATATGTACATGTGTGTTAATGCATCAATTATTTAAAAAACTTACAGTAGTAGAGAAAGGTTAATGTAATTGTTTAATGAGTGTTCCTGTACTCTATCTCAAGCGACATGTCGAAATTAATAAATTGGCATAACATGTGAAACAATTTAAGTAAAATAGAAGGTTCTATGGAGTTAAGGTTTGAATTTAGAATTATTGTTATGTGAATTATTATAATTTATTAAGTTACAAATTATCCAAAAATGTTAAGCTGATAGGAAAAAAAATTATCTTTTAATAAATAATCTGATAATATCAATATATATATATATGAATATTCTTAAAAAACTTATTGCCAATTTTCAAAATGCAATTAGTATTGCAATTCCTAGTAGTTGATGGACAAAAAAAATCTATTTGCAAGCATACTTATTAATACACCCAATACACTACTGATATTGAAGCTTGTCACATCGGCTAGCATAAAGTAGTATTGGTATTTTGGCATTTTATAACTATAATGAGCTCCACAACAAGTAGTATGTTTACGCAATGAGTTGTAAATAACAAAACTCTTGATGGATAGATCGTGTCCTCGTGGATGGAGGGTGGTTGTATAAGTATTGTTATTTCTAAAATTGAGACCCATTGAATTTCAGGAGGAAAGTTTTATGGATGGCTCATATGACGATGCTATATGCACTGGCATGAAGCAACGGCACTCTAAGGAAATGCCGAATCTCAGAATGCTTGTTAGTAAAATAAGGGAACAGGTGACACTAAATTTAGCCTCTGTGTGTGTTCTCTGCGGGGGTGGGAATGTGTGTGCCAGATGTTTTATATGGGGTTTAAGACGTTTCTCAAATTCTTGCTATTTGTTTGTTTTTATCTGATGGCCACATGCAGTCACAAAAATTTGTGGCAACTGATCTGCTATGGTGGCGAGGTCTTGCACGGATTATGGAAGATAAAGGATGCATCCAAGAGGCAGATGAGAAGGTATACAATCAAAAACTGATTTATCCTATGCCAATTTCCAATCTTTAGTCCATATGACCAAGTGAGTGGCAACACCTTGAGAAGTTCTATGCCCAGGTAATTATATGGACAACCGAGCTATTCTAGCTTCTGCATTTGGCCGAGTTTTTAACCAGCTGTGCTGGTCGGCCCCAGCATGACTTGCGGACTATAGACCAAGTCTGCTCTAAGTTATTAAGAACTTCAGGCAATTTTATGCTCATTATTGTGATGACATAGTTCGGTTGGATTTGACATTATATCGAGACTAAATATTTGATCAGGGATCTTGTGCGACATCATAAATTTTTACTATTTTAGTTGTGTTTTGTAAACTGAAATCAAAAGTTGATGGTCATTAACGTCCCTCCCGTGCACAGTCCAGCTGGGGATGGAAATAGCAAAGTACTTGTTTGCACCCATCTAAAACTAGGAGCTACATCTAAACAAGTTCCATGATTCCATCTATGTTTGTATGTCTGATAGCACCCCCATGCGTTGGTATTTCCTTTTTGTGACTGAGTTGGTATGCATGCATGTCCTTGATCGTATGTTGCTAGACTTGTGTGCCATCATTTTTAAATCGATTGTCTTGTGCAGATTCATGTTCAGATTCAATTCCCAAAGCCAACAAAACTCGGCCTGGAACTTTTGCAATCTGAAAAGGATCAATCTTTTTATGTTTATCCGGAGGCAGATATGCTGCTGTCAGTGAGCAAGCACAAATCTTGTACAACTTTCACAGAATGGGGAAAAGGCTGGGCGGATCCTGAGATCCGACGCCAGCGCTTAGAAAGGATGCAAGTGCAACGGAATAGAAAGCCAGAAAGGTCAACTGGGCCATGGAAACGAAAGCGTCGAGGACCACAAACCTCACGAAGTAGAAAATCAAGTAAACGCAACCCAGATTTAAGAACAGTTAGAGGAAGGATAGAATCGAAACTCTCAAAATATCAGTGATCAAGGTGCCATTGAATCTGATAGCGTAAACATATATTGAAGTTTCGATTGGGTTGTTTTGATCTTCAATATCAGTTATTAAATTTTTGAAAGGTCTTGGGTTTCAAATCCAAGACCTCTATTTTTGGAGGCTGTGGGTTTGTGTCAATCAAGCTACATGCCTTCGATGGAATTAGAGAAGTTAATTTCGAGAATTTGTAGCAGTAAAGCAAGAACTTGTGTAGTAGAATTGGAGTGGAGGTGGAATGAGGATGGATTTACAAATCATTGTCTGTCAGGTCGATAACATTTTGCTTTGCCATCGAATGCATGAACTCAAACTGACAACCTCAATTGCAATCTCACGCATTGGAAAATCCAATTAGAACTAAATGGAGGAAACTTGAAGGACAGAATGAGATTGATTGAGATGTAGAATTGGCGTAATGTACTCATTAATATCCATATGTGAATTACTTTATTTTCCTTTTATTCTTGGTACATGCAAAGCAATTCTCCTTCTAATTTATGAGGAACTAAATTAGTTTTACTACACGAGTCAATGTGTTCACACATCATCACTTGTAGTGGGACTCACTATAACTTAAAAAAAAAATAAAAAATAAAAAAATCAATTATTTTTTAGCATAAGTGATGTAAAAAGTTTTCATATCAAATGATATGTTGAGTGTGCATAAAATTTTAGTTATAAATAAATTTTATTAAAATAAACCTGCAAACTGATGTGCGTCAAATTGTAAAGTTACTATTGTAAAATAGATATAACATATTATATGAATCTATATCAATTTGTGAGTTTACTATTGTGAAATTTTTTTGTCGCTGTAGCAGTTCCCATAAAATAAAACTTATAAATAAATTTTATCAAAGTGAATATATAAGAGAAAATAAACCAGCAATTCCTTTGTAGTTATTGCAGCAGGTCTTTGTGTAAATCATTGGTATCTTATGCATTCAAAATATATGTCATGGCAAGAGAGCGATCCCAAGTATCATTTAACAAGAGATACACGAACAGATCAAATATATTCGATGACACTTGTCATTCTTTTTGGGATTCTTTTTCTTATTTTATTGCATATTTCTTGAATGCAACGCTCAAAACATTCTTTCATTGAATTTCCACAACAATTATCACTATTTTCATTTTTCTTTAAAGAATTTTCTCAATTATTTCAATAAAATATTCCATTAGTGGAAAGAGAGAAGAGAACTTAGAATAGAGTCGGTAGATGATGAATTTAGGAGATAAAAATATATTATATTATAAACTTCAAGTAAATTATCAACATAAGCGCATCTAGTGTAGTGGTATCATAGTACCCTCCCACGGTACTGACCGGGGTTCGATTCCCCGGATGCGCAGTTTTTATATTTATATATTTTTTTTACTATCATTATTTTTCATTTATTTCTCACTACTATTTTATATTTTATTATTATTCACATAATATTTCAAAATATCTCTCTAACTAAACCAACCTTAGCTATAGTCGCCTCTTTTACCTATTTTTCTTTCCTTGTGTATGTCTGTCTAACTTGAAAAATATGGCAATTTGAAATAGTTTATAACTAGCAGTGAGATGATTAAGGTTGCGTTTGGTTAGTAAACTACTCTCAACTCATCTCAACTCATCATTACAACTTTTTCAAATTCCAATACAAAATATAATAAACAATTCAACTTTTTCAAATATCAAAATAATAATAATATTTTATCAATATTTTATCAACTCAACTCAATTCACTTCAACATCCAAACTCACCCTAAGATCTTTTATGGAGTTTTGGAAAATAAGAGATAAAAAGTTGAATAAAAATTTTATAAAATTAAAATATTATTCTATATAGTTTTTTAATATTAGTTTTGTTTTAAAATTTAAAGAATTTGAATTATTTTTTGTATTTTGTTTATAATGATTAGGTAATGATTAGATAAAAAGTTTAAAATTTCAAATTTCAAATTGTCTGTATTTGAGTGATGTTTAGATATTGAAATTAAATGAGATGGATTGAGACCATTTCAACATCCAAACGGGCCTCAGTTAAATCTGTTCACTCTCGCTCGTGTGGTTAATACCTTAAAGCATTGACATTGGTATAGTTAAATGCAAGTGCAAAATCATATGTTTTTGAGGTTGTCTTTGTCATTTAAGAAAAACTCTCATATTGAATTATGCATCTTTTAACCATTATTATTTTGTTATTATTATTATTTTTCTTAAATTTTATTTTTAATATATTTTGCAATTAAACCCATCTTAACTCATATAAACTCATCATTATATTTTTTTTTTCAAATTTCAATTCAAAATATAATAAACAATTCAACTTTTTCAAATTCTAAAATAATAATAATATTATAATAAGATTTTATCATCTCAACTCAACTCAATTCAACATCCAAACGCAGGCTAAAACCAAAGATCTACAAATATACACCAAATGTGTTGTTTTAAAATTGAATATAAACAAATATACACCGATCTCATCAATAAATGATAACAGTGCTGCCAACACCAATTTCATCAACTTAATACAAATTACATGAATCAAAATTAACTTAATACAAATTTCATGTATCAAAATCAATGCCATTCCATTATATGAATACAAATTAAAAAATTCCATCAATTAATCAAAGAGCAAACAACAACCAGCAACCACATACCCCACCAGCAATTCCAACAAGTCCAGTATCATAAAAAGCCAAGAAATCCAATACAAAAAATAAAACCTAGCTGATCTATCGGTTCAAGGACGCAAGGTGCCCTTGCTCATCTATGAGAGGTTCCGAACCACATCAGCGCCAGAACATACAGCTGGAGAAAGGCATTTCATAGAGTTTGTTTTATTTTCTCTATGAAATTGAGATTTCCTATAGTAGTCAAAAACAATTACAAAATACTCGCATTACATGAATGTACCAGTAAGTTTACCGCCAATCAAAATAAATTACAATCAAACATATAACTATGTACGAGATATGATTTTATTAAAATTTGCATATGGTTAATCCAATACAAGTGAAAAAATTAAAATTATTAGCTAAATATGTATTTATATTTGCATTTTGCTATACTAATGCTAATGGTTGTCACTTGTGAGGGTTACCAAGCTCAGAGCTACGACGGATTGCCAGCGTATAAGAGACGACGCCATTGGCCGAAACCAATACCTCATGGATGCCCAACGTGACTTACTTAAGGCCGTTAGATCAACATCCATGCGAGGGGGGAAATCTACGGATCGCCAGCGTGTCACACTTCTTAGGCGGCAGTCTCACTGACACACCGGTCATCTTGTGAGAATCTTTAGGACCATAACACGGATCGCCAACGTGGCAACATGTAGCCGTCCGATCGAAGTCAGGATAGCTCTTCACCCATCAGTATAAATTAAATGCCGCCTTCGGTTCCTTGAAAATTCACTTCAAATTCGAAAGAGCGCTTTAAGATTCATACCTCATTCTGCCTAAAAACCGGATCGTTTTAGTTCACAGAGGTCGTAGATTTTCTCTCCAATGGAGGCCGCGAAGACAACGACTAGGGGAGCGGGAGGAAGAAGGGGTGGTGACAGGAAGAAGTCGGTGTCGAAGTCGATCAAGGCAGGGCTCCAGTTCCCCGTGGGTCGGATCGCTCGGTATTTGAAGAAGGGTCGCTACGCCCAAAGAACGGGCACAGGGGCTCCGATCTACCTCGCTGCAGTCCTTGAATATCTTGCCGCTGAGGTACTTCCGGATCCTACCAAGCTCTTTAGCCCCTTTCTCTCTATGGTGCCATGTATCTCGATTGACCATTCCCTGTGTTTGGCTGTTGAAAACTTGGGAAAATTAGATAATGGCGTTTTGTTTTTTTTATTTGCTCTTTGTTTGGTGAAAACGTAAATGTGAGGAATCTGAAAGTTTAAATTTCAGATCCAGGTTATTTTGGTTGCCAAAACTCTTAGATTCGCAACCTAGCCCCATTTGTTTGCAATGTATTTTCTCGGAATCTTCTATTTTTGATGGTTCTAAAAGAATGCCTGGGATGAAATTCAGGTGCTGGAATTGGCAGGGAACGCAGCACGTGATAACAAGAAAAACAGGATCAATCCGAGGCACGTGCTTTTGGCTGTGAGGAACGACGAGGAACTTGGGAAACTACTTCAAGGCGTCACCATTGCCAACGGCGGAGTTCTGCCAAACATCAACCCAGTATTGCTACCAAAGAAAACAGCTACTTCCGAATCCGAGAAGGTCTCCAAGTCTCCCAAGAAAGCCTAAACTCGAGAAAGATAAAATAACAAAAGTAGTTGTTTTCTTTTAGTATTACAGCCAGGATAGTGGTTGGAGTGCTTTTGTATTTCCGTTGGGTTCTCCCACCCTTTTCGCAAGTTTCTGTTGCGGAATTGTAGATGGTAAATTCAAAATTAGTTAAATGGAAAGCTGCCCCTGTTTTCTTTATTTTTGCAGGTGTCCAAAAGGCGCCCTTTGCCTTGTGCGTTTTTCTTTATAGTTTGTTCATAACTGCATACTGCACTGGGTCTGCTGGGAACCGATAATCTTTTGGTGCGTCCGGTTAGTCATAGGATTTATGTGACGCCGATATATTGAGTCAACGTCAGTAACGCCGGTTCAGAAAATGTTGATGCATCTCGTTTGGTTCTGGCTGTAATGTCTGTACATGTTGCTGTACATCTTTTGCGATTCTTTATGCAAACCAGTTCTAGACTTATCTAGTCCAAGCTTAGCATCATTTGCAAACAGATTGCTCCAAGCATAGCGTTGTTTTTTGTGTAGGGATCACAAAAAATAAAAATAAAAAATTGCATTGGATAAAAATTATATACGCCCAAAAAAGCACATATATGTGCCAAAATCAGTAGAAATTTTTAAATATGATATATTACATCCTCGTACTTCGATTTACATACCCAGAAATCGCTCTATCTAAAACGAATTGAAGACAATTAAAAACAAGTGTCATGACAAATAAATAACAATTAAAAATCAAACCCATCACCAAAGCCACCATCATGGTACCCATCATAGGAAGCAGCATCCGAGATCATGTCTCCAACTAGCAACCCACCCAGCAATCCTGCTCCAAGCCCCAACCCCATCCCTCCCATCCCATTCTTCTTTGGTTTATGTGGCTGCTGCACCGGCGCCCCGTATCCACCGTACCCGTAAGCCGGCTGCGGTGGATACCCGCCAGGCGGAGGGTACTGGGGATACGGCGGGTATCCCCCAGGTGGGTACCCAGCATATCCTGGCGCAGCCTGTGGGTGCGCATGCATGGGCTGTGGGTATGCTCCCGGTGGCGGATACGCGGCAGCGCCACTAGATCCAGCGGCATAGCCCGCAGGGTACGCCATAACCGGCTCTGCCTGCTTGCTTTTAATCTCAGGCGCGGTGAACTTTTCACCGAACTTGTAGGAGATATCCAGAGTTCCCTTGGTCTTCCCAGACGGGGTCCTGACGCTATAAGTAGCGTGTTTCGCTTCCTTGGCAACGCCAAAACCGTCCAAAAGCTCCTTGATAGGCACGTGGACTTCGCCGATCTCTCTGTCGCCCAAGGTCCTGTCGGACTTGATCTTGATGACGAGGGTAAGGCGGTTCTGATTAGCAGCGTCGTCGTCGATGGTGAACTTGACATGGAAGTTCCATTTGGGGCTTGTGCCACAGTCTTTGTCGGTGGGCGTCTTTTGGGTGGATGATTTGAGGTTGTAGACGCCTTCGATCTTAACGACGGCGTAGACATCCATCTTGGAGAAAAGATTGACGTCCTTCAAGTCCTTTGCGGACTCGATTACGATATCCAAAGGTCTGCACTCCATATTGAAGAAGAAGAAAAAGAGTACCGGTCAAGAAATTCAAGAAGATATTGGGATGATAGAGGTTGGTTGGAATGATTATATATATATAGGCAGGAGGGGGAAGGGAGGGTGCCTTTCGGGGAAAGAGCGGAGGATATAACGGAGGTGATGACAATTAACCGCTGTCAAACGCGTTTTTTCTTTTTTCAATTATAAAATATATTTCGTTTTTTTTTTTATTTGAATTTTATTATTTTCAATTATAAAATAAATTTAGCTAAGATTTTTTTTATTTTTTTTAGTATTATCGTTTCTATAAATAAATATGAGATAAAAAGAATAAATACGTGTTTTCCACGCGTCAATATTGCAAGTCATTTGTAAGGCTTTTTCTTCAACGGTAAGGAATTTCATCCCCTTCGCATCACGAAACTTCGTGAAACTTGGACAGAGTGCGCGTAGATAAGGATGCTTTAATTAAGCCGTAATGGATACAAACGTTTATCGCATTATAATTTTTTTTAAATTATTATATAAAATATAATACATAATTTAATTTTTTTAAATTTAAAAAAATAATAATAATTTTAAAAAATAATTTTTTATTCAATTTTCAACTTTATCTAAAATTATCTCATTATCCAAACGAACTCTAAGAATACGTTTATACGTCGAGAAGAGTTGAGATGTAAATAATAATATTTTATAAATTTTATTAAGATGAGTTTAACTTTTTTTTTTTTTAATATTGAGATGAGTTTAATTTTATTATAAAAAATTTAAAAAGTAATGAATTTCATGAATAAATAGATTAAAATAAATTGAGCTAAGTTGAATTTAATTTAACAACTAAACACAATTTTAATGAGTGCCTGTTCGTTATAATTTAATTCTAGACAAATATAACACTATATTATCATTTTTATTTTTTTAATAAGTTATTTTATTTTTAAACCGATGTGTAAATCATAACAACACATCACTGAAATATGAATATTTAATTGGTAAGATTTTAAAATTTATATTCTAAATTAAGTAATTTTGCTGAGAATATTTTTTTTAATCTAAATAGTAATTATTGAATGAAAGAATAATATTAGATGAAAATAACTAGAGTATATTTAGAACATACAAAATTGAGAACATATTCTCGACGGAAACCCAAAGGGTACTTTTTCGCAGCCTTTATGAAATGGGAATTTTTGAAGGAGAATAATGATAGCTATTCTACTACTCTTATACTGTTCTCTTTAGCTTTTAATTTATTTTCTTTTATTTAATGGTTAAAAAAATGATTATTAATAAAAATATATTTTTAATTTTTTTTAATAATTAAAGATATTAAAAAAATACTTAAAAAATATATTAAGAGGATTGCAAGTCTAACATATCTACGGAGAGGAGATTAACGCCACACATAACATTCCTTTTTAGTTAGAACTGATTGATTGGGACTTGTCACTGCAACTTTGGATTTGGACCGTTATTCTCAGGATTCCCAAAACTCTGGACGGTAGAAAGTAAGGGATAGTTTGGATAGTAGAATATTATCCATTAATTTTTATTTTATTATTAATTTTTATTTACTTTTTATTATTTTATAATTATTATTTTTATTATTATTCACAAAATATCTAAAATCAGCTCAGAAAAGCAATCTAAAAGAATAGTTATAGACTTGCAACTTTCACGTTAGTGTTTTAAGTAGGTGGCTTGTGAAGGCACACTTTTGAAGAAGTAATTTTTTTTCCATTTTTGTTTCTAATGGCAATGAAACCTTTGTGTTCTTAATCATTATAAAATATCATTCACCAAATGGCAAAATTAACGTTTCCTCTCATCAACCAGGCGGCCATTATCATATTCACCAACCACTACGTTTCAGGAGCATAGACGCAAGTGCACAAGCTTCCGCCAAGAGCCCCCCTCACCCCCATGCATGACATTTGCAACTTGCAAGGCCAGGAGTTGCACTACAAAAGGCGGCTGTCATGCCGTAGTCGGCCATGCAGCAAAGACCAAATCCCCACCACTTTCAAATACAGAGATACCCGTTAACCCCAAGCCGAATATGTCAACAAAAAAAAAAAAAAGAAGAAAAAAATGAAAGCAAAATACACAAGATGCCACTATCAATATCATTACATTTGGGAGTATCCACATTTCTGAAATCATACTCATCGCTAAAGCCCAAATTGTGCTCGAATTTGGTCACAGCTCTTGGCCCTCCCAAAAAATAAAAGCTCCTCCTGATTCTCGACTGGAGACCCCTATGTCCCTTTTTTCTTTTTCTTTTTCTTTCTTTCTTTTTTGCGACAATTGGTGCCCCCTCCAATTGAGTTATCACGCATGTTCGAACGCGTTGCGAGGATACAAATAGCTTTCTTTCAAGATGAGATTGCCCCTCATATTCAAGCCAATCAATCTTGTTATATCCCAGATTAACGATCAGATTTTTATGCCAGTTTCATCAAAGAGGATGGTAAGGCACATAGCCCAACAAGCCCGTCACATTGGTGACAATATCGTTGCACCTTGTCAATAGGCTCAAAAATGGCTGTGAGATATCAACTGAGGTTCCACCACTAGGTGGTGCTGGGAGACTGTTAATAGGATTGTGGGCATTCCAGGGCGCTATTTCCAGACGATGAAAATTATTATGTGGGGCGTTTGCAAATTGTGGAGGAAGAGGCGATGGAGATGGAGGACTGACCTTTTGAAAGTTCTTACTAATAAAATCCATTCCAACAGAAGAAGGTGCACCACCACCATCAGCAATACTAGCATTGTTGTTCATGTTGTTTCTATTACCAACCATCAACTGCTCTCCCCTACTACTTTCATCCTCAACCAACATGAATTTTACACGGGAGATACCTTTATTACTACAACCACCACCACCACCACCACCACCACCACCAGCTACTTGCCCAGACTCGTCGCCAGATGACTTCTTCAAACAGGATTTGAGCTGGACTGCTGGCTTTGGTAGAGGCTGGTTCACAAGCCCGGATGCTGGTCTTTGTATAACTGCAGGATCCTTAACTCGTGGGGACTCATTGGTATTGTCATCTCCTCGGCCCTTGCCTGAATCAGACCCTTCAGCTGTAGCAACTCCCAGTTCGCGAGTGTAGCACCTCACATTCATGCTGCCCAAAAAGGAACTGTTAGTAACAGCATATCTGTATGCTGCTTCTGCATCGTGCTTGTGCAGGAACACGACACGGCATGTCAATGACTTCCAAAAGACACGGAGACCCGATTGATCTATTGGCCCAAAACGGGCAAACTTTGCCTTCAACTCTGCAACAGATGGGAGCGATGTACCGGGAGGGAACTTCATCACCAACATGGTGGGATTAACTGCCTTTGCAACCGGTTCCACTTTCTTGACAGGATCTGGTCTGAAAGACTTTGGCAGGGCTGGTACCACTGAATCTCTTCCCTCTACCCGCCGGTTTTCAGAAGATTTCTGGCTAGCTTTCTTTTCAACAGCCAATGATTTTATTGCATTAATTTTCTTTAACTTCTTTGCTGCGATTTCTTCTTGACGGTCAGAAGGGCCACGTTTCCGCCCAGCCTTTGTTGGATCCATGGGTCTCACTATGGATTTTGCAGGCTTTGAGGATGAAAGATCTCTGGCATGCTCACCAGGAAGACTGCCAAAAGCCCCAACACCAGATGAAGATTTTGTGGGACCAACTTCAACAGATTCAGCCTCTGCTGGTGGTGACAGAACCAAGCTTTTCTGGAAAACTAGGGACCGGAATCGCAAAAAGAACAGCTGCACAATTGCAGGGCTGTTTCTTTCTACACCATGAAAAGGATCGAGAGCAAGGGCTTGCAAATCACTCAAAAGTTGGGGAAGTTCGATGTCATTATTTCCCGTGTCAACTGTTAGAAGTGTTGCAACAGACTCGGTTGAGGAATTACTTGCGCTAACACTTTTCCTCTGATGTTCAACCTGAAAATCCTCTCTTGGAGCCAAACCAATTAGGGTGGATTTTCCTGCTACTTTTCTCATTGGGGTCCCCATTTTTCCAGTAGCCAAACGTTTCTGTGGATGTTCAGAATTCATTTCTCTACCAGTGTCTTTCCTTTTTTTCTTCTTTTTCTCCCCCATAACAGAGTTCTCAGAGCCCAAGTCTGTCGTAGTTCTTTTGAGAATTCTTGCCTTCTTAACTCCTCCATCAGCAGTCATTCCACTTGAACGCATTGTATCAATTGGTGAAAGATCTGCAACACCACGACTGTCTTTAACTTGATCTGATCCACTGCCCACTTCCATTCCACTGGGAAAACTCAGCTCATGTTTTTGAAGACCTTCATATGGCCTCAAAATTTTTTGCTCAGCTTCCTGTCGAAAGGCTTGAGATGCATCATCAGTTACACGTGAGAATACCTTGTCCCTAGACAAATCCGACCACCCTGTGCTTGTGGGACTCACAAACTCACCTGGCCCCAAACTGTCATTTGTTCCCTGCAGAAAATCTTTCTCCTTATCAAAAGCAATATCTTGATGGCCAAGAGGACTGCTGTATGCTGCAGCCCGATCTATGGATACTTCTTTGCCAATTCCTTCTAGACTTGAGGTTGCAACATCCTTGCTAACATATGCAACTTCATGTTTTGCTGGAATTACAGGGGCAGGAGGCACCCTCTTTTGCAAAACATAATCCCCAGCCACTGCTGTTACAGACCCATCCATGTAAACTGATGGTGCAGAGGAAACTGCCTGCCCTGGGCTACCTTGGTGAGTCTCTGAGTTAGTAGTTTCATCTCTCCGCTTGAAAAGGTATCTGTCTTTTTTTAAAGGATCCTTGATTTTCACAGGTTTTGCAGAGCTTTTCCCTCCACCAAGAGCTTCCGCAATCACAAGTGGACCACTCAAAGGAGCTGGAAAAGGCAAAAAACCAATCAAAACAGATGGCTCCAAAAATAGAATGTCACCAGTTGTTCCAAAGAAAGGGTCTCCAGGATCATGGTAGTATGACTGAGGTTGATGCACATAAGAAAATTTTAAATTAATAACTTAATGCAGGTACTCAGGATAATCCCAACAATTCATCACAAATTTCTCGTTTTCTCTGTCTTCCTTGGCCATATCAGATAGGAGGGCACGTTCTATTACAAGATGATGCCGTTTGGTCTAAAGAATGCCATGACTACGCTGTTTCATGATATGATTCACAAGGAAATAGAGGTTCATGCTGATGACATGATTGCCTATTAAATGATTCAGTTGAACACCCTAAAAATCTACACAAGACACAAACTAAATCCAGAAAATCCTTCTTTTCTATAAGAAACCTACAAAGTCTAAAAAAACATGCCAAAGCTTCCTAAGTAATTATTTGCAAAAATACTACGACAGATAGTTCACTTTATCCTTTGCTCTGATAGTTATATTAGGATTCCACCCTCAATCATCAAGCCTTCTTGTGAATGCAAAAGAAATACCAACCATCATTGTTGCCAGTATCTAGCCTCCTATTTTTTCCTGGACTAAGTATATTACCTGATTCTAGTTTTTTTTTCCCCTTAAATGATAACACAAGTAGTTCAATAGACTTCTCTCGTGAGAACATTAGTACTGTTGCATTTGACCCATTGAGTAGCATCTATGCATGATTGGAACATTCAAGTTCTCTATGTCGTGCTTCTTTTGTATGTCTTTGTACTTGGTTTTGTCCCTCTTCACTTTTTATAAAATTACATCTCAAAAAAGAAAAAAAAAACATTCTATATTTATTTCCAAATTTTATTCATAAAAAATGTTTATTGGCGAGCGTTTTCACACACCACTGCATCAAACAAATGTTAAGTAAATACCCAGATAGTCTAGATTGTTCATTACATTCTTTTCATGTCCTCTTATAAACCTTTTTGTACCGTGAACAAGAGGGTAATTACTCAGTATCGGTCCCACTTACGCAGGCTCCTGTGAGGGGTAGCTCAGATTCAGTGTTTGAGCGTGTGACGTTGGGGCAACGAAGAATCAAAATAACTGCATTTTTTTTTTTTTGGCACCGGGTGTCAAAACAACGTTCCGACTAATCATCCGGATGTGCACAGCCCTCGGCAAGAAGTTTCCCGCAATTACACTTCGGCTAATTCAAGGAAAAACCCCCCGGTCCGCTGGCCTTAGAGATTATTTGCAAACAAAATAACTGCTACCAAGGATGAGAGAAAGAATGTAATTATACCTTTGGGCGGCGCTTTAACAGTCTGATCTAAATGAACATGTTGACGAGATTGACGCCCCGGCTGCACCCCAAAGGCCTGAGCGTAGGTCTCGTCAAATTCTTCAAATACTGCCTTTCGGTGAGCAAACAGCGTGGCCTTATTCTTGAGAAAATTAATACTTTTCTGCTCGCCACCCCTTGGCACCAACGCTAACTGCTTTACAAAAGCAAGAGTCTCACTTGGCTTAAAACCATCTCTCTCTTTCTTAATCTGATTCGCAGAATAAACTCCCCCGGGCTCATAATCTGGCACATCCACTACAAAATACCCTTGAACACTCGTGACTCGAAAATTATATGGGTTCCTACATTTACAAGCCAAAGCAAGACCCCGTCTCCGACTCGCCTCATCGACAGCCTCTTCCACGGCCTTCACGAAATTCCTCGAATTTGTTTGAGAGGATTTCTCAGCGAAATAGAGATCAAATGGGATGAGCTCAGCTGGGTCAAACCAGCCGTAACTACTATCACCAAAGAAGGCCACCAACACATAACCCTCCCTCCGGGCGCGTCGCACCGAGGGAGACGCAAAAGCCTCATTAAATATATGCCCCGGCCACCAGGGGTGAGATTTCACCTTCCCCCACACCATGTCGCCAACTTCGAGCCCAAAACTCAGTGCCCTCGACATTCCAAAACCAACCGATGCCCCATCATTCTCATTGGCCACAAAATCATCAAACTCCGACAACAAAGAAGTGTACTCGGACGTCTTACTCTTCTCCACATGCTCTTCTTTATCATCTTGGAAATCAAATCTATCATCTTGGGCATCAAAATGATTGATGCTCTCATCCTCAATCTCAAAACCCCTAGATTCAATTTCCTTACCTACTCTTCCAACACCGCCGTCAATCGCGTCAGAAACCCTAACCCTAGGCTCTTCAGATCTCCAACCTTCAGAAGCCCTAGCTTCAACCTCATTCTCCGGAGCTCCAGAATCCATCTCTACTGAAGACACCCTAACCTCGTCAGAAACCCCTAAATCCAAATTCTTGTCGCCATTAGAGCCATAGATACCACTCTCCGATAACCTAGCTTTCGCTTTGGACTCCACGATTGAATCTGAATTAACTGTTATACTCGCAACCTTCATTATGCTAATGTGTCTGTCTGAGTAATGGATTTGGTGTCATTTAATGGGCTCTCCCTAGAAATTTGTGGGCATGGTGGGCTTCGGCCCATCAATATAAGGGCCATCTTTAGCCCATTGGTCTGTCTGTCTGTCTGTCATGAATTTTAGCCCAGTTGATCGCATGATTCTCAAGTCCAAACTCTTCGTTTGGGCCATCAAATTCTCTAGGGCTCGTTTGGATTCGCAAGTCATCTCAGCTCATCTCAGTTCATCTTAACTCATCTCAACTCATCTCACTACTATTCATTACTATTCAGCAATTTTAACTCACAAATCTCATTACTATTCACAACTCATCTCATTACTATTCACAATCCATCTCAACTTATCTCAGCTCATCTCAAGTCATGTTCGAATCCAAACATCTCCTAAAATTCCATATGCAGAGAAGTTCCAATCATGTTGACTAAAAAAAATTAGAGCGTGTTTGACCAGCACATGATCTTTTACTACGTACGTACGTACGTACGGTCGATCTTTTACATCACGAATCATCCATGCATGGAATATTAATATCCTTACTTTTTTCTTATTTTTTCAACAATATATATAATTGCATGCATGCATGAGATATCATCACATATATCATCCAGCACAAAAGCCACACTCCTTCGGGACAATATAAATTGCATGGATCTTGTAAGTATAAATTAGGAAATTTATTTTCATAATCATTAGAATTTGATTTTCATAATTATCAAAATCTCTAGTCTCCGGCCTCATTTTCTTTTCCTCTCTTATTCTCTTTTCATTTAAATTTTTTTTAGGCAATGCTACATGTAGTCGTGGAGCTCGCAAGTGCCATATAGTAGATTTTAAAAAGAGTAAGGTCTATTATTAAAAAATTAATTTTTTCATATAATCTCGTATATATTCACTTTTTTCAAAGTGATTGCATGTACTTGCACGTTCACTACTACCACTAATGATCCAAGTTTTAAAGAGCCCAAAGCGTGTAGTGCACTTCTTGTACGTCCCATGCATGCATCCACTCAAAACCTCACTGATCCCCATACTGATAATCAGAATTACTGTATTATATCGGATTTATTACGGCAAGTAGTAAATATGGAATCTCATACTAATTGGCGGAGAAATTTTTGCGATTTATAATGATATCAAGGGGCTTAAATAGTAATATTCATGACAACATGATTTTCAGAATATAAGTACTGATATTCTAGATCATGTTCTGACTGCATGCATGCATGGATTTTTCTTATATCCTCACATACACACACATCATCATGATACATCAAGGCCGACGTGTTTATATATACGGCCAACTCCATAAGGAATCACATCCTGATCTGTGAATAAAATCATCGCAGATCAGGTGGCATTAATATATTTTGCAGTAAACACTAATCACCAAATGTTCCGCTTGCTATGATTTCACTTGATGCATTAATGTATAATAAATTATGTAAAAATAAATTTATAAATTGATGTAGTTTTATTGGATCTGTTAGATATACTTTATAATAAAAATAATTTTATAATATAATATACCACATTAAACTATATCAGTTTGTGAGTTTATTTTTATCTATTACGTGTCTAAAGTATTTTCGTTAATGTATTACCACATACACCCGTGATCAGTGCCCCCTTTCGTTCATTTTTATATATATTCATATTATCCCTAGGCTCAAGCTAAAAAGAAGGAAAACGTAGACCCCATATTTTCTAGTGCTAGGCCTCCGGCCATAAACTGGGCAATCATGAATTCTAAAATATTCTAAATTAATTGCTTTACCATAGCTAGCTAACGCGAAATATGCCTCACTCTTTAGCAAGACACTACTATATATTAACTATATATTGTTTTTCGCAATTAATATGATCACTTGGGCACAGATCAAAATTATATAAAACGAAGAATATATAGGGAAAAAAAAATTCATTACATGATCAGCTGGGAGTACTAGCTAGGAAGTTTTTTTTTCTCGGGAGTAATCAATGCATTGTTTAGAAGAAAGTTGAAAAAAAACAATGCGCATGATATTCTCAAACCTCCCACATGTGTTTTTCCATTAACGCTTGCGCTTGTTGCTGAAAGTGACTCAATCCCTGAAATCTTTGACCATTTCCATCGAAACCGGCCATTTCTTGTTGCTTTTGTTGCTGTTGTTCATAAAAATTCCCAGTACGTCTCGACCCTCCTCCGAGCCCCAAGAAATCCACAGTCATCATATCCCCACTCCGGCCATTTGAGTTTGCACCGTGCAAAACATTAGTACTTTTACTACTGTCGTGCGTTACGTTCTTCAGTAATGCACTGTTCTCATCATCAGCAAGACCGTGAAGCATTCCCATATTGGTCATTCCCAAGTTATTAAGCATGCCGATTGCGTTGATAAACTGCGATGAAGTTTCTTGCTGTTGGCCTTTCTGGATGAACTGGTTAACAAACGATTGATCATGATTTTGGGGCTGCATTGCACCAAGTGATGGCGGTGCCATGCTTGTAACAAAGTTATTCTGCATCAATGGAGAGTTCATTCCATTATTACTCACAGTTGCGCCCATTTGAGCAGCTTTCTGCAACAACGCTGTAGCGGACATGTGGGCTGAGACATGAGGTAATTGGTGTCCATTTCCTTCGAAAATGGTTGAAGAAGTTTTTTTGGGCTGAAGAGATATTGGAGAGGAAGACGAATTAATGCTTCTTGGACTGGTGTAAAGATGGCTTCCTGTCATGTTCAAAGCTGGCTTTGTCGGGAAAGACATGAGTTCTTGGGGCAATGCCAATGGTACTGCTTTGATATCAGATTGGTCGAATCCGAATGTTCCACTTGATGGGTTGGTGTTGTTGATGGGCAGTGAGGGCATGAGCTCGGAGATCTGTCCTTGCAAGTTTGGTCCCATGTTGGACAATAATCCTTGCTTTGCTTTGTTGTTTTCTTCAGACAGGGCATCACAGAAGGCTCTGTGAGTGATGAAGCTATCTCTCCTGCATAAAAAAGCGGTACAGTAGTCTAATTATTATAAGTTAACAAGTAACAGAGAGAGAGAGAGAGAGAGAGAGAGAGAGAGAGAGAGAGAGACTCCATTATTACTAGTTCTTATTTTTTATTGCACACAATGATCACCCATGAGAATTAGATAATTAAACCACTTAATTAGGATAAGGACTTTATAATTAAGCTTGAACAACTTTATGAGGGCGTTTAGATAAAACAAAGACTTCAAGTAAAGCTAGCACTTTCTGGCATGGACACAAATATCCTATTCATTTCATGGAACAAAAGCTACGTTGTATTCTCACTCCTCATGATCAAGACAATATGCATCGTCAAACCACACCAAACATCTCGTAATATATAAGAGGTTCATATATATTATTCACGCACAAGCAATTTTTTATTTTTTTTATATAAAAGAACAGTGAGAATAGATAATTAAGTAAATGTACTAACCTCGAGAAGATGGTGCCACAGTCGCATTTGTATTCCCTAGTACCACAGGTCTTGGAATGAGCTTTCCAATCAGACTGCACTGCATACTTCTTGGAGCACTTCTCACATTTCCATTTTTTCTCCCCATGTTTTCGGCTAAAATGCTTCTTAATGCCTGTCAGATCACCTAATGCCCGAGCCGGGTTGTGATGCACACACGAAGGTTCTGGGCAAACGTAGACCCGCTTCCTGATTTCGGTGCTTGTTCTTTGCTTAAGCTTCCATGGCAGATTATGGCCTCGCCGATGCAGTTGAAGGTTTTGGTCCCTTTGGAATCCTTTTTTGCATATTTCACACACAAATCGGTTTGTAGCCATGAGGGTTGTTGGTGATAGAGAGATAACTTCAGCAGTTGGATCTGCAAAGAGGTTTCGAGAAAGAACCCGATGTCATGAGTTTCATTCATTGTTTTATAGATCATATGGGTCTGGATATTAAAACAAAAGTACTGGAGAAAAGGCAATGTAAAACTCGAAATATAACGTTCTCTTATTTAAAGAAATAATATTTTTTGGAATTCTTGGAGCGAGCTAGCTAGCTAGTTTCATGTTCTTATGTGGTTCATAATATCATCAATTGCAGTGATTATTTTCCATCTTTTCTCAATTGAATCTTCAGAGACATCTTGATCCAAAATAAGAGTATGATGAGACTCTAAGAAGCGACGTTTGAAAAGCGACGTTTGAAAAATAAACTTCCTGGAAGGCCAATTGAGTTCTCGATGATCAGTCGGTGCGATCAAGCTTGTGCAAATTGAAAAAGCCAAAAAACAAAAAGCCTGAGAAAAGGGAATCATATGTACATGGTTGAGAGAGAGAGAGAGAGAGAGGCTGCAGATTTTCTGTAAGAAGGATATTCAAGTGTTCACCTCAAAACAGTAAAAAAAAAATAAAGAGAAAAGGAGGAGGGCCGCCAAGGCAAGCCATGCAACAGTTGTTTACTACAATGATTGTAAGTAATCCCAAGCCAATAATTGAATCCCTTCATGCACTTAAATAGCCCGTCAATAATTCACCATTTTTGTGATCAAGCAGGAAAAAATAATAAAAAGTTATAAGAAACCAGAAGAAGTCCGGAAAACGTCCTACTTCATCATGCCTACCTTGAAGTGAAGATCGGAAATCTTCCTCCAAATCCTTTCTTTTCTTCCTTTCATTAAGGAATCTATAGGCAGGCATGATCATGAACTTTTAAGAACATGCCAAAATATTAGCATGAAACATGTGGTCCATGAACTCAAATATAGAATTTTTCTTATAAATCTCAAAACCCATCTGATACTATACGATTGTTTCAGAAAAAAGAAAAGATAAAGATAAAGCCAAAAAATACAAAAAGAAAGAAATAAAAACTAGAAACAGATATTGAAAACATGGAATTATCAAAATTATGCTGGACTGATCAGCGCATGTAAAAGCCGAGAACTCTCTTTAGTTTTTCCAACTTCGATCGAGAACTTCACAGCAGATTTGATCATTAAATCCAAATTAAAACTTCAAAAACCAATCGATCCAAATCTAATGGCCGAAAGGCGATGCAAAAAAGGCTGTGAGAGAGAGAAAGAGGATATATATAATGAGCTGCCAATATCAAAGTTCATTAAAGTAGATATATGAAACTAAGCACCTGGATTTCCTGGTAGGTTTCGTTTCTTCTTAAGAGATGATGGAGGTTGCTGCTGTTTAGTGGAGGAACCATTAATATTGCTGCGGTTAAAGTATTGATCTGCAGTGAGCAGCTGATGATCTCGTTGTTGCTGAACTTCATCTCCAGCAGTATTTCCTGAAGTGAAGCTCCCACCATCACCACCTGTAGTAGTATTCGACATTGAAGGGAAGAAAAAGATAAAAAAGGAGAGGATATTATTCAAACTTTTTGTCTCCTTTCCTTGATCTCCTTTCCAAACTCTCTCTTGTTTCTTTCTCTCTTTTTATTGTTCTTGCTGCTCTGTGGGAGGACTGTTTATAAAACAATAAAAAAACAAAATAAACAACTGAAACATGAAAGATGGGATTTGTTGCAGCTAGGGGAAGACAAAAACCAGGAAATTCTCCTTCATTTCTGGTGGAGGAGAGAGTTCTCTTGCTGCCACAATATGAACACAAGAGCTTGCTTGGACTCTTCTTTGGCTGGCTTTGTATTGTAATCATGAATATATAATATGTTTTTTTAAGGCACTGTTGGATGTAGCAATAGAAATATACCCCTAACTTTGTTGGATATTCAAGAAACTGCCCTTCTCCTCCTTTATGCCCTATTTTTGTTGGTTAATATGTTAATTTAGCGTCAAGCAAAACCAAAAAAAAAAATTTGTATCAGTCATTATTTACCGTCCCACATCCTATTTTATAAAAAATATTCTCATACACGATGAAAATATCCACATACCCTATAAAAAAATTATAAGTGTGAGCTGTGAGAGTGAATAGTAATTGATGCATAGTAAATCTCAAACAAAAAATAGTCTCCAAAAGTTAGATGAATAGATGTGGGACCTTTTATGTTAATTTTGAAAATATTTTTGCTACATATTAATGAAATTTGTTTAAAATCTCACACTTAATTGTTTTACTGAAATTCTTTTTGGTTAAAAACACTACCCTTTGAAACATGTACTCAAATGTCATTACCTCCTCATTGCCTCAATCATTCCTCTATTCAGGCTTTTATCTTATCATTGAACTGACTTTTGCTTGAGCTAGCAAGACTATTCCTCATTAATACAAGTGTATCCCATGATTCTTATGGTCTCTATAAATTATTTATTTTTGTACATGTTAGCTAGCTAGGAGACCTCAATAAATAACTCCAAACAAAAGCTGTCTTTAGCTTGAGTACTAAGACTATTCCTCAATACAAGTCTACCCCCATGGGTGATCTTATATATTATGGTATCTATGAATTATTTTCATTTTTACATACCAAGAAATTTTAATTATAAATAATTCCAACATGAAACAAACAAACGATAAAAATAAAATTTAATGATTCTGATAATCTTAAATTTGTTTGATACGTGTCGAGAACTCTCGATCGAAACATAGATCATTGTAACGACGATTTGAGTTGAGCGATAAACTAATAATACTAAGTGAACTTAGACTTTGTATATTAATACCAAACTTATTTCTTTCTACTAAATGGAGCATATTAAGATGAAGAAGGGAAAGGGAAGGGAATGATTCAAAATGTTTTTCTTTTGGGGGCTTTTGTTATATTTTTTAAATTTAAGGGTCATTTAGGCATACAATATATTCTTTCCTCCCTCAATTTGATTTATTACAGACAATGCTGGCGACAAGACCTTGTAGTTGGAAATTTGTCCTTTTCTGGAGATATTCTTACAAAAGTAAAATAATGTTCCGGAAATACCACTACTTATGATTTAAAATAACAAAACCGCCACTGTGGTATGAGCCGCCGTGAACCCGTAATTGACCAAAATAACCTTCTCTGTCACGGGCGGTCACTGATAGAATCCTTCTCGAAAAGGACCCGACAATAGTCCAATAATTCTCCTGTTCACGTGCAACCAGGGAGCAACTTCCTAAGTGGTCAGACCGGGTAGGTGTATTTTCGGTATTTCAAAGAAATAGAGGGGTATTTTGGTATTTTAATTTAAGGGATAAAGGTCTTTTGTTAAAAAAAAAAAAAGAAAGAAAGAAAAGAAAAAATTATCAATGATTACAAAAATTCCAACGGTAGAATTTAAATTAAAAAAAGAAAAGAAAAAAGATATGTATTCGTTGAAAATGAGAAAGAGATGATAATGATATGATTGATGATGGGTTTGGCCTGCATTACGCTGATACCATTTAATAATACTGACATGACAACAATTTAATTGATTTTGAATCTATTACGTTGGCTAAATGCATACACAACACTTATAAAAACCATTTTTAAATCGGTTCAACTTCATTAATGATTTAGGTACAAGCCATGTCGCATTTCCTCTATGACACTTGCTCTTTACCTAATATGTGTATGTATATATATATATACACACTATTATTTTTAATCGTGCTGTTAAGTGATACGACTGTAAATGATAAAATATAAGATGAAAAATAACATTTATTTGAAAATTAAAGCTCGTTTGATAGTGAGATAAGATGAGATAAAATGAGATGATTTTAGATTAGTTAAATAAAATATTATTTTTTAAATATTATTATTTTTTTAAGATTTCAAAAAATTAAATAGCTTATTATATTTTATATGGAGATTTAAAAAAATTATAATAATGAGATGAGATGAGATGAGATGATTTCTGTATCTAAACTAAGGGTAAGTAATATGAGAATAACTTCACACAAGTCATGTCTACGTTGTTCTTCAAATAACGGAAACGAATCATAGTGGGCCACGTGGGATACACACTTCTCATTAGTAAGATGCGTTGTAGAGGGAAAAAAAATTAGGTCACTGCTTTGTCGAAACCCACCCCTTCTCTCTCTCTCTCTCTCTCTCTCTCTCTCTATGCCCGATACTCTATCTATCTCTTTTACTTCTTCAATTCACTAACTAAAAACTTGTTTGATTTGTATTTCAAGGAATCAAATGTGACCAACACTTCGCTTTCAAAGGAATTCTCTCCTTCCCACTCTGTTGAAGCCACCAAGCCACCGAAACACACTCCATCAAAGCTCTCTCTCTCTCTCTCTCTCTCCCCCCTTCCCACCGAAAAAATTCCCAGAATTCTTTTTTTATTTGACAACAAACATGAACGGCAATTGAACTGCATATGGATAACCCACTATCAAGAGCTGCTATTCCGAGAAATGAAAAACATTGGTCGCAAGGTTTTTTTTTTTTGCCTGCAAGCGATACTTGAATCATTAACTTCCATCTGCACCGATGAAAAAAATGAAAACTATAAGTTTCTGTGACAATGCTTCAAATTTATATAAGATTGTGTGGTTGATTAAAATTTTTGCTTTTGTGCAAATCGTGTGGTTGGGTTTATGTAAAGGGGAAGAGATGAATTTGTGAGGATAAAGTACTACTGTTGTTATGAACCCACTAGATAGAACTCACCCTTGAAAACTAGCTTACAAGGGAAGGGTGCCTAGGAGCTTATAAACCATCAACTAATCCCATACTTAGTCAATGTGGGATCGTAACAACCACCACGCTCCGCAACCGACGTCCACGGCGGTCCCGGCGCTCACACGGGCTGGCTGTGCGCTAGGTCTTTTCCTAGCTCCGGGCGAACACTGCCATGCCGGCATCACCCCCCGTACCGCACGATTGCAACCGTCGCAACATGGCCTTAGATGTGGGGTGGCTCTGATACCATTTGTTATGAACCCACTAGGTAGAACTCACCCTTGAAAACTAGCTTACAAGGGAGGGGTGCCTAGGAGCTTATAAACCATCAACTAATCTCATACTTAGTCAATGTGGGATCGTAACAACTGTGAGGATAAAGTTGCAGGTCTTGAGGTCCTCAACGGGTAAAATTGTAGGATTTGAGGTCTTCAGGCCACAAGAGTGAAGGAGAGAGAGGGAAGTAAGAGAGAGGTCAGAGATTTCGGTTTCTTGAGAGAGAATGAGAGCAAAGAGAGGGAGGGGTGGGGGGGGCGGGCCTCGATTCAGGATCTCCTAATGCGCATCACGCGTTGATTTTACATGTACCCCTTACGTGGTGAGTGCCCATTAGTCTCCGATAATTAGGCTTTGAAGGAGACACATGTTAGAAGCATTTCTGAAGTAATATCTCAACCATAAATTCTCCAATCTCTCATTTTAGAAGGGCTTTCATGCATGCATATCGATCTCGTGTTGCAACACTAAATAATTTTATCGATTGGCAAAAGTGTAGTCGAGTCTAGTTGGACTGTAGCAAACCCTTTATAAAAGGTCGTTAGATTAGATAATGTGCGGTTGGTTTAAGAACTAATGTGATAAACTGTAAATTAAGGCACTCCCAAGTGTACACTAAAAAGATTGACTTGATGAAAACTCATGTCTATTTATTAGAAGGGCCACTCCATGTCTTCACTTTTTTTCACTTCTTTTCTTAAAAATGGACAATTTTTAAGTTTCATAAAGTTTTTAAAACTTTAAAACAGAAGCGTTGGGAAGCGGTTGGGTTGTTTAAATTAGAAGAGCAGCCCTCCAATGAAATGGTGACACATAGGAAATAATACAACACGAGAATGCAACCTCACCACACAGAATCACCACAAGCGCTTCCTCATTCTCGTGTTTTCTCTCCCTCATTTCAAACAAGCCAAACTCTTTTACGTTGTTCACATTGTCGTCATCTCTTTGCACTACCACCAAGCATGCCGCTCAAGACCAAGCTTAATTCCATCGCCTCCAATCCTGGGTTCACTGGGTGATTAAAAAAGGATGGACTTTCAAAACCAATTAACTATGATTTTTAAGGAATAATACCGATGCATTCCTTCTAAATGCAGCTGCAAAATAGGCTCACAGTTTCACTATAATTTGTCCAATACATTCAAAATATAATATGAAAGCATTCCAAAATAAATAGAACTCTAATTTCATGAAAAACTAAAGAAAAAATCTCCCAAACATAAATCGATATCAGTCATGAACTGCCGAATCGAGTTTCGTCCACATCTGGGTTGACAACCAAAGTTCAAGTTTCTCAAATCATCATATAGGAAGAAGATAAAAAGAAAAAAATACAATGAATCAAAGCACCAAAAAGAAAATGAATTTCAAAGATGGAGAGAGAGATAACAAAGAGAGAAATATCGAGCTTCATCATCGTTTGGGTCGAACTCTTATCACCGTCTAGGTCAAGCTCCGTCCTTGCCACCTATGGGTCAAGCACCGCTGAGGATGAGTGTAGGTGAGATTTCGTTTGGGTTGGGATCTCCCGGAAGACAACAGAGTGAGGGATTTGGTTTGGATTTAGTTTGGGTTGTTGATCAGGTGTATGCTAGTGCAGATTAAACATTATAAACTTTCTATGTGTCACCATCTTGTTGGATGGCTACTCTTCTAATTTTAACATCCCGACCACTCCCAACTTTTCTCTTTTTAAAAATATATTTTTTTACAATGTTTAATTTTAATTAACACGTGTTGAAATTTTATTAAGAAATATTTAAACATTACTTTCATCGTATCTCATTTTCTTCACAAACAATATATATATATATATTAGAAAACCGCGTGACACGTGCATGCATATATTGAAAATAGAGAGCATGCTTACTTGCATGCAAGGGAGTCGAGATATAGACCGAGTGGGGGCAGCTATAGCTTAGCATAGATATTAGGTAGTGTGGACTTTTGCTTCGCTACATTTTAGGAATGCAATCATGTGAATGCTTGTCTGTCGTACCAGTACACCATTTTCATCCTCATCCTCTTTCCACTTTCCTTCTCTTCTGGATGGGCACGTCAACCCTTTTTTTTTTTTTTTTTTAAGAAAATGATACCTACAACACATGATTTCGCTATACATATATTAAAATAAGAGTATTTTTTTAAAGTAATTTTAATTTTATAAAAATATATTTTATTTTAAAATATAATTGTGAAAAATAATATGTATTTATTATTTGTTTGAGATAAATAGCTTAAATTTCGTTTATTCTGTCACTCCATTTTCTTACGTTAACTATTTCATTTTTGTTCTTTAATTCAAGCGGTAGTTATATTATTCGTTTTTGTACAAATAATTTTTCATCTTTATATAAGACAGCATCTTCTTGTAGGACAGGCGTAGAGATCAAAATATTGGTATCAAATAAACCCCACCCCCTCTCTATGTATTTAACATTATTTTCTATTACTTTGGAACGATTGTCGGAGAATCTCACCTCCTCTTTATGTATCACTTTTTCTGTTTAATGAAATTAACTTGTTTAAAAAAAAATACGGATATAAAATATTTAGAGTTTTACAATAAATCAACAACTATTCACATCATACACTTCACATTTATAACTTTTCATAAGATGTGGAGTATTTTTTATAGAATATATGAATATTTTTCATAAAATATAGAGTACTGTAGGATGGTGAATAATAATTGATGAGAAAAAATTTCAAATACTTATATCTTATCGGGAGATGTTATACCAATTACGTACAAAAGCAAAAAATTTCATTCGCGCGTACTTCATGATCATGATCTAGTACTTCATGTGCATGATAATTAATCTAGCTAGGTTAATTAATATTGTGTGAGGGCTAACTATGCTCATAAAAAAGTCATCTTATATATATATATATATATATATATAATATTGAATATTGATGAGTTCCTATAAAATCTTGTTATTTCTATCCTAAGCATGCATGCATGCATGCATGCATTAGGTTTCTTAGTTTCTAAGCATTGTTTCAACAACCAAATAATCTTTCCTCAGAAAACAACTCCTCATGATGCGCATTGTTTTCTTTTTTTCATACCATATGCATATGATCTAATTAACCAATTAACTAATGACATCGGTCCAATGATCTGCAAATTAGCCATGTAAAGTCGAATTAATTAAGTTGAGTGGTCTTTTCTAGTCCATTTCATTCTACCAATTATCTTAAATTAGTTAGTCGAATTAATTTATATTTATCTTCACCCTCTTCGACTAAGTTATATAAGTACTTTGAGATTAAGATCCCGTTTGGATGTTGAGATGGTCTCAACCCATCTCATTTTATATCATCTCAACATCCAAACACCACTCAAATACAAATACTTTTAAATTTTAAATTTTTTCCATCTAATCGTTACAAAATTTTCAAACTTCTAAACAAAACATAAAAAATCATTCAAAATTTACAAATCCCAAAACAAAAATTATATTAAAAAATTTATATTCTAACAACATTTTAACTTTATAATTTTTTCATTCAACTTTTTTTCCTCTCATTTTTCAAAATCTCATAAAACATCTTAACTCTTCAAACTATTTTACTATTATTCACAGATTTCTCATCTCACCTAAACATCTAAACGAGGCTTTAATTATTTGACTTTGACTTTTTCAAGCTTTGAGAGAGGGGGGGAAGAAAAAGTAACCGAAACCTCTAAAATGGAGAAAACGGGTTTAGTAAAAAGATGTGCCACCAGCTTGCCAAATTGCTTATGTTCAAGCTCTAGGGTACTCATACCATGCAAGAATTTGTTTGTTTCCCATGATAATGAAGGAAAAAAAAAAAGTCCACTAGCGCTGATCATTACATAAATAAATATTTGAAAGACGAGTACTGATCTGATCCACGTTCTTGTCCCTACATGCACATATTATATATAATTGTATTCGTACACATATTATTAAAAGTTAAAAGATAAGATATAAACGATAGGATAGGAAACAAGAAGATGACAGAAAGTAGAATTATCAAACATACGGTCTAGCCTAATTTTATATTGTGGTCAAGATCTTCCAACGGCTAAATTAATATTCTTGTAGTTTTCTTGCTTGGATAAATATATTTGGACGGGAGTAATGCTACACAACCTCTCTCTCTATATATATATATATATATGCAACTTCGACACATCATATTTTTTTTAATTTTTTAATTTTTAATATTTTTTTTGAGTTTATTCTTTTTAAACTAATTCAATTCTTCTATTCATTATTCATATATTAAATATTTGATAAAAGAAAAAAATTAAAAAAATTAAAAAAAGTGCGATGCGTGGAGATTGTGTAGATTTTTTCTTTGGACTGATTGTTTTCGTTTTTGGGTGAATATATCACTGAATTTAAGGAGAAGGGACAGTCCTAAAAACAATTAAGTTACGTGATATATATATATATATATATATATATATATTTACAATCATAGGTATATAAGTCTTGTACACTCATTTAAAAAAAAGTAGATAAATATGAAAGTCACATAAAAAATAATTAATAGTGGATCTCACTCTTTTTCAAAGAGAATCTATGAGATTTGTATACTTTAAAACTGTATCTAATAACATTACTGATTTATAGTGCGGGTGTGCGTGTATATATCAATCAACATTTGATCATGATCGACATGTACCTTCCATAAATTTGACATTTTTTCCCTAGTATGTGTCAAATCTTCATATCTTTCCATGTAGTTGTTAATTAAAGATATAAATAACAAAATTTATAAATTTTTGAGATAAGTAATAATTTTATATGGTATTATAGTAGAAGTTTTGAGTTCGAACACTGATTCTATATTTTATTTAATTAATTAAATATTCTACGTGTCGGGTCTACTTATTAAAGATGAGTCTGATCAACACTTGAAAAGAGTATTAAAGATATAAATAATAAAATTTACTTTCTCATGTTTAAACTTTTAAGATATATTATAATTTTTAAATAATTGGCAATTATACTTGCGTACATGATCACTTGATAGGGATATATACTTTACCAAGGAAAGATGATAGATGGTTTTCAAAAAAATAGTATTGTGAAGTATATGATAAATTAAAAAAAACAAGAAAATATAATTTTTAAATATGTTGAGAGAGTGACGTGTTCATGTGTCTTGTTCTGCATGGCAATGATGATTGCTACCTTTACAATTAACTTGTTAATTATTAGTTTATTCTTCAAGGTGATCATGATTATATATAGAACACTTGGTGATTTTGTTCAACCCCATACCTTTTTTTTTTTTTTTTTGTTCTCTCTCTCTTACATGACATGATATTCTATGAAGGAAATGTGACATTGCTCAGGAAAAAAAGAAAAAGAAAAAAAACATGTGACATGATCATGATCGATTAAAGGAAATCCTCAATCATTTAATTAAAAGCAAAACGTTTAATTTCTTTTGGCTGAAAAGCAGATCGAAAGCTATATATATATATATATATATATATATATATATAATACACATTACAGATGACACTAGCTAGTACATAAATGATGGAAATTAATGATTTATACTAATAATTTTGTAAATAAGTACTGAACCTGAACCTGAACCTACTTATAATTAAGCATTTGTAGGGTGCAATTTCAGGACACGAATGCTTAACATGCATGCACTCCTCATTATAATTTTTTAATCATTATTTTTTTTAATGTTGATAGAATAATTAGAGAATTATTTGTTATTTTTTTTAAAAAAAATGATAGTTACAATCGTGAGTATGCAAGTACCATATAATCATTTTGAAAAAATTGAATAAATACGAGACCCACGTAAAAAAAAAAAAAATTCTTTAACAGTAAACTCCACTATTTTTCAAAGCAACTGTACGGTTCTTGCTCACTCTACAACTGTATGTAACATTACTATTTTTTAAATGTATATTAATGATTTGATTATATCAATTATCACATGATTAGGAAGTATTAAAAGATCACAATTTTTCTATTTTATATGGATATGATAAATTAAGGATTCCATGGATACCCCTCCCTATATAGCTTACACATGAGATTCCTATTCCTGAAACTATAAGAAACTAAACCCTTTGCTTGCTTCCTTTTCAAACTATTTTATGGCAGTACAAATGTGGCAATGGATCTTCAAATTTAGAGCATCGAGACAGATCTGAAAGAAAGTTGGGAAGGGATTTCGTGTTGTCTCTGATCTGATCTGATCTGATCTGATCTTTTCACATGTGATAAAAGGTTTTGCTTTATGGGTCCATCGTTTTTGCAAGAAATTGCTGAGAAAGTTACTTTCAAAAAAAGGATCCCATGCATGATTCTAATGTCTCGCAATGGGATGCCAATGGCAATGGGCGTCCTTAATAAGAAAAACTTAAAATCTAAATATTTTATATCTACTCTATACTTTATAATAAAACTCAAAAAAAGAAAAAAAAATAATAGTGCTAGATACAGTTTTAGAACGTGCAAATTCTATTCACTCATTTAAAAAAAATAAGAAAAGATATTTGTAACCGTGAATTGTGTAACCACTTAAAAAAATGAATAAAATATGAGACTTGTACGAAAAAAATTAATTTTTGACCCTACTATTTTTCAAAACGATTACGTGATATTTATGTACTTTATGATTATATGTAGAATTACTTTAAAAAAATATATCATGTGAGTTTCAGATTTCTAAAGAGTGTATTGCACGAGATTTGTACTGTAAATATCATTTCTGATAAGAAAAAAAGAAAAGAAAAGAGAATTGTAATGTACTGATACCAGAATAATCCTAGCTGTCTCAAATGCGAAACAGGCAAAAGGTGTTCTACATGTACAGTAATAAAATCTTGCACAAGGATTTGCAATGTTTATTAATATATAGACAAGATGTTATGATCCGTGAAAACATAAGGTGTTTTATAGTCATCAGTGAGAGAGAAAAGGGGCCCCAAATGAAGTTGCTTCATGGAATTGGAGCCAATGACAGAGACTGTACTCAATCACTTGGCTAACAAGCATTATTATATATGGCAAAAAAAAAAAAAAAAAAATGAGAGGGAAACTTTTTCTTTCCCTCTTTGAAATTTCCTGGAAAATGTTTCAATTTTTTGTTCTGAAGGGAAAAAAAAGTAGATTTCTTGACATTATTGATGTTGATTGACAGTGAAATGTACCTAAAGGGTAATTATTATTATTATTTTTTAAGTTCAAATGCTCTGAAACTGTTCTAATACCATTTGTTTGGGAGGGTAGAGAGATAAATATACCAATTGTGTAGTGTGTTTTGAGTAAAGATCTTGATATAGAATATTGAGACATTAATGGCGAACGGAAAAAGTTGAGGTCTTTAGATTTTGATCCATTCCTACGACACCAACCAACAACTCTTTTTGTTTTTACTTGATGTGGGAAGTTCTTTGACATTCACATTTTTTTTTTACCCTTGTTTGCTATACACTTTTCACACATACACTTTTAAATCTCCTAATCATCATGAGTTAATTTAATCATGAGTTAACTTTTGCCACATTGCATTGCATGTGAGTCCTTGAAAAAATCCAAGAGGATCGTGTATATATATACAAGAGTTGTACTGATCACGTAATGTTTGACAAGAATTGGAGCCTATGAACCGATCCCGTTAAATGTTGGACATGTGTTTCATCTGTCTTGTTAAGAAACACGTGTCCCACATCTAAGAGCACTAGCATTGATTTCTCTATATGCATATGTATAATCACACATTTTGAAGAATGATTTTACATATAAAGAAAAATTCTCACATTAGATTATGCATTTTTGAGCCAAATAATAAAAAAATATTATTATTTATTCTTATATTTTATAATTAGCACCACTGCAAATTTTATCATTTAGCATCCATTAGAATTTTTTTCCTAAAATTCTATTAGTTGGTGGAGAGAGAGAGGGGGGGAGGAGAGAGAAAAAAGTAATAAAATAAAATTTGAAGAGTGAACAGTACATCTTCAAATTTATAGAAACACTGTTCATAGTTATGTAAATTTTTAGATATACATAATCCAATACAACCCAATTTAAAGTCATATTATGCAAATATGTAGATGCACAATCCAATGTCAGTGCTCTAACAAGTTTAATACAAACGAAAATTTGATCAGAAAAATCCAATAGTGTTAGGTAATAAACTATATCATTTACAATTTCAAGTTTTTTTTATTTGCTAGGTAGGTTTGTTTTAGAGACATCAGTCCTAGTAGTTGGGGGGTTTGAACTTTGAACCCCCAAATATAGACCCAATGTTTTCCTAAAGACCATGCGTGATGCCATTTGGCCACAAGGTTGTTGGCCGACAATTTCAAAAACATGGAATTGAACCCTTTAATTTTCTCATAAACTATCCATTATTGTATTACCAGCCATTACTGTGGTTCCTGACCCAAATTAAGAAAGCACGTGATTCATGCTCAGCAACAGGCACTAAAAATGAAAAATACATTATTTTTTTTTAAAACTCTTAAGGATAATTTTATAAAAGTAATGTATTACCAGTCCAGTAGGGATGATGTGGGTCACGATCTTGGGTTGAAACCCATCAAACCCAGTTGCCAAGATAGGACTGCAAAACCAGGCAGGGCCAGATTTAGGAAGCCAGATCCAACTTTTACAGATAAAAGAGTAGATGTGGACGTAGGCCAAACCTGACATTATAACTGTTTTGCACACAAAACCTGCTTAAGGTCTGCAACAAAAAGAATTCATGCTACCAACATAAAGATCAGACTTGACACTTTTTCTACTCATGATTCTATCTATATTTATTGCTTTGAAAAATAACTGATGGATTATTGTGCCAATGCAGCAGCAGCAGCAGCAGCAGGCTTTCTCTGGCTTAAAAGAATTTATGCCTGCTTTTCACATCATGCCATTCCTATTATACAAAAAACCAAACAACCAACACTCTGCATTCCCACCTCAACTCATCTCATCTCATCATTACAACTTTCTCAAATTCTCATACAAAATATAATAAACAATTCAACTTTTATTTTACTATTCACAAACCATCTCAACTCATTTCTGAATTCAAACCACTCTTGATAACATCAGATCAAATCAACTATACTACTACATGCATAAGAACATAGGGGAAAACAAAGTTCCCAACAAAATTGCACCTTGCAGGGAGGCCGATGAAGTTGAAGTTCAGAATAAGTAAATTATCCCATCACAAGAGCATATATATTAACATTTTAAACTTACTTCTAGGATAAATAGTGATTTAACATGATATCAGAACAAAATTCCTAACTTTGAACCTTAATTCTATATTTACACATTATTTAAAATATTCGACATGTCAAGTCTACTTATTAAAGGGGAATTAAGCCTACATTTGAAAGGAAGTAGTAAGATATAATATAAATAATTAGATTTACCTGTTCAACTACCTCTACTGTCAAATAATATCCTCCATTGAAATTAGATAAACAAGATTTTGTCATATTACCTATTTTCTCCACTTAAATGGGAAGACTTGGAAGGAGGCTACCATTTGCCAATTCTAGGTAATTTAAGGTTGCAATGTATCAATTTTGGTAATCCAGAGCATAAAGTTTAAAATCCCTGTGGTTTAGGGGTAAAAAGTATATTTAGCCCGTTATTTTCAACTAAGCATCACACAGACAGAACAATAAAATCACAAAAGAAATCTGAGTCACTAAGTAAATATCTTCAGAAAAATCACAAGAAGAAGAGTGTACTCATCACAATGGACACTCATCGAGAACAGGAACCTGCTCAACTGAGAAGATACAGAAACTTGATTGGTGGGTGACCCCTTGAAACAGCATTCTATCTTGGAAAGAGTTTCCGCCAACAGCCATGCTAAAGTGATTCAACCTCCATTCTGATTACTGATATCTTCACATTTATATGGAACTTGGTATGCATCTACAAAGCCTATCCCAAAGCACCCCGGTTATGATTAGAATCTTGATAATTTGCCTGCATTCCAAATACTACCAGCAACACATCTGCCATTAGGTAGCCTATAACATTTTCATATGTATTGCAGAGTGAATTCATCTCTCTGCTGTAGTATTGACATAAGAAAATCGCTGAAGGGCCATCAGCTTTTTGGTAAAAGGCTGGTCTGCACTGTGAACGGTTAGTTTTTATGTGAACTAAACAAGTGAAGATGGACTCTCCTATACCATGGTTGGTAAAGCATCCAACGGAGTACAATTTTTCCAGGTCATGGCAATAAATATAGCAAGAGTCTTTCTTTCCACAAGGGGTACAGACTGCTCTGGTCGTCTTTCAGAGTAATTAAAAACCCATTTTCTAATCATAATTGGAAAAACAACACCTTACCAGATCGTCCTTAAAAACACTAGGATGATAGGTAGTTCTGAAAATCCTGAGTATTTAGTGAGCCAATTTTTTTTCAACAGTTTTGCTAACCATACCTTTGTTATCATCACAAGCATCAGTCACTTCTTTTCTTTCCATTTCATTGGTCTTGGTACTAGTGCTACCACGACTTGAAGTTATTTTGACTCTGCTTCGGGCCTTGCGGGAAGGACTAGAGAATGGATTTTCATGTGTCTGAAATTCTGTGCCCTTTTGCCTCCTTTGGACAATTAAGTAACCATTTGCAAGAGCTTCCAATGCTCTGATGGTCGGTGGTCGCTTTCTTGTGCTTTGCCTTCTGGGGTTCAGGTTCATCAGTTGCCGCTCTACATTATCCACATCCATAGAAGTCATTGTGTCAGGAACCAGGTCCATTCCGTTAGATAGAAGGCATGAACCGTCTGCATTTATGCCATGGCTGTCTTCCACCTCCATCATTAATGCTTCACCCACTTCAGAGTTTATCAGAACCTGGGGTAGGTTCAGGTCAAGTGATGGCTGAGGTTGATGTTTCTCATTCATCCCACAGGACATGCCCGAGGCAGACGAGTTTCCAATGAGAATGCCTCCAATAGTCTCCTCACCTGGACTGCCTTTAGGTGAAGAAATAATTAAAGACACATTCTCTTGAGAATCCATTGGAGAACTAACATTCTTGCTTGCATCTGGAGAACTTGATGGCAAACAGAGTCCTGTTTGATTTAACTCCAAGCCTTCTGAGAAGTCCTCAATAACACCTTGTGTCTTCAACTTAGAACAAACAGTTAATTTTCGCCTTTTGATGACAGGAGAGACAGATTTTGAATTACCAGATTTTACTCTCCGACTAAATTGGTGCTTGATAGTTGTTTTTAGCTGCCTGTCATTGGACATAATGCCCTTATCATCTCGATGGCTCGAAGTAATATCTGAATTATTACTTATTACCTTTCTGTTTGTATCATCACCATCAGGTACAATATTCTTTCCACTGTTCAACAACATGTCAACAGCATTAATCTCATGCGCATCCAGTGAATCTTCAGAGGAGGTCCCTTCAGTTTCTCCCAAAAGATTGCTAAAATCAGCTATACCTTTAAATTCAATGGGTAAATATCTAATTTTTCTCACCTCAGATGATTTTTCTCCACGAAGCAAACTGGTATCAACAACAGTGAACTTCAAACCATTTGGACCACTTGTATAAACTGTACCCTTATTGTGGTTAAGCTTATTTGTGTTTTTTTCAGCCTTCAATGGCATATCAGCAACATATGCCTCAAAGTCATACATTGACTTCTTATAATTATTGGAGATACTAGAAGTAATTTTGTATTCAACCGGTAAATATCTCAGGTCCCTCACATTGGATGATTTTCCTCCATGGACTGAGCTAGTATCAACAACTGTGAACTTCATAGGATTTGGAGAGGAAGAAGTAACTCGGGGTTTAAGGTAACAATGGCGCTGATGATTGGATGGATCATCTGGATCCGATGTCACTTCTTGAACCCACCCATCCTCATTACAGCTCCTGAGTGTAGCTTCTTCAGCTTCAAGCTCAAGAAGTTTTGGTTCAGATGCCACTTTGCTCAAAACATCACTAACAGAATCAAAGTAGTGGTCTCCCTTCACAAGTTTCCTTCTTGAAAACTTCTTAACCCCAGGCACAAGAAAAACAAGGTAATGTTTGGAACTCACATAACCCTGATTCTTAGGCTGCTCAGAATGCCATCCTCTCGCAAGCAAACGGGGCCAAACAGCTTCCCAAAAAATATCATTACACCGGGCTTTGCTCAACCGGAAGCCTCCAGTCAAAAACTTTAATATGTCACTGGGAGTAAGAGAGGAACAATCTTTGCCGGTTGGTAGGTTAGGAAAAACTTGAAATATTTGATTGGTCTTTCCAGACTCTAAGGCAAGGCCTGTGAGATCCTCCTTCCCCTTACCAATAGCTACAGCTTCCACAAGAATCTGAATGTCAACAGTTGACTTCAAATAGAAGACAAATTCGTCAAATGAAGTTCTTCCCTCAGCAAATGACTTGAAGCCCTATAGAAGACAAGCAAAATGAGGGTTGAAGGACATATAGTTCTCTGTCAAGCAAAGTAAAAAAGATATAGCTGCAACAACTTGGGTCTAAACACAGTAATTGGAAAAGCAGTCTATCTGCAGCAAAGATCCAAAGATCCTTTTAGCATCTAATCAGATACGAGTATAATGGGTATTAGCCACCTAACATTCATAGAAGTTGAGGTAAGCAGCATCCAAGAGAATTGCTAACCGCACATTTTGGGGAAGCTTTTACTTTCTAGGAACCATCAGGTTAGGAAAGGTGAATTACCATTTCAGAGTTGTACCATGGATTAACAATTGGATGGACGTAATGTCCAATACATATGATGAGGTTTCAAAGTCAGATGCCATCTCATCATATCATGGGATCGTATAGGGAAATTATCCTTTTACATAAAGGTTCTTCTCTTTTCACCAAACCCAGACGCCTTATACACTCAATACTTTAAAGAGTGAGCCACAAGATCTAACATTCCCTTTTCATTTTTCTTTCTTGTTCTCTTTTTCTTTGTGCCCATGATTTCAGCAATACAGGTGACAGGTGCATTATTGACTTTGTTTGTCTCCACCATTGCAATCGTAGCAGACATTCCAGCCTCACCTCTTCCTTCTTCAGTTTCTTTTCCTCAAAATTTGGGTCTCCAGGTCATGTGATTTTAGGAGTTCAGCTGCTAAGCATGGTCCTAAAGTTGTGATTTTACATGTGCTATAATTATTAAACAGTAGTTACAAAGTTAAGACTCAGGAACCAGCTATCCCATCTCAACTGATAGATTTTAAACCTTAGATTAATTTTGAGAATAAAAGGGAAATTTATTTCAGATTATTTTCCAAACCTAATTTTCTGCTAACAATTAGAGAAAACGAAAGCTTCTCTAGTCTCTAAGAATCAGCAGTATATTCATGGTTTTTAAAGTTAATTCAAAATCTCCATGATATTTATCATTTCTATGAACTACTTAAGAAAGAGTTTTTAAGTTGGAGTTAAGAATCAAGAGTAGGCAAGGCCGTGCTCGTTTTGAGTACCAGATCCACTCACTCACAATAAATTATTAAATACCCTCCCTTTTTTTTTTATAAGTAATTATTAAATACCCTCTTACCCCAACTAAAAACAAAATGGAAAAAGAGGTATGTTTAGATGCAGCTGATGCAGTTAAAATACACTTAATCATTCATCAGTAAATACACCCATCTTGTTATTCTTCCTGCAGCAAGAAATTATTTCTGTGCAAGACTTTGTAGCCTGGGTAGTTTCTGAATTGTTTCGTTTATTGTATGCTACTCAGCTTGGGAGGGATATGAGGGTTAAGATGATCTGGATGCATACTGGTAATAAGAAGTTTTCAGTTTGTTCTTGGTATAAGAAGCCGTCTTGGCCGAATGGGGTTCATTCTTTTCCTTGGAAGGGTATTTGAAAGAGTAAGGTGCCATCAAAGGTTGCATTCTTTGGTTGGTCTGCTTTCTTTAGGGAAGATTTTGATGTTGGATAATCTCAGGAAGTGTGGATTAATTGTTTTGGATTGGTGTTTCTTATGCAAGAAATCTGATGAATCAGTGGATCATCTATTATTACACTGTGATGTGACAAGGTTGTTATGGAATGAAGTGTTCAATAGGTGTTGACTTGGGTGATGCCTTGGAGGGTGGTAGACCTTTCTGCTTGCTGGAGAGGTTTAAGGGGTAATGTGCAAATTGCCGCTGTTTGGAATATGATACCTTTATGCCTTATGTGGTGCATTTGGGTAGAGAGGAAAGGTCGATGCTTTGAAGATAAGGAGCGCTTGGTGGATGAGCTTAGATTTTTTTTCTTTAATTCCTTATTTCAATGGGCTTTGGCTATTGTATTTAATGGAACTAATGTTCATGATTTTCTTGTTTCTTTTTCTAGTTCCTGACATGTAATAGATTCAGTTTTTGTATACTTCCTGTATACTTGGCTTTGCCTCGTTGCTTGTCACAATAAAATTTTTATACATAAAAAAAAAGGGTAGACTGGGTAGTACTAAACGGTCTTGTTTTTCTTGACAACGAATTCTTATTTATCTAGGCCCTATATAACTTTCTAAACACTTTCTTAAAGCCCACCGAAATAGACCTACGAATATTCAAAATAAAAATAGAAAATAAAACATACTAAATTAATAAAATTACTATACTGCCCCTTAAAAAAGCCTTGGGTCTAATATGTTTCAATCTATATATGCATTTATCTTATTCATTTTGCGTTGTTCAATTATATATTAAAAGTTATGGAACAGGTGAGAGAATTTTCCCAAGAAAAATACAAAATTCTGGACTGAGTTATCCACTATACTGCCAAAATTCTTCTACTACTTCTCCCCTATCCAGGTGCAGAAGAGTAAATAAGGAGAATCAATATGTAAATACAGTGCATGAAGCAAAACTATGAAAGAATCCTAGATGGTATGATGCACATTTTAACATATAAGGCAACAGACGTGGGATGAGTTCAATCACAAAAACAACAAATTAATGAGAGTTTAAACATTGATTTCACAGTGACACAGTCAACCAAATGATACTGGAACAGAAGCTTTACCTCCAGCAAAGTACTTTGAAATTCCTCTGGGACATGGGGAAGCAAACGGGATAACAGTTCCTGTAGCCTCCATCCTGTAAATATTTTCCTTCCTGTTACACATTTCCTACTTCTGGCCTTCCGGGAGTCTGACCATCTACGGTATTGATCAGATCTATAGAATTCCCCATAGTAGAAGGACAGTATTTCTCCCATCTGTTTGTTCTCTAGGAGTCTCCGGATTGAAACAAAATTCTTCCCAAATATGTACAAACCAAGAAGGAAACTGTTCACGTCAGGATCACTCCAAGGGTCACATTTAGAACCTGGAACTGGGGAATACCTTTTGCTTTTATGTAGTCCAACAACGCTTGTTTTCCCTATCACGATGTTTCCAACATTTGCAGTTTTTGATTCCTTTTCATTTTCCAACCCAACATCCAAGGGTTCAAGATTGATTGCTGAACTTTTCTTCTTCAACTTAATATATATCTTTTTTCTGTTTCTCAATTCGGCAGGCTTGTTTGAGTTAACTTCCTCATCATGGTTACTAGGAAATCCCCATGTTTTATCTCCAATGCTATTAACTTCCTGAGCCCACATGATTGGGATAGGCAAACCCATTAAAAAAGATTGGGAATCATCAACCATGACACCTGAATCAGCAGGGTTCAGTAGAAGCTGAAGATGCTTATATTCTGTCAGCAAGGAGGGAATTTCTGCTTGGTAATCATCACCAACTCGTGTATTCACCTGTGGATCTCCAAATATATCACTTCTATCAGGAGAACTTGGAGGAAATAACTGCTTGTCAGACGTTTCTTCAATGCAATTACCATTATGATCCAGATCAACTGACTCCATCTGCTAACATAAAACAAAGAAAAATGAGACTGATGAACCCAAAACAAACAGTTAGGACTACAAGCAGGCAAATATGAGCACAAGCGATGTGCTCAAATAACAGGAAGCACAATGTTCCAATGATTATCTAGCGGGTTTGAGAATTCATGCCTCAAGATATTGGATTATACCCTGAGTTTTCTCAAACTACATGAGATTCTATGCAGGAAGTTAATGCACAAGATGTTTCTTCACAATGCTATTAACCAATTAATCTATGAAGAAAACAAACAGTACTAATATAGTCCCTTGACTTGAGTTTTGTTAATAACTTACCAAAACCAAGGATAAAAATGCTCCTGAATCAGCAGAAAATGTATTTGGAAGTGAGTGAGAGAACTGAAGAAAAACAACCAATGTGTCCACCATAATATAATACCAATAAATGCCCAACATTCACTTTCTTGTCAACGCTAAACATCTTAATCATTTCATCAACTTGGATGAATATTACAAGTCTCTTTTATATCGTCAACCCTAATCCCGCTCTTTTTTCCCTTCAAGCACCCATAGTCCTGTGCCTGGATAGCATTAAAGGGCATTTACTTAACAATGCCAATATAATGCAGCATTTCTGAAATTATGTAAACATAAAAGCTTGCATGTGTTTGTCCGTGTGTAAGCTTTCGTAGATGAGCTCACACAAGGCATGTGTGAAGGTAATTTGACGCTGGCTGGCAAGGGGATAGGGCATACACATCAAGGAGACCATCCAATAGGAAAACATCCAAAAAGTAAAAGGGAAACCTCATGAATCAACTGGAAGGCAATAGAAGAAACATAAACTTTCTTAATCAATAGAAATAAGAAATAAAAGCAAAGAAGAAAACAGTCTCTCTTCCCCAGCCAACTAGAGAAATTTTTTTATCTAAAACAACCAATATTGCAAGGAAGGTCAATTGGCTGAGCACCCAATAAAATCCAAGAGTCAAAGCCTTACACAAAAACCCATCAATCATTATTTCCAGACTGAAAAACACAATCCCCCTCTCTTCCTTTTTCTCAACAGGCCAACATCCTCACTCTATAAAAATGGTATTGTGAAGAGACATGCATAAAGTGGTCACCCAGTTAAGGCCTCATCCCAAATACGTGAACTCAAGGCGCAACATATTCTCAACCAGAAGACGAAGAAGAAGAAAAGGAAAACACGCAGCAGAGAATTTCGAGGTCACAAACCCAGAAGAAAATAAGCAACCCCAGATCGATTGTCCTATAAGGCTTCGACATAAAAAAACAATTGAACATGCTCAACAATTGAAATCAAACCGAATAAACAAAGCAAAAAAAAAAAAAAAAAACTCAAACCAAACAAGTTGTGTAGAGTTGAAAACTCAAATCAAATCACAACAAAACTAATAACATCATTGAGAACCCAAAGCTCGTGTCAACAATTCTCATTGATCCTGGAAAAAAAAATTAACTGATAATTAAACACATTATATACATACGCAACAATACCAATGCATAAACTGACATCAGAGAAGATAAACAGTAGTGCAGTTAAGTAAAGAGAAAGAGATTAAGTATTCAATAACCTCCATGGAAGAACTAGTGCGAGATACAAAGCCTGGGCAAATGGGCTTTCATGTTATGCATTGATTCAGAACTCCTACAAAACTTTACTACGAAACACATCCAAACAAGAACCAAACACACTCTAAAAAAAAAAAGAACAAGGGAAAGAGAAAGGAGAGAGTGAGTACCTGTGAAGACAGCTAAGTTTTCATGTGTGTGAGGTTGAATTTACGGCCGAAGGGAGGGGGAGAGAAGAGGGAATAAAACGAAACCAAAGTTTTTCTCTCTATGGACATAAGCCCAGTCTGTCTCAGAGCGATAGTAAATACTAAATAGTTTCCTTATAGACGTCTTGGAGGACTTTTACATCAAAGGAACGCAAGAGTAATTAAATCACTCCGAGACCCATTTGATATTTTCTTTCGAGCTTTAAGACCCATTGAATTAAAGCATAAATATATACAAATCTCGTATTCAAATCTAATCTCCATTATTATAGTGGATATTTACAAGTGATCCCACCTAAGTAACAACTTGGCATATGTAACACGAGGAGTGCTACTCGGTGTCATATCATTTGAAACAAAAAGAACCAAGATATTAGAGGATGAATGGTCTCTCACATATGATGAACTTGATTTATGAATTAATAGATTTTTGGGTTTTCTTGTGAAAGAGACATGATTTATTAAGTGTACTTACCCTATAATATTTATTGTTGTCCGTTCAAATATTCGGACAGTATTAAAGGAATAATAAATGTTGTAAGTTTCACTTTCTGTCTTTCTTTCTCTTTCTCTGAAGATTTTTTACGGAAGCTTAATCTCTCTCAATGTTAGTTATTTGATGCATAGAAAATGTATTTCAAAACAATGTGGTTGGATTAGTTTGTTCCATATATTGCAAATTGGGAGACTAGCAATCATGTGTATACATAATTTTGGTAATATTTATCTGAAAAAAAAAAAAAGGTTGAACAAAAAGGGCTTCATCCGATTGGGTTTATGAGACCAAAAGTGAAACAGAGATTTTTAAGGAAACTTAGTGACCAAGAGATATAAGGAGAATTGCGTGGAAACAATGGAGTTACTTCTTTGCACACACACAGGAGAAAAAGAAATCAAATTTATAACTTTGCAATTAAAAGGAATGGCATCTCGATAGAATGCTATATATTAGTTACTATTTACTCTCACACTCTATATTTATAACTTTTTCATAGAGTGCGGGATGTGGAGTGATAAATAGTGACTGATGAAAAGAATTTTTTATCAATATTAATAGATTTTGAAGAATAAAATGAAAGCCTTTAAAAGTTCTAGAGAATTTTTTTTTTTAGATTTTTTTTTTTCATAATAACATAAATAGAATCAAAAGTAATTATTTGAATAAAAATGTTTTGAGAATATATATATTTTGTGTTAGAATTTGTGAAAGTGGAAAGATAAAATTAAAAAGTTATTCCAATATAAATCAGATTAGATGGGTTTTTAAATTTATTTCGATTTTGTTTATTTTTTTTTCCTTTTTAGAAAAATCTAGAAAATTATTAGATAAAAAGCTCTTGATTAACTAAAAACATTTGAACAGCAGATAGACAGACGTAATTGCCATAAAATAAAGAACTTTGTTTCCTCCATACATATTCTATCGAAACTGATAGATGTATTGGGGTTGGGCCACAGTCACTCCAACGGTCAACGCTACTATCTCCAGCAGCTATATTAGATCGATCATGTCTCAATTAATTACTAACTATAAAATAATAACTAATGTTCTTATTGGGTAAGATCGATCAGAGTCTTGTGCTTAATCTATCGGTCACGCACGCCTTTTTTGTACCCTTCCTTTGGGAATTGGGAGCTTGCTGTCGGTATTTGACATCCAGTTCCGGCCTCCTCCTCTAAATTTTTATGTTCCCTTTGTATGAGTTCCCTCTTGAATTGTGCCTTTCCCTATACCTTTTGGGCTACAGGGGAGGTTCGTACTCTCGGCAACTCACTTGGTTTTGCTCTAACCATTCGTCTGTATCTCGATTGCTTTACTCCTGCTTAGGATACTCATTCACTGCATAATTGACCCAAAAGCACTTACTTTTCAAATGCAACTTAAAATCCATCTGCGTAGCATAATCTAGTTTGAAGGGTTTTTCAAGAGCTAGGGACATAGCCCTCATACAAGGATGTTCATAAGAACATGACCAATACTCACACAAAGCAAGCATTCAAAGACATAATCCAATAGTAGTACTGCAATCAAGAACTGAAACTTGGTGCAGTTACCTACTCCTAGTCCTATTCATTAATCTCATTAAAAGAAATGGCAACTATATACACTAGTTCACCACCCATGGATTGATCGACTTACAAGCTTGTAATGAACTCATAGCTTGGAGATTAGAGCAGACTGCTAAGATGGGTGGCTAACAGAGCCATTGCCCGATAGATTTATTGATAAACTGATGTTTTGGCAATCAAGCCTAGGCAGGTAAGGATGGATAGGCCTTGGCTATGGTGTTGGCATGGAGACGGCCTTTTGCTACAAGAATGAGAGGACACGGTACAATTGCCTGATCAATTGCTTTAAATCAACCTTGCCATCCATAAATCTAGTTCAGTTCTTCTATATACAGTCGTTAGATACAACCGGCGTGCAGTCGTCCATATCATGTCAGATTTAAAATGAATTATTCATCTCTCATCAGTTCGGTCTTTCTCTCATCAACTCTCTCTCTCATCAGTTCGGTCTCTCTCTCATCAAGTGTTTCTACGTCAGCCACGTTTGCACCAGGCGCTTGCAGCAAACGTTTTAGTTATATGAATCAAATAAACATCGTGATATCAAAGAATTAATAGATGATTTTGATTCAATTTCACTTAAGGGGCATGACTTCATGTCATTCTCGCCTTCCTTTGGCTTATTATTGGCAATTTCCTGATAAAAAAGATTTTGGTGACGGCGTGTATATGCTTCGACAATCTACGGAGTTGCAAATAATTTTATTTCAATTGATAAACAAATAAGGTGCAGCCGTCATATAAGAGAATAATATAATATATATCGTTAACCCTAGGGAGCGGGTCAGGTCATAATAAGAGCCAAAACGGGTCAAAAAAACTCATTGAAAATCCACCAAAAAACCATAATTGATCTTTGTTATGTCAGGTCATCAAACCGGACTGCCACAAACACAACCAGACTCTACACATAGAGGCCCAACAATTATATATAATGCGTCTTAATTAATTTTTTATATATTGATATGATGTTATTAACACACAAGTTTGTAATCCCCAAATCATGTTTGGCCTTGATAAACAATCTTGACTGAATTTCAATGTATTTCTATTGACTATAACTGTAATGATGAATGTCCAATAAAATCAAGAAATTTATGCAAATTAACTGTGTTGATAAATGAGTTGTTTGAAGGCAGCATACTATGGATCAAGATAGGCTACTTCAAGTCCATCAAGTTACCAAATAACATGAATCATAGACCTATGACATGATTTCAATTTGCTCTCTTCATACACCAAATAACTAATATCATGTAGCTATTGATAATTGCTTCTATAGGCTTAAATATAATATAGGTTTTAGAGGAAAGGTAATTTACTTTATAGCACTTGTCACTGTCACTGAGCTTCTCTCTTTGTTGGTTTAGTGTGTGTTTTTAAGCTCATGGGATCAATTGCTTGACAAGCTAACCATGTCTATGAGGTATATCTTTAGTGATTTTCATGAAAATGATTTGCATAAGCCATTATCAAATGAGAGACCTATAATTTACTATACATATGTATAGATAGTACCAAATGTGTGGGAAACATTGGTATAATCTGTGGATAGATTTGTGGGATTGTCTACATAGTAACATAGCATAGCACTTCTTCAGCTTTATACATATAGACACCTTGAGTTAAGCATGGATGGGAGGATGATGTTTTAGACACCTATCTGCATATAGGATCCATATGGTCCAAGAAACTCATGTTTGTAAAAAACAAATTCTATTGGTGTCTTATTAATATGTTGCTTTTGATATTTTACCCAAAAATAAATTACAGTTGAGAGCTGACTTAATTAGGGGTATTTGAAAATGCACACTTATCATATTTAGGATTCATGACACTAGAATAACATGACAACGAAGATTTGCGCATGAATGACAATAAGAGAAAGTTTCATTTAACGACGCTGAGTTATCAGATTCGAAATTGATGATACTAAGATATCTTGACAATGATGCACGCGCAAGAGTGACAACATCATCGCATATATGACAATATTAGTTTTGTTGGTATGAGAAATGAGCATAAGATTCTAATTCGGAAAAATCTTTTTGGTATGTAAGTCATGGTCACCCCGCTATACCTAATGTTTGTCATTTTTCCCTCCAAACTAGCAATTTAAGATTTTTGAACTATTTAATTTCTCGTATTGATAGTTAATTATGTTCTAAATTTGGCTAGATTTGTGGCAGAATTCCTTATTTATTCCGTATTTTAATGTTATGCTATAGTTGGGACTTTGTCCCTTCTGGCAAAATTCTCATATGTATATTTTTAAATTTCTCTTGGCTATAAAAACTATTCTAAGTAGGGCCTTGGGGGTGCTATCCGCCCGCCCGTAGCCCTTCCCTGCACCCCGCCTCTCATGAGGCGCGGGGGGTGGGGTGCGATCCGCCCTGCCTCATATCTATTTAAAAAATAGACTACATTTCACTAGATTTAAGAATTATTCTTAGGTCTAAAAATGATTAAAAATATATTTTTAGACTCAAATTGTAAATTTAAATTTTGTAAATATGACTATAATTTAAAAATTATGTAATTTTTAAATTTGCTAGTGCATATTTTGTGAACAAATCTAACAAATTATAATATATATTTATATATACACAATTTGTAAAATATAAATATAAATATATTTATGTTTTTATATATATATATATATTATATATAAACATTTACGTGGGGGCGGGGTTGGGCACTCCCCACCCCTCGGCCCCGCTAGGGGCACTAGATGTGGGGCAGGGCAGTAGGGTGTGGAGCCCAACTACCCACTCTTAATTCTAACTTGTACTTCCACTCTCAATTTAAACTTGATGTTATTCTAACTCGTTGTAGATAAATTTCTAGTGCCAATACCCTCTTTTTAACTTTATAGGGCACAAAACTAATTAACCAAAAGTTGTATCCAATACTTATTAATATATTTGTATTTTCAATACACAATAAGTGTGCATTTGAATAGAATCTTATATATAAAACTTATATGTGTGCATTCATGTTTCTGTCCGACGCACGTGACCTTTAAACACACTTCTCCTTCTTCGTTAAGCTCATCCTCCCTCGAGTAAGCTAAACTGGTGTCTTACTCTGTATGAGCTGTCTACTGAATTACTATCTTTCATTAGGGTACTATTATTTTATAAAAATAAAAATAAATTGTCAATATAAAAATAATATACATCATGTTTTAGTACTTCAGCATTGTGCCACGTGTATTTCCTCATTTATCGTAGTACTTTTACAATTACATTTTTCTGTCATGCGAGCTTTCTTTGACATGCGACTTTAGTTAGTTTTTTCTCTTAAATAACACATGAATAAAGTATACTATAATGCCACGTGTCTTTTATAATTTCTTGTACTCTCTCAAAATTACGTTTTTAGCTTTCTTTGACATATTATTCAGATTTTTTTCCTTTAAATTAAAATATAAGATATTGGGAAAATACAATACACTATATTTTTGGCAAAGCTTGAAATTATCCCAAACTAGCCTTCGACTGTATATTGCCTATTGGGCCTAAAGGCCCAATCTTGTATTAATTGTTTTAAAATATAATTGTTATTAGAAAAATTCTACACCTCATCAGTCATTATTCACCATTCCACATCCTACACTATATGAAAAATACTCTCATATCTTATAAAAAAGTTATAAATGTAAAATATAAGAATAAATAGTAGCTGATGCATAGCATTCCTCTATTATCGTCTTGTTTACATTCATTCATAATTTTTATTATCTTTATCCTCCTTGAAGGAAGGATTTTTCTTTGATGAAAAAGTTTTATTTTATTTTATATTTAGAATTGATTTTACGTACCTATATATTAAAAAATAACATCAACATTTTTTCCAATAAGCCTAAACGTGTTATATAAACTAAAAACTCTATAGCAATATTGTTACAAAAAAAAAAAATTAATAATTAGGAAATTTATAGAAGAAAATTTGTGTAGAATCTTCTTCATCGTGCATGGACTCATCTTTCACGTTATTACTATGAAAGTGCAAAAGGTAGTGAGAGATGTCATATATATATATATATATATATAATTTATATGCAAATATATATGGAGCATTTAATTAATTAAACTATTATTTCTAGTATATATAATTGATCAACCCTCGTAGCTTATCCCAATGATTCATTTATTTATCCCAAATGATATAATTTGATAGACAATTATCACTTGAGTTGCAAAAAATGAAAAATAGAAAATGATACTTTACACACTATTTGACAATTATCAACAAAAATAAATTTTCAAAATAATTTTAAAGTACTCTTGAAATTTTTTATTTTTTCATTTGAGAAAACATAAATTAAGCATTGAAAATAAAAAATGATTTTTGTTTATATTTGTCAAATGAGATGCTTCCTAAAATTAGCTAGAACCATTCTACGTACTAGTTATAAATCAGTGTAGAGAAAATAACAGCTAGCTTCGACCTTGCTGATATATATGAAAATATTATATTTGTAGAAAGAACTTTAAAATTGAATTCTTTTACAAATCAAATTTTGTCTTATCGAAAAGTGTCACATCATCCTCACTAGCTTATAAATATAATTATTTTACTAAAGAACTTGTAATAAAATAGATAAAGAGAAAAACTTGCAATCGGATGGGTATAAATTTATTTTTCACACCAACCAATCACAGTACGACACGTAAGGTATCTAACAAAAACAAGCCTGCATCTCAAAATACCCGATCTCCTCTACTTCATTTCTCCACACAAAAAAATCTCTCCTTCCCGCTGCACCAAACTTGGTCCTGCATCAAAGAATCGACCACATCTCCCTCTTCCTTCCTCTCCCACGAAACGCTACCAACCTAGAAAATAATATGTGAAAAACCTCTCCCTTCCTCAAGCCTTCCAACCTAGACGCATCACCGATTCTCTCCCTCTCCCTTCCTCAAGCCGACGGAAGCCCCACTCAACGCGACACCGACAGAAACCCTCATGTCAATGAGCTCCACCTGCACTCCACTTCAAAACAGACAAAAAGTAAAAAAAAAAAAATGAAACCCATTTCTTTTACAATTTTTTGAAACCCGACGAGCCTTCATTGCGATTTCCTTCATTATGATTTTGAAACCCATTTCTTGTACAATGTTGCATGGTTCTTTGACAAACTCGATGTACATTATGTCTTATTTTGGATCTATGTTAATGATCTTCCTCTAAGTGGCATCGATTGTAATGCAGTTCAAAAAATTAGGAACTTTGTGGGGCTAGTTGAAGATATGGATTTTGGTATTTGAATTTGATAGTGCTTAGATTTTAGATGTGATTTGTTGAGGTTGATAGAGTCATTTTTTTTGCACCTCAATGCTTTGGTTGCTTACAGAGTGAAGAAAGGAGAGAAAGATGTGGTCGATTCTTTGGTGCAGGACCAAATTTGCTGCAACGTTCGAATATTTTGGGAGACATTGAAAGTCTTTTGAACTCAAGAGGTCTGATAAATAGTATTAACTGGAAGCTTAGGGATTTCCCAAGATTCCAAAACAGGGGGAATAAAAATTGCCTCTACAAAAGAGCAGTCTTCTTCATTAACTATGTACTTATACGCTACACATTATATATATGTATTTTATTTTATTTTTAATTTTTTTTTAGTTTTATTTTTCTTAAACTAATTAAATTCTTCTATTCATTATCTATATATCACGCATTTAGTAAGAAAAAAAATAGTATAATGTGTAATGTATGGAGATGATAAATAGATTTCTTCAAATAATATTCCGAATCACTGTTAGAGGTAGACAGAACTTATCAAAGTAGATTGATCTTGATGATCCTCAATAAATATAAATATAAATATATATATATTTTGCTAGCTAGATCGATCAGCCTAACTATAGCTAGCTAAAATTCATAAGCTGTTGATGACAGCTTTAGGTCTTGTTTACGGTGAAATAACATGAGATGAACTGTAAATAATATTATTAATGAAATAGTTTGAATTGAGATGTTTTATGAAATTTTAAGAAATGATAGAAAAAAAATTGAATAAAAATATTATAAAGTTAAAATATTATTAGAATATAATTTTTATTTTAGAATTTGAAAAAGTAGAATTAAGTTTTATATTTTTATTTAAAAGTTTGAAAAAAATTATAATGATTAAGTAATGATAAAATAAAAAAGTTAAAAATTAAAAATTAAAAAATATTTATTTTTATGATGTTTGGATATTGACGTAAGATAGAAAGCTATTGTTATCCAAACCAGGCATTAATTAATATATATTGTTAATGTATCCCGTAGCTTTCTGTAAATTTACATAGGAAATAGAATAATTCTATGCAGGCCCAGTAGTAGTACTACTGATCAACTCGTGTCAGATTAATTTAGATCATGACGATACTGCATGCAAATTAATTAAGTGGTAAGATCAACGGTAACAGTACTATATTATGATTAATATATGATCTGATCGATGATCATATATAGTAAGTACTGTCTTGATCAAGACATTGTACGTAAAGATCAGAAGCTTTATACGTCGACGTACGTACGTTAAAGGATACCTGCATGCATGCATATTATACATATGCCATACGTACATATATATTTTGTGCATGATAGTTTGAATAAGAACTTAATTAGTTAGTTTGAAAAATATGGGAAATTCTCCGAATTTTTCATGATCAGTACTAGTAGTAGTACTAGAGTACTGTTAGGCATGTGCAAAAACCAGTTTGACTCGATCCGTCCGCTTGACCCGACTCGATCCGCATTGAAAAATCAATTTTAATTACATCTCAAGTTCGACCTATACAATCTACCTCTTAAAATACGAAATCCTAGCCACCCACTTCCCCACTTCTCTTTACATCGCCTCCGTTCCTCCCCTCCCCACTTCCCTTCGTCACGACACTATCATCCACAACTCGAGAATTTGAAATGATTTACTTGGAGCGACGGACGACGCGTGGCGAAAGCTACAAGTTTTATTAGGAGAGAATCAATGGATCGTTTTGTTTGTTTCGTACGGTTTGCATCGACTTCTCTTCTCCTTATTCTGATGTTCAAGTTTTGGTATTTTCGTCTCTGCTTTTCTTTTATTTTTTACCTTGTTTCCTTTCTCTGCTTTCATGCGCGGTGGGCCTTGCTGGCTATGGCATTCAGTGACTTGTGATTACCAGTATCATTACCTTGCATTACGTTTCGAATAAGATGATGATACGTTGATGGGTCCTCCTGCTTTGTTACACATGCTTAATCTAAACATTTTGTCTTGATGTCGTTTAACAAGGATAAAACTTGTTTCTTTTTTCTTTTTCAATAATTGTATGTTGTGGGAATCTCCGATTGATACCGCGTCTCTGTGCGTAAACTTGATATTTTCGACGTAGTACTCGATTATGGGTATATGCTTTTCTTCGACACTAGTGGAAAGCAAATACGTGTGCTTGTTTGCCTCGAAGATGCCGATACTTAGAGGCGAGTCAGTACATACCCAAAGTTCAAACCAACTGCCAAATTTATTAAAAAAAAAAAAAAAGTTTGAACCTGACTAGAAATTGTCAATATGCGGGTCGGGTCGGTCCAAAAACATGGGCGGGTTGTTTTGGTTGCAGGCCTAAGCACTAGTCTCAGGATATGAAATGCTCCAGCTGCATGTATATAAATGACAAAAAATATATATGAAGTTGTAATCTTTGGCAAATTAAGTCCAACTACTTTTTTAGGCCGCATGATCATCAGTAATATATATACATATATATAGATCGAGCTCACGGTAAGAAAAATGGATATTTGTGACTATTTTTTTACGATGAAAATATTATTTATGACGAAAATAGACCCATTTTAACTGAAAATAATAATTTTATTAGAAATAATTAGTTACAAATAAACAATTTTCTTATCGCAAGCTGCTACATGATCCATCATGCGATGCTGCCAGGCCGTCCAAATGGCTTGGCTAGAACTAGCTAATCAAAGCTTTTGAACTAGCTAGAATGTCCTAATTCATATATACTATTAAATAAATATTTATGATAAATTAGTTATAATAAGAATGTCTATTTGTGATGAAAATATATATATTTATTTTGATAAAAAGAAATAACCATTTTAGCAAAAAAAATAATTTATCATAAATAAACAATTTTTTTATAGCGTATATAGTACTACTACTGCCTTTACACATGCAGCAGCATGTTAAATGATTAATTATTTTTTTTTGAAATAACCTCTGTATGTATCATTTTCATTCAAGAAATTGTGTAATTACAATGCTTATCAAAAATAACTTGTTGAACACTATCAGGTGTGACACATTCCATCCACACCCTTTCTGTATCTATTGACACTCCTAACTTGGCAAGGCTGTGAGTAACCTCGTTACATTCTTTGTGAACAAAGCTAAGTTTCCATCCTCTGCAGCTTCGGAGCTCCTTATGCAAATCTCCCACCACCAGTCCCTCCCAAGAGTCATCCTCCTCCTCCTTATTCACTCTATCTACTACCCCTTTTGCATCTCCTTCAAACCATACCCTGTAGAAACCCAGCTCTTTGCATAATTCTATTGCCTTACTCAGAGCTTTGCATTCTGCCATGAATGGTGAATTAACCCACTGGAGTTGTGTACTCAAGGACACTCACACATCCCCCCTAGAGTCTCTTATTACCACCCCTGCACCCATTCTTTTTTCTTTCTGGTTCACTGCTGCATCAAAATTAACTTTGACACTCGGTTCCACAGGTTTCTGCCATATTCTTCTTTGCTTTACCTGCTCAATCTTCCATACTACAGTTCTGCCATCTTTCAAAGCTTCCTGATATTCCTCTAGCCTTACCAGTGCTGTTTTAATGACACTTTTTGGACTAGAAAAGCTACTTTCGAATACCCATGCATTTCTTCTGAACCATATCGAGTGCATTATGGCCACCACTCTTTCTAAGTCTGTTTGAGACAGCTTTTTCACCATTTCCAACCACAGCACCTCAAATCCCCCTCCATCCGAGTTCCATTTCTGCACTGGACTACCCCTTTCTGACCACACATCTGTAGAGGCAGGGCAGGACCACAATACATGCGCTACTGACTCCTCACTTTGAAAACATACCAGGCATCTAGGCTCACCTAAAACCTTCTTTTTGAACAGACTCAACTTAGTAGGTAAAATATTGTGTAATGCTTTCCATACCAAATGTTTCCATCCCCCTGGTATTTGCATCTTCCATAAGTTCTTCCAAATCTCCTTCACCATTTCTGGATTCGAGGATTGCCCTTCCATTTCTTTACACCTTTTGTTTTCAGCATAGTAGGCACTCCTGACAGAGTATTTCCCATCCTTAGTCAAACCCCATATTTGTTTATCGGCTCCTCCCCTTTGACTAAGAGGGATAATACATATTATAGCTGCCTCTTCTTTACTGAAGATGTCTTTGATCAAGTCAGTTTTCCACTCCTTTTTTTCCTCATCGATCAATTCACATACTCTTGCATCAGGACATAGGATCTCAACTGGGGATTGAACTGAGAAAGAGGTTTCCACTGGCAACCATTTCTGTTTCCAAATTCTAATTTCCTTCCCATCACCTACTCTCCATCTCTCTCCATATTTCACAACCTCTTGTACTGACCACAAGCTTCTCCAAATGAAAGATGGCATCATGCCCAGTTTAGCTTCAGTGAAAGTTTCATTCTTGAAATATTTCTCTTTATAGATTTTTGCAACTAGGGAATCCTCCATTTTCATAAGTCTCCATCCCTGTTTTGCCAACATAGCTTTGTTAAAATTTTCCATATCCCTAAAACCAAGACCTCCCACAGCTTTTGACTCCCCCAAAAACTCTCATCTATTCCAATGGATACCAGATTCATTCTTGCCTTGTTTCCACCAGAATCTTGCCATAATAGCCTCCAGGTCATTACACAATTTCTTAGGCAATCTGAATTCACTCATTGAGTATGTTGGGACAGCTTGAAGAACTGCTTTGATCATTATCTCCTTCCCAGCTTTTGATAAAAAAATATTTTTCCAGTTCTGAATTTTCTGCCAAATTCTTTCCTTAATGCCTTGGAATGTTTTGTACTTTGCCCTCCCCACCATTGCTGGAAGTCCAAGGTAACTTTCATAATTGTTACAACCATTCGCATCTATCCCATTTGCTACCTCTTTCTGCACTGACTTCTTAGTATTAGAGCTGAACATAATAGTTGTTTTTTGTTTATTGAGAGTCTGTCCTGAAGCCAATTTATAATTGCCCAAGATATTGACCACTCTTCCCCATTCTTCTGTTAAAGCCCTACAGAACACAACACAATCATCTGCAAATATTAGATGGTTAACCTTTGTTCCCCCTCTAGCCACCGAGACCCCTCTGATTTGCCCTTCAGGAGCAGCTTTATTCAACAAATGGCTTAAACCCTCTGCACAGATCAGAAATAAAAAAGGGGACAAAGGGTCCCCTTGTCTCAGACCCCGAGAGGGTTTAATCAGTTTACCATGTTTTCCATTCACAAGGACTGAGTAGGTCACAGTACTTACACAACTCATTATCAGCTTAGTCACCTTCTCTCCAAACCCCAACTTTAATAACATGCCTTTAAGAAAGACCCATTCAACTCTGTCATAGGCCTTAGCCATATCTAGTTTCACTGCCATACACCCAACTCTCCCTTTCTTCCTTGTCTTCATTGAATGCAATAACTCATAAGCTATCATTATATTGTCTGAGATTAACCTTCCCGAGATAAAGGCACTCTGATTATAGGAAATACACTCATGCAGCACCTCTTTCATTCTGTTAGCAATCACCTTTGAGATAAGTTTATAGAAAACGTTGCAGAAGTTGATTGGTCTAAAATCCCTTACTGAACTTGGACTCTTCACCTTTGGGATTAGAGCAACAAGAGTATGGTTAATGCCCTCACTCATCTCTCCACCATTCAGGAAATCTAGAACAGCTTCACTAGTCTCCCTCCCCACAACCTCCCAATGGTTTTTATAAAATCCCACCCCAAAACCATCAGGTCCTGGGGATTTTAGAACTGACATCTACTTTAAAGCCCTCTCAACTTCCTCTATTGAAAAACTTCTTTCCATCTTTCTCCTTTTTTCACCATCAATTTTCTGCTCTAGTCCATTCAAAGAGTATTCAACTTACTCTAGTGAAGGGTTTGAGGATGTGTAAATCCCCTTAAAATATTCACTGAATACCTGCTCAATCTGCTCCTCCCCCCCTACACTCCTCCCTTCCTCATCTCTGATCTGCACAATTGTGTTTTTTCTCCTTCTTTGAGAAGCACAGGTATGAAAATACCTGGTATTCCTATCACCATATTGTAACCAGTGTTTCTTAGCTCTAACTTTCCATTTCAAGTTTTCTTTCTCCAACAATTCCTCAACTTCCTTACTTTTAACTTTAATAAGAGGCATCTGTGCATTACTTTCATCCTCCTGCAGCTTCTTTAGTTCTCCCATCTTCTCCTTTAATAATTGATCTCCATCTCTCGACCTCCTTTTGTTCCAGAAGCTCAAAGCCCCCTACATCCTGACAACTTATTTTTTATTTTTTCTTGTGGACTCAATTGTCTTCTATCCCTTTCCCAAACTTCTTTTATCACTTCCCTGCATCCCTCCCCCAAATCCCAGCTTATTTCATACTTAAAGGAATGACCCATTTGACTCACTCTTCTACTTTCTGCTCTAATACAAGACACCAGCAAAGGACAGTGATCTGAGCATACAGCTGCCAAGGTATCCACTCTAGTCTCACCATATTTATTCCTCCAAGCATGATTAGCTACAGCACGGTCTAGCCTTTCTCTAATAACAGAATCATTGTCATGACCATTACACCATGTGAATTTACTACCCCTCCAACCCAGGTCAGTTAAGCAACCATCCTCGAGAACCCTTCTAAACGCATCCATTTGATCCTCTCTTCTATCCCTCCCTCCCTATTTTTCACTTTTTTTTACAATTTCATTGAAATCTCCCACCACCAACCACCCCTTATACCTTCCCGGATCAAAAGAAGATAAAAGTTCCCAAGAACCTTGTCTTTTGTAAGCCTCTGGATGCCCATAGAAAGCTGTTAACAGCCACTTGTTACCCCCATCCCCATCATCTATCCAACCATTTATATGCCTATTGGAGAAATTAATTAATTCTACCATCTCCCTTGTCCTCCATAAAAGAAGAAGACCCCCACTATGACCCCTCGGGTCCACCCCAACACACCCCTCAAACCCCAATTTCTTCAATACTATTTCCCCTCTACTAACTTTCATTCTAGTCTCTATTAAGAAAATAATATCTGGCTTAGTCTCCCTTACTGTTACATAAAAGGATTGAACTGTTCGGGGGTTGCCAAACCCCCAACAGTTCCAGCTTAAGATTTTCATGGCTGTTGGCGGGGCTGCCTCACAGCCTCCGCCAATCCATTAGGTACTACCTCATCAATCCTTCCTTTCTCAACTTTTAATTTTTTCACCATCCCCTTTGGAACATCAGCTAACAGCTTTCTCTTTGTGGTTTTTTCCATACCCAAGGTAATAGATTCTCCTTTTTCCCTAGCCCTCCTCTTCCATCTACCCCCATACCCACTCTTCTCCTTATCTTTTTCATGCTCACTAATATGAATAAGGTTCATCTCAACAGCAACCTTCCCTTCGCTCTCCTTCTCCTTCTCCCTCTCCCTCACCCCCTCACCTCCATCACTCTGCAGAAATACTTCCACCCTTCTATCCTCTCTATCCCTGACACACTCCCATTCTTCTTCATCATTCAGTAGAGTCTTTTTCTCTCCTACTCCCTCCCCTTTTTTTTCTGGTACAGAGATCAAAGCCTCCCTTACCCTCCCTTCTACACTAGCTTTTGCAATACAATTTTCCACATATTCCTCCCCACCCTTCTCGATCTCTCCCCCCACACATGGTAGATGTGTTTCCACCTCCACCTCCCTTGTTCCTACCTCCCCCTTTCCTCATCTACTCTTAGCCCCAATACCTTCATATCTGTTATGTTGTTGCCCCGATCTAAAACCTCTGGGATTAGCATTTCTCCATAAACTTCCCTTATTATTTTTCTCAGCACGCAACCAAGCCCCATATTGAGGTCCCTTCTCTGATCCCCCATCTTTTTTACACCTCCCAGCATCACCATGAACCATAAAACCACATTCAAAACACAAACGGGGCAGTTTTTCATATTTGAAATTAATCCAAATTTTCTTACCTTCCATAGCAATCATACGGCCCCTTGTGACAGCTCGATTGAGTGGGATCTCAACCCTCACCCTCAAAGAGCTTCCCCAGCCAAGACCATCCTCAGGAGCATCAACCTCTAGTACCCTTCCCACCGAACTTCCGATCTTGTTCCCACATTCTTCACTCATACTTCCTAAAGGCAGATTCAGCATTTGTATCCAAAAGACCTCTGTCTCAAACACAAGGGACTGTGTCTGAGCTAATCCATCGAACAACTTCAGTGTGAAAAGATGGTTATCAAATAACCATGGACGACCCTCCATTACCCGTACCTTATCCGCGAGAGTTGAAAAAGAGATTATGAAAGTGTTACTCCCAATCTCCTGAAACTCTGCCAGATTACTCACCCTCCAAACCTTGGCCATCGTGCTTTGTATCAACTCCTTCCCGATTCGCCTATCGATCCAGATTTTTCCAACCAAGCTTTTCTCCCCTTTTTCGCACATTCTTTTCCCCATCTCCCCAAGCTCTATCGGAGAGCTTTCCTCCTCCGTCAGACGAAGGTTCTTCCATAAATCTTCAATCCCTTCCATACCTCCACCCTTCGCAGCCATCCTCCGCCAGGAAATTTCCTTTTCAGGCAGTTCCGTAACTGCCTCGTAACAAACTTTCCCTCACAAAAACTCCACCTCTGCTCATGAGCCAGAGAGGATACTGTATTATTAAATGATTAATTATAAGTAGTAATTATCATGTGTATTTTGTCTATATATATCTATCCAATTTTTAACGTCCCGCGTGAAATGTCCTATATATCATGTGGCCGGCCGGCCTATAAAATGATCAAATCCTAAAGCCTAGTACTTTGTTATTTGCATATATAGATCGAAATTAATGTTCCGATAGGAAGATTAACTTGGATAATTAGCACTATATATATATAAGATCCACTTATAACTTTTAAATTAAGTGGCTATATATCTAATCTATTATAATAAGTGGCTATCTAATTGCGAATAGTAACTTTTATTATTTTTCTGTTAACTTTTGTTGTTTTTCCGTAAGTCCGTTAATGAAGGATCATGTAGCTTTTGTAGCTTCCTTGTGAAATTTAATGAAGTATCATGTTTTACCAAAATGTCATCAATAATTTAATAATTTTTTTAATTTTAATTTTTATCACATTTTATAGTTCTACTAATTAAAATATTAATAATAATTATATTCTAATCAAATTAATAATATTAAATATAAAGAATAAATAGATAATCCAATATGGATACAGACTAATGTTCATACTTTGATGAAGTTAAAAATTTTTTATCTTATTTTTTGTCTTTCTTTAGCCTTATATTTTCTTTTCCCAAACAAATAAGCTACTGACTTTTTTAATTTTTTTTTTATTTAAATTATTATGTTAGGTGCACTTCAGAGCTAACGCACCCGGACCATTCCCAAATAAGAAGAAGGTTTTCTATCTCACGAAAATCATTTTCGTCTTCAATTCATATTGTTTCATTAAACGGATGTCTTACATGTCAGTATCGGTGCGCGATTTAGTGCCAAACTTGCTTACAAGAAGATTTTTTTTATATATATATATATAATGTCCGACAAGACATAGTGCAAGCCTTTTAATTAAAAGCACGATCATCAAGTCCTAATTAATGGATCATCCAACTATATATAATCATAAACTTGCATCATGAATATTTGCGGTACTGGTCATCAAGTCCTAATTATGCAATTTATCTTACGTGTCTATCTTTTCCCTCTTCTACATAAAAAATCAAGGAAACCAGATATTGCCATATCCATTTCCCAACATCGATCAATCATTAGCTCCTAATGATTGGTTGTAGGGGAGAAAAAGGAAGCCAAAAAAATAAATGATAATACTGAATAAATTAAAATTTAAATATGGGGGCCATATAAACATGAAAATATCCTTAAATTAATCTGCTCTCTTACCAATTGAGCATAGGACCAATGTCCATATATATATAAAGTCTATATAAATATATATATGAATATAGACTCTATAATTGAGTAATAGGATATGAACCCAACATATATGGGGGGGGTCTACCAAGCCACTATAATGAGATGAACTACACAAAAAAGCTTGAAGATGTAATCATGATTTAATATTTCATGAATAACATGACTAACTAGTCTTATAAGTCGGTGACAAAGTTAGGGAATCACATCCAAATGATTATTAATTGGATCACCCTATGTACCAAGAGAGAGGGGAGAGAGAACTCTTTGGAGTACTGAAGATGTCCAGCAAAATGATGCTGGATTGGACACAGTAACGCTAGTTGTACGTGGGTCCCAAGTATATAGTGGTTCGGATGGTGGCTGTTACATGGAAGGAATCTAGTGGCTCTTTGTCTCTATATATATGTTAGTGAAAATGGGACAAATACCAGTCCAAACTGACAAGGTTTTCGTCCATGATCATGATGTCAAGAACCAAAAATCAGTCTATTAAGTAATATCTAAACAGAATATGGGTAGAACCAAATATTAATATATATATATATATTAATTCATGAATTGAATATTTGTTTTTCATTAGTACTAATTAATTAGGAGGATGATCTCCTTATCATTTAGAGGGTTAATTAGTGAATTTTTATATTTTCATGTACATGTGTATTACACAAGTACTCATCATGTGAAGTTAGATGGAGTAGAATATTAACGTGAAAACAGAATCCATATATTCAATAGTGATTATATTTCATGCATTTCGATCATTTAATCCATATATACCAGCACCATATATGTTGCAAGATAATCCCCAATATTATCCCTTAGTATATCATGAATCTCAAAAGAAATTTGCGATAATTGAGGGAAAAACAGAAAATAAATTAACTCGAAAAGATATGAAAGTAATTCGGGGGAAAATATTGAATTATGAGCTTTCTACACAAAGAAATGAGAGGGCTGTGGACTAACAATCATCATGCATGTAAGAGATCATGCATAAACAATGGGGCTAACATGAAAACAAACAGTAATAATAAGAAAAAAAATACTCCAATAGCATGATCATATTGGAAGTGCACTTAATTGCTCAATTAATATTTCAGAATGGACTTGATTAATATTTAGGGAGTACTATATAATTGATACATATACCCAAACAGAAGAAAAAATCTGTTGTGGTGATATTTCTCTCCAAAAAAGAAGTCATTGTAAGCAACTTATCAAACTCTCGACAAGATAATGTATTTCTAATTTTAAGAAAAATCTGATTGCTTCAGTCATGAAAAAGAGCGAGCTTCTTAGTTATTCATTCAAGAACTAGTCAAAGTTATAATTGGAGTTCCAAGGTCAAAGTGTCTCATTATGTTTTCTAACTTGATTCAAACTATAGTTTGAATCCAATATTTCCAAACCACCACAATAGCATGCACTTTGTAACAAAAGTGAGAGAAGATCAGACTCAATACTCGTTCATCATGATCAGCTAATTAAAAAGCTAAAATAAGCTGGACAAAAAAATTAAATTAATTATTTCTAATAATTTTCACCGGCTGCGTTTTCATTTCCAGATTTTGTGGTTCTCTCACTTTGTTAACAGTACGTACAGTCGACGCTAATTAAACATTACAAATCAGATATGAAGGGACGAAAGACACTTAGATTACACGTTTGAAGCCACTAAGGGAGAAGCATACAAGAAAAATCTCTTTTAATTGGTTGGTTTTTTAGCAGTAGGCAGTAAAGCTCCCGAAAAACATATATATTATTAATTTCAGCATCATGTTTCCAAAACATGATTTATATCCAATACATTAATCTTCCAAAGCCATTATACTTTGGAAAACAGAATTAGGAGTTTGTACCCCCCATTAAAATCAGTGCCCCTTCATCATCATATAGTTCAGTACTCAGTATCAAACTTTTTTACACTAGAAGAAAAAAGGGTTAATCCAGCGCAATGATAAGGTGAGCAAGATTCTTAGCTTCTACCAAAAGAACTAATCAAAGTTATAATCAAAAATCCTAGTTAAAGTGTCTCATTATCTGATCAAACTTAATTAAGGCTGACAAATGAGATAGGTCTGATTAATTTAGAAATAATTAGATATATCTCAAATGCTAGAAATATATATAGTGTAATTTATTAAATAACATCTTAACAAGCACTTGGTATCCCTGTTCTTGATCATTAGTAGCATTAGGACTACATGCACTCAAACCAGTAAAAAGAACTCATTCTAGCACACAAGATGTATATGAAGTCTGTTGTGGGTAAATGAGGCATTTTCTATCTACATTTGGGCAGCAAAGTTTGCCCAAGAGGATTAAAGAAAAAAGGCCCTAGCTAGCACAAATCCAATTTCAAGAGCACAGAAAAATGAGAATATGTTCAGTCTATCAAGACAACATTTATCAGTTCATGAGAATTGGAAACTTGCTCAAAAAAGAACCAAATTCGTACAGGCAGAATGCTTGGGGATCATAGCAATAGGAAAAATTTCCTCAAGCCTTGTCACTTATCCTTAAAAATGATAAAACTTATGACTATAATAAAACTTCATAGCATTCTGCCATCTCAGGCACCTGGCCTATTGTAAACTTGCCATAACTTCTTCTAAAAAACTCCAAATTGCAAATTCTTTAATGCATCGGAAACAACAGACTTAGTATATACATGGTACATGGCATGTATCTATATAGGCACATTATTTCGAAATTATCCTAAACTAATTTTGGAATACCCTAAGAAATACATATTGATATATTTTTTAGCTTACCTATATTGATTCTCAATTTTGACAAAGCAATTTGATTGACCTTAGAACCATTTTTTTTTTCAGTACCTTAATGAGGTGTTAAGTAAGATGATTTTAGATTCTATGGAAGGCATTTTTGTCAATTAAATTTTATAGATGACACGTATTTCCTAGCTCTCATTCTAACCCTCCTATATGTCCTCTAAGCTTCTTTATTTGCATGCTCCTCTTTAATATCTGTAAAATAAGAAATTTTACAGGTGTAAGGTAAGTCTACGACTCGATAAGTATGATTGATTAAACTGGGTGTAATATATGAGCCTCATTTATTAAATAAAAAATAAGATTAAAATAAAAACGAAAACTAAAATCATAGTATTCAATGTAAATTAAAAATCTTGTACTATGTAGGGAAGCACTTCAAAAAATATATCTACATAGGGAACTTTCCCTTCAAGGATAGCTGTCATTCCCACAAACTCTTCTCTATTTGAAATCTACACTTTCTCAATGTTATTTGGTATAATTATCCTTCCCATTTACTAAAAATGTTTAGGGTTTACACATTTTTAGTATCCTCTGGTATCGTTATCATTTCAAATATAACATAGTAATGGTTCCATACTAATATAAGACTCATATATCATATCCCACGATTAATTCCATAAAAAGAACGTAGCACATGTTTTTCATATAAATGTAACCGTACCATAAATCACATGAAGTTTCCCAATAAGAATATTCTTTGAATACGTCATGATAACATATATAAATGTCCACGCTATGAAACCACTATTTTCTTTTAGGCTCAGCCACACTTCAATACTATTTTGTCATGAGATGTCCCAATAAATTATTATGCAATGCAAATAAATTTTACTCTAATGTCACTCTCTTGGTGACTGCACCAGGGAATAGTTCCAGAAGAATACAGATTTCCTACTAATTACCGAAACACTAATTGATTAATATCTGTACATTCTGTTATGAGAACAGGTTCATAGCTCAAAACAAGTAGGACTATAAACTTGAGATTATCTATAATTTAGTAACAACTAATTAGTATAAGATGTATTGGCAAAATAGCAATATTTTACTGGGTCATTCAATGTTCGAGCCACGGACATGAGTTCTGTGAAACACAAAATGCAGATATTGAATGCAAAATTCATGAAAAGAAACCCTAATTACTGGTACATTTCACAACTGCACAGATAGAAATTAGTCTAGCAACAAAGAACTCCTAATTTTGTAAAGAAACCCACGGCAAAATCGATTCATTACCAAACTCCAACTGAGTTGCAGCCATACCTGTGGTGACAGAAGGACCCATGCTATCCCTCAATTGAATCTCGACCAAGCTCAGTTGGAAGCAGCTGACCCAAATCCCACAGGTTCAAAGAGACAAAATCGCACGGCTCCTAATCAGCTTCGAGGATACTATCTCGACCGTAGCTTCCGCGGGAGGAAAATGTGGTAAAAGAGCAAGCTTTGGGTGGTCGGGCGAAAGTGAAGATGAAATCGTTCGGGGGACGTGGGTGGAGTAGCAGCTTATCTCTCGGAAAGGCAAGCTGGAGATGGAATATTGGGGAAGAACAGAGAGAAGTGGAGGGGGAAAGAAATCGGGGGGAAAAACAAAATATCTTTAGGGGAATGGCGCCACTTACTATATTACGGCGAAATCGAGCGTTGCAACAGGTTTTTTCATTTACCGGCGAAATAAATCGCTGTTAAAAAGACTATTTTCGCTGCAACTCGATAAGTAACTTCAATCATCAGTTCTCGCAACGGAATTCAGCGGCGATTAAAAAATCGCCGCAATAAACACTCTAATGCGGCGTTCTATATTGCAACACTATAAAAATTGCCGGTAAAACCCTTTTTTCTTGTAGTGGTACCTCGATCGATCGCAGAAATTAAATTTTTTTTTTTTAGGGAAATTATTTGCCGCCAATTAAATTGATCAAATGAAGACAAAGATCATCGATCTTTATAATATGATCAACATCTCACACATCATATATATATATATATATATAACAGTACTTTTTAGGTACGACGTACGTACTACGTAGTAGTACTGTTTGGTTGGATCCGTTAATGATCCAAAACTTTTAACGTGTCGTCCACTGATCATTTGAATATAATATATATATATATATATATATAATTACAATAATATTTTAGGTTAGATCTATATTAATGCACTACTACTAATACCATCCAAATTGTTATATATATTAGTATGCATGCAATATGAGTACCATGGTGGGCGGGAGGGGATCGAGCATTTTTAATGGATACGTACGTACGTACGACTTTAGAGTTTCTAGGGTACTTTTGCTCATGAATTCGACCTTCCAAAATCAGATGCCTGCCTTAGCTAAACTAGCTAGCTGACGTAGATGATCATCGATCTTGATCTACATGACATGCATTCGGTACTTTTACCATGGGAACGTTTTATGATCATCATCACTGAGTAGATGCAATATATATAACTCAAGAAACTCTTAATATTGCTAGCTAGCTGATTCTCATCATGAGCTTTATAAGTACTCATGATGATCATACAATAACATTGATCAGCCGATTAATCTGCATGCGTGTATATATATATATATATATATATATATATATGTATATATCGATATAACTTGTGAAGTTTTAAGATTAACCAGACTTGTTTTCCCTTAGCTCAGCAGGATGCATGCATGCTAGATTGAGCAGAACTTAACTTTATTAATCTAGTACTATTACTAAAAAACTGACCATGCATACATATATATATATATATACATATATATATATATATATATAGGTACCTGACGTACGTTAATGCTGCATGCCTAGACTCTAGTGCGAGGGCCACCAAGAGGATGATGTCTCTAAGCATTAATTGCATGATCATTAATCTAGCTAGGTAGGTCAACGAACATGGTAAAACTCCGCATGATGACATGATCATCCAACATTGTATATAGAGTTTGTTGGATTTTTTACGGTATATATTGATCTGAGCTGAGAGATCATATATAAGAGTTCTTTAAACTTTAATATTTAATCTTTTTTTTAATTGAAGGACTGTACGTACTTAGGCCTCGTTTGTATTTATAATTCATCTCAATTTATTTCAACTTATCTCATTATTATTCATTACTATTCAGCAATTTTAATTCACAAATCTCATTAATACTATTAATAACTCATCTCACTACTATTCACAACTCATCTCAACTCATATTTGAATCCAAACGACACCTTAGTGTTTATTATCTGATCAGTATATAGATCATGTACATCTATATTCTATATATATTGCCTGCTGACAGATCAAAGAACAAACAATATGCATGTGTGTTCGATAAAAGAGAGTTTGATCGTTATCTATCTCTAGAATTAATGGATGACGAGCAAGAGAGGTTGCTGCCAATTGCAAACGTGGGTCGGATAATGAAGCAAATTCTTCCCGCAACTGCGAAGATTTCCAAGGAAGCCAAGGAAACCTTGCAAGAGTGTTCGACAGAGTTTATTAGTTTTGTTACGGCCGAGGCATCCGACAAGTGTCACAAGGAGAATCGCAAGACTGTGAATGGGGATGATATCTGTTGGGCTCTGAGTACTCTAGGGTTTGATAACTATTCTGAGGCCATGGTGCGGTACTTATATAAATACAGGGAGGCTGAAAGGCAGAAACCTGACCAAAACAAAGCTGGAAGCAGTAATCCTGATCAAGACAAGCAGCAGCTTGAAGAATCAAACTACGGAAATGACCAACTTGGGAAGCAAAATAATGAAGATCCAAGCTCTTGATTACTCCGTTGGAGTTTAGAGTTATTGACAAGTGAGACCACCAGTGATCTTGAGCAGAACCATGTTGAGCTCGATCCACTCTATGAATAAGCTGATCACTGGAAATAGAGGCTCAAGCTATGTGGATGTGATCATTTGTGAAAGATTGAATCTTTCTTCAATATATAGTTAAGTAGCTAGTCTTGAGGTAAATTTACATCTGTGATCTGCTCGATCGACTTAAATTATGTTTCGTCTTCCATATTTCCTTTTTTTTTCTTTTGTTCATGAAAGGAGGAATTGAGGGAACTTCTGTAGAAGGGTGACCATTAAATATATATATATATATATATATATATATATATATATGTGTGTGTGTGTGTGTGTGTGTAGTCTGTCTTGCACTTAATTTGCAGTTTACATATAAAGATCTTGATCATGTGACCATGGTAATTAGCTTATATATATATATATATATATATATGTTGTAGGTGACCATGCATGTAGATTTATTTGAATCTTTGATCCTATCTTGGGATCAAGGAAAAACTTGTGTTTTCTCAACTGTTACAAAGGCCGTTGCCTTTCCTGTTTTTTTTTTTCCTAATCAAATTACAATTTATCAGTTTGGCCGACATTAATATACAAGAAGTCATGAGTACTAGTGTTAGTTTATGGCAGTTCTAGCTAGTACTATTGGACCAGCCTTGTATACCATTAATTCGTCATGATCAGTGTACGTATATCGATCGTTAATTTTATGGTGTTTTACTAAGAAACTTCGAGATTTAGTAACTATTTTTTTTTTTCAAAGCAAGCAAATTCATAGATAAACTAAGTGTTTACATGATACTTGATTTAATGGGGTAGGAGTCTCCAATATTCATCCCAAAACAAACAAATGCAACACAAGTGAAATAAGAAAAGAGCGATTAGGAGTCAAAAATTGACTCCCACCCATTTTCCACTAAGGGGAAGCCACTTGAAGCGGTTTTAGTATAGTTTGATAAACAGACTATAAGCCTGTAACTAAAAGTCTCAGTGAATTGATGTGTGATGCATCTTGTTTGTCTGGACTGGTTGTATGAGACTTCCACGACCACTTTATTTTGATCATCAGTTAGGGAAAGCAGGAACATAAGAACATAGCAACAAGAGGATGCGCCGATATACCGTCATAGGACCTTCACTGTCTGTGGAGGCGCGTGTGGTTCAGGCGCCACTCTAGGAAATAATTAGGGGGTGGTCAGATCTGAGAGATCCAAAGTCACAGATCCCAGTGGTGTCGTGCGTGACAGTGGCAAACTCTCCCTAGCGCAGTAGCGCGTGAAACTCACGGGCAATATGAGCCACGCGTGAGACTCACGTGCCACTCTTTTGATCAGTTTTCTTTGGCCATCTAACAGATCGGCTGTTGGAGAGTCTACTGGTAAGGCGCGTGGTAGTCGTAGGAGGCTGGTTGGTAGTAGATTGGCGCATCTTGGTGCTACAGACAAAAAACAACGAAAAAATCAGAATAAAACACTATAGACAACTTCGGCGTTGGCCAGACAAAAGAAGGGAGGGAGGGAGGAGCCAAAGCTTCAAGCCCCCTCTGGGCGGAGGAATGGAAGGATTGTCGAAAGTTGGGTAGAGAGAAAAAAGGCCTCTGGAGAGAAAGATAACTTGACTTACATAGAGACCAAAAATGGATTGCTTGTGAGATTTAGGAACTAATTATATGCCAATGCAGTACTAATTTCCAGATAGAATAATTTCAAAAAACCTCAAATAGTTAGTTAAGATATTAATGGCCGAGCCAACTATATTAATAATATTGTATGTTGGTTTCCTTGATTGAATGATTTTGGATAAACGTCGTACGTTGCTTCTAAGCCAGTGTAGCGCCGCGCCAGATCGACCATGGATTTACGGTATCAAGTTTCATTATAACTTGCTCGCATGCAGAACATCATTACTTATTGTCGAGCTCAAACTATATTGTACACACAGTGATATTAATTAGTTATGAGAAATTAATCAATGTTCCGCTGCAATTATTGCACCCGTTTTCCAAGGAGGAGCTAGGGCAGCCACTCATGATCATGGGTTATCCGTCAAAGTTCTATGCGGCTAGCACTTTCTTCGTAGATCATGACTAATATTATATAGTATCAAAGCTACCTAGCTAGCTAGCTAAAAACATCCACTTTTAAGGATAATCCTAATTACAAGGATGTCGGGGTTTTGAATGGACGTGAGGATGTTAATACTGATCCATGTAGACCAGCAAAGCTTATAATTTTTCCATATAGAATCACCATTGATATATAATCAAGTTGTTGAGTGGAAATTTCTTGGATATAAACTATTATATGAAGACTTGCTTGTATATTTAACTTGTTGAAAATGTGAACAAGCTATGTTAAGTTTAAACATTATCAAGAATTTTCAATCCATTAGTAGCAGTTTAGCTAGCTAGGCACCTAGAATTCATGCACATAGATAGGAGGACTTTATATGTAGACTGTTTAAAAGTACCCATGCATGCATAAACACAACAGATTTAAAGACTCCTTTAGTATTCATCCCTAGCTATATATATAAGAATTCAGCAGGTTCTGGTCAGGTTGTGTTAGCTAAACCTGAAGCTTTGACCCACAGGATGCACATAACTCCTTTAAGCCCGGACACTAATTGAAAATCGGGCTGCTGACGTGGCGAAACCCTTTTCTCTCTAGCGATTGGCGATCGCTTAGGGACTCGTATGGCTTCTGCCGCCCCCCCTTTGGGGAGGACGGAAGGAGGCATCGTTTCGTAGCCTGATGCTGGGTGTCTGGCGTCGGATTTGAAGGAGAAAGGACTGATGGCGTTGTTGTTCATACCGCAACAACTTTTGGAAGTGGAATTACCGATGAGAGATCCTCAATTTGTTGAAGGGGAGATGTTTTTTTTGTTCTCCAAGGTAGAGATTCAAAAGTATGCGAAACCATTTAGATTTTTTGTGGTGATTAAATTCCTACAAAGGAGGCCCTCACTGGATCATATCAGGGGATTTATAAAGAATCGATGGGGGCTTAAAACAATGCATGTGGTGGGACAGCTTCGAAATGTTAGAAATGTTCTGATTCGAATGGCTAATGAAGAGGATTTCATTAGTGTGATGGCAAGGGGAAATGCAAACATGGTGGGCGTTCCCTATAAAGTTTTTCATTGGATGCTAGATTTCAATGAAGATGATGATTCTCCCTTAGTGCCGGTATGGATTTCGCTTCCTAGGCTGCCTCCTAATTATTTTCATGTCTTTATTTTGAGAAGTGCTGGTGGAGGATTTGGAAGATTTTTGAAACGCGATAATGTGACGGCTTGTGTTACGCGTCTGGAGGCGGTACGAATTTGTGTAGAGATGGATGTATCCAAACCTTTGAGGCATTCTTTCTGGCTTGGGCCTCCAGGACTGGAATTTATTCATTTCCGGGAAGTGGTTTAGGAATCTCTTCTAGCTTATTGTTCTAGAGTTCGGAAGCAATGACACTGTGAAAACAAGTGTGGCCGTCGTGAGCGGATTGAGGGGCATGGAAAGGTGGTCTCAAACGGTGTGGCGGGGGGTATAGATAAAACAAAGAAGACCTGGAAGCAAGTGGGGAATCGTGAGACAGGGGTTAGCGACGTTGTAGTGCTGTCAGTGGAACCGTCCAAGAGGGAGGTTTTGTTGGAAGCATTTAAGCAACGTAGTCATGGGGGTTTTTTACCATCAGCAGAGATTATGTTTGTGGATGGATCTGGAAGGGTTTGTGAGAATATTCAACCTCATAATGTATGGAGTGGAGCCGATTGTTGAAGTTGGTGGGGTCGATAGACTTTGTTTTGAAAGTGGGTGAGCTGAAGGATGCAGTTGATGTGCATGAGCAGCTCAATACTGACACAAGGGCAAGTTGGTTTGAATTAACTAAATTGGATTCTGAGAAAGAAGATCGGGAGGGTCACAGCGGTGATCCTTTGTCTCCTAGTAGTTCGCTGAAAGTTATTGATGAGGCATTGGAATTTGAGTTATTTCACTTGGCTGAAAGGGGGGGTTTTTTATCAAGGCGGGGAGATGGGTTATGCGGATGAGTTGGAGCATTTTTTGTCTGATGAAGAAAGGGGGCAGGACTGTGAGGCTTTCGCCTGAAAATGCTATGAGTCGGATCCGGAATTGAATGTTCCTTTGGGGAAACTTAGAGGGGTAAGGAGAAAAAAGAAACCTATCGTTACCTTTGATAGGGTGACACGGTCTAGTAAATCATATTGATGACTTTGAATTTTTTGGTATGGAATATTAAGGGAATTATTTCGTCGAAAAGTAGGTTTCGACTTATTTTAAATAAACATCGCCCTTCGGTGGTGGCGATTTTACAACCTTTTTTTTTTGGCTAATAAATGTGGAAGATGGGCTCAAAGGTTACGTCTCCCGAATTTTTCTAATAATGCTGAGTTTGGTGGTAAGGTGTGGTTGTTTTGGGAGGATGGGTTGGATTTTGAGGTAGTTTCTTGTTCGGCTCAATCTCTTTCAGGATGGTTTGTTAGTGGTGATATGCAGATTCTGGTGACAATGGTTTATGCGAGCTATTTTCAGATTAATAGACAAGAATTATGGAGCTCTTTGAGAGGGATGGATCCTAGTTTAAGGCCATGGTTGGTGGCTGGAGATTTTAATATAATAAGAAGTGATGATGAAAAAATTGGAGAAAGGTTTCGTGCTCCTCGTGCCAAGGCTGATTTTAATAGTTGCATTCATGATTGTAGTTTGGTAGAGCTTCCTTTTGTGGGCCAGAAAATGTCATGGTGTAATGGGAGGTTGGGTGGTAGACGTATATGGGCAAGATTGGATAGAGTTTTAGTAAATACGGATTTTTTTAGTCTGTTTGCAGATGCTCGATATGATTATTTACCTTGAACTTCTTCCGATCATGAGCCAATGTTAATTTCTTTGTTGCAAGAGTGGATAAGTGGTTTTAGACTATTCAGGTTTCAACGTATGTGGGGTACTCATAATGGTTTTTTGGAGGTGGTTCGGCAAGTTTGGAACCAACAAGTGGAGGGCGGTTTGATGGTTAAAATGAGTAAAAAATTGAAGATGTTGAAGACAGAGTTACAAAAGTGGAATGTTGACACTGTAGGGAGAGTTGACGTGGAAATTAGTTCCACTGAAGAGAATGCAATGGCAGTAGAACATGCGGTTATTTCTGATTACTCGCAGGAAAATGAGGAGGAGTTGCTTCGCTTGAAGGAACGTCATATCCAATATCTTCAAAGGGAGGAAATTATGGGATGTCAAAAATCTCGTATTAAATGGCTCACGGAAGGGGACTCAAATTCAACATTTTTCCATGCCGCTTTGCGTATTAAAAAGAAGAATAGACTCATTGATTAGATGTTGATGGCTAATGGGGTGGTTTTAGATTCAGCGGATGAAGTTCATAAAGGGGCTATTGATTTTTTTTTCGAGTTACTAATGGTGGTTACTGTTGAATGGGATGATTCTGATATGGAATTGATTTCTCCAGTCATTACCGAGATGGAAAATAGTAGGTTGGTGGAGGCACCAACGATCGAGGAGGTGAAGGATGCTCTTTGGTCCATTCCACAGGATAGTAGTCCGGGTCCATATGGCTTTTCAGCTAGTTTTTTTTTTTTATTATTATTATCTTGGCTTGGGATATTATCCAAGAGGATTTATTAGCGATGGCACAGGATTTTTTTGAAGTTATGTCTTTATCTTCGTTCTTTAGGGCTACTAATATTGTTTTGATCCCGAAGGTGGAAGTACCTGGGTCTCTTGCATAGTTCAGACCTATTAGTTTATGCTCAATTGTGTATAAAATTTTATCAAAAGTGTTGGTGAATCGTTTGGCCCCTATTTTAGTGGGGATTATCTCGCTTGAGCAAGCTGCTTTTGTATGTGGAATAAGCATTTTTTATAATATGTCACTGGCACAAGAAATGGTTCATAGTTTTAATCGTAAATCTAGACAGGGTCGAGTGATGATCAAAATAGACATAGCAAAAGCTTATGATTGGGTGAGCTGGAGATTTTTAATGGAAGTTTTGAAGAGGTTGGGTTTTTCTGAGAAATTCAGGGATATTATTTTTAATTGTATATCCTCTCCGGTTTTTCCCATAATGTTGAATGGATGTTCGAAGGGTTTTTTTCGAGCTTCCCAGGGGCTTTGACAAGGAGATCCGTTATCTCCCTACTTATTCATTTTGTCGGAAGAAATTTTATCTCATTTGCTGCATCGTGATTTTTTGTGGGGAAGATTAAGCTGTTTGAGATAGATGGAGGTAGAGTGATTACACATCTATTATATGCTGACAATTTACTTTTATTTTTTAATGGAGGAAGAGCATCGGTCAGAAACATTATGCGCTTGTTACATGTATATGAGAAGATGTCTGGACAAGAGGTTAACCCAACCAAATCTTCTATATTTTTTCTTCAAGATATCCTTTGGCTCGGAAACATGATGTGTTAAACATAACTGGGTTTGAGGAAGGTTCTTGGCCGTGTATTTACTTGGGAGTGCCATTATATGTGGGGCGGCTTACTCTTGGAATGTTTGAGCTGTTATTTGCAAAAGTGGAAAAAAAAACTTGCTGGATGGGAAAGGTAAGTTATTATCTTTTGGGGGAAAGATTATTCTTTTGAAACATGTGTTAAATAGCTTACCAATTCATATGCTTTATGTGCTTAATTTGCCAAAAGGAGTGTTAAAGGGCCTTAAGGTGATTTTTGCTAATTTCTTATGGGGTCGAGTGGGTATGTAAAAAAGCGAAAATGGGTGTCTTGGAGTAAAATATGTTTGCTAGTGGAGGAAGGGGGATTGGGTGTTTGGGATTTATCAGATATTCAAGTCTCGTTGCTTATGAAGTTTGCTTGGAAACTGTTGAAAGAAGATTCATTATGGGCGGATTTTTTTAAGGCAAAATACTTGGGAGATAATCATTTGTTTTTGTTGATTTCGTCCTTAAAAAGTTTGAGGTTTTGGAAAGGTTTTTTACGAGTGTTACCCTTGGTAATTAATAATGCGAGATGTTTAATCCATGGAGGGGGTTCGAGTTTTTGGTTTGATAATTGGTTGGGGGATGGCGTGGTTGCAAGTTTAGAAACGGTAGATGGAAATCCAGATTTGAGTATCTGGGATGTTGTTGTTGGTGATGGCTGGGATCTTTCTTTGCTTAGGAGTTTAGTTGGGGCCGTGATGGTGGAAAAAATTGCTAGTGTCCCGTTGTGCATTCGGGATGGTCCAGACATTTATGTGTGGAAGGCATCGGTTGATGGGGAATTTACCACCAAATCTGCTTGGGAAGTGGTTCGGAAGAGGGGTCCTATTTGTTAATGGAAGAGATGGCTTTGGCAAAAGGCAGTGCCTAAGAAGATGTCATTTGTGTGTTGGCGTACGCGACTCATTGCTCTTCCGATGGATGAGAATATTTGCATGTTGGGTATTCCTATAGTGTCAAAGTGCAATTGTTGTGTTGAAGCACAAGTAGAAACTTTAGATCATGTGTTGTGTTCTAATGTAGGAGCTATCTATGTTTGGAATTTTTTTGCTGGAATTTTTGGGATTGTTCTTCCACAGCATAGAAATTGGCAATGGGTGGTAAATGTATGGTGGTTTCGAGCTTCTACCTCTTCTCAAGTGGGGTGGTTGTGTGGGGCTATACCTATTATTATTACGTGGGCTATTTGGAGGGCAAGATGTGTCGCGTGAATGGAGGGGATGTGTTATGATTGGAAGATGATTGTTAGATCAGTGAAGAGTTTATTTGGGGAGATTTCGGTTTCATTAACTAAACTAATGAAGTTTTCTAGAAGAGCAAGTATTATTTTGTAGGAAATAAATTGTCCAGTGATGCCGATGAGAGTGAAGCCGACGAAGGCAGTAGCTTGGTGAAGGCCTTGTGCGGGGGCTATTAAATTAAATGTGGATGGTGGAGCTGCAGGAAATCCAGGTTTGTCGGGAGGGGGCGGGATTATTCGAGATGATCACGGTAAAGTTATTGCGGGATTTGCTCATTCTTATGGATATACTACTAATACCATTGCAGAGTGTCAGGCATTTCTTGATGGTTTAAGATTATGTCATTAGCTTGGTTTTAAAGATTTTGTGATTGAATCAGATTCAATGGTTATTGTTGGTTGGTTTAGGTCTGGAGTTTATAAGTTTTGGTATTTCTAGGATTTCTAGGAAGAAGCTATTCATTTGTTTCGGTTGATGAATGCTAAAGTTTGTCATATCTTTCGTGAAGCGAATATAGTAGCAGATTTCATTTTCAAGGAAGGTGAAAAAGGTCGGAATTTGGATTTTATTGGTGAGGAGTTTAGAGAGAGACGGTTTTGTGATCTTGTTTGAACGGATAAGTGGGGTATTCCCTATATTAGACGTTAAGGAAAAAAAAAATTAGGAAGAATGTATTTTTTGTTTTTAGGATTTTTTTTCTGGTTGTGGAATTTGGGATTTTATTTCTCTCCAGGTGTCGAGATGTTTTAATGGTATTCCTCCATCATAAGTAAAGGGTTTTTTCTAAAAATGGGGTGAGGTCACTTGTGGACATGTGGCCTAACCTCTTCATTAAAAAAAAAAAAAAAAAACTTGAAGAGGTACCAAAGATGTGCTTGGGGTTTTGCATCAACTTCAGCAAGCAAGAAGAGAGAGAGAGAGTACATATATAAGCAAGCTCACTTCAAATGTATATTGTTGAAAACTGGATCCCTCAAGTACATGATTTTGAGGTCGGTTTAACTCGGTGCATTCTTTGCAATAATTTTTAGCTGAATTTGCCTAAACTATATGAAAGTAAGTCGAGCAAATTGAGAAAACTGTGTGAAACGGATTTAATAACTGTGTTAATAGGTACTTCTCAAAGATGTGAGAATCATTGTAAAAATCTGCAAAATTTCAATACTGAACAAAATTTTAATCAAGTTGTTTGCAAACGCAAACCAAATACATATGAATAAAGAAACTAAGTAAAGAAGATACTGATCAGAGAATAGGAATTAAATTTCACTTCAAATGTAACAATATTTGCTCGAGGACTCTGAAAGGAACCAACTTTCTGGGAGAAATACCAAGATACATTACCTGAAATCAGAGAATAAAGTCAGTCCAAATAATTTAAGAGTGGAGCCAAACCCAGATTGAAAGTTCAATCAAGCAGGGCTGAACATACGTTTCAGTAAGAGAAAGAACATTTTGTGTTTCATTTGAACTCTTCTTTGACTTGTGCTTTGATTTCTTCTCCCGTTTCTTACTCCTGCCAGGCAGTCAAATATGGGTATTGGTACAAAAGTAACAGACCAGGGAATTAGACTGACAGTTTATTTCTTTGTATGTAGGAAGAATAGAAAGTACTCGTCATTTGAGCCAAGACCCCAACAAGATTTCAGTTTCCGGTTAATGTGCTTCAAATCTTTTTCTGAAGGGAATTTATATCTCTTAACCTGCATAGAGAGCCACAAAGAGAGTAGAATGGTAAAGGTAACCGAAACAACACATTGCTCTATCTAATATTGAATAGCACCCACTGAATATTATAAAACAATGTTTCCCTTCCACAGATTCCTTCCCTGGTATTGCTATCAGTGAAGTATGTTACAGGAATCATCCAAGGTATATTCACATTGCAACAAGTAAATAAAATTTGTACCCAAGAATCTATTGCATTTAGTGATTCAATGAGCTCTGAAACATTGTGTGCAGAACTCTGACGAGAGAGGATGTTCCTCAGGTATCTGCAAAGAGGCATGCAAGCAGAAGAAGACTGAATCATTACTGCAGACAAGAAACGTGATATTTGTTATTGGGCCAATAAGAGGTTTAACCCCAAACCCCTTTCTTTCCTACAAAGCAGATTTCTTTATCAGTTATCACTGTGCAAATCACAGTTTGGCAATACAATACAATCATAGTTTGACTATCAAATGCAAAAGAAGCATTGCCAAAACCATTAGTCATAATCTTGAGAAAACTCCAAAGCAGTTTAAGACCTGTCAAAGTCAATAACTTGGTGCACTCCATTTGAACAACGCAAAGCAGCCAATGCTAACTGCATCACAAAAATTATCAACAATGTCAGTATTCTAGTTAAAAAAGCAGATTACAAGATCAAATCACAATCTGAGCCAGACAGGATGAAGATTACATGGGAGTCAACCAAGGTAATTAAAGACAGAAAGAGAAGACATCTGATCTAAATTCAGTGAGAGGTTCATTAGGGTTAGGAACCAAAGGGTGATTGATGAGGTGCTCTGCAAAGTAGTTTTACTAAGCAAAGAACGAGAAACTCAGCAAGTACAACAATTTTCAATTAGAGCATCATGAGGGTACATTTCAGCAGTAGCAGTTGGAATTTATTGAAATGCAACCCACAAGGGTCATTTCAATCTCCTTCATCCCAATCTTAAAAAAATACACCCTCCAGCCCCACTCCCATCTTTTTTACAGCTAAGTCACTATCCTAAGTCCCAACAAGTAAGAGGGTTAAGCGATCACAGATTATTGACAGATTCATTAATTCAGCTCCAAAAGCCATATGGTGTAGGAACTATATTTATACGTATACATGCGGTTAAAAAATTACTGACACCTAAAGCACAAGTTTTTGTATATAGGTAACACCTAAAGCCACAAGCAGAGGACAATAGAAGTAAATTTTAAGTATTCTACTCCCTTTACAAAAAAATAAAAACACAAAAGTAATAAATTAACTAATCAAAATTACAAACAAAAACAAAACCTCATGAATCATGTAGAACTCAAACAGAACCGGAGATATACTGTAAACATTCCAAAGCACCAGGTTTCTTCCATAACAGTTCTACTAATGTGCAATCTGTTACTTATAAAACAAAACTATTTGATAGTTTTTTTGTTAGATAGGCAAAATAATAATAATAATAATAATAACGAGCTATCTGCAATCTAAATAATCAGGGAAGCATCATCGTACCTGCCCGGGAGGGAATAGAAGTTGTGCATCAGTGAGCATGATTTTGTCAACTTCCATCCTTGCAGTTTCATGTAAAGCCTATGAAACATTAAGCACCAGAAAGATATATAAACACAAGGAAGAAACTCTTTGTGAACATGAGAAGTGACAATAAATGCTAGGCTGTTAAAATGTTTGCTTCACTGGAAATATTTAATAATTGATCAAATTAGATATCAATTATTCTTACATGGTAATCATGCACTAAGATGTTGCATATGCTCAACTAGCTATTTTAAAAACTTTAATTACTTGTCATCTTTATGAACAAGTTTCAATTTGAGCATACAAGAAAAAGTAGTCAAGCAATCAAGAATAAGATCAGAGAGCAATAAATATGCATAGACTAAAAAGATTAAGTAGCATACAAGCAATTCACCTTTAGCAGATGAAGCTGGTCATCTTTCACTCGGCAGAATTCCTGGGAAACAGCATCAATTGTCACCAATTGCAACACAGAATATGCAAGATTAATAATAAATAAATGTGGCATCACAGTGAAGCAAGAAATGGGAATTGAGGAATTGCAACAGGAATAACAATTAAACCTATCAAAAAAATATCACATGCAAAGATGGAGGGTGTAGAAGTAGACAACACTCGCAAAGGCCAAGTCATTTCAGAATTAGAAAGGGTGACCCTAATGGAGGAGATTTCTTGGAGGCAAAAATCAAGAGCATTGTGGCTTAGGGAGGAGGAAAAATGCACAAAGTTTTTTCATCAGGTTGCAAACTCACATAGGAGGAATAATGTCATTGAGACCATGACCATAGATGGCTGTGATTCTTCAGATCAGTCAGCGATAAAGGGTTACATTGCTGGACATTTTGAAGATTTGCTTTCAGAACCCTTTGAAAGGAGGCCTAGATTAGATGGTCTACCTTTTGAGGCCATTGATCAGACTAGTATGGTTTGGCTGGAGAGACCCTTTGAAGAGGAAGAGGTACAAGAAGTCGTCAGAAAATGAATAACAAAGCTCCGGGCCCTGATGGTTTTACTATGGCATTTTTTCAGACGTGTTGGGAGGTGGTGAAAGGGGATGTCATGCAGGTTTTTCAATGAATTTTTCACTTTTGGGAAATTTGAGAAGAGTTTAAATGCTACATTAATTGCACTTATCCCTAAAAAGGCTGGTGCAATAAAGGTGCATGATTTTCGGTGTATCAATCTTGTGGGCAGTATGTACAAGATAATATCAAAAGTTCTTGCTAATAGGATGAGCACGGTTATGGATTAAATCATCTCAAGGTCTCAAAATGCATTGTTAGGGGTAGACAAATATTGGAATCGGTCCTTATCGCTAACGAATGTTTGGATAGCAGGATCAAGTCAGGAGTCCCGGCTATTTTATGCAAATTAGACATGGAGAAGGCCTAAGACCACATTAATTGGGAATTCCTTTTTTATTTGTTGAGGAGATGTGGTTTTGGGGAGAGATGGAGGGTGTGGATGAGGCATTTTGTGTCAACGGTTAGCTTCTCGGTCTTGGTAAACGGTGATCCCGTGGGTTTCCTTAACAACTCGTGGGGGTTATGACAAAGCGATCCACTATCACCCCTCTTATTTGTTATTGTCATGGAGGCCTTAAGCATAATGTTGTCGGCTTCGGTGGAGGGTGGCTTTTTCTCCGGTTATTCAATGGGGGATACTAACCATGGTGCTACCATTATATCGCATCTTTTGTTTGTAGATGATACGTTGTTATTTTATGAGGTAAATCCAGGTTATCTTCAATCTTTAAAGGCTATCTTGCTGTGTTTTGAAGCGATCTTTGGGTTAAAAATAAATCTCTCTAAAACGGAGACGGTTACTGTGGATAATGTGCGTAATGTCAGGGGGCCGGCTAATATATTGAGATGTGTGGTCTCTTCGCTGCCTATGAAGTACCTTGGCCTTCCGTTGGGAGCATCAATCAAAGCCAAGACTATTTGGGATGAGGTGCTAGAGAAAATAGAGCATATGCTGGCTGGGTGGAAACGATTGTATTTGTCTAAAGGGGGTCGGATTACACTAATAAAAAGAACCCTTTCAAAACTTCCCATATATTTTTCGTCATTATTTCCACTTCCAGCTATTGTTGCCTCTCGAATTGAGAAGCTTCAGTGAGATTTTCTGTGGAGTAGACTTGGCGATGAGTTTAAGCTTCATTTAGTTGGATGGGACAAGGTGTGCTCTCCTTTGAGGGGTGGTGGATTGGGGGTTCGCAATGTGAAAGCCTTCAATAAGACTCTTCTTGGGAAATGACTATGGAGATATAATTATGAGAGGGAAGCACTATAGAAGGTGGTGGTTGATACTAAGTATGGGAGTATAAGGGGGGGGGTGGTACTCTAATGGGAGCAAAGTGGAATTAGCATGGATTATGCCAGAGAGGGTGGTTGAACTACTAGCTAGTTGGAGAGGGATCATGGGGACACCATAGATTGCAGTTGTGTGGACGATGGCTCCCATTTGTATATTTTGGTGTATCTAGAGTGAAAGAAATGATAGACATTCCAAGAAGCGTGAGCACTCCTTGGAAGAGTTTAAGCTTTTTTTGGAAGACCTTATTTATGTGGGCCATTGCTATAGATTTGAATGGTCTCAATTTCCATGATTTCCTTGTAACCGTTTCTAGTTCCTAAATAGGTATAATCACATGTATACCTCCTGTGTACTTGAGCTATTCCTATCTTTATATCAATAAAATATCTTCTTACTTATAGAAAAAAAAATATCACATGCATCAACGAACAAATGAGCTTTTTGTACAAATCAGAAAATAAGAAGTCTATTGAGCTTTCTTGTAGAATGGATTAATAATACTTAACCTCCATGTCATTCAGAAAACCATCTATTGAGCGGTACGGTGCATAAACAATAAGGTCAAATTCTAAACTCTGTGAAAACAAAAGAAAGAAGATCAAGGTCCAAACTTTGGCAAAGGAAAGGATGTACATAAGAAAAAGAAAGCAAAAACAATAAAGAGAAAACACTAATATGAACAGGCACATCCATGCCTGATAAACTATCATCTCATTATTGAGAATCAATTGATGGTCCTGCGAGATCCCCTTACCGAGCTCCTCTGCTGAAACATGATTTTCTTCTATCTTACAAGCTGCATATATGCACGTTAACCTGTGCATGAAGTAACTTTGTAAATAATGTCACATTTGAGAACTATCCACCAACAATTTACCATGCCAAGCAATTCCATGAGCACATGATTTTCTACTCTGTCCAACTATTTTTATTAATAATTTCCTCATGAACTTCTACCATATTTTGATGCAAAGCATATTCAAGCTTCTATAGTGGATCATGTGGCCATTGGGAAGCTTCAGAGATCGTATGCAAAAGTAATCTTACATAATGTTTTTCGGGTGATGTTCCATGACCGACCATTGAAGGTAAAATCTTTTAAAATATATAAGAGCTGTTGCCTGCAAAACATGAACCAATTCCAGAAATTTGACGGTAAACCTCAACATTTATCTTTATTTTTGTGCTTATTTTATGCAAAAGATAAACAAATACCTGAATTTTATGAGGAAAGTGGAAGTTGTTACAAACTTCTTGAAGTTTATTCTCATAGAACACTCGCATATACCGCTCTTCCTCAATATTAAGGGGTTTTGGACGAGAATGCTTGTCAGCTAACATGAAAAGAATGTAACCATCAGAGAAAAAAAGGGTTAGAAGTCTTAGCCCGAAAGAAAAACACACACACACACACATATCGACCAGACACTCAATTCAATAAGAAAATGCTACAAAGAATGTGACTCTTGAAAAAACATTTACCAGTATCTTTTGGGTTCATCGGAGGTTCGGGATAAGATAATGAGCCATCAGCATCAACTTCCATAAGCGTTGCTCCATACTTTAAAACACATTAGTTAATATGAACTCCACAAATAGGAAGAAAAAAAAAAAAACAAATTAAGAGCAAATTTTGTACCACACCTTCTCTAGTGCTTGTATTGCTCTTTGATTAGAGGCTTTGTATTTTTCAGCCTATAGACAAAAATATGCATACAATTAAACTGAATATTTATATATATTAAAAAAAAAATTATTTTTCTCCATCAACCAGGCAGAAATGAGAAAATCAAATTCCGCCGCTCAGACCGAGCTTCATGGGAGCATATAAGCAAAATCGAAGTGAAATTTTCATATTCATGAACCAAAAGCAAAGCCTGCGACTCCAAATGTTATTTCCTCGTTTCTACCATTCAATTAAGTTTATTTTCCTACGATTTCTGGGCAACCAAACGGGAAATGAATAGTAATAAGGGCAGAAAGAGAATAGTAACCAAAGAAGCTTACCAGCTCTTGAGTAGAGAAGATCCACTTAGCTCGGTGAGTCGAGGTCAGGAAATCGGCCATGGCGACTCGGAAACCGAAATTCTGTTGCTTTAAAGAAATGCAGCAGTTATTATTACTATTTAGCACCGAATCTTTCTTTGGATTTGTGATAAACTCCGATAATGGTAGAAATGTTCCAGGCTCAGAGTAACGCCGTACCCCAAGAAAACAATACTTTCTATTCTTTTTTCCTCATGAGACTGCTCTCGCCTTTGCTGTAGAACATAAAAGGCAAAAGAGAACACGGGAAGAGGAGAACTCTTTCTCGAATTAAGCCCTTTCTTCCATTGTGCAAATTGTGTTTGCAAAGTTCCTTAAATTAAATTTGAATAATTAACTCTCAAAATTATGCTATTAATTTGTAGGTTATATATTTGAGATAAATATACTATATATCCTTTTATTAGAATTAAATTTGAATAATTAAATCTCAAAATCATGTTATTAATATATTATGAATAATTCTTCTCTTAATTTATTACTTACTACCTCACACTCCACACTTTATAAAAAAAATAAATAAAAAAATTGTCAAATATAGAATGTAAAACTAAATAATGGCTGGTGTATAACAAAATTTATATATTATATATCGAGATTGTGTTGCAACTCACGTGAAAATACTCTAGCTATAAATGAATTTATAAGTTTATTTTCATGAAATATTTTTATCACAAATTATAAAATTATATCATATAATCTATTTTTTATTTATTTTAATAATCGAGATTAAATATTAGTGTAAGTTTTATTGGGATTTAAGTAAATGATTAGACCAAAATACAATAATTTTTTTTTTTAGAGAAAAATGTTTAGCATGAAGTTTTTATTGCAAGCTTGCTCCATTGATAGTGTTTTTTAAGGAATTTCTTCGTCATTATTACATATCTCATATCACATTTATTTTTAAAATTTTTTTTTTCTAAATTAATCGAATTTTTTTATTTATTATCTATATTCTACGATAAAAATAAATAAATAAATAAAGTACGTGTAGTACGAGTGTGAGGATGAATTGAGTAAATTTTTCTTTATAGGATGGATGTAACGGGCTCCATTCCACAGTCCCCTCACTCTCCGCTCTCAACTCCGTTATGCACTGGAGGTAAAACCCTAAAAGCCCCTCTCTTTGTTTTCTCTCTTTCATTATCTTTTCCAAATGTTTACAAAACTCCATTGTCATTCATTATTCTTATCACAGCATCTTCTTTCTTCGTTTCACTGTGCATGGTTGAGCTATTTTAGGTAATTGTGGATGAAGTAGGTTGATAATTTTGTACTGGGTACATGGTGGATTTTTGAGATTGTGAGGAGAAAAAGATGAGGCAGGTTGTAATGCTGGATGAGGGGTTGAGTATTCTAGAAGAAGGGATTGTGAAGGCAAAGAATATTCTAATTGGACACCCACCCAAGGCATTGTTCTCCAGCGAAGACTATATGAAGTTCTATAAGTATCCTATTCCTTTACAGAATTTTGTTGGTTTCTCCTGGTTTGTAGGCACTTGTGCAGTGTGCCGGGTATGCATCTTCATATATATATATATATATATATATATATATATATATATATTAATTCGAAAATTAAATGGGTTCTAATGGTTTTCTTTCTAATTTATCATTCTGCAAATTAGTTTAAAATAATATTCACGGAAAGAGCGTCGCTACTCTGCTGCCTGAGTACCACCGCTAGTTGTTTTTGCAACTTTTTATTTTTATTTTTCTATTCACATTTTTTTAATATATTTAAATATTTAAAAAAAATACACCTATACACTTAAAATCACTTCCTTAATCACTAAGTAAAAAAAAAATTATCAAGCGGTACATTTGAGCGGTACAACTTGGGAGGCAAAATAGCTTTTTCCTTCACGGAAAATCTATATGTATCCTTTTCTTGAACTATGATGTGCCATCTTGGTATCTTAAATTAAGTAGATACATCCTTGATCCATGTATGTTCCCTTGTGTGTGCTCACATACACATTCATAACTAGATTATTCTTCAGTGTTGGCTGTTGAAGTAAAGAACTGTTAAATTTTTCATAAAATTTAAGAGTTTTTATGACTTACGAGGCAAAAAGAAAAAAACTTGTAGATTTTTCAGAAAGGTTTCTTATTTGGCTCCTGGTTGGACGTATGTTAAATGACTTCAATATCTAGTAAGCACAAGTTCACGTTTGTCACAGTATCATTCTTCTGCATTAACTGTGCTCCGGAATATTTTTAATATGTTGGATGTCCTTCACTTGTTGGATAGCTGTGTTTATACCATGTGTTCTCAGAGACCACCTTATGACTATTCAGGGGAGCTTTATGAAAGATACAAAACCGCTTTGGAAGAGAGCATTGTTTCAGTGGTGAGATTCTTAATGTTCAGACAACTTGTGCATTGGTTTATTCCAATTTGCATATCAGATTGCTTAATGCAGAATACAAAATTAGATGCTTAGAATTTTATTTTATTTTATTTTTAGTCTTGCCCCCCCCACACACACCAAAAAAAAAAAAAAAACAGAACAAAAAAAAACACCAAAAAACACAAAAAAAATATTTTTAATTGTGTTATCATGACACAGAACATGTACAAAATCAAAATGCACATTCAAGGTGGTTGGAGTTATATGAAATATACATATTTATTCAACTTAGATGGGTTATTTTTGTGTATTGAACTTGATAGCCCTAACTGTCCCTATAGTGAAGCATTACGTTACCTCCATTTTCTATGAAGTGGTAACTTGGTGAAAAGTAAGGACTAGGCAATACCTTGGAAATCCAAGTTATCCCTTACCTGAACCTGAGCTCTTGCAACAGGCCCTTTGGCAAGCAGGTGCCCATTTTTTTTTTTTTATAGGTAAAAGTAAAATTTTATTGAAATAAGGATAGTAACAAAGTACACCAGAAGTATACAAGCAGATCATGAAACCTAGTTACATCTAGGTACTGGTGAGAGATACAAGCAAGTCATGAAAATTGTCCGTATTACAAATAATGGCCGAAGCCCAAGAAAATAAAGTATTGTAGAAGAATCGTTTCAGCTCCTCCAAAGAATGCTCCATGTCTTCAAAGCACCTCTTATTTCTCTTTAGCCACAAGCACCACACAATGCAATGAGGGATCATTCTCCACACAGTAGCTATTCGTAAATTCCCCCTAATTCCTGTCCAACACCCGAGAATATCCCTAACTTTTCTGGGCATAACCCAAGCCACCCCTGTCCTATTAAGGATCTCATTCCATAAATACCTTGCCACCTCACAATTTAACAAGAGATGATCCACTTATTCCCCATCACTCTTGCACAAGAAGCATCAATCTGCTATGATAAGACCATGTTTTCTCAAATTATCCGACATGAGGATCCGCCCAAGAGATGCAGTCCATACAAAGAAAGCTATCTTAGACGGTACTTTCCATTGCCATATGGCCTTCCAAGGAAAATTATGATCATTAGATACTCCCAAGAGGGCATTGTAGAAAGAGCACACTGAAAATTTTTTATTTCCATTCAAAATCCAGATCATTTTATCCTCCATCTCACTGCTCATTGATATTGCATATGGCAAGTCAAAAAAATCAGCAAGCATATCCAACTCCCAATCATGAGCAGCTCTCGAGAAACTTACATCACAATGGACAACACCATTAGAAATTACCACTAAGTCAGCCACGGCAGCCTCTTTGTCGCTGGAAATCTGGTAAAGCGTAGGAAACACCTGCTTTAGGACCTGTTCACCGCACCAAGTATCATGCCAAAAGTAAACTCTATCACCTCTTCCAATTGCAAATCTAAAGCACTTGGAGAATCTACCCCATCCCGCTCTCATATTTTTCCACAAGCCCACACCATGTGTCCCTCTAACTTCCTTAGAACACCATCCCCCCATCATACTCTCATACTTAGCATCTATGACTTCTCGCCATAAACCCTCCCCTTTCTTATGGTATCTCCACAACCATTTCCCCAAAAGTGCTCTATTGAAGACCCTCACATTGTGCACCCCCAACCCACCACATTGAATTGGTAAGCAAACTTCATCCCAACCCGCAAGATGGAACTTAATTTCTTTTCCCATGCCTCCTAAAGAAAGTTGCAAAAAACTTTCTCCATACTTTTTGATAGGGTTGCAGGTAATGGAAAAATGGATAAGAAATATGTAGGGAGGTTAGAAAGAGTGCTCTTGATAAGAGTCAAACGACCACCTTTGGACAAATATATCTGTTTCCACCCAGCCAATCGTCTTTCAATTCTTTCTAACACACCATCCCAAATGGTTTTTGTCTTGAAAGCAGCCCCCAACGGGAGGCCAAGATATTTCAAAGGCAGCGAAGCAACCTTGCAACCCAAGATATTCGCCAAGTCTTGGATATTATGTACACTACCCACGGGAACCATTTCAAACTTTGAGAGATTTGCCTTCAAGCTTGACACCGCTTCGAAACAAAGTAGTACAGCCTTCAAATACTGCAAATTATCACTGTGCAGCTCGCAAAACAAAAGTGTGTCATCAGCAAAAAAAAAAAAAGGTGAGATATAGAAACCCACCCACTGAAAATCCAGCAAGAAAACCTCCATTCATCGCCACTCGCAACATTCGACTGAGTGCTTCCCTAACGACAACAAATAGCAAAGGGGAGAGTGGATCCCCTTGCCGTAAGCCCCTAGAGCTGTTAAAGAATCCTTCCGGTGCTCCATTCACCAAAACCGAGGTGGAATGGTCACCAAAGCAGGTGACCATTCCACCTTAAATTTAGTCTTGAGCTGGCAGTTTCTGTACCAGCCTCCTGATTTACTCCCTGAACCTATATTTAATTTCTATCTTATTCTTTGTTAATCCCCATCTTTTTTCATTTGTACTGTTAGGTGCTGCCATCTCTAAATGACAAGCATGATGCCTGTTTACTCGCAGACCTACAGCAAATGTGGACAAATTACAAGGTGATGACAAAGTGTTTATCAGGATTCTTTCTGTACCTTGATCATCACTTTGTTGTTAGAAGAAACCTTCCATCACTAAATGATCTTGCAACTATTTCCTTCCACAATCTGGTAAGCACGCTATCTCGTATGCATAAAATAGTTCCCCTGTTTTGTGTAGTTCTCACGCATCCTTTTTTCTTCTCATCTTGCCTTTTCAGGTCAAGGTTAGGCTAAGTTTTACTTCCATTTTGAATTTCAGGTCTGGAGCAAGCTGTATGGCAACTTTCTAGACGCCGCTATTTCCCTGGTATGTTGACATGCTATGTTAATTTTGTTTATTATTCTTGGTTTCTACAATGTGGATTTTAATATATGCTCATGAATTGTGTGTCCAGATCAATCAGGATCGGAATGGGAAACAGGTTCAACAAGATTTGCTAAAAGATGTCTTGACTTTTTCGACTTTCTTTGCGGAAATTGGAGAGCAAAAGATAGAATACTACGAAACGTTCGAGCAAATCATGCTTAAAGAAGCAGCCAGTTACTATGCTCAATTAGCTTCAGAGTTGCTTTGCTGCAGATCATATACAGATTACATTCAAACGGTTGTTTTTTCTAAGCGTTAGCAGCTTTGAAAAGTTCATACATTTAATTCAAAGTAAAAATATGGGCTCACTGTTCTGAATGATTCAGGTTGCATGGTTATTAATACAAGAGAGAGAGAGATCTGGCCGGTACTTGCAGCAGGGTTCTGTAGAGAAGTTACTTGAGGTCTTTCTATCATTCCATCAACTTTTTCTCTCTCTCATTAGGTAGTCACAAATCATTGGGTCTCCTGATAGTCCGTCAAAGTAACCATATATGAAATTAAAGAGGTCAGCCAAGTAAGTAAAAGGCTGAAACAACATTTTCAAGTAAAAAGTTAAAACAACGCTGTCACTGTGCATAGATCATTGATTTCTTACGGGAATTGGTCAGTTTTCAATGATGAAAGGGGAAAGATATTCTAACCATGTGGAGATTTTCTGTGCTTTCACAAACGCCCTCAACATTTATAACTTGAATTGCCTGTTATAATCCCACAAAAGGACGACAAAATCCAGCACATTTTATGAACTATTTTCTCTTAGAAGCATATATTGGTTTTGCACTTTTGGATTGATTTGTATTGCAAAGGAAAATCTAGTCCATGTTATGTAAAGAATGGTCCTTCTTCTGAATAAATTGGTCCATTTATGTTCTGCTGTGTCTGCATCTCGTTCAGATTGTAAAACGGAAATTGATGGATGAAACTGCACTGTTATTAGTTGAAAAGCAAAAGGCTGAGTGCCATGACACAGCAACTTATCAGGTATTCTTCATTTTTCTGTTTACCTACCTTTGAGAAATTCAAATCTTAGATTCGCATCCAACAAAATAATGTGTTGTTTTGATAGTCTGATCATGGTTTCTTGATACTATTAAGTTTCAATTTGTTACTACCACTTTCTTCTCCCTGGCACATTCATGACCACATCAATGTTTGCTGGTTTTTACTCATGTTTTTTCTTTTCTTCTATTTGTTTTCATCTTTTGGTAGAGATAGATGTATTTTTCCAGTCATTTATTAATCACCTTCTTTCTGACAAATGAAAACCATAGATTTTGTTTTTCATGTTCTGACCACTTGATTACTTGATACATGTCTTTATTTCTGCTTGTTAAAAGAAGTCTTACCCTTACTTCTAAAGAGAGAGCTTACTTGGTTCCGACAGTCTCCTGAATGTTGTGCTGATTTATGCATGCTTCTGTAGGATCTACTGTCAAAATGTGCTGGCATGAGCCTTGGGGAGGAAAGTTCTGTATCACCATTGACTCAATGGCCCTTTCCACAGTAAAAGTTCATTTTCTAGTAATTAGAAAGGGTTGATGAAACATTCAAGTTGTCAACCCAAATTCACTGATTTTTGCTCGCGAGTTAATGAAGAATAGTTTGGACTGGAAGAGATAGGTTTTATCATTCCATACTAAAATCAAAAGTCGATATCTGTTACTGTGTATGTGTGTTCATTTTCTTCAGCAATTGAGCCAGCTTGGTTGGGATTCTTCGCATGGGGGGACATGCCAGTTCTTTGCTCTGGAATTTGTCACTGAAGGTTATATAACACACATGAAGGCTGATGCGTTCAGTTTTGGCCCAGTTATAGTTGAGCTTTTGAAAGACTGATCTACTGGTTAACCGCAGAGGTGAGAATTTTAGGTTAGGTTAGGGGATCGTATTAAGAGCCATATGTTGAGCAAAGTTGGATTTTTTAAATTGTTGATCCTTCAATATTGAAGGAAGGTATAAAACAGGAACATTGCTGTGAGTTACATTTGTGAAAGAATAAGTGAACAATGATTGTTGTTGCAAATCAACTAAGGCGACATCTGAATGTATGTTCCCAAATGCAGATGCATCTGTGCAAGTTGGAACTGTGTCCATCAATTATATCACACCCTTTTTCATTAGGCAGACCACAGAAGTGCTACAGTTACAAAAAGATTTTATAAAAATAAATCTACAAATGGGCATGACTCTTGTAATTGTTAGAGTATTAGCATTGGCTTCATCAAAGTCATCTCCAAAATTTGATAAAAAGTACATATTTTTTATAAATCTAAAACTTCCTTAGTTATAATCTCACGTTGGATTAGCTATTGAATTCATTAAAATAAAAATATTATATTAATTTTTAATAATAATTTTTTTAATTTTTTTTAAATTTTATAATTACACTAATCATATGTTAATTAAAAATTTAATTTGATTTTTACATTATTATTACAAAACGGTTTTTGTTTTTGGGATACTGGACAAAATCACACCTATCTGCGCTATTATGGGATATTGCATGCACAAAATTAAAGAATATTTATATAGATTAAACATCCGTTGAAGATTAAACGAGAATAAAAAATAGATTTGCTTGGTGAACAGTAGTCTTTCAAATTTAAAGAAAATCATTCATTTACTGTAGCTCAAAGCTTTTCACTTATCACTTTGGCTAATTCATTGCAGTTGTATTTTGATGAAATTTATCATATTTTACATTTTATTAGATTTTTTATGAATTCAATGCCAATATTCTAACATTGATTTTTAAAGTGAAACCAAGGGGATACCATAAATCCCATTTGACATTTCTCTTGCCTGTTTGAGGAGGGGAAAGTAGATAGAAAAAGAAAGAAAGAAAGAAAGAAAAGGAAATAGAATCAAGAAGTTAGGTACAAAATTAAAGAGCAACATCGATTGAAGAGTTGAGCTTCAACATGGGAACATTTGCAAAGGCTGGATGATAAATATGCATGGCTAAACGCCTACAACATACATTATTTTTGTACATATTTCGATCCAAACCGTGTTTGGTTAATCTCGGTTTGACGCCTCCGGCAAGATATTCGCGCATAGCGTACCCCAAATGGTCAACGAGGTACCATGCATGGCTAGACCAAAATTAACAAAACAAAACAAAAATCATATAAATCAAGCAACATTGAACAATAACGGAAATACATACAGTATTTTTACTTGCAAATGAATGAGGTGTATGACACATTTATTGGATTTATAGAATCTGAAATCGCCAAGATTACTTGTCAAGTCTGTTTAGAAATTTAGCAAAAGAGAGCGTATATGTAGTCATTGGAGACAAGAGTGCAACTGTATGGTCTTTCACGTCCAAAATTTACTATTTGAAAACTCACATCAATGAAATGTGTAGAGTCAATATGATGAATTTGGAATGGGGACCATGACCTATATATAATATCCAAGTTTTGATTTTGGCTTTCATAAATAATGGAATTACATGGGTCTTTAATAGGTCTCTACACATAAATTGAGCCTGTACCACTTTAATACCCATGATCTGATTAAAATCATGGGCTTCTAGAGATGTGTCAATAACCCGATTATGTCACTTTATTGATCACACTTATTAGGCATTGCAGACATTTTCAAAACCTTATATTTGACAATTATATAATGTATGATTTATAATCTATGTAGTAGGTCCATTAATTTAAATAATTCTAACAACATTCTATCACTACATGACGAGAGCCAATTTGTTGAAGAAATCTTAGTGATGCGAACTCCGAATTGCAAATTTGATTTATATATATATATTAGGGGTGTCAATATATGACACGACTCATTAACCCAATACGAACACGACACGATAAAAGCGGATTAGGGTTTACCCTTAACGAGTTCGGGTCAAAACGGGTTGACCCGTTAAGACACGATAGCTTAACAGGTTGATAACGGGTCAACCCGGTTGCCGTTATGACCCGTTAAGAAAGTTAAAATTACAATTATACCCTTATACCTAAAAAATAAAATTGTTGGGATTTTAATTTCGATATTTTTATTGTTTAGATTGTAATTTTGGACTTGTAGTTAGTTTTATATTTTTTATAGATATTGTGATTTTAACATTTATATAAAATTATGCTAAACTTAACTAGATTAAAGAGATTAATTTTGGGTTTGTTTCAATCCATTTACATAAATAGGTCAAAACGGGTTGACACGACACGACCCGTTATATTATTGGGTCGTTTTAGGGTTTGAGATTTTGACACGATAAGCTTAACGGGTTGGGTTAGGGTTGACCTATATAATATAATATACATGTCTTGACACGACACGAACACAACCCATTAACACGATTTGACACCTCTAATATATATATAATACTAAAATTTGTAAGTGGCTTACTTTAAGTAGGTTGGTGGAATGTTTAAGGGATTTTTCTCTTATTAGCCGTATAATAAGCCCTCAAAAGACTACGAAGTGAGTAAGTCAAAGAGCCCAGCTATGCCTATGCCCAATGGCCTTTCTTCAAAAGGAGTTAGTGAGCCTCCTCAAAGTGAGGGATAAGCTGTCCCCATCAGAAACTTAGTATAAAAGTCGATCTCCAGATACGAAAAATTCTCTCTAATTTCTCTATCACACATGAACTACTAAGGAGATATATATACTAACTTTAGAATTGAAGACTCCTCGACTTCCACTAAAGCCTTCCACTCTATGTGTTTTCTCAGTTGTACAGGTGAACGACTTAACATCCGAGTTATTGAAATCCAACCCGAATGCTTATGAAAGATGACATTACCAGGGCGTGTAATTGAACTTTTTTATAATAAATTATGACTTTTATATTTAAAAAAGAAATGTTTCATTCACAAAGGAGCTTTATAAAAATTTTGGCACTCAATGGTTGCCCACACAAGCTTTGACCACCTGACTAGGCTAAACATGCTTTGACATATACGGAGTGGCTAGATTTGGAGTCCTCCGTGGTGGCTAGAACTTCGTCATAATAGATCGCCAAATTTGAGCTAACAAGACGGTCAATCTCTGGATATCACGAGTGGCCCGGATCCATCTCTTTTTCAAAATTCTTTTAATGCAAAAATTACTTTAGTACGAATATTTTATTATTTTTAAAAATTCAATTTAATTCTGGACAAACTCATAACACAATGAAATATTTTTTAAAAAACTACACAAAATCCGAATCTAAATATATATTTGATAAACATTTCTTAATTTAATCGAAGGCGTGTGCTTGTTTGTGTGCAGAGATGCAAAATGGTGATTGGAATAGACATCATTTAGGAAGAAGAAAAAGGCGGTTTTGGTATTAATCATGAGATTAGAAGTTGGTATAAAGGCAGCTTCAATCAGGGTCTCTTTCTTCTTGTACTCCAACGACCCGACCAAATTGCTTGAATGAAACCCCTCCCAATATTTTACGAAAAAATATATTTTTAACTATGAATTATGTAATTGTCACATAATCGTTTTGAAAAAATTAAATAAAATATCGGACTCATATAAAAAAATTAATTTTTTAATAGTGAATCCCACTATTTTTCAAAACGATTATGCGGTATTTACCCACTTCACGATTGTATGCAGAATTATTCTTATTTCATAGTAGCATTTCACACCAACTCTACTTCTATTATATTCATATACAAAAAGATTATACAAAAGTAAATTCATAAAATAAAGTGATTTTATGAGATCCATTAGATCTATTTTACAATAAAAGTAATTTTACAATCTGACGTATTACATCAAGTCACGTCTACTTTTATGTAATATCTGAAGTATCTGATAAAAGTACTATATTTTAAAAAAATGTTTTCGTTAAAAAAAACTTGTATATAAAAGTACTGTTAAATAATAAAAAATTTATAAAATATTTTGTTTGAAGGAGATTCAAGTCAGATTGTGAATGCTACGAGACAACACAAACAACAACATGGGATGCTTAGCTACCTAGTAGATGATGTCAAAACTACCTTGGTTTATACAAGATGGGAAATAAAACATGCCAAAAGGAATGCAAACAAAGTGACATACCAACTCGCTCAGCAAGTTGTTTTTTTGTGTATTGAAATTATAGACATTCATCATATAAATCCACGTATATTGTCTCTTGTAATGGTTGAAAGTCATAATACAGTTTGATGCAACGAAGGTCACTAAGTTTCAAAAAAAAAATAATAATAAAAAACGGTGATGACAATGATAATTTAGTGGAATATTGATCTATTGATTTAATTCCTTCCTTCCAATAAGGTTAAAAAAATAAAACATATTGTTCGAGGTCTTGGTAAAAAAAAAAAGTGAAATTAAATTAAACCCATTTTCTCAAGATATTTTTTAGGAAAAAAAAAAATATCCTCTCTCTTGTCCACCCATAATGGCGGAAATATCCAAAATTACGATTTGCACCTTGGCCCAACATAGAATGCCATGATTCTTAGGGCCCACAGCACATCACTTCATCACCGTCCAATCCAATTAACGGTTAACCCCAGCTCCATTAGCACTCAGTTAAAGATCCCACGCTTCATTAATTATTAATTATACGAATAATCTCCTAATGGGAAGCTTGAAATGATCATCTAAACTCTAAAGGCTTACTTTCCATTGTTTACTTAAAGGAATGAGATGCATCGAATCATCTCCATAACTTAAAGTGAAATGCGAGATGTGCTGGAGAGAGTAATCAAAAAAGAAGAAAAGGAAAAGAGAATGAAAGAGATATCATGAAAATAAATTTATAAATTAATATGATTTTATATGATGTATTAAATTTATTTTATAATCTAATATATCATATCAAACTACGTTAGTTTATATATTTACTTTTGAAAATATCTTTATGGCTAAAAGAAATGATCAATTTTGATGCCAATACATCAAGGAAACTGCAAATTGCTTTGAATTTGGTGGTTTTTGAATAAAGAACTCTCGTATTTTGTGATTTTTTTAATTCTTGAATATTGATAGATTAGTGAAGCTGCCAAAAGGAAAATGGTTGCACTTCGATAAATAGGCCGTCGTGGATGTTGGATACAAAGCGTAGTAGAACGTTATGATATTGAAGGTTAAAGACATAACAAAACTAGTATCCAATAATTTTCGGGCTTTTGAATCAATAGATGGATTTTTAACAAGTTAGTTGTTTTTTGTTGAAATTTCGGTTGTTTGGTTTGAAATGAGTTGTTTTTTTTATGGTAAAAGGGTTTGATTTTCCTTGTGGTTATATTGGTTTTGAACTGATTTTATAAAAGGCAGAAAGGTCACGTTCTTAATTTAGAATTTAATTGCAATTCATTTGAAGTTGTGTGTTGAGCTAATCAATGATTTTGTTATGTGGGAATATATTTATATATATATATATATATATGTATATATATATGATAAATGTTATAAGGAAGGCTTGGGATGTTGGATGTTGAGATGAGATAATAAATATGTAAATGGTAATGAGATGATTTGTGAATAGTAGTGAAATAGTTTGAGTTAAAACATTTTATGGAGTTTTGAGAAATTACATAGAAAAAGTTGAATAAAAATGTTATAAAATTAAAATATTGTTATAATATAATCTTTTAATATAATTTTTGTTTTGAGATTTGAAAAAATTAAATTATTTTTTGTGTATTGTTTGAAAGTTTGGTAAAGTTATAATATTTCGATAAAAAAATTAAATATTTGAAATTGAAAAGTGTGTTTGAGTGATATTTGAATGTTAAGATGAGATCAAATGAAACCATTTCAACATCCAAATGGGGCCTTAAACGACACACATTCACCAAATCAACATATGATTTATCATTTTTATCATTCTATTTAATCACATACATATTTAAGCATTAAAATAAAATGACAAAAATAACGTAATTCTCTATTAATGGAACACTTATCTTATTTAAGTTGCTATTTTTGTGTTGCATTTCTCGAGGTTTAGATTGTGTTTAAATGTTGAAATGAGTTGAGTTGAGATAATAAAATATTATTAGAATATTATTTTTTAATATTATTATTATTTTAGGATTTGAAAAAATTAAATTATTTATTATATTTTATGTTAAAATTAAAAAAAAATTATAATAATAAATTAAGATAAATTAAGATAAATTAATCAACCAAACGAAGCCTTAATCGTTCTCAGGTTAGTTTTCACTTTGCCTTTTGTACTTTTACTTTCCTTCGTGGCAAAGAAATATGAGCTCAATTTTGGAAAACTCTTATTGTTTGCTTTTTTTTTTTTAATTAATAAAACAAAAACTCTATTGGCCTCCCGCCGTTTCAAAAGGTAAAGCATTTGAGCTACGAAGAAATTAGAAAATGATTACGTGTCTCAATTTTTTTTTTAATAATAAAAGATTGACGTGTCATCATCATTTAATGGTATAAACTATAAAGTCTTGGCTAGCTTAGGTACCGTTATTTATTATTTTATTATTATTATTTATAAAATATTTAAGATCATCTCACTATCCGAACAAATCTTACTTGCACTATGTTCATACTAAAGATACAATCCAATTATATTCTTCTTAGAGAGAGAATAATAAAGATAAATAATATTTATAATTTTAGAGTGTGCAAGTTTCGCGTATTTCATTTAAAAAAATAAATAAATTAAAGATTTATATGAAAAGAGTGTACAAGATTTGAACATTCTAAGACTGTATTTATCATTAATCAATAATAATAATATTTTAAATTTAAAAGAACCATCATGCATAATGTCGCATATCAAGGGGAAAAATTCGGATATTTCCAAGTGTTATTGGACATAATTCTAAGATAACTAACATGTATATTTTCTTAATTTATTACATGAAACGTACGTTTCGATTAGGATGTATCACATTAATATTGCTAATTATACATGATTTTTTTTAATAAATAAAAGCAATCAATCTCTTGATTAAAAAGTATATGGAGGGGAAGTGTTAAATATTAATTAAAAATAACTTATTTTGTAAGAATCAAAGTAATTAATTAAAAAAACTATAAACAAAGTCAAAATATTAATTGAAAAATGATCGAATCGTTTATATAAAAAAATATATATATTCCGGGTGTCTTTCATAAAGATTGAATCATTTAATATAAAAATTTCAACAAACAAAAAATATATTTATTAAATAAGAAGAATAGTCGATTAGTACAAGGTTGCTTAGTTGGGAGTATTGTCCTTTTGTTGACAACGTTCAGTAACAACGTGAAAACCGACGTTAAAAGTGTCGTTGATAATGATGACTCACGGCAACGTTGCCTCAAAGGGTATGACATCGAGTTAGGTCGCTTTAGTTCTTTAAGGTATTGTCGCTGCAATTACTTTTCAGAAAAGGTAAGGGACTTCCCGGGATCTGGGGAACTCAAAACGACGACGGGTCTATTCTCTCACTTCACCACTTTCATAATTTTACCGCAATTATTATCATCATTTGCTTACCTTTATACTCTCTCTCTCTCTCTCTCTCAGATTCTTCGCCCATAGAGACTACAAAACAATCGAAGATCCAACAATGTCACACCTCCTCCCTGCTTCTTTTGCTTAATTACGGTTTTTCTCTCTCTAGTTCACACTTTTTGACCCCCTTCGAATTTCCTATTATTTATACAATAGAGCACTCTCTTGCGTTCTTTTACTCCGCCAAGTTTCAAAATTGTGTTCCTGAAATTCTTTAGGTGGGAATTATTCGTCTTTGGTTAGGATCGGAGCTCAAATTATCTAAAATTTGGATTGTGTTTGCTGCCTTTTCGAGTGCAATTTTGGGGTTTTATATTTGTGGAGCTTTTGGGGGTGACTGATCAGAGGGTGCTGGGTTTTGTGGTTGCTGCATGTAGAAGATTGTGGAGCTGGTGGTGGAATTTTCAGTGCTTTTGAGTTGAAGACTGTGACTGGGGACGGGTGGTTGAAATTTAGGGTTTTGCATGGTTTGGTTTTGATTTGGTAGGCTCTGCATGTGTAAGCCTTTAGGGGTCCTCTGCTCAGTTGTGGAGGATCCCTGTTGTAAAAAGAATTGACTTTTGAGGTGTGATTAGTGGGGGTTCATGAATTCTTCGATAATTGATTATGCTGGTTGAATTGGGTCGATAATCAAGTGAGGAGGTGTTGAAATTTGCATTCGTGGTTATACAGATTTGGGTGAAAATGTTTGGTTCGGTTCAGGATGGGGGACATGATAGCAGTGGAGTTTCGGTACCAGTTCTGATTCCTTGGCTATTCGAGTGGCGTTATGGTGGAAGAAGTGTGTCACTTTGTGGCTCTTTCACAAGGTGTGAGGCTAAGATGATCATATTTTGATCTTTTTGTTACTACCCAGATCTGAACTGTTCTTGTTATTGATATTTGATAGTTTTTTGGTGATCAATATATCTTTTTGTTTTCAGTTTATAGATTGGATCTGTGATTGGAGTTTTTATTGGATTCCTCGTCTAAACAGGTGGTCGGAAAGAATACCTATGTCTCTGGCGGAGGGACGCGATGATGTATTTCAAGTTGTTTGGAACTTAACATCAGGACACCACGAGGTTAATTAACTCTTTTGATTGATATAGTATAGTAGTATACGAGGCTCAGACACAGCCTTAGTCTAACTGCCCTTGTGTATATAATTGTTGTGATTGGCTTTAATATAAAATCAAAATAGGATGACATTTTGAGCCCTAAAATTTGAGCCTTAGGGCACGTTTAGACACTTGAAGTATCTCAGAATTCTGTGAATAATAGTGAAATGATTTGAGTTAAGAGACTTTATTGGGTTATGGGAAAAGAGAGAGAAAAAGTTGAATAGAAATATTATAAAGTTAAAAAATTGTTTGAATATAATTTTTTTTTAAGTTTGTAAAAGTTGTATTGGTTTTTGTGTTTGGATAATAATTAGGTAATGATTAGATGAAAAATTTGAAGATTTGAAATTAAAAAGTGTTTTGTGTTTGAGTGATATTTGGGAATGAAATTAAGATAAGTTCTGAGAATTTTGAGAATTATATGTCTTATCTCTGTGTCCAAATGTCCCCTTAGTCTAATCGTTGTGATTTTCTTGTATTTTTTCCTTTGTCTCTCTCTCATATACAACCTGTGTACTTGGAGTACGCATTTTGAGCTTTTTAAAAGTTTGTATTTCTTATAAAAAAAAAAGGTTGCATTATTAACTCAAAAATAAAAAAATCAAAAGCGCATTTAGATAGTTAACGGTCAAGTCAACTATCAAAGCTGTTGTGTATTACTAAATTTTTTATTATGATTTAATATACGATGCAAATTATTATCCTTCGACTTTAAAGCGTGCTAAACTGGCATCATGGAAATAACATACAGCATACGTGGTGTCTGAGTTAAAGTGGATGTGATTGAAGAAGTTTGAAGCATGCCTTTTTGGACATTGATGGTTCTTTGTAATGGATGAGCCATATGGTAAAATCCATTGTAATTGAGCAAAAACTGGATCATGGAATTAGAGTTACAGCCTAGCCAGTATCTGATTGGAAGCAGAGAATGATTGGAGAAGTTTGAAGCCTACAGTTGTCTCAGAATCAATGGTTCTCTTTTAATAGATAATTCAGAATCTTATTTGCTGAAAATGTCAATATTTGCTCCTGACGACAGTGTGCCAGTGATTGTTAGTTGCCATTCATTGCTACACAGTAACTAGTACCGAGTGTACTTGGACTATGCCTCCTCCTTTTCTTATGAATAAAAACTCTTGATTGCCTATAGAAAAAAAAAAAAAAAAAGTAACTAGTACCGAGTTTCTGTAAGGCACAATTAAGTTTCCTGATATTACTCAAACTGTATTTTTTCCTTCCTCAATCCAAGCCTAGCTTTTTTTCTTTAGTTCTTTTATAGAATATATAGGTTGATGTAAAATCATGGTGGAATTTCAATATGTCACATAGTATACAAAAGTGTTCATTATGACTGCATTTAATATACCTACCATTGAGGATAAGCACAGTAGCTAAATGGAGGTCAATTCTCTTGTATGGAATACTTGGGTGGTCAAAGTTTTATTAAACCATGCTAATATATTTTTGAAAGATATACTTATAAAAATATATATATATATTTTTGAAAGATATAATTTTGAAAGAGCCATGAAAAGATTCGTATGCACTAAGAAGCATCTCTTATCTTATTTCTCAAGCCCAAACACAATTAAGATATTTGAAGGATATGAATTGTGGCCAGCAAAGATTCAAGGCATGTCCTTTAAAGGGAATATGAGGCATGGGCATGGATGATATGTTGGATGAAAGTGAATTCCCATCTCTACCATATATCAATAAGAATAAGCTGTGTAATTATTGTTGTACACACTAATCAGGAAGGACGTTAGCCGATAATGTACCCGCCTTGGACTCAAGATGAATCAAGCACTGACTGTGGACTGAATGATAAAATATTGAACCTTGTGTTGTTGCTTAGATTAATTATGATTCGAAGCCCTAGTTTTTTGTTTTACCTTATTTTCCAACACTGTTGAGGCAATTTGACAATTTATGGTGGGCATAGAGAGAAAATTCCTTGCATTTTTTTTTTTTTTTATAAGTGAAAATTCCTTGCATTTATTCTTGTTTTTTGATGCACTTTAGAATGCTATTTGGATGTTTATTTACTATCAACCCTAGATATGCATGCACAATGATGAATAATGTTGGTAGTTATTCAGATCCATTGCTGTTCAAATTTGTTGTTTCAATTCACTTGCAGTACAAGTTTTTTGTCGATGGAGTGTGGCAACATGATGAGAACCAGCCCTTTGCAAGCAGGAATTATGGGTCAGTAAATACCATCTTTATTGCTAGGGAACCAGATATGATTAATTCTACTTCTAGCTCCCCGACACCTGGCAGATCCAACATGGATGTGGATTATGATATCATTACACCCACGGTAAGGGATTTTCTGTTTGAGTTAAATTCTTTGTCCAAAATGCTGCTAGCATTTTGATGGACTGTTTTTTTATTATTGTAGCATCCAAATTATTGAATAATTGCCATAACTATTAAGAACGTGGCACTTAGCTTTTCCCATCACAAAAATGATTAAATCAAGGGAAATATGAAAGTCATTTTAGGTTGTGAGCCACTTCTCAGCCAAATAATCTGTCATGTAGTGTGCTTCTAGGAGGTCCCAAAAGAACAATCGAAGAGACTTTTTTTGACAAGTCAATTTTATTGAAAACTCAAAAGAGGCACAACTCGAGTACACTGGATATAGAATAACAAGAGAAAACACCCACTTAGGGGAAAGATTAAGAATAAAGTCATAAGTTCTAGAAAAAGTAGAATAACATGAGCTGTTATGAGCTTTCATCCAAATGTAGAGGGTTTTTAGCATATTGGCTCTAATACATTGCTGATAATATTGCTGATCTTGCATGGTAATGTTTTAGCCGTTCCAGTTTCTTGGATCATAGTGAAGCTTTAATAAAAAGGTGCAGCTGCCAGGGGTTGGAGGGTTGGAGAAGGGTGGGGTGGGGTGGGTTGGGTTATTACTTTATGCACTGTTATTGTTTTGTCTTAATGCCTGATGTAAAATATATAAAATAGGTCTCGATGTCACATGGTGCCATTCCAATGATATCATCAGTTGATTTAGAGGTCTCTCGCCACCGTATAGCTAATTTCTTGTCTACACATACTGCTTATGAGTTGCTTCCTGACTCAGGCAAGGTTTGGATGCTTTACCCTTTTTAGAAGCTATTTATGTTAATTGGGATTTGACCACTCTAACTAGGTAAATGCATCACAGTCGTGGTAATTTATCTAAAATACTTCCAATTGTCTCACGCTGTAGATCATCGCCTTGGATATCAATTTACCTGTGAAGCAAGCATTTCATATTCTTCATGAACGGGTAACTGTCTTTTTACACACAAAGCCACATGACTGTCTTTCTTTTTGGTAATTCATTTCTGAGTATTAGCTTAGATTTACTTGGTTATATAAACTACTTCCAGGGACTCTCTGTGGCTCCTCTCTGGGATTTTTGCAAGAGTCAGTTTGTTGGAGTTCTCAGTGCATCGGACTTCATTCTAATTTTGAAGGAGGTATCTCTGGAATAATCTTCTGTCTTTTGTTGAACTGTGGTAGTTATGAAGAATAAAATCTTTGTATTTTAAAATGATATGTACAAGGCCTGACATCATAAATATCAGAAAGACTTTGCTCCGACAGATTAAGAGAAAACATTGATTTTGTTCTAAAAATGAAAATATACAAGGATTTGCATCAGAAGTATTCGAAAATGATGGAAAACCATCCACTCATTTAAGCTTACATCCTTTCTGGGGTCTTAGCACCTGCCCTTACCCCAAATAATGCCATAAGACCATCGATTTAACTATTCTTTTTCCCTTTATTGCTGACCTAGCTTGGATAGGGTTTCTTGCACTCTTCAACATGTTAATTCTTAGCTCTTCAGATTCCATAGCTACTAATAGCTGTTTATGAAGGATGGCTATCTTTACCCAAAAAAGAAGATGCATGGCTTAATTGTTAGACTGACGTTGTATATAGTATTATTTATTTATCTGCCCTTTGTTCTCCTAGGTTTTAGGTTTTCTTTTTTTCTTTTTGTGTGGACTGCAGTGCTGTGCACATTTGTCTTCTGGATGCTCTTTACCTTGTCCCTTTCTTTTTCTTTCTGGAAACACAAACAATATGAGAACAAAACCTTCGTCTGTTTAACATGTGTGACCGTTTCCATTTTAGCTTGGGAATCATGGATCACACTTGACAGAGGAACAACTTGAGACACATACAATAGCAGCTTGGAAAGAGGGAAAACTACATCTTACCAGAACAATGGATGGCAATGGGGGGTCATTTCCCCGTCGACAGCTTATCCATGTAAGTGCTTCTTTCGATTTTGTGCCAAAGGATCTGGTATGCAGAGGACTTGTTCACCTATGCACTTTTTCTATTACTTTTCTCTATCAAACAATTTGGTTAGGTTGGTACTTACCTCATTCTCACTTCATTTTATTCTGTCAAATGAGCATCCTTCAAATGCTGCTCAGATAGAAAGCTTTAGACATAAAATTTTTTGCGTATGCATCTTAAGGGTGCCCAAATTTGCATGTTCTGTTGCGACTATTAATTTTAGAGATCTGTAAGCACCCTATCTGATTCATTGGAGTTGGAGAGAGATGGTTGGGTTAACTGGCCTGGACAAACAGTGTTCCCTGCAAGATAAAGTTGCATAAGTTTTGGAGTTTACTGCTTTTGGTCCTTCCCCCCCCCTCCCCCCCCCCCACCAAAAAAAAAAAAAAAAAAAACCACTTTGTAGGCTCTTGCTGTTATGCTTTTGTTAATCTGAAGTTGAATATCTTTATTGTTGTGGTGATCATTAGATAACGATTTTAAAATTTTTGGTTAAATTTATCACTTTTTTGAGTACCAGTTTTATAATAAATATCATTATTTCTGATTTTTGGGAACTTGAACTCTTTAAACTCAAGAGTGTCTTGTATTTTGATGTTGGAATAAGATCATGAGTACTCTAATATATTAGTTCCATGATGCCAGGCTGGCCCTTATGATTGTATGAAAGACGTCGCTTTGAAAATTTTACAAAACAAGGTGGCCACTGTTCCCATTATCCATTCTTCACAGGATGGTTCTTTTCCACAGCTATTACATCTTGCTTCGCTGTCAGGGATACTAAAATGTAAGCTTCTTTGAGGGATTGTCACTTGAGGGTCAATGACTTTGAAACTAATCCATGGGCTTAATTTTCAGGTATCTACAGGTTTTTTAGACATTCTTTAAGCTCCTTGCCCATTCTTCAGCAACCCATTTGTTCAATTCCTTTGGGTACATGGGTTCCAAAAATTGGGGAGTCGAAGCCATTTGCAATGTTAAGGCCAAATGCGTCTCTTAGTGCTGCTTTAACTTTATTAGTTCAAGGTGATTTTCCTTTTCTATCTTTGTAATTGACATTTGGTGATTTAATAAATTTTATTTTACTTATAAAAAAAAAAAAAGTTCAAGGTGATTTTCCTTCTTTTCTCAAACTACTGCAGAAAGTAAATGTAGCTTTTATCTTGTAAGAATTGACATATTTATCTCAACCATAAAGTCTCTATGTAAACCTGAACTTGCTGTGTCGTGATTTTGATCTCATCTCATTGCTCTATGTTTAATAACATTGGACTTGTATTATACTATTTCAATTATAATACACCTTCCCTTTGCAGCTGGAGTTAGTTCGATACCAATAGTGGATGATAATGGCTCATTGCTGGATATGTATTCACGAAGGTAATTGGCTCTCTCTCTCTCTCCCCCCAGTTTTCTAAACAGCTATTATTGAATGATCCATATGTTTTAACCATATCAAGATGTGCTTTGTATTTTCTTAGTGATATCACTGCTTTGGCAAAAGATAAAGCATATGCACAGATTCGCCTTGATGAAATGAGTATTCACCAGGTAATTTCTCAATCTTATGTATTTATCTGACTCCATCGGGCATGCTGGCTGTATGGTAGATAAAACCTCTTTTGAACATAGATATATCCTGGGTTGAAACTGGAATTCTTCCAGTCCAATCTTTTACCGCTTCTACTGGTAGAGAAATCGTCTGCTTGATAAAGCTTAGTAGACAAGGAAAATTTAAGGGAATGCATCATCTGCCTGAAACATCACTTAATATAGACATTATAAGTGCATATTTTCACTAATGGCTTATTGTTGGAAACATGTGAAATTTGTTTGTCATCCTGAAGACAGGTGTCACTAAATACTGGCAACTTAGGGGAGAGTTGCTATCTGGTGCAATTTTCTTTCCTGTGCAGTCCTTAGAACATGAAGTGTAGATTGAAGGGATTATTTACAAAATTGCTTGTTTATCTATTAAATAAATGCACATCATCCTCATTTCCATATATTGTTTTCCTAATTTTGAGGGCCAATTAGTAATGCATATTCTCCCAAATGACTTGCACAAATTGCTGCAGTATCTGCACAAAGTGGATGTGAAATGTTCTGTCATCAAGATAGCCGAACACTAATGCAGTGCATATCAGACAAAATTGTCTATATATGCTCCATCTTGTTTCTGAGTGTGCGATGTCTGTGCTTATAGGCATTGAAACTGGGGCAAGATGCAAATTCTCCTTATGACTTCAATGGACAGAGATTTCAGATGTGTTTGCGTTCTGACACTCTAAACGAAGTGATGAAACGGTTGACAAATCCTGGTAATTTGCCTAGCTCATTAAGATTTTTTTTTTGTTGCTCCACTTTTCATGACGTAGCTTGTTCACTTGAATCCTTTCAGGGGTTAGGAGACTTGTCATTGTGGAGGCTGGCAGCAATCGTGTGGAAGGTATAATTTCATTGACCGATGTGTTCAACTTCTTGCTAGGCTAGCTGGACTTTGTTGACCACCATTTCACTTGAAGGGGTTATGGGGAAGTCCCATTGTTTTTTGACATCTTGTATCTTGAGCTACTCTCTTCTTCCCATTGTGCAATGTCTAATTTGTTTCTCCAAGTCGTCATTTGACAAGCATAGTGCCTCTGAGCCCAATCACTCTTTTTAGGATAGAAAATTTTAAAGAGAAAAATAAATATGTATATTGTGAGGATTCAATTTTTCATTTTCAACGCCACGGCCTAATTATTATCCTTGTTCGTGGCATAGCTGCCATGTTTGTGTCAAGTGCTAACAGAAAGCAAAGAGAAAAGAAAAAACTGAAGGTTGGTTGGTTGTGGAACACCATGAACACCATATGATATGTCATACCTTGCCATTTGGTGGGGCTGTAGTTAAAAAGCCTTGGTTGCTGATCCTTGCTTGTAAAGAAAGAGATGTTTGCTTGTCGTTTGTATTGTGACACTGTCGTTCGGTGGGTGCTGTGTGTGTGACAATTTAAGTCACAGGTTTTACGTTTGTATAAAATTTAAGATAGCTTGTTTATTTGTTTCTCTTGATTAAGGCCTTTCCAAATTTGCTTTATTGTGATGTACACATAAGATATGTTTCTGATTTATGTGGAACCAATTAGAAGCTATCAAGTATAAAAATGTCGTGACTCGTGAAGCACGATTATGATATCGAATCAGGTTTCAACCTCTTAGAAGTTACTTTAGTTAAAAAAATGTCATTGCGCCGTGATTACGCAATCCGAGTTCTAATTACGGCATAGACCTTAGTTTGTATCTTGGGAATTTTTGAGTTTCTTACGTTGGGTGCTACAGAAAAAGCAGCTCTTGGATTTCCAGCAACCCCCGAGGGAGGCCAGAAGCCGATATAACATACTAAGTGGATCATTTTTAATCGTTCATTTATCAGAGTCTACAAATCTTAATCATGCATGCTGATGGATTTACAAGGGATGAATTTTGTTTCCAAAAGGTAATATTTCAAGATTGAAAAGAATATGAACATAGTTCGTCACATTGTCTCGGACCTCTGACAAAAGCATTTGGTATATCGGGTGGATTTTTAGGTCCAAGAGAAACCAAAACCATTAGGACGTGGAATCCTCTATACAAGGAATTGCATTCATCTCATTGATTGAGATTTGGGTGTTTAGGATTTAGTATGAGAAATACAGATAGATATAAAGCGAGTATTTTTGCATATATTATTATTATTTGTCCAACTCTAATAGACAACATTAATAGTTGATAATTATTTTTACCCGAATATGTATTGAGTCTCTTCTCATGTCTGACGATTCTAAAGGAGGTGAGAAGAAGGATTTTTGTGGCCTAGTGTTTAGTCCTCGGTGTGGAGGGGGTTAAGAGTCTGTAGCATGGATGATATTGAAGACTTGTGGAGTAACCTTAGGTTGACAGAAGAGGAGGAGGTTGTGATTGAGAATCCTCAGGGCAGTGAAGATGAAGTTCAGCGGAAAGGAGAGAGAAGTATCATTGGAAAGATTTGTTTCGATTGTATTGTGGGAAAGGACGTCATTGCCAATATTATGGGAAAAATTTGGAGAATTAGTAAGCGTGCAATCTTCCAAGAGGTAGACAAAAATATTTTTTGTCATAACTTTTGCTAATCATGCAGATAAATAGCGTATTCTTGATGGGAAACCATGGCTTTTTGAAAATGTGTTGTTCATGATCTTGCCATATGGAGTTCTACAACCTGGAAAGGTAAATTTCGATTATGAAACTTTCTGGCTGCAAATTCATAACTTGCCACTGGAACAAATGACAAAAGAATGTGGTGTACAAATAGGTGCTTCTGTGGGTTGTGTTCTAGATGTAGATGTGGCAGAGGATGAGATTGGTTGGGGAAAATTTTTTAGGGTGAAGATGGAGGTGCAGTTGAAGAAGGCAATCACGATGGGAAGAATTATAATGGTGCATGGCAAGAAGGTATGGCTTAATTTCAAACATGAAAAACTTCTGAAGATTTGTTTTAACTGTGGATGGATAATATATGGGGTGAATGGTTGTTCGAAGGAGGGCTGGGGAACATGTTCAAATAATAGTTCTAGTACTCAGTTTGGTCCTTGGCTACGTGCTGAGAATAGTTACCGGTGGAGGTCTCCCGTTACCTCTACAGAAGCTAGTTCCGGTGGTTGCGAGGATGTTTCGAAGGATCCAGTGATGGAAATGATGACTAGAGAAGCGGAGGGTTTTGTTGGTAGCACTGTCGATTGTCGGTTGTCAAAGGATTCAGGCCAGGGGCAGTTTAGGAATTTTGATGGTAGAGACATGTATGGAACTAGCGGAACGTGTGGCATTAATGTTGAAACAGCTAAATTGGGTACGTTACAGGCGGATTTAGCGGGCGACGTTGGAGGGAATTTGAATATAGACGAGAATGCAAGGATACATGAGCAACGATCGCAGGAAGTGGTTATGTGTTTTAAGGGTGATGAAGTTTTAAATGGGAAAGAAGGGAAGGGTGGGCGGGAAGCCGTTACAAAGGAGATGGGCCAAGATGGGTTGGGTGACTCGGGAAGGGCCGCTACGAAGACTTGTATGGATGATGGGCCAAATGCCACTTGTAGGGAAGGGTAAGAGGGTTGCAAGCTTGTGTTCTAATGTTATGTCTAGTGAAGCGGCAGAGGCTGGTTGCCAGCCCGGCTGAACATTATGAAAATATTAAGTTGTAACTGTCAAGGGCTTGGGAACCCTGAACAGTTCAAAGCCTTTGTTTACAAGTAAAGGCTAAAGGTCCTAATGTGATTTTCTTGATGGAAATCAAGTTGACTCAGTTGCGTGCTACAAACATTGCTAGGAAAGCTAAGTTTGAGGGTTGTGTAGGGTGGATGCAGTGGAGAGAAGTGGGGGTTTGATGGTTATGTGGAAGCAGGAGGTTCACTTAGAGCTAGTGAATCTCTCAAAGGCATATCAATGTGTTTATTAAGAGTGAGGATGATGACTCAAGATGGTTGCTCACCTGTTTCTATGGGCATCCTGATACTAATCAGAGAAAGGAAGCTTGGAAGCTACTGAAATCTTTTAAGCCTGTGAACTTGGGATGATGTGTAATAGGTGACTTCAATGAGGTGCTGTCCAATGATGAAAAGGTGGGTGGCAGATTGAGGTGTGAAAACTAGATGAGATTGTTTAGTGGGGTTATTGAGCAAGGAAATTTATTTGATTTAGGCTGGAAGGGGTCAAAATACACATGGTGCAATCGACACGAGGATGAGTCTTTTACTAAGGAAAGGCTAGATAGAGCCCTGGCTAATAAAAAATGGATGGACTATTTTTATGAAATTAGAGTAGAAACTTTGACTGCTCTATGCTCAAATCATAGATCTATCCGTCTTGAGTGTGTGCATGGGAGGGGCTATGATGTAAGGAGTCTGGTTCATTTAAAGTATGAGGCTAGTTGGAGTAAGGAAGAGGTTTGTAGTGACACAATTGAATCAGCATGATAGAGAGGGGTTGGTTTGTCGAATCAGTTGGAGAATTTGCAAAGGAAACTTGAAGGATGTAGTAAAGGGCTTCAGAAATGGAGTAAAGACTTAATTAGAGAAAGAATAGCAGCAATTAGAGAAAAGACTAAATACTTAAGTCAGTTACAAAGGAATGAGTGTGCAGAAAACATGATGGAGTTTAAAAGGCTACAAAGTGAGTTGGGGTTTTTGTTAGACCAAGAATATACAAGGTGGAAACAAATGGCCAAAAAGCATTGGTTGGCACAAGGGGATAGGAACACTAAATTCTATCATGCTTGTGTTAATCAAAGAAATAAAAAGAATTTTATTAAGAAGGTGGTGGATTGGGAGGGTAACATTTTGTCAACTAAGGAGGAGATTGCAAAAGGATTTTGGATTCATTTTTCTAAGGTCTTCAATCCTCCAAACCCACCAAAAGGTCTATTCAGCAGTGTATGTATGAAGTAGATCAAAGAATCACATTAGAAATGAGAGAGCAGTTGGATAGAGGTTTTACCAGAGAGGAAGTTGAAGCTGCCCTAAAACAAATGTCCCCTTTCAAATCTCCTAGACCTGATGGTTTCAGTGCAAGATACTTTCAAGACCATTGGGGAATTGTGGGCATTGATGTGGTTCAGGTAGTGCTGGAGTTTCTCAGAAGTGGGGAGATGCCTCGAGGTTTGAATCATACCCTCATAGCTTTAATTCCTAAAGTTAATTCTCCAAAATCAGTACATGAATTCAGACCAATTAGTTTATGTAATGTGTGGTATAAGCTGATTTCTAAAGTTTTGGCAAATAGATTAAAATTGGTGCTATCAATCATAATTTGTTGGGACCAAAGTGCTGTCATTCCTGATAGGTTGATTATAGACAATATCATGGTAGCTTAAGAACTTCTCCATACTATGCAGTTAAGGCAGAAAGGAAGGGAAGGTAGCATGACTATCATATTATATATGTCTAAGGCTTATGACAGGGTGGAGTGAGATTTTTTGGAGGCTATGTTAAGAAGCTGGGTTTTGGTGGGAGGTGGATAAAGTTGCTGATCGAATGTGTTAAATCTATTAGTTTATTCAATGGTAGTGAATGGGGTCCCAGGTGATGTTATCTTGCCTTCAAGAGGGGTGAGACAAGGGGATCCTTTATCCCCTTATCTGTTTTTGATATGTGCTAAGGGGCTTAGTGTCTTGCTGCAATAAGTTGAGTTAAAGGGACTTATAAAAAGAGTTGCAGTCTCAAAGGGAGGCATAAGGATCAACCATCTTTTATTTGCTAACTATTATGTTATTTTTTGCAGATCAAAACAAGAGGAATGATTTAATATCCTTAACATTCTAAAGCAATATGAAGGTGCCTCAGGACAGACCCTTAATAAACAGAAGACCTCTATTCTCTTTAGCTCAAATATAGCGGCTGCAAAGATGTTTATTTCTCAACATGCTGAAAGGGTTATTTGTGACAAAAGTATTTTGGCTTACTTACTGTGGTAGGAAGGTCCAAGTATAATACATTCAGAGGGCTCAAAGACAAGATTTGGAGAAGAATAAACAACTGGAAGACAAATTTGCTATCCTCAGCAGGGAAGGAAATACTCATCAAGAGTGTATTGCGGGCTATTCCAGCCTATACTAAGAGTGTATTTCGATTACCAAGGTCCTTACTTAAAGAAATTGAAGCCATGCTTGTAAGGTTTTGGTGGAGTCATAAAAAATATGAGAATGGTATACATTGGAAATGTTGGGATAGGCTTGGTACAACAAAAAGCAATGGAGTGATAGGCTTTTGTGATCTTAATTGTTTTAATAGAGCTCCGCTTGCTAAACAAGGGTGGAGAATCATTCAGGAGCCCTCTTATTTGGTGGCGCTGGCGCATATATATAAATAAAAATATTTTAAAGATGATCAGCTAGTGGATGCCAAGTTAGACTATGGTCCATCACATTTTTGGAGGAGCATATGGTTAGTCATGGATTTGGTTAAGGATGGATATGTTTGGAGGGTTGGAAATGGAAAGAGAGTTTGGAGGGACAAATGGGTGCCTAGTCCCTCTTCTTATCAGATCCAGATTCCCATTAACAAGCTTAAGTCTAATGCCATAGTGGATGCTTTAATTGATAAGGAGAACAAGACTTGGAAAAAAGAGGTGATTGATGCAATTTTTAGTCCAGAAGAGGCTCACAGTATTTGTAGCTTTCCTATCAGTGCAAGGGGATCTGAAGATAAAATTATATGGGGTTTACCAGAGAATGAGGTTTTCTCTGTGAAAAGTGCTTATTATACTGATTTGGTGAAGAAAAAACAAATGAGTGGGGAGTCCTCAAGAGGTGTCTAGGATGAGGAACAATGGAGGAAACTGTGGAACTTAGTAGGCACAGGTAAGGTCAAACAACTAGTGTAGAAAGTTCTCAATGATATCTTACCTACCAAAGGTAATCTGTTTAAGAAACAAATTGTGGGGAATTCAATTTGTCCAATCTGCAACAGAGAGGGGAAATCAATCATTCATGTTTTATGGGGGTGTCCAGCAACAACCGATGTATAAGGAGGAAGGAAGTCCAGTTAAGAAGTGGAGAAGGAATTATGATGATTTTTCAACTTTGTAGTCTGATCTCATTACTAGACTCGATTATGATAGCTTGGACTTGATTGCAATAGTTTTCTATCGGTTGTAGAGTATGAGAAACGAGTTAGTTTTTGAAAATAAGTTTAGAGGTCCTACTATTGTGTTCCATTTGGCAATACAAGATTCCGAAGCTTACACACTAGCCCACTTTAAGAGTTGTAATACACTTGAAAGGGTGGTGATATTTGCAGAAAGGCAGATTTGGAGACCACCAGCTATATTTTGGTTGAAGGTGAATGTTGATGCTGCCTTTGACAAAGTTGGGTATGTATGATTAGAGATACGGGGGAGATGTGCTGCTCTAAAGAAGTTTGTCATATCTGCTTATATTATTGAGGTTCTTCCTATCATCTTTATTGAAATCAATAATATTATTTCTTACTTACCAAAAAAAAAAAAATGTATTGTTTGAGTTCAATGAATTGAAGTTTCCTTTAAAAAAAAAACATTAATAATTGATAAAGACTATAAAATTCGTTCTCACATTCTAAATCCTAAAATATAAACGAAAATCCTACATATTGATGATCAATGGACAATTTTCTAGCACTCTCTAAGTAGAAAATTGCCATTAAAATCGCCTAAGCTAAAAGTTATAGTCAAAATCCAGCATCCCACGGTCCACTTATCGTTGTTGTTAATTGATTGCTTAACGAACACAACTAGGTGAACAAACTAATGAAATGTGAATTGTACGTACCTCAATTGGAAAAGAAAAACCAAAGCTAAACAAACGAATGGAAATATGTTTTGGTAGTTTGAGATGATCATTGATCATTAATGACGTTCAAATTCTGTAAAGGTTTAAAGTGCGGTAGTTAGAAGGTACAAACTATATTTTATCAATTATATTAAGAAGAAATGAAAACACCAAAAAAAAAAAAAATGCTAATGAGACTACAAAATTTGTCAATGAGATTTACAGAAACAGGACCCCTTGCGTTAAAACAATTATTCAATCGATTGAACAACAGAGCAGGCTAAAGAACAACATTGAACTGAAGCACAAGGTAGAAAAAGTGTACACTCAGTTCATAGATCTTACGCGGATTGATGCCAAACCTTCTGGGGGCAAATTCTCATCAGACGGAGGAGGAAAATCAGGAGGAAAATCCATGCCAATTCATAAGAACCACAAAGATTTAGACATTTATTTCAGTGTTGGGTGAAGTGGCAACTAAACATGTTTCCCTTCTGATTGCTTTTGGTCTTTTTCATGAACATGAATCTTTGCAACCATTCCCTTTCCGAACTGACTGCAAACTATATGAGGTTAGAATAAGCAATTAGTGAGCTTCTGCTTATCCCATAGCCCTGATCTATCTTTCTATAACGCGCCTGCTGTTTTTAAATCCACCAACATCGCCGTCCATATCCCTATCATATTCATTATGCCTTCCACGCTGCTGCTTCCCAAAACTATCTCCTCTTCTACGCCCCTTAAAGTCCCGCATATCACCCTCCCTGTCATTCTTTCTCCACCCATCATGAGAAGTCTTTCGAGATCCTCTACTATTACCTCGAAACCCTTGTGATGGTTCATCAAAATCATCATTGAAAGAGTGCCTTTTGCCACCCATCTTACCACTGGATCTGAATTTTGCGTCTCTTGTGAAGTTCTGATTGGCACGACCTTGAGACTTATTTCGTCTTGTATCAATGCCTACTTTGTCTTGTCTCACTCTACTTCTAGAAGAACGTATATCATCATCGTCTTCATCAGAAAAGAGTGTGTCTTCAGCGACGAAACTTCTTTTCCTCTGAAAATCCCTTCTCTCAGAACCCAATCTATTCCCTTTCTTATGCTCAGATCTGAAATTCCGATCTAAATCATCATCCACATCAGAGTTGAGGCCAAGTTCCTCATCAGAACCAAAACTTAATCCCTTGGATGGACTCACTTGACCTCTCCGCCCACCTCTCTGTCTAAAATCAGCAACATGACTAGATTTCCAATTGGGATGAACTGAGAGATCATCATCTGAATCCAAATCATCCTCAGATCCAGATAGAGTAACTTTTAGACGTGCAGATTTGGATGGCTTATTGTAAGATGAGGAAGTCGTTCTGCGAACAGAATGCACATTATTGCTAAGGCCATCAAAATCCTCTGATCCAGAGTACTCTTTAACCTCAGAGAAATCATTTGCAGAAGCCTTCTGAGTGGAATTGTTATTAGGAGTGTCGAGCTCATAACTATCAATATCATCTTCTTCATCATCAAAATCATCAAAGCCAGGCCTATTAGTATCGTCATCAGAATATTCATTTTCACGGATCCTTGGAGCTCTGCTAGTTCGATTGAAATCGCCTTCAGGCCCTCTTAAATTGCCTCCATGGGCCTGGCTATTTAAAGAAGAACCTTTAGCCATAATGGAAGAATCTGCATACTCAAAAGCAGCAACATCTGCTCCATCTGATTCATTGTCATCAAAATCAAAATTCCATGCATTAGAAACCTCTTGCCGGTTAGCAATCTTCTCCAACCTTGTCCTAGGACCATGTTGCTTTTCTTGCATCCTGGTCTCCATTAATTCATCAGTAGGGCGCTTACATTCACAGTGGAAACATGCCATATTTCTCCTATAATTTAAGAAGTTGCACCTGCCAGATAACAGAATTAACAATAAGGGATGCAATAAAATCTTCATAGAAGCTATGCGGATGGATGTTCATCCAGAATACACATTAAAAGAAAGAATGGGGAAGGGGGAAGGGAGGGGGAGCCAACTTTTTTAAGTTGTAGGGAGGTGAAAGTGAAGAGAAAAATTCTTTGACAATAGTAAGATTTTTTAACTTTTTGTAAGTAAATTATACTACTTAAAGAAAAGGACGGGTAAAAAAGTTATGCAATTAACATTATGGGGAACTGATGTAAAAGCAGGCAGATGATGCAGAACAAGGTCAGAAACTTCTTAGCAATTAACATTGCCAGTTATCCAATTCAGTTACTGGATTGTGTTCAAAAGTTCTCTTGCAAAACCAATATAAAATTGATAAGCCTTTGCTTGCAAGCCAACAAACCTAAAACCTATGATCGTACACAACTGCACAAAATAACATGCAATCATCATAGAAAATGAGACTTCAAAACAGCCAACTAATCTTAAAAGATTTTTTCAAGATGATATCAACAAGAGCAAGGAAAGAAAATATAGCTGTAGAAATAAATCTTACTCGGGGCATTCCCATTCTCCAGGAAGCAGCTGTCTCTTTGGACGTTTGGCATCACATTGCAGGCATATGGTATTCTTTGCAAAATTCATGAAGTCACACCTAGGAAAAACAAGTATTCAGCATCTTTAATTGTTGGTAACAATCTGCCTTGAAAGTATATTGCAATGGGTAGTATATATTTCTAGGAATCCACAAGAATTCACGTGTAAAATCACTTTAACAGGGTTACCTATAAAGCAGAAAGAAAAACTAGTAGGTAGATATATTTTCATTTAAAATCTGCTAAGGAATTTATTCTTCTCCTATGAAAATAGCAACCATTGTGTTAATAACAATACAAAATAAACTATCTCTATATCAATAAAATATCTTCTTACTTATAAAAAAAATAACAAAAAAACAAAAATAGTCCTGGCCATGAGCAGATAATAAAGTCTCAGATAAGACATACTTTGGACATAGCCAGTCTCCTTTTTTCATCTCAACATCGTCACGCCCAACTCGTTTCTTTGGAGGGGGCGGGGGCTGCTTGACTTTTGGAGGGGGCTTTTTAATTATTGGAGGAGGAAGATTTGGGTCTATTGGAACTGAACTCAACTTGACAACCTCGTGAAGCAACTTACGGACAACAGTCCTGACAGACTTCTGTTTCAGAAGAGCCTTATTGATCACTGATCCATTCACAGGGTCAAAGCCAAACATCAGTAAAACACGCATAATATCAATAGTCCGTGCTTCGTCCTCTTTGTTTGTAAGCAGATATCCTCTTTCACAGGAGTTCCTCAAACTGCAGGAACTGCAAACCTGGCATATGAATGGTCACCATTTATATACGCTTGTCTACACATATAAATGTGTACATAGGATGAGGCAAAGAACTGGAAGCACGAAAATCAATAAAAAGAAAAGTGCATAGAATTGAAGGATAATCAGATAAAGACTGCCTCGCATCTTAGATGGGAATCACTGACCAAAAATATGTTTTCATAGGTAAAATAAATTTTATTGAAAGGAAAAATAGACGTGGCCCAAGTACAATCACTAACAAAAGATCTTAATAGATATGAAAAGTATTATTTTTTAACTAAATAAAAAGGAAACAAAAGTACTACTATATTATCTTTTTTAAAAAAGTTGGTTGTTTAAATCCATGATGCAAATAATTAGAGCATAATCTTGAAACTAACAATAAAAAATCTCTATTGAGCTAGATTGTATGAAAAGCATGTTGTGAGCATCCAGAATCCATAAGAGACGCAAAAGAAAGCCCCCCCACCCCGGGCAGCAATTAACTCCAATTTTATATTAAATCAGCAAAGAATACACACAAAACACACAAAACATAATAAGGTAAGAAAGTAGCACTCACATCTCCTTCATCGAGGTGGACATACTTCCTTAAGAGTTTTGCAGAGAAAACCACCTTCTTGTCCACACTTGGGCATCCAAAACCAACCAAAATTTGAATGTCCTGTCTCGACAAAGACCTGAAATTAATTTTTATATCTCAGCACTTACAAAGCAGACTTTTATGAAATAACAAGTATTGCGCACCACATGCATGACAACATTAACCTAGGCTCCTAGGCGATAAACTGGCCACTTCTCAGATTCAATACTCATTATTTTTTTATGAGTAGATTCAAGACTCATTATTAAAGATTGAGTTTTTTTTATTTTTTATTTTATTTTATTTTTTTATGCAAGTAAAATAATACTAAAGAATATGAGTGATGAAGTAATACTTTCCTATGCACTTTAAAAAAAAAAAATGTAATACTTTCTTAAGGTCCATTGAATGCCCCATTGGGCCTGTGGGCTACACAGCGGGTGTAAGACCTTTCCTTTCCCTCAAACCGCTCCCCAACAGCAGGTTTCTTTGGAGCAACAAGAGAATTCATTGACTAGCTGAATCCAACTTTGATCCATATGATTTAAGTCGTTTTGGTTTAAGAACAATGATAATCAAATAGAGTCCTGGGTCAACACGCCTTGAGTCATGTGGAGGTTTCAGATTTTCCAAACACAAATTTCTAGACTCAAAAGGTGGAATTTTGGGTGATGACCTTTCAGGGATATTGGTGATCACAAACAGTTCTTATGGCGATAACCTTTCAGGGATTTGAGGGATTTGATCATGACCTTTATTATTGTCTTCAAGGCTCAGTTAATTAAAAAATTCCAAAGTTCTATACACGCCAAGCCCACAAAAGCGTTTACACAGAACACTCAAATTCGAAATTTTCAAAACCAAAAAACCTGAACTCCATACCAAATCCCTTTCAGCACAATACAACACCCCCTAGAGCAAACTAAGAGTATTTTTATGCAATGCTCACTTAAACTACGTATAAGTCAGTCATTAAAATACCGATAAAAAAAAAGTCGGTCATTAAAATTAATCCAAATTAATGTCATCACTAATATCCACATTACCTACTAGATACATAAACAGCGTTTCAATTCAAACCCCATCTCTATGCGCACAGCCACACGCCCACACCCTTAAACAAAGCACAAAAAATCCGTTGTCCAAAACAACACTAAAAACCACGCACCTTAGTATGTCAAACCGATCTTTCCCGAAATTGAGGCACGCGGTCTGTACCACTTTGTAGTCGGTGAAATCTAACTCCACCTTATCGTCTTCCGCTGCAAATTTGGACGCATCGAACCCCAAATCTTCGATCATTCGGTCCTCGTCCTTCCTCCTATGATCAAAGTAGTTCTGCTTCACCAACCTCTGCATCAACTCAATCCACTCCGGCCACGGGTGCACCACCTCCACTACTGCCTCCTTTTTCTCCTTCACTACCTCCAGTCCCCCCTCGGCCAAGATGGAATCGGTATAAACCTTATCGTTGTCATTGATAGCTGATCCTAACCCAAACTGCGATGGTTCCGATTGAGGTTGGTCGACTTGGGATTGTTTGGATTGGCGCCAGGCGCGGATGCGCTGTAGGGTTTGGTCCTTTTGGGAGATAAGATTTTGCTGTTGTTTTTCAATGGCGTCGATTTGGTCGAAGACGAAGCTGAGGCGGGCGGAAAGTGAGGAGGGTTTTGGTGGTGGGTCCGAGGAGGAGGAGGAGGAAGGGGGGACTTGGGAGGTGGAGAAGGATTTCAGGAGTGAGAGGCGGAAAGGGGGTTCAGGGCTATGGGATGAGAGAGAGAGCCTTCTGAGAAGGAGAAGAGAGAATGGGGTGTGCGCCATTGGAGAGACGGAGAGAGGCTTAGGTTTTGAGTTGAAATGTTAAACCCTGCATGGAGGAGGGAGAGTCGAGACAGGTAGCGAAAAATAAGAAAGGCTTAAACCCCTTGCTTGGTTCCACTGGGAATAAATGCAATAGCATTTGGGTATGAAACAAATATATTTATATTTATATTAGTTAATATATTTATTTCATATGGTAATTTATATTATAAAATTAATTTTATTATAAAATAAATTTAATGTATTATATAAAATTATATTATTTAATAGATTTATTTTTATAAAAAAATTCTCTGACCGTAACATTTCTTGATTTTTTTTAATAAATATCATCCCATAATAACAGAATTTAAAGCTGGTTAGAAATTTGACTGCTACAAGGAATTATTTATTTTGGAGAAAGTATTACCTACTCTCCTTTCTTATTTTGAGATTGTAGGAGGATGATAGTAAAGAGAAATGTTATATATCAGTTGCTATTCATTCTCACATCTCATACTTACGATTTTATTAAGAGAAATGATAGTTGCAGTCGTAAATGTACAAGCACTGCGTAATCACTTTGAAAAAAGTGAATAAATACCGGATCTATATGGAAAAAAATAATTGTTTAATAATAGATCTCACTCTTTTTCAAAACGACTGTATTATACTTGCGCACTTCACGACTGTATGTAGTATTACTCTTTCAACTATCGTACCAAGCTTTCCTCGTAATAGATAATTCAAAGACTGGATGCATGCACAAATCCTCTGTTATCCAGAAAATAAAAACAGTTGCTTTAATCCAGTTTCAACTAAAAAACAATGTGTTTTAATGTTTTCATCGGCTATATCTACTTATAATTCTAATAAGGTCACCCCTCCAAGTCTAAAGTTCGAATCTTCTTGGGTACAAACAATTTCTAGGGACTATCAGACTGAGAGAATTGTCTATTGAATTAATCGAGGTGTACTTGTAGAAAACTCCTTATCGAGAGCCTGTGCATCCCTGGGATTAGTCGGGACTCTATTCTCGGATACCCGGTACTATTTAAAAAAAATTAAGAAGAATCAATAGATTTCTTTCTTTAACCTATCAAAAAAATAATAATAACATTTCTAACAATGTCACAACAAATGCTGACAGTATGCAAAAACTAGAACAAAAAAAAAAAAAGTGTAAGACTGGTTTTGAAAGGCAGTGTAGGAAATCAATGAAGCATAAATGAATAAAAATAGCATTGAATATGATGCGAAGTTGGTATACTGGAAAATAAAATGGGGGCAAAAAAGACTCTTGATGTAGATAGTCAACAATTTTGCTGCAACGAAAACGCAGAAACAGTGTAGTACACGGAAAATCATTAGATTGTGACGCTGTTGGGAATGCCCTTGCCAGTTAGTCCTTGTCCACTTGAAGGATAGAGCAAAGTGTATGGCATCTTGACAGGGCCAACACGGTTCCTCAACTTCTTATCCTTGTTCCTTCTTGTTATTCTATCCTCAATTTCTGTCAGCTTCATTCGAAATCTCTCAGAGGCTTCCAATGGTTTTGTGTCTGAAGTCCACTCGGGAGTGTCTCTTTGCCCGAGATAAATCTCATCAGATGAGTGCTTTGACAAGACTTCTATGAGAGCCATTCCAATAACAGTCAGCAGCTGGGAACTAAATCTTTTCAAGAAAACCTTTTCGGGGTTAGTCTTAAGATCTTTATAGTCAGGAGTGCCTTCTTCAGGCATGAACTGACGGCTAATTGCTGGGCGGTTTGGCGGGTAGCCTCCCAAAGGGTACTGTCCAAAGTTGATAGCTGCATGTAGGGCTGAAGCGATCCATATGATGATAGTGCATGTTTCTACTAGCTCTTCGCGAGTCTGCATTTCGGGCCACCAGAGCTCATCTTTCTTGTCACCATGACCCTCCTCTCTGAGTTCCGTCCACCAGGACTGCAGTTCAGAGTCATTTTGGACCATGTCATCAGTCTTGTAATAGAAGGAGCAGTAGTCTTCGACCCATTCTTTGATTGCTGACCATATTTCCAGCCCATCAACAGCATAAGGATAATCCTCTATCACAAGGCGGACACCATGTGGGGAATTCTCATCCTTAACTGCCATCCCTCTGAGTAGAAAAAAGGAGTAGCATGTTAATGAAATATGATCATGATCGTTTATAATTTCAGTGTTTTATTTTGGGCATGGACCAGCCATTTAAGCAGTTTATTATTTAGCTAGGTACTAGGAGTTTCACCGATGGATATGTTGACAAATGACAGTGCATTTCTCTTTGTTGAGTTACTATTTCCATTGTTATGTAAACCATCAATATCGTCACCAACTTTCTGGAGAATAAGCTTTACCTCTTTATGAGATCAGCTGGGAGAGCTTGCTCAGGAAAAACCCAGGACTCCTTGTAAATTACTGATGAAAACTCCATGGAATATTTAGCTGGAAATACTGTGTGCTCCAGGGCACCACCAGCGTTGATGAGGATCTCCCGGGCCAATGCATTTATATTCATAGTGTCACGGAAGTGAGGATGCAGCAGTTTATAAATTGGGTGAAGCACGCTCAACTGCCTATTGGTTGCTATCACGAATGGCTCCATTGTTGCATGGGTATGTAACCTGTGACCAAAACGAAAGATATTCAAAACCCATATCAAAATATGCACTGAAATTATTCTCTTAGCTTTCTTCAACAAAACCATACCAGTGGCTGATGAGCTGATGATAGCCAGTGTCATTCACAACCACATAACCTTTAGCCAGTTGCCAAATGTTGCTCTGCACACCTTCTTCGGCTGGGGTGTATACTTTGCTAACGGCTCCAAATTGATATCCCTTAGGATGAGGCAAGCTTAATTCAATCGCCAATGGCTTCAAAGTCCCATCCTCTTTCAAGAAAAGGAGTGTCCTGCTGGCGTAAATCTTTGTGGAAGTGCAGCAGTTTATCCTCCACAAGTATGGCATTAGTGCATCATGGTGATCTAATATGAATAGCTTGTTGTCCCTGATTGCCTATTTAGCCAATTTAATTTGGTTATCATGATTTATTGGCTGTGGAATAACTATAAGACTATTGTGAGCTAATAATCAGTAAAATTACCTCATCTATGGTGAGCCCATTTAAGTACTTTTCTATGTGCTCCTTGGTTATTGTACTAGTTTGATCACCATATATTTTACTATCCAACTTGCTTGATGGAGGGAATTCCTGCAGATAAATTAGAATTGGTATGTTTTGGCATAAGAAACATGACCTACTTGGTTTAGCAGTTGAGACGAAAGGAAAATAAACTGAACTTAAACATACATATCATATGTAGATTTCAAAACTTCTTTCAATTTCATTCATTTTTCTGTATGTTTCTTGTTCAAATAGTTTCTTATACATATATTAATGAAAGCTTATGTTTACTTGGAGAAGACGAATGATAACGGGGTTTACTCCAGCCAGCATTTCTCTTGCAAATTCTTCATCAGTCCTCCAAGCAGACCCATCCTCTGCTCCACCAGATCATTGAAAGAACCAAATTAAAGTGGGAGAAAGAATCAGATAAAAGATTAAAATAAAAAAATCTCCCCTAAGTTGGTTGCCCCTTTCCCCCTTTCATAATAATAAGGTAAGATCTTCAATAAATAGCAGACAAAAGAAAATAAAGGGGGGAGCAGGGAGAAAGGAGCCATTATAGTATCTTTTTAAAACATAATATTGATGCCTTACAAGTTACATATATACAAAGTACCTTTAATAACTTCAGGTACTGGGAATTTAAGGAGTCCTTCACTGTCGGTTCGGATGATTTCCTTAAGCATCTCTTCGGGGACAATGTCTCTAATATTCTCACGTAACCCTTTAGGAAGCTCAATCCCTCCTTCATAGAGTTTGAGTACATCTTGTAAGCTGTCAAACTCGTTGGGGGTGCAGTCCAATTGACTAAGCTCAGGTTTGAGGATATGAGCTATGGCTTTAAGTCCATAAGCAAAGACGTCTGAGATCTTTAAGGGACCAAATCTTTCATCTCTTGGGACATAAATGTTTAAGGCCATAAGAAGGTTCAGCCTGCTCTCGGTATTGGGATCTGTTGAGATAGTAAAAGAAAACTTAACATACAACAACATCAATACTTGCCAACAGCACATACATTTTACATTCATAGTCGCAACTGCATAGCCACTCTCCCAACAAAAGAAGGAAAAACATAATGAGATTTGATAATCCCACAGATATTTTATTTGAGATTTCTTGCTTCTAAACACACACTAAGATGAGAAAGTGACTGGAATATGTGAAAATGTCTAACCTGTCTTTGTCGGTGGCCGGCTAGTTCTTCCCCTGCGAGGATAAGGGTACTCACTAGACCCTCCAAGAACTGGACGCTCATACTTTGGACCCTCATCAGGTCTCCCCAAGTCATTGTAGTAAGCATAGTCATAGATTCTGTCCCATTCTTGGAGCTCACTCTTTCCATCTCCTCTCAAGTTCACTAGTTCTTCTTTTCGATACTTGAGTAGTGGTGCTGGCGTTTCACTTGGAAGATATGTCTACACAAATATTTATCATAAGCTCAAACACTACGTCTGCAATTTCACCTATGCTAACAAAGCCAAAACAAACAGATATGAGGCAAACTTTGGACTGACTTCTATGCTATGTGCCTCAGGTTTCAACAAATTTCTCTCTGATTTTCCACTTTTGGTAACTTCATATATAGCAATTTATTTTGGTTTGATCACTATAGTTGTACACAATTCAATTCACTACCATGTTTGTATAAACAGTTACCTTGTTAGTGAAGAAAATGCGATCTTTCTTGTATTTGTCTGCAGGGTACACCCATGAGTTGCAAACAAAGTGGATCTGACCTTGTCCTGGAACATCTTCAAGTGTGACACTCTTAAGGTAGAACTCACTATGATGATTATTTCTTACTAGAAGTGCCCCTGGAACTCCTATCTCATTGTCCCAATCAAAGGTAACCTTGAA